>NC_091809.1:81795000-82420000 GCF_041296235.1 Equus asinus | reverse complement strand
TCCAGGGATGGTCTGTGCCCGTACCAGCAAGGGCGGCATGCTGTCCACACGCCCCTTCACTGCTCTTCCTCTCTAAGAGCCAGTCAAAATCAGGACAGAAAGAGTTTCCTCACTTTGTGTGTTTCCCAGCTTCTTGGCATTCCCCCCCCAACGATGGACACTTTGTTTCCAATTTTTGCTATTACAAACAATGTTTCCGGGACCTATTCAGTAACATATCTTTAAAGCTCCGGGCAAACGGCCTTCTAGAAAGGGTGTGCCCATTTCTCCTCCTGCCAGCAGTGTGGACAAACACTTCTTCCTGTTTAAAATGAAATCCCTCAGATCCTTCCTGATCCTGCTCATATCCCCAAGTTACAGATGAGGAAACTGAGGCACAGAGAGGGGCAGTGACTTTCCAAGGTCACTCAATGAGTGGCTGTGCCCAGGCTTCCTGACTCCCAGGCTGGGTTCGTCCCGCTTTGCCAGGCTGCCATCCTCTGCCTGTGCCTCCCCAGGGAAGTCCCCACTCCAGTCACAGCCCTTTGCTGTCCTCATGTGTATGTGCGCGGCCAGGTGTGAGTGGGACCGACAGGACGGTGCTCAGAGGACACAGCAGGATGGTCAGAGGTGGCTTCTTAAGGTTGGGTGGGGTTTGCCCAGGTGATGAAGAGATGAGCAGAGCGGGGCAGAGATCCTAACATCATTTAGAGTGCTCAAAGTGCTCTCCAATTCCGTGTCTCGTCTGTGCTTCTCATCATCCTCGAGATATCATTCATATTTACAGAGGGGGGAGCTACATCCTGGGCACGAAGCTAAAACGGGAGAGAGCCGGGACAGCATCCCAGGGCTCCTGACCCCCAGACCAGGGCTTCTTGCACTTTATAACCCTGGGGAGGCTGCACTGGGCTGAAGCAGATTAGGGCTGGAGGGGTGGGGGGGGGGTCAGAGCTCAGGGGTCCCTTTTCTGAGTGTCAGAGACACTGAGACAGGAAGGGCCTCACTATTATTACAGCTGTCAGTGTCACCTGGGGGAGAGAAGAGCTGGGCGCTGGGTGAGGGGTGGGAGGAGAGGCAGTGGCACAAGAGGAAGGGCAAGGCAGTATTTAACAACCATCCTACCCTCAGCAGCCCTCCAGGCCTGGCCTTGCAGGTGGCTGGAGCCATTTCCACGGGCTGCCAAGAGAAAGTTGGGAGGGGGAGGCTGGGAGAAGAAAGGGAGCTCCCAGTCCACCCCTAAAAATTGTGCGCCCCACTCCAAGAAGCTGAACTTTCTTAAGAGCATCCTCCCTTGCTCGGGCCCTCAGAAGGCAGACAGTCTCCGCCCTGGGACACCAAGGACCTGCACTGACAAACTGGCCTGCCCCATGCAAGGCGATGAGGGCAACGAAAGGGCTTGGACTTCCTCTCTGGGAGCCACAGGAGGGTCTTGAGCTGGTGCAATCAACAAGCCCGGGGCTGGGGTCAGGGCCCCTGTCCCTGTGTTCTGCACCTGGCTCACTTCATTTCCCAGTGGGAACTATATCTTTGCCTTGTGCAGTTTGTGGCCCCCTACCTGAGGTAGACGCTCAAGAAAAGCCTGCAGGTTTGGAGGTGAAGATGGGCGGAATGTCAACTGAGCAGGGAGGGGGTGGCAAGGAGAAGTCACAGCCTCTCATTTTACACATGAAACTGAAGCCCAGACATGGAAGTGACTTCCTCAAGGCTTCGTAGCTAGTAAGGGGTGAAGAGATGAGGGTGGAATACCCGACTTCCGGGCTGTGCCTGCGTACAGGTACCCATCACGCATGCGTGCCATGTGTGGGGCACGTGTGGTGTGTTGCTAGAGAGTTACACAGACATGTGTGGATGTGGCTTGCACGAAGGGGTAGCCGAGGGCGTGTGGACACGTGTGTCCGCAGTGTCGTGTGTCTCCCGGGCACTGGGACACGCGTGTGGGCGAGGGCACTGGAGTTCCTGAGTGACTTCCCTCGGCACCAGCAGGACTGCAGGGGGTGGGGTGGGGCGGGCCTGCACTGGGAGGAGAAGGGGAGGAGTCGGGAGCCCACCCACCCTCTGGCCCACCCTCCGGACAATGACAATGAGGACGATGACAACGACGTGGCAGTTGGCAGGACAGCCCTTTCCGTCAGAAGGCCAAGCTCCACACTCCAAGAGAGAGAATCAGAGATTGCAGAAATTGCGTTTCCCTGACTCATGCTTCAGGCTGCGAGCACATTCTTGGCTCCTGGACAGTATCTCAAGGAAGACCGGCCTGTGGTGGCCCTGGCTCGCGGGGGAGAGGGCCAGCCACGAACCAGTTATCTGAGCCTTCCTGGGCCCCAGTTCAACCCCCCTGTGTAAAAAGGGGAAAAGGACTGCACTTCCTTCCAATTAACGCCTGTAACTAAAAGTGAGACACTGTTCAGGGCGCCCAGCACAGGGCCTGGCCACAGCAGAGTGTCCCCTAAATGTCACTTCCCTCTCCTCACTCCCCTTCTCAGGGACGAACAGACCTAATTCAAATCCCAGTTCTGATGGCAGCTTGCTGTGTGTGCCCTTGAGCACGCCACCTAGCCGCCCTGAGCCTCCCTTTCCTCATGCTTATAATGGGGACATTCTTACTTAACCTGAAAGTATTAAATATGACAATATGAATGTGGTGGGCACTTAAATAACATGTGAGTTTTTGTCCTAGGAGTCAACAGGGCGAGGACTGAATGAGTCTAGCCACTGAGGCCAAAGAAAGCTGTTTCTGCAATGCCGGGCAGACCCGGGCCTGCTACCTGGCTGCATCGGTTAGAAGATGGTTTAGGGGAAAGAGGGCTAGGGGTCCAGGGTGTGGGCTCTGGCCTAGCTTCACCTTTGACTTGCTGTGTGACCCTGGGCAAATTCCTGCCCCTCTCTGGGCCTCAGTTTTCTTCTCTGTAGAGTATGGGTGCAGTTGGACTATATGATATTCTTTTGTTTTTGTTTTTTTTTTTTTGCTTCTTTTTTGGGTTTTTTTTTTTTGAGGAAGATTAGCCCTGAGCTAACATCTGCTGCCAATCCTTCCCTTTTTTGCTGAGGAAGACTGGCCCTGAGCCCACATCCGTGCTCATCTTCCTCTGCTTTATATGTGGGATGCCTACCACAGCATGGCTTGCCAAGCGGTGCCATGTCCGCACCTGGAATCTGAACCAGTGAACCCTGGGCCACCGAAGCAGAACGTGTGCACGTAAGCGCTGCTCCACCGGGCTGGCCCCTAACTCCATGATTTTCCTGCTGCCCGCACCTCTTGGGACCTAGTGATTTCCAGCTGAGCCCCCTTGGGAGGCTGGGTGGGGGGCAGGAACAGCTCCTGCAAGAAGCCAAAGGCATTGGCGGAATGGGGACCCGAAATGCTGGGGAGTTTCTCTGCATTTCAGACTCTTTCCCCTCTCAGGAGTGCTTTTTTCAGGAAGTACAGCCAGGGAGTTGGGGGGAAGGGCCTTGGTCAGCAGGGCCAGGCTGGGCTCAGAGCTAAGAATAAAGTGGCAAAGGCTCTTAACATTTTTTGCTGATCTCGGAGATTTAAAGGAGCCGTTGCCTTCTTGCTTCAGGAAGGCTGAGCTGGGAGCCCAGTGGACTCAGGCGGCTGCCTCCATCACTCAGTGACCACGCTCACCCCCTGCCTCTTCTGGGCCTGCACTGTGGTGGGTGTGACTCAGAGTGAGAAGGGGAAGGACCTGCCCCTCCAAAGTCTCCAGTGACAACCCAGGGTGACGACGCAGAGATAACGCAGCTCCGCCCCACACAGGAGGCTTCTGACTCAGTCTGAGCTCCAGGAGTGGTCTGGCGAGGCTGGTAGAAGGTCTTCAGACCCAGGCCCCGCTCCAGGCCTCAGCTTCCCTGTCTGTAAAGGAGGGCAGTGGTCCTTTCTACTCTGACCTTCTAGGATTCTGGGTTTAGCTAACAGCATGAGCCTCAGTTTACCCTTCCCTCTCAGGATGATCACTGAGAATCATGGCACTCAGCTTCCCCCTAAAGTGTCGGTGAGGCCTCAGAGAGCTAAGAGATGGAAGACTGTGAAGGAAAGGAAAGCTGTGCGGGATTTGGACATCTGGACCTGCTGGAAACTAAGACGAACTTCTCCTTCATTCCACCGGCTCTGATGGACCCTTAGCTCACTGGCCAACTACCACCTGAGGGCCAAGCTGGGGGTAGGGGTGGGGTCTGGCCTGTGACCTAGGCCGTTTCCTTGGACAGTAAAGACTTACCCTTAAAAGCAATCCACAGTTGAGGCAGGAGGACACCGACGCCCAGGACAGCCCCCCAGAGATGGATACCCCCTGAGGCAGAAAGACCTTGTTAGTGATCAGACCTGTCCTCAGAAAGAATGCAAGGCTGCCTAGGAGGGAGGGGCTGCCTCCCTGTTCTTGGCAGAGCCCGGGTGCTCACCTTTCTGGGCACTGCGGAGAGGTCTTCCGCTTGGGGCTGCAGACAGGAATCCACGACCTCTGAGAGGCCTTGCAGCCCTGGGTCATTAATACTTTTATTATAAGATTCTTTGACTCTGACATTTAACATTCTAAGATTCCTTAGGTGGATTCAAAGACTCCATTGGGCTTCGAGTAAGGTACCATATTCTATGATGATCACCTTAGGCGTCAAAGAATCTCTGATTTGGAGAGTCTGAAGCTCTTGGCGCCTAAGATTTCCCACAGCCCTTGTAGTCTGACTCGCAGCAGCACAGCCTAACCCAGACTGAGAAGTCGGTCACCACCACCAGGCTGCGGGGCAGAAGGGGCCCACCCCCCGCCCCTGCTGCCGGGGACCCAGCTGATTCACCCGCTGGCTGCTGGGATTCATTTGCTCCCCAAGACCCAGAGATTCACCTGGAAGAAAGAAGATACTCAGCACGGTCTGTTGACTGACTGAATGAATGAGTGAATGAAGTGTCTCTTGACTCTGTCCCTTCCTCTCCATACTGTGCCCATCCGTTATTTGTCATTTCACTATTAAAGAAAATCTGGGGGAGGGCAGGCGGGTCCTGAATAATCTGTCTTCCTGAGTTTTCTGCTAACGAGAACACACGCCCCTCAGAATGTACATCCCTGAAGGCGAGGACTTTGTCCTGTTCTCAGCTGTGACCTCAGCACCTGGAACAGAAAAGAATACCCCCACTGGGCTCAGAGCTCAAGAGGCTATCAGCTGTGGGAGGGCGAGGTGAGAGGAGTTGATAGTGAGACCTGGAGCCCGTGGGAGGGGACCAGACAGGGAGGGGGCAGGGGGACCAAGGAGAGAGAGAGACAGACAGAGACAGAGAGGGAAGGGAAGCAAGGAATGACTTCACATCACAATTCACAGCCAAAGGAGCAGATGCCCAGAAAAAGAAAGTACCTGGCTTAGGGTCACACAGCATATTACTGGGTGGACAGCCAGGGTTCTCCCTCCTGTGCACCCCTCCGGGCCCAGCCAGACCACCTGATGTTCTGGAAGTGTCTCTGCCTCTATCACTCCAAGGCTTTCCGCGGGGAGGGTCCGGTACTGAGTCTGGTCCATCCCTCTCCACCTCAGGGCCCGTCACCGAGGTCGAGCTTGCGCCAAGGTGCTCGAGATAAACTGCAGATGAACAAGGGAGCTGCCTCCCAACCCCTGACCCCTCGCCTGAGAGACAAAGGAGAGGGAAACTGACTGAGGAGGGGGCGTGCAGGGGAACCCAGTTAAGTTTCCACCCGGGGGGAGAGGACCCACTGAGGCAGAGCCTCTGCAAGGAAAGGGATGCTGGAAGGAATGTGGCTTGTGCGCAGAGCGTGGGGCCGGGAGGGGGCTCCTCTCGGGAAGCTGGACCCTGGAGCCCCGCGTCCCCTACAGCCCAGTGGTCGGCACTTCCCCCGCCCCGCCCTCCAGGACCACAAGGGCCCGGAGTCTGCGCTGAGTCGAGGACGCCCGTGCGCTCCGCAGGTCGTGCGGTCCCGGGCGGCCTCCCGGCGGGGGTCCCCGCTCCCCCGCCCCGTCCGACGAGGGGGGCAGTAGGACCCAGGGGCCAGGAGAGTCCGCAGAGGGAGGGGGCGGGAGCCGGGGCGGTTTGGGGGAGGTCTTTGGCTTTTTTTGGTGGAGCCGGGGCGCCCTCCGGAAGCTTTTCCAACTTTCCAGAAGTTTCTCGGGACGGGCGGGAGGAGGGGACGCCATATATAGATCTGGGAAGCGGGGGAGCGGCGGAGAGTGGAAACCGCCCGCGGCTCGAGAGCGAGACTCCCGGCCGGCCCAGGTGAGGGGCTGCCGAGGGAGGGGCTGGGGGCCGCTGGAGCGTTGGGGATCGAGACCCCGGGGCTAGGTGGTGAGGGTCGGGGCGGAGGTCGGAACCGGGGATGGGGAGTCAGGCACTCGGAGGATCTGGAAGAAGTGCATGGTTCCCCAGAAGTCTGGGGCAGGGGTGGTGATGGCAGAGGAGACGGCGGGCTGGGGGCCGGGATGCTGAGACTCGACCCTTGGCGGGAACAAGGAGGGAGGGGATACAGTCTGGGGCGCCTCCCCGCACGGATCCGGGGGCCAGGCCTGCTCTGCAGTTCGGGGTGCCTCCAGTTCTGGGGTTGAGGCCCAGGGGCCAGGAGGGAGTGGTGGACCAGCCTTCTCACAGGCTTGTTGGGGGGCATCTGAGCCTCCTGAAGGTAGGGTGGTGGGAAAGGAGGTGAAACAGTCTTGGCTTTTCCTGGCGGGGGTGGGGGAGTGGGGAGGTCTTGGCTCTTGGGGTCCCCATGGTTTGGGAGGAGTCGCCAACAGTGTCTCCACTTCTGATCAGTAGCCTGCGTGTGTAGGTGATGGCAGCTAGAGCAGGGACTTGACCAGCACCCGTCTCCCCCACCGTCCTCCAAAAAGGGGGTGAGGACTCAGCAGGGCTGCATCCGCCCACCGAAGTGGAGAGGGGAACTGACGAGAAGGCTTTGAGTCACTCGGGCTAATTCCATCCACTGCCACCTGGTTCCTGGAGTAACTGCAGGGTTAAGGCTACTTCCAGAGGCCGCGGCTCCCTGCCCCCAGCGTAGGGACATTCCTGAGGGGCTGGAGTGGAGGAGGAAGAATGGAGCGGCTTCCAGCATGACCAGGAGGCCCGGCCCCGCCTCTTCCCGGTTTCCGGCTGGTCCCTCTGGGCTGCAGGGCCCGGATGGAGACCGAGGAAAATTAGGGGGCTTTGATTCCCTGGAAGTCTGGCTGGGACCACACCCTCCTGTGCTCAGATGGTTCATCTGCCCATCCCCCCTTCCAGAGGCCTCCGGGTCCCCTCCTTTTGTCTCTGGTCACCGGCAGTCCTAGCAGAAATGTTTTTTACTGGCTGTGTAACAGGACACCACATCCAGCCTCAGGAGGGGCTCTCTGGGTGCTTCTGGGAGCCCTGTGCTAGGAGGCCTGACCCTCCACTGATCCCCGTGGGATTTGGGGTGGGTCTCTGGCCTCAGTTTCTCACACTGTACAATGAGATGGATGACCTCCAAGGTCCCCATAGATCTGGGACTGGTTTTGCCTTCCTTTGTGCAAGGGGAAGTGGAGATGGGGTCCCGTTTGGGGGCTGGGCCTTCCAGGCCCTTCCTCACCACCACCCCAGCTCTGCCCTCTCCGTTCTCCTCACTCTTCTCTTTTCTTTCAGAATGAAAAAGGCAGGCATTGACCTCCCCCTGAGGCAGTTTCAAGGTATTTTAGACCCCCTCAAGTGTTTGAGACCCTCTCTGGTGGCCCCCCTAGCATCTGCTTCCCTTCCCTTCTACTTAAACCTAGAATTCGGTCTCAATGCAGTCTGGCTAGCTGGGGGCACAACCCTCAGCTCTCTGATTTCGTATTTTTCTTTGTGGGACCGTAAATCATCTAGCCTTGCCCTGAGGGCTGGGATTTCTTTGTGGCAGCGTGGGCTCAGCCGCAGGAGTCCAGCCTGCTTGCAGGGACTTGCCTCCGTCCGCTCCAGCTGCTGGGTTACCAGGCAGCCCTTCTCCACAGCCACGCATCTCCCTGCGGACACCCATGTGTGTCCCTGAAGCTAAGGCCCAGGAGGCTCCATGGCACCCGTGGGGACCAGAACCCAGGCCTTCCTGCTTCTCAGGCTGGAACCCCCCTCTGCCGGCCGGTGGAGATAATTCCGCTTCCAGCCTGCCACGTCACCCGGAGCAGAAGCAGGAGCGCAGCTGCGTGGCTGCCTGAGGAATCCCAAACTAGTCATTTGGAGCTTTCTTGAAAAGCCCCTCCCAGCCCTTTGAGGTTCCGGTTGGCTGCCGGTGGGGGCTGTCAAGATGGTGTCTGCCACGTGGCAGGGCTGTGAGCTGGGCTCCTTGCCTCTCCCCAAGGGATGCTGGTGGCCTCTACAGTGGTCTGAGCTCTTGCATCAGCTGTCTGGACTAGAGGTGGCCTCTGAATAGGGTGACCATATGCCTGTTGTCCTGGCATAATAATTAGTAGTGCCCCATTTTACTCTTTTAAGTGCCCTTGTTTGTACAATCATAATATGCTCACTGTGCCTTTGAGCTCCAGGTCTGGTGGGGAAGGCGCTAGGCCTGGGAGGAGGTGGCCTGGGCCCTGAGCTGCCCCTCCTGTCTGTACTTTGGGGTCGCCTCTCTCTTAGCTCCACAGTCTGCACTCCAGGGTCCAGGTCTCTCTCGTACCTTCCCCCAGGCAGATGTGAATCTCAGTGGCCTTCCCTCCCCTCTTCCCAAGTCCTCTTTGCTTCTCCTTAGCACTGCATCTTCAAGGAGGTGGCAGCCCAGGGAGGGGGCCCTGCCTGGTTCACAGGATGGTTGCAGCCATCGAGTCTTCCCCGAAACCCAGTGCTCCCGCAGGCAGGCCCGAATCCTGAGGGTCTTCCACCGGGATTCTGAATTTTTGGTCTTCCTTGAGCAGGACCATGCGATGGGGGTCTGCCCGAGCAGTGGGATCTCAGCCTCCGCCAGGGTTCTTTCCAGCCCTTCCCATGACTCTGTCATCTCCTCTTCCATCCTGCTGCATGCAGTGGAGGGGAGATGCCCTGAAGGAGGGGAACGGGGGACACATCCCATGTGGAGAGACTGTCCTGACTGCAGGCCCCAGCGAGGGGAGTGAGGCCTGCTCTAGGGGCCACTGCTACCGCTGTGGTTGGGGGAGGGGGCCTGAGGGCAATGCTGTGGCCACAGAGCACATGGCCTGTGTGGCAGTGGCTGTCAGGTGGGAGGGCAGAATGGAATCTGAGGTGGCGCCAGCTTCCTGGGAGGCTGAACACACATCTGGCCAGCCTCTGGTGAAGGGGAGGGATGTCACCGCTCCATTGAGCTGTGACTTAGCCCCTCCCGCAGTATCCTTCCTTTCAGGAAGCCCCCAGCCTCCAGCTTTTGTCCTGGGGATTTCCCATCGGCTCCAGGGGCTGTGGGCAGATAGGCAGGCAAGTCCCTGCCAGGATAGAGGCCTCAGGCGTGGACACCTAGACCCTCACAGCTTGGGGCGGGAGACTGAGGCTCAGAGAGGGGTGGACACACAAATACACACAAACACACACACACACACTCTCTCTCTCTCAAGGTCACCCTTGGGGCAGCAGACTGGGCATGTGGGCTCCCCCATTTAATGAGTGAACCAACCAGTGACTCATTAACGTCCCAGGGTGGAATGAAAAGCATGGGGGAGGAGCAGGCCTGCACCTCTGCCCCACGAGACATCCTTTGCAGACCCTCAGCCCGGCTGCCACCTTTTTCCACTGGAAAAGGGCCCCAGGGTTGTACGAGATCGGAGCTAACCTTTGTACAAACTGAGACGACCCCAGGTCTGGCCAGTGGCCTGAGTCCTGCTCATTCAGGAACAGCTGGGGCCTCTTGTGCTAGGCACTGGCGATGCAGAGGGAAACCAGACTGGCTAGGTTTCCTGTCCTCCTGGAGGTCCCAGACCAATTAGGGATGGAAATAATACTTAGTAAACACCCAAGTCTAAGTGTTGTAAGTTCAGTGCAAGAAATTGGGGTGGAGGTGGTGAATTGCCAGGAACCTGCTTTGGATAGGGAGGCCTCTGAGACCCCTCGTCTGGGCAACCTTGAGTTTTCTGGGCTCCCTCACTCCCATCTCCAGGGGACTTGGTGGCAGCCAGAATGCTGGGGTTGGTTGTTGGGGAGGAACGCCTGGAGCCTGAGGGTGCCCTCTCTCTGCAGCCCGCACAGGTCCTCCGTGGTGCACACAACCCGCCTCCCAGCCATGCACTCCCTCCTGCTCATCAGCACCTTCTGCCTCCTGGCCGCGGCCCTGGCCGCTGAGGTGAAGAAACCCGCGGCCGCAGCAGCCCCTGGCACGGCCGAGAAGCTGAGCCCCAAGGCGGCCACCCTGGCTGAGCGCAGCGCCGGCCTGGCCTTCAGCCTGTACCAGGCCATGGCCAAAGACCAGGCGGTGGAGAACATCCTGCTGTCGCCCGTGGTGGTGGCCTCGTCGCTGGGGCTCGTGTCGCTGGGCGGCAAGGCGGCCACGGCGTCGCAGGCGAAGGCTGTGCTGAGCGCCGAGCAGCTGCGCGACGAGGAAGTGCACGCGGGCCTGGGTGAGCTGCTGCGCTCGCTGAGCAACAGCACGGCGCGCAACGTGACCTGGAAGCTGGGCAGCCGCCTCTACGGGCCCAGCTCGGTGAGCTTCGCCGACGACTTCGTGCGCAGCAGCAAGCAGCACTACAACTGCGAGCACTCCAAGATCAACTTCCGCGACAAGCGCAGCGCGCTGCAGTCCATCAACGAGTGGGCCGCGCAGACCACCGACGGCAAGCTGCCCGAGGTCACCAAGGACGTGGAGCGCACGGACGGCGCGCTGCTGGTCAACGCCATGTTCTTCAAGCGTGAGTCCCCGGGGCGCGCGCCTCCCCCTCCCCAGCCTGGCGATTAGATCAGTACCCCTGTGCCAAGCACCGCGCGCTGCTGCCCGTTCACTCCTCAGCAACCCGGGGAGGCAGGCACTGGTATAAACCCTCTCTACATACAAGAAACTCCATTCAGAAGGTGTAGGGTGTGTCTGCAAGAACGGGATGGAGATTCAGGCCCAGCAGAGGGACTCCGGGGGATGTGCTCCTGCTGTGTTTCATCACGTGGAAGTTCTGTTGCTTGTTTTTGAATCCCTAAAATTCGATCATCAGTTCTGCTGCTCAGTAGCAAGCAGCAGAAAGGTCCCACACCTGTGATCATGCCTGATCCTAAAGCAACCTGGGCGCTGGTAGGGTTACCCCCATCTCACAGGTGCAGAAACAGGCTCAGCTAGGAGATGGCAGAGCGCGACTCAGGCCCAGGTGCATCTGTGTTGATTTGAAGATTGGATTTGGGGTGACTGAGTATTTTTGAGTATAGTCATCCTTTGGTATCCACGGGGCATTGGTTCCAGGACCCCCGCGGATACCAAAATCCGAGGATGCTCAAGTCCCTTAGTCGGCCCTCTGTATCCATGGGTTCCCAATTTGTGCATATGGAGGGCCCACTGTACCGACAGCACTGGGCCTTTCCTGGTGTGTAAGGATGAGGTAACCCCCTCATCCCTTACCTGGGAGGGGTGAAAGCTCTTGCAGCCAGTCAACAGCTGAGTCTGGATTTGAACACAGGTCTGATTGTGACTTAGGGCAGGGTTCAGGCCACTGTCACCCAGGCATGGTTTTTGGGGTCATTTTTCTGGCCACGGAGACAGGACTTGCAGACAGGAATTAAGGGTGGTCGGGGCTGGCCCCGTGGCCGAGTGGTTAAGTTCGAGCGCGCTGCTGCAGGCAGCCCTGTGTTTCGTTGGTTCGAATCCTGGGCGCGGACATGGCACTGCTCATCAAACCACGCTGAGGCAGCGTCCCACATACCACAACTAGAAGGACTCACAATGAAGAATATACAACTATGTACTGGGGGACTTTGGGGAGAAAAAAAAGGAAAAAATAAAATCTTTTTTAAAAAAAAAATTAAGGGTGGTCTTGGGGCACTCCCTGCGCAGGGCATGGACTCCTCAGTTAGCAGGTGGGGTGAGAAGTCCAGCTCAGCACGTGTTCCCCAAATGCTTGACTGGTGCCGGGGCAGAGGGTGGGCGTGCAGGTGGCTGAGGGTCCTCCTGAGGGGATTCCCTATCCTGTGGGAAGCGCAGGCTCTGACTGGGGAAAGCATGTCTTCAGACAGCATGTCCTGGGGCCAAGACTACCGCCCCCAAAGCAGGCAACATGTACTCCGTTGGGTGGGTGCTCGGGGAGCAGGTGGGCTACAGTAGAGCCCCAAAGACTGGGACAGAAGCCTGTGGCAGGATAGATCAGGGTTGATCCCCCAAATGCATTTGGGGGTTAGGGGCTGTGTTGTGTTTCTAGGTGGGGGCGTGTCTCTCTGACCTGTGTCCTACCTCCCATGGCAGCACACTGGGACGAGAAATTCCACCACAAGATGGTGGACAACCGAGGCTTCATGGTGACCCGTTCCTACACCGTGGGTGTCACAATGATGCACCGGACAGGTAGGTGCCTCGCAGAGCGGGGGGCCCAGGTGGGGCTCCGAGGGTGCTTGGGGCTGGCCCGGCTGCGCCCCACCGCATGCCCAGGACCTTCTCTGCACTCTCTCAGGCCTCTACAACTACTATGACGACGAGAAGGAGAAGCTGCAAATTGTGGAGATGCCCCTGGCGCACAAGCTCTCCAGCCTCATCATCCTCATGCCTCACCATGTGGAGCCCCTCGAGCGCCTTGAAAAGCTGCTGACTAAAGAGCAGCTGAAGACCTGGATGGGGAAGATGCAGAAGAAGGCTGTCGCCATCTCCCTGCCCAAGGGGGTGGTGGAGGTGACGCACGACCTGCAGGTGAGGGCCGGCCCAACCCGGGGACCTGCAGGGCTTGGAGGAGGAGGGGTGCCCGGGGCAGCCATTCACCAGCTCAGCAGGTCTGTCCTGAGCCCCCTGGGTGTCCCAGCGGTACTGGGCTCTGCTGTGGGGGAAGCTGGGGAGGGAGGAGGCATGGGCCCTGCCCTTGGGAAGGTGGTGATAACATTGGTAGCTAGATATCATTGAGTGCTTGCTGTATGTCAGGCCCTCTTCTAAGTGCTTTGTGGGTATTAAACTTTTAATCCTCGAAACAACTTTATTAGGTCAGACTATCAGCCTTATCTTGCAGATGAGGAGGCTGAGGCTCAGAAAGGTTAAATATCTTATCTAAAGTCACACAGCCAGGAACTCAGATGTCTGGCCCCAAACCATGCCCTCAATCCCATGCCTCTGAGAGTCTGAAGTGCCCCAGTTACAGATTGTTCCAGCTGGAGGCTCATCCCCCATGCGATAGTGACACTAACAGTGGCTTTCAGCTATGGGTCCCTTGGGATGAGTGGAAACTTAACCTACCCACTCAACAGCATGTCCCCCTCATGACCACCCTGGGTGCTGGGCAGAGGCTCGGAGAGAAGCAGTGCCTGGCTGAGGTCACCTGGCTAGTCAGTGGTGGACTCGCCGTGAGTCCTCCAGGTGAAGGCTCAGGCGGCCTTTCTGTAAGCAACAGGGAGAGATTTTTGACCTACTCCAAAGGGAGAACTTTCATCTCATTCTCGTGTTGGCTGCCAGCAATGGTTCCTTGGCAGGCCTCTCACCCCCAGAAGTGGTTCAGACTTGCGGCTGAGAGCGTGGAGAGAGAAAGCTTGAGATGAAATGGGGCTTAGGCTCCTAGCCCGGGGCTCGTGGAGCTGGTATGGTCTGTACCGTAGGTAGAAGTGAGGTTTCCTGAGCACGGCCGTCACCGTCTCCCTCCCAGGCCTGTCCCAACTCTTCCCCAGCCCCTTCTTCTGCAGTGACCATTATCTGATCCCTTTCTACCCTTCTTTCTCCCGTGTCTCCCTGGAGCCCTCGGGGGACACACGACCCCCCAGTCCATGGGGTAGATTGAGCTGGGAAATTTGACCTTGGCGTAGACTAGAATGCCTGTCTCAGGACCCCAGGTCTAGTGCCTGTTTGGCCCTCCTGGGGAAGTGGACTGTCCTGCAGGAGGCACAGCCCTGGCAGCTGCTGTTCACTCAGCCAACCGCCCTTTGCTGCTGCCTCTTCCGCCCTCAGCGCCGGGGAGAGCCCTGGCAGTGGGCCCTGCCCTGCGGGAGCTCTGAGGCGGGGGGAGAGACAGACAGGACCAGACACTGACAGACAGAGGCCAGGGGTGTGGAGGCCCAGGGAGGCACGGCTCCAGTCTTGTGGGATAGAGAGGGCTTCCTGGAAGATGTGGTGTCTAAGGAGACCCACAGGGAGAGAGGGCAGCCCTCGCAGTGCAGCTTGTTCAATGAGGCTGCGCCCTGGAGAGCAGGGCGGGGCGTGCTGACGGGAGGGGGGTGTGTGTGGGCCGGGGGGTGAGGGGGGTGTTTTAACTTTTTACTGTGGAAATGTATAAAACTATAATAAAGATAGATTAATGTAACGAACCCTCATGTATCCGTCATCCAGCTTTAACTGTGATCAACTCCCAACCAATAAGGATTCATCTAGACACACCCATTCCTCCCCCATGAGATTACTTTGAAGCAAATCCCAGACATCGTATCTCCCTGGAAAGGTTTTAAGCCCAATAGCTTTCCTTAGATTAGTCTTTCTCAAACTCGAGTGTGCCAAGAATTACCTGGAGAGGTTGTTTAAAAAGGTTCCCAGGGGCTGGCCCGGGGGCGCAGCGGTTAAGTTTGTGCACTCCGCTTCGGCGGCCCCAGGGTTCAGAGGTTTGGATCCCGGGTGTGGACCTAGCACCTTTCATCAAGCCACGCTGTGGCCATATATGCTGCCAGCGGTGCTGGTGCTGGCTGTCCATGACCCACACCTTGAGAGGCACTGGTCAAGATTGCTTGGCGGAGCCAGGGATAAATTCTGCCTTTTCTCTGAGTCTCAGTTTCTGCATCTGTGAAGTGGCGGCTAGAAGCTCTTGCAGGGTGTCCTTGGGATTGAGAAAGCAGTGGTTGAAGTGCCCGCACCATGTGTGGCACACAGAGGGTGGCAGGGAGCGGCTCTGAGGAACAGGTTGGGTAGGAGATGCCGGGCAGTGTGGGTGGACGGGGAGAGTCTGGGAGCTTTGCGCACCATGACCTCACGTGACGCCTACCTGGTCCCACAGAAACACCTGGCTGGGCTGGGTCTGACTGAGGCCATTGACAAGAACAAGGCAGACCTGTCGCGCATGTCGGGCAAGAAGGACCTCTACCTGGCCAGCGTGTTCCACGCCACCGCCTTCGAGTGGGACACAGAGGGCAACCCCTTCGACCAGGACATCTACGGGCGCGAGGAGCTGCGCAGCCCCAAGCTCTTCTATGCTGACCACCCCTTCATCTTCCTGGTTCGAGACACCCAGAGCGGCTCCCTGCTGTTCATCGGGCGCCTGGTCCGACCCAAGGGTGACAAGATGCGAGACGAGTTGTAGGGCCCCAGGGTGGGCACGGGCTGGCAGGAGGCAGCTGAAGGCTCCTGAGACACATGGGTGCTATGGGGGTGGGAGGAACTGAGGTTCCGACCTTGGATGTTCCACGGGGTGGGGGTGGGGCAACAGAGCAGGCTCCCCGTGTCTGAGCAGACCTTCCCAGCTGGAATTCACTCCGCTTGCACATGGGGCCCCAGGTACCGGATGCCGAGCCCAGAGCGCCCCCTCCTGTGGGGCCTGGGCGGTGGTCCTCGTGCCCTGCCCTCGGAGACCTGGGATCAAGCCTGCCTCAGTCAGTGTTCGTATTTATAGCCAAGTGCTTTCCCATCTGTGAGACCGCAGCGAGCTGGGGGTCCAGCCCAGCCCTCGTGGAAGGGGAGCGCTCGCTTCCTGACACTGCCCGCACCTCAGCCCCCTCCCCAGCTCTAGCCCAGTCTTCTCCCAACTTCCCTCAACTACAAAACTCGGTGCTGCAACCCCTGGGACTGGGACAGGCACCCCCCCCCCCTGCCATGGCCCTGGCCCCGAGATGGGGTCCGGGAGGCGCTCATAAGGGGTTCTCTTGGTCAGACTCTGGTCAGGCATCATGGGGATGAACTTTTTTTTTTCCTTTTATAGATTTTCAAAGATGGGGGGGAGGAAAGTGAGCCCTTGTTGCTGTTAAACCAAGAACTTATTTGTACAATTTTTTTTTTCAATAAAAACGTTTCCAGTGAAATTTTGTTGGAGCATGGAAGATGATTGGGTCAGGAGATTCCCATGTCATTCTTCCCAGGGGACCAGGGTTGCTACTAACGGCCTATATCAGACCCTGAAGTGCTGGCAGATAATATGTGCTGCAGGCCCGTTATGTGCTGGCCTACTATGTGCTGGCTTGGCAGGCCCACTATGTGCAGGCTTGGGAATTGTTTTGGCTTGGCTGCCCTGGAGAAGTTGTGGCTGCAGGGCTGGAATGATGGCGCTGGACTGGAGCCCAGGGCGTTCGGTCCCGCTGTGAGGGCCCGTCTTCATTACACAGGCTTTCAGTTCGAGCAGACCCATCCGTACCCATGGCCGGGGGGTATAGGGCTGTGGAAGGAGGGAGCTTGTGGGATCCTTGCTCTGTGTTTGGATTTGTAACAGGAGAGGAGGAGGGACCTGACAGCCCTCTTGTTGGTTCCCACTCATGACCACACCTCAGGGAGGGAGAGGGCACGTGGGATGCACAGGACAGAAGACCTGTGGCCAGGGAGGAAGAGGAACAGAGGAAGCTGGATTCGAGCCCCATTTCTGCTACTTGTTGACTGTGTGACCTTGGACAAGTCACTCCCTCTCTCTGGGCACCTCTCTGGCTTCCTTCTGCCAACAGCTCTGCCCTGGAGGTTGTTGGTTCATGGAGTGAGCCCCTGCCTGGCTGGGCAGCCCAGTTGGAGTGCTCCAAGATGTGAATGGGGCGGCAGAAGGGCCGGCAGATTCACTTTCATTAGTAGCACAACAGAATTTTAACATGACTGTTCAGAGCTCCAGGGCTGCTCTATACTGTGGACCCAGTAAATTCCATCTCTACCCTCAAGGGCTTCATCTAGAGGTGGAGACTTAGAGACCTGCGTGCTCAGTACTCACTGTGTTCCCGTGGCCTGGATCATTCTGTTCCCACGTGTGCCACACTTAACTGCCTACCTGAGGGCCTTTGCACTAGCTGTTCTTTTTGCCTGGCAAGCAGTTCTTCTGGATCTTCGCAGGGCTGCTTTTTGTCATTCAGAACTCAGCTTGAATGGCATCTGCTCAAAGAGGTCTACCCTGACCACCAGTATAAGCTCCTCTCCACCTCGGTTTCTCTACCATGTTTTCTTGTTTTACTGACTCTTAAGCACTATGAAATTACCCGCCTATTGACACATTCACTGTCCCCACTGCTAGAGTGGAAGCTCCACGAGGGTAGGGACCATGTCTTGTTCGTTGCCATGTGTCCTGCACCTAGATTCAGCTTCATACACATATAAGGGACTCAGAACATATCTGCTGAGTAAGTGAAAGGGCCTCCTAGAAGGGCACGGGGGCTGTGGGAGGCCGGAGGTGGAAGCCATGACTGCATGGGGAGATCAAGGAAGGCTCCCCGGAGGAGGTGACATGGGCTGCCTTGAAGGGTGAGTAGGCATTTCTTGATCAGAATAATGGTTTTAATAATACCAGCTGGTACTACCTTTATGTTTTGGTCCCACTGTGTACAAACACCATGTCAGTCACTTGATACATATCATTTTATCCAAGCCTCCTAACAGCTTGGCTAGGTCACGATAATCCCCATTTTACAGGTGAGAGAACCAAAGCTCAGAGAGGTTAAGTGACCTGCCTGAGGCCTCACAGCAGTGTGGCTGAGCTGGGACTTGCTCATCAGTTGGATAGTTTTTCCTCTATGCCACACAGGAAGGGCAGGAGAGGAAGTGGCCAGATTCTAATAACGAAGCTGCATAACCTGCTTACGGTCTCTCTCTGTTGTCCCACGTAATCCCCACAGTGGCCCAGTTAGGTGGGCAATCTCCTAATCATACAGGTACGGCTCAGAGATGGGCAGAGACAGCACTAGAACCCAGGACTCTTGGACCCAAAGATCATCCTGCAATAGCTGCCCCACCAGGTGGGAGTGGGCAGCGAGAAAGCCAGACCCAGGGGTGGGGGCGGCACAGATGACACAAAGGGGGCCCTGAGGCCACATGCCTCCATCCGGGCACAGGCGGGGAGGGTGGGGAGAGGTCTGCGCTCCCCTCCCACCCCCCCACCGCGGGAAGGGGTGGAGCTGCTGGCGTGGAGGGTGGCCGGCGGTGGACACGTGAACAGGTCAGGGTTGGGCTGGGATCAGAGCGGCCGTGTCAGCACCCCCAGTGGCCCAGGGCAGCCGTGTGGGGCTTTCCTGCCGCCTGGAGGCCACTAGAGGGACCTCCCTGTTATTCCCACCAGGGTGCTGGTTAAAGTCTCAGAGAGACCAGGACCCTGCTGCATTGTGAGGGTCCCGGATGGGAGGCAAGTGTGGGGAGGTGGGGACCAACTCCACTGAGCGCCACTGTGTGCCTTGCACTGCCATGTATAATCTCATTAATCCTCAGAGCTTCCTCAGGGGAGCTATCGCTGCCCCATGTTCAGGTGAGGAAACAAGCTCAGAGGTGAAGTGACCAGCCCGAGGCCACCTAGCAGGGCAATGACAGAGCCCGACCTGTATGGGAACCCAGGTCTCTGGCCATGGAGGAGACACGCTGTCGACACGTGTGCGCTCCACACTCCGCGGTTCAGTGGGGCTCTACATAATCTTTACCCTAGTCCCTGCAGCATGCGGTTTATTTTCCTGCATCTTACGGATGAGGAAACAGACTGCAGCTGAAACCTCCTTGAGAGCGGGCCCTTCTCTAGCCACATCCTGCCACATCCCCATACCTAGCACAATGCCTGGCATATAGGTGGTGCCTAATAAATGCTCATGCGAAGGAACTGGTCCGGTGGGTGCTCTGGTGCTTAGCGGCAGAGGCATTAGAGCCTGACAGACCTGACGAGAATCCCAGCTCTGCCACTTCTAGCTATGTGACCTTGGGCTGGTTACTTAACCTCTCTGAGCTTCAATTTCCTCACTAGTAAGGCGGGAAAGCAGTATTCACCTCATAAAGTTGTAGCGAGAATTAAATGAGGTAACCCATCATACTTGGCAAATAATATGAGGCCAAGAAATATTAGCTCTTAATAAGAGAAGGTAAGTAACTCAAGCTCATACAGCAGCACTGGGATTTGAACCCATACCTCTAGGACTTTAAAGCCCATTTCTTTCCACTGTGCCATACTACCTGGGGGACAGGCTGAGCTGAAGTGGTCGGGGAGAGTCGCCGGAAGGAGAGGTGCTAGAGCTGGATAGGAAAGAGGGAAAGAGGCATTCCAGAGGAGAGGAACAGCATGAACAGAGGGGCGGCAGCTGGAACAGGCACGGTGAGCTCGGGATACGGTGAGGGGCCCGTGGGTGTTGGGGGTGAGGTCTGGGTGCCAGGTGGCGGGTTGAATGCTCTGAGAGAGGCTTGGGGGAGGGGTTGACAGGGAGGCCCCAAGGTCCATGGACGTTACTGTAGGAGCAGAGCTGATGGTCTGGCCCCTCCACCCCTCCATCCTCCCCTCTCCCTCTGACATCCCTCCCTCTTCCCGTTTGCTCCTGCTGTCTCCTCTGCCTGGTCCCATACCCCATCTCCGCCCACGGAGCCCCTTCTCATCCTTCAAACCCTATGTCCAAGGGCCCTGGGACCCTTCCTGGCCCGGTCAGAAGCATGGCTTCCTCCAGGCTCCCAGTGCTCTGTCAAGGCACCTGACAGCAGGCACTGTATCTTCCGTCCGGGTGCTCTTGGGGGCACTTCACTACATCTCACTGTCACCCTTCTTCCTTTCTCTCAGTGTGGCACGGACATGTCTGCTCAGCTCCACCACACTCCCATCTCCAGCGTCTCAGTTGTGGGAGGAGCACGGAGTTCGCGTGCCCAGGCACGGCTGACCCCCCCGGCTGTTCCAGCAAGAATTCTGACACTTAAAATGCACACATGGAGAAGCAGTCAGCTCTCGTACTTTCTTTTTTCTGCGTCATTCCTGCATTTGCCCACTCTTGCTATAAGCCAGAGAGCACGAACAAACTCAGCAGGGGAGAGGAGAGGGGCCAAGGGCAGGAGGGAGCGCTGAGCTGCGTTAGAGAACTTATCAAACCATGAGTTTGATGCTAGAGTCACCAGGTTACAGTTGAACTCACAGCGTTGCTAGGCCGCAGGTAAGATTTAGGGCTCCGATCTCAGGGGATTAGGGGACATATGGGAGGATTTGGGTGAATTAGAGCAGCCCTTGCTCCACCGAACCCTGTTGCAGCAAAAGCTGCCTAGCCTGAAGACCTTGAAATGACCTTGCCTTGGAAGTTACCCTGCAAAGAGTTTAGTTGTTTACTATGGAGTAACGAGCTACCCCACACTGAGCAGCTTAAAATAATCTATTCTTTTTCCCAGTTCCGCGGGTTGGCCGGGCAGTCCTTCCACTGGTCTTGTCTGGGTTTGCTCAGGTGACTGCGTTCACTGGATGCTGGGCTCAGCTGGGGTGGCGGTGATGGCTGGGTGCCGAGCCTCTCTCTCACGTGGCCCTGCATCCCTGGCTCCTTCCTGGCATGGTGGCTCAGAGTTCTGAGAGGATGAAGGCCTGGGTTCTGCCACTTCCATCATGCCACCTTCCATCACAGTCCGTAGGTCAGCGCAGTCACGGGGCCAGCCCAGCTTTGAGGGGTGAGGAACAGACTGGCTCCGGATGGAAGGAGCAGCAAAACGTCACGGGCGTGTTTTCCATCTCCCACCCAGGGGGAGGCCAATTCTCTTCGGGCCCTGCTCCCATGGTCTCCAGTCCCATAACTGGAGTTGGATGTTTGCCTGCCTCAGGGGAAAGTGCCAGAGTCCAATCTGGGAGGAAGAAGCATACACATGAAAAGAATCGCAAGATTTTGCTAATTTATATCAGGAAAAAATCTGGATAACATACATGGGAACATTTTCTGTGGGGGCTAGTCCACGGAGGGAAGAATGTAATTTTCACTGGGCTGGATTTATCAATATGGGCATAGTCCCCTGAGATTCCAGCTTGAAGGTGCCAGTTTGAGCAGCTAGGAGTGGTTTGCATGGTTTGCTTAGCTGGTTGACTGAAACCTTGATTCAGCTGAGGCTTATGCTTAACTGATGTTGCAATGCCAGAAATTCCCCGCTGCAATATAGAGGAAGGAACCCAAAGACTGAGAGAGCAGGAAGGCTGAGGCAGCTTTACCCTGTGACCCCACATATACCCCCGAGCCAAGTTCCATGCTCCTAACTTCCTCTCAGAACCTGGAGGAAACTCCCTTCACCAAGGCATCGAGAAACACAGCCGTGAGGGGAACGTGATATGGGACCTGTTCTCCGCAGGCTGGGGATACTGCTGGAAGGTGCTGCCACGGAAATGGGCCCCATGACTTTAGTGGAACTGAGGGGATCCCTGGGGAACAGAGCACACATAGCAGCGCTTGGCCACCCGGGACTCCAGCTGTCAAGTGGCAACCAGAATGGTCTAAGCCACAGATGTCTTTAGCAAAGGCTAATTGTTCAAGGGCCAGTGGGACCAATGGGACCAAACAGATACGCCTCCTCTGATTTCTCCTTGATCTGTGCTACAGAAACAACAAAACAAGAAACAAACAAAAGCCTCCAGCTCGGGCAGTTGAAGCCCGACTTGAGCCACTGTGAAAGCAGCCCCCGGAATGGAAGAGAGGCCAGTGCCCTTCAGAGTGGACCCTTCCATAGCACCCCAGATACGTACTGTACTCTTCCTCTTAGCCTGCCTTCCACAAAGGGTCCTGGCCATTTGCTGGAGAACTGTGCTCCGTGAAAGGAAAATGCACAGACTTTCCAGGGATTAGCAGACCTTGAGTCTATCAAATACTAATTCCTGGGGACACAGAAAGCCACTGTGTAGAGGTTTAGGTGGGGCAGGTAACAACCAGAGTTTTGACCCAAGTCCGGGCACGGTGCACCCAGTGGCCTCTGGACTCATCCTGCAATTATTTTTTTACTTTCAGGGTGAATAACTGAAATTTACAGGAGAATTCACACATGAGCCTCCAGACCTGTGGAATAGGGCCATTGTGGTAAAAAAAACAAAAGGCCAAGAGGAAGCCCCTGGAACTTCCCCTTTCTTACCGATCAAGAAACCCAAGTAAAGGAGTAACTCTGGGAGTATCACAGAAATCATGCAGTCATCAAAGACGTGAAAGCCGCAGGGCTGGTCCCCACCACATCCCACCAGACTCGCCTGTTTGGTCTATGCAGAAGGCACCCGCCTTCATGAACAACGGGGACTCACCATGAGCTCACTCAGGTGATGGGTCTAGCAGCAGTCGCTCTTCCAGGTGTGGTCTTTTTATGGGGTCTTTTTATATTTTTTTGTCACTTGATGTGAAGCCATTAATCTTAAAAAAATTGTTTTCTCTTCCTCCATAGAGAACAGCAGAAGCAGGCTTCTTCCTCCTGGCAGGAACAGCAGTACAGTGTTCTCATCTTGTCTGGAAACTCATCAAGTCTCTGGTTCTCTGTTACAATTTAATCTATAGGGATTTCCATCATCCTCCGTATCACAGGACACCATGCTTGTCACTGCGTCAATTGCGTCACGTTCCTAGGATCCGGAGAGGGGAAAGTAGAGAGTATTTTAGATGCATAAGATACGGATGGACTAGGGGCTGGCCCCGTGGCTGAGTGGTTAAGTTTGCACACTCTGCTGCAGGCGGCCCAGTGTTTCATCGGTTCGAATCCTGGGCACCGACATGGCACTGCTCATCAAACCACGCTGAGGCAGGGTCCCACATGCTACAACTAGAAGGACTCACAACGAAGAATATACAACTATGTACTGGGGTGCTTTGGGAAGAAAAAGGAAAAATATAAAATCTTAAAAAAAAAAAGATACGGATGGACTGAGAATGGGAGGGAAATCCCATAAGACCATAGGGGCCTGCCACCTGCGTGAAGCTTCTGGGGGTTCAGTGGTCTGAATCAAGCTGGGAAAGATGTGTATTAGTCAGGGTTCTCCAGAGAAACAGAAACAACAGAAGATATAGACATAATGTGTGTAGATAGATAGATACAGATATAAAGAGATTTACTAGAAGAAATTTGCTCACATGATTATGGAGGCTGAGAAGTCCCAAGATCTGCAGTCGCCAAGCTGGAGACCCAAGAGAGCTGATAGTATGTTCTAGTCCAGGTTCAGAGGGCTGAGAAGCAGGAGAGCTGATGGTGTAAATTCCAGTCTGAAGGCAGAAGACGACTCATGTCGCAGCTTGACGACAGGCAGGCAGAGAGCAAATTCTCCCTTACTCAACCTTCTGTTCTATCTAGGCCTTCAACAGATTAGATGTGGCCCACCCTCACTGGGGAGGACAATCTGCTTTACTCGGTCTACAGACTCAAATGTTAATCCCATCCCTTACAGGTAGGTATGCCCGAAATAATGTTTGACGAAATATCTCAGCACCCCTGAGGCCCAGTCAAGCTGAAACATAAAATTAACCACTGCATCCTGCAACGTGAAAGAACTTGCTGTGCTTTCCATCCTCTCAGTTGTAGAAAGAAAGAAACACACTTGTTGGGCTTCTGTGTATTTTGGAGGCAATATATGTCACATTTTGGGGTGCTGCTCTCATTCACTCACTGAGTATCCTATGAGGCTGCCAGCTTTGTGTGGGGCCCAGAGCAAGAGACAGCTTCCAGGTGGTCCAGGCTGGAGGGGAGGCAGCCTGTCCACACAGCCTGATGACCCAGCAATTGAGGATGATGTTGGGGCCTGCAGCAAACCCTGATGGAAGAACCACACAGAGTACCTAGGATTTTGGAGCAGAGCCTGGCTCTCCTTGGCAAGCCGTTTTCCTACTTTTCAGGAAGAGCTCTTGGCCTGCTGCCGGGCCCAGCTGAGAAGGGTCCCCAGTTGGGAGGCACCAGCGACTACAAAAGTAATTCATGACAGTCACACACAATGTTCTCTTTCTCCGGAATACTCGGGGTGTATGTGCCCAGCGATTGCTACACTGAGATATCAGTGAATCATGCATCAGGTGTGGAAACACACTCGATCTCTCCCTTTTTCATCCTCTGTTTACTGGACTCGGGCTTCTATTTCCTCTCCTCCAGACACTCCGCAATTGCCAGGTTCACCAGTGATCTCTTTATTGCTAGTGCAATGGATACTTTAAAAAAATTATTTTGGAAATATGGAAAATTTCAAACATACATGAAAGTTGAGAGAAGAGTATAATGAACTTCCACGTACCCATCGCAAAACTTCAATACGTATCGACATTTTACCCACTTTGTTTAATAGATGCATTTTAATCCATATCGTAGGAAAGTGTTCATGCCTTCTGATCCTGTTGACCCCTTCCTCATTGATGCTTTCCCCAAGGTGACATTCTTTTCTCGCTCTCTTCTGACCTCTCTGCTGTTCCACGGCAGGCTCCACTGGGGTCCTCCTTCCTCTCCTGTCCCTAAATGTTAGTGTTTCCCAGGGGTCTGTCTTGGACCCTCCTCCAAGACACCCTCTCTCATGGCCTCACTTACCTTCCAAGGGCTGGCGAGGCCCACATTTCAGTGAGGTCTCCATCTCTGCCTTCAGCCCAGACCCCTGTCCCAGGCTGAGACCGCTCCATCCAGAAGTCTCCTACACACCTCTCCCCGGCTGTCCCAGGGGCATCTCCTGCTCAACATGCACCAAACTGAGTTCATGCTGCTCACACCCGCTGCTCTCTGTATTCCCATTCATCCACTCAACACATAGTTACTACATCCCTCTTGGGTGTGTAAGAAAAAATGGAAGAATTTGGAATAAGCAAAAAAATCACTGCTATAATAAAAAAGATGGAAGATAACAAGTGTTGAGAAGAATGTGGAGAAATCGGAACGCTTACATGTTGCTGGTGGGAATGTAAGATGGGGCAGCCCCTGCTCCCCAAAAATCAGGCCTAAGCCCATGGAAGATGTTAGACTAGATTGCCAGAGATGGAGAGGGAAGTAAAGTGTAGATGCTTTGATGGATGAGGGGGTACAGTGGGCTGACTTGGGGAATGGGGTTGTGTAGAAAGGGCAGGGAACTGGGGGGCTGGATTATGGGGCCTCTGAGGGATGGCCTCAGGTGTGGATGGCTCCAGGGGTGTCTGGAAAAACAGCATAAACACCACACAACCTGGACGGGCGTTGGGCGCCCCCTGCCAAGCATGGTGCAGGGGAGTGGGGCTGCCTGTGGCCCTCTGGCTTCGGCTGGGGCAGCCATAGTGGCCACCTATGTGTCTTCTCAGGATGGCCAACGCCTCCTGGGATTGTGACCTGCCCCCGAGATAGGGGGAGGCTCCAGGAAAAGGACCGTATCAAGAGCCCCTGCCAACTCCAGCAAAGAGAGAAGGGGCTCCAACAGGACTTAATGTATCACAATAAGGAAGAGCAGGGTTCCTTAGGTGCTGAGGGCCAGGATTAGTTCGTACGTAGAATTACGAGTTGTGACATGTGTGAGGGAAGAGGGGGAGGCCATAGGGACAGAGAGAAGAGGGCAGATCCACCATTTAGCAAGTAGAGGGGAGAGGTCTTAGTGATGGACTGGAAATGGAGAGGTGGAGATTGGTGCAAAAGAAAAAATTCCAGATTTCTGACTGAGAACTGGGTCAACCAGAGGGCATGCTCCATCCCTTTCCTCTAGATGATCCATCCGCGCCACCACAAAAAATCCCGAAGGCGTCACTCCAGTGCGACCTGCTCCCTGTCGCCTACCCTCAGTCCATACGGACCGTCTCCTCATTCCCTCGAAATGTCATAAGATGCCGAGGCGGTGCGGGCACCGGGCAGGTTAAGGGGCCACATGTGTGTGAGAAGAGGAATAAAACCGCGGCCTTTCCCGGGTCAGCCACCAGGGGCTCCAGCGCGGCCTCGGCCGGGCTCCTAGAGGGTCTCCAAGCCCCGCCTCCAGAGGGGCCCTTCCCGGGGCGTGGCCTGCGCCCGCGGGGCCCGAGGCTTCTCCGCCCACCTCTCCCCCGGCCCAGCCCGCCCTGCCCGCGGGCGCAGGCGCGGGGCCCGGGCAGGGACTGGGGCTGCGAGCGCGGGGATTCCCGCCCTGGGGCGCGGGGTCGGAGACCAGCTGGAAGCTTCCGAGCCGAGAGCCAGGTCCGGGACTCTTGGGCGGAGTCTGCGCATCTTCAGCCTCCGCATGTCGGATCAGGGCTGGGACGCCGGCCCGCCCGGGCTTGATCCTGGGCCGGGAGCGGGGCCCTCCCCTGGCAGAGCCGGCCCGCCGCCTTCCCCAGCCGCTCCCGCCTCCTCCGCGCGGGCCCCAGCCGCTTCGGAAGCCGCCCGCCAGGGCCGGGGCGGGGGCAGGGGAAGGGGCGCCGCCGCTGCCCTCGCCCTCCTCCACGCGGCCGCGTGTGTGCCGGGGGAGTTGCCGGCGTTGGGCGGCGGGGCCCTTTGTCTGCATTCGCAGGGCCGTCGAGGGGAGGTAGAAGGAGTGGGACGGGGAGAAGATGATGGATGCCGGGGAGGGGCTGGGAGATGGCTGCAGCTGGGAAGAGCCGGGCCGTGAATGCAGCCTGCGTCTGAGAAGGGCCAAGAGAGTTTACCTTATTTCCCGCCTCCCCCGGGCCCCGCCCGTGACCGCGACCTCGCCCATACCCTCCCTGCCTGGGCCCTCTTTCTCTGCAGTGGAGAGCTGGAAGTGATGCTGGTGGGGCGGCAGCCTGTGCTCACCCCTGAGCTGGCTGCAGGTTTTACGCCTCAGGATCTCCTCTAATCGTCAGGACCATTTTACGAAGGGGGAAGGGGGAAGTCGAGGGGAAAGGGGAAGTCTAGGGGCCCGGCGGCGCCGGGCTGGGGCCCAGGTCAGCCTGCTCCCAGGCGGAAGCTGCCAGATCCGACAGCCACCTCTTGGTCCTCATCTGTTCCCTCTCAGCTTTTGACACTGGGCATCACTGTCCTTATTGAGTCGCTCCTGGCACCAGAAGCCCCTGATGTCTCGTTACAATTCTGGCCAGCGCTTCTCAGCTTCCTTGTGCACGTCTCTTCCTATCTTTTAAAAGTCTCCTAAGCTTTGAACTGGACCGGCTGCTCTTTCCACCTGACACTGTCGCCGGAAAAGCTCCATCTCCCTCAAGTAGGGCTGACTCCCAGACCTTTTTCCAGGCAACTCTTGCTTCGGAGGTGGAGACCCGGTACCCAATAGCCTCCTGGACATCTGCCCCGGATGTCCGGAGTCTCAGAGACAGCGCTGTCGTCTGTGTGGCCCATGGGAGTGTGTGTGTCGTGTCACGGGCTGTGTGGGTCAGAGGGAGGACGGAGAGCAGGAGGGAGCCGTCCATACACAACACTTTAGTCTCAGTGTGGCCTCTTCTTGGCTCCAGGGCCTTAGCTGTTAGAACTCATATGGCAGCAAGCTCTGTGTTGGGCCAGGCAGAATCCTCGCGGTGTATGTGTGTTTATGGAGGGGGCTCCTGGGGCCAGAAGCCTTGGTGCTATTGAGAGAGGGGTGGGGAGGCAGGCCTGGGGCCAGTTGCTCAGAAAATTGGATTATTTGGAAGTCATCAGTACTTCCTGGGATGGTTTCTCTGTTAGAACCAAGCTGAACTCCTTTAAAGGAGCCCTTAAAAAAAAAAAACCACCTTTTAAAGGGGTTAGTGTCCAAAACGGGGCCGCAGGTCTTAAAGGGGTAGGAGTGTTCCTTGGAAGCCAGCTTTGGTGGGGGCAACAGGTAGAACTCCCCCTCTGCCCCCAGGGGCCTGAGGGCTCTGGGCTTTAAAGGCTATCGTGGCCCACACCAGTGAGACCCTTGCAGGACCCATCATTGACCAAGGCTGAGCTTCAGCCCCACTGGCAGCCCCCCCAGTCTTCTGGCCCAGCCTGCCAGCAACGTATAGCCCACAGGACAGACCCCCGACTCCCTCCCTGAGGTCTTGGGATTCAAAAAACCGGTCACCCCTGCCTGGTCCCAGTTTTCCGTTCCAGAGACCTGCCACACCCCTTGGTCAAGGCCTCATGCAAACCAGGTTCTTTTCATTCAAGGACTTCCAGACAGCGGCTTAGCTGGCCCTCTGGCCACACCCGTGATGCCCCTTTCTACCCCTTGCCTGGGCTGTCAGAACGCCATGGTCACTTTCTCTGAGAAGCCTTCCTGGCTGCCCTGACCAGGTGTCGTCTCTTTACTGTCCTTGGGCCCCATCCCACACCACCTTTTACTATCATAAGGCCAGGACTCCCTTAGTACGGTGACTCCAATGCCCAGCACTGAGCGTGGCCCAAAGTGGGTGCTAAGGACAAGTCTGCTGGATGCATTGTTTTAGAAGCCCTGGCTGAGCTGTCCTGGATGCTGGATGAGGATCAGCGATGTTAGGGTCTAGCCTCATGAATGTCCTGGGACTTCTGATCAGGGCCCTAGTTTTCTCAAGAAGCGTGACCTCTGGATGAACTTTAAGACGCAGCCCTTGGCAAAAAGCTGTCACCCAGAATCACCCTGGGCCAGCGGGGGCTGGTTCCTGTTTCCTCTGCAGGCTTCAGCTCCAACCCCTCCAGGACTCAGCCTGCTGCAGTTTGCTACCTGTTCCCAGGCTTTCACGGGACCTGACTTGGGAAATGATGGAAAATATAAGTATTGGGCTCTGCCCCCGGTTTCTGGCACAGAGCTCCTAAAACCTTTGTAATTTCCTGGGTGATGGGATTGTCTTTTGTTCTAATGAGGCAACTCTTGGTGGCTCCTGGATGGGTGCTGGTCACCAGAAAGACCCAGCCAGGATGAAAAGCTTGAACTTTCAGACCCCCACCCTCTCTTCTTCTGGGAAGAGGAGACGGGCTGGAGATTAAGTTAATAATGCATTGTCGTCCGTGCTGAAGCCTCCATAAAAATCCCCAAAGTACGGGGTTTGGAGAGCTTCCAGGTTGCTGAGCACGTGGTGGAACTGGGTGGGTGGCCTGCCTGGTGAGGGCTTGGGAGCTCTGCGCCCCTCCCCCACCTTGCCCTATGCATCTCTTCCTTCTGGATGTTCATTGGTAGCCTTTATCATATCCTTTATGATGAACTGGTAAGCATAAGTGTTTCCCTGAGTGTTTTTGTGAGCCATTCTAGTAAATTATCAAACCCAAGGAGGGTGTCGTAGGAACCCTAATTTATATCCAGTCGGTCAGAAGTGCCAGTGACAACCTAGGCTTTTGATTGGTGTCTGAAGTGAGGGTGGGTGAGGGGATACTCTTGTAGGACTGAGCCCTTAACCTGTCAGACCTGTGAGTCAGATCGTAGGACACCCAGCTGGAGTTGGAGAATTGCCTGATGTGTGGAAACCCCCCATGTCTGGTGTGAGAAGTGCAATGTGACAGGAGTGTGAGAGTCAGGAGAAACGGGGAGTTTTTCCTTTGTGTGACCTTTGCCTTGTCCTGCCCCACGCCCTCAAGATGGGGCCCTGTCCTCAATCTCCTAGCTTCTCCCTCCACTTCCAGCTGCTGCTGACAACTCACAGGAGCTGGAGATTTTGCCTAGGTGGGTGAATGCACAGTCCTGCTTGCCCACTCTCAAATGTACGTGGCAAGCACACAGACGTGCACACATGCGCACGCACACACACACTCAAACAGAGCCAGAGAGACACTGCTGAGCCAGAGGGACCAGTTTTATTAGATTCCAGCAAGACTATACCATACATGTTTCATGCAGATTAAATATGTGTCTTTGCTGCCCTGGGAAGGAGCACTTTCCCTGCCGGCTCCTTCCTTGGCATGTCAAGGCGTGAGCATCAATCAGGGAGAACCCTCAATATATTCCGCATGGGGGGCAGTTGGGATCATGACTGGGGGTGGAGGTGAGACAGTGGGCAGCTGAGGGACCCTGGGACCTTGAGTCTTCAGAAGTTCGGGGATAGGACCTTGGTCCTTTGCTGGTGGTGGCACCAGAGGATCAGGATCTTTCAGAGGCACCGGGATGGTAGGAACTTGATTCTTCACAGGCTCAGGGACCACAGGACCTTGATCCTTGACTAGTGCTGGGATCACAGGATCTTGACTCTTTGGAGGCTCTGGGACCACGGGACCTTGATCCTTGACTAGTGCTGGGACCAGAGGATCTTGACTCTTTGGAGGCTCTGGGACCACAGGACCTTGATCCTTGACTAGTCCTGGGACCACAGGACCTTGATCCTTGACTAGTGCTGGGACCATGGGACTTTGATCCTTGACTAGTGCTGGGACCACAGGACCTTGACTCTTTGGAGGCTCTGGGACCACAGGACCTTGATCCTTGACTAGTTCTGGGACCACAGGACCTTGACTCTTTGGAGGCTCTGGGACCACGGGACCTTGCTCCTTGACTAGTGCTGGGACCACAGGACCTTGAGTCTTTGGAGGCTCTGGGACCACGGGACCTTGATCCTTGACTAGTGCTGGGACCACAGGACCTTGAGTCTTTGGAGGCTCTGGGACCACGGGACCTTGATCCTTGACTAGTGCTGGGACCACAAGACCTTGACTCTTTGGAGGCTCTGGGACCATGGGACCTTGATCCTTGACTAGTGCTGGGACCACAGGACCTTGAGTCTTTGGAGGCTCTGGGACCACGGGACCTTGATCCTTGACTAGTGTTGGGACCACGGGACCTTGATCCTTGTCTAGTGCTGGGACCACAGGACCTTGACTCTTTGGAGGCTCTGGGACCATGGGACCTTGATCCTTGACTAGTGCTGGGACCACAGGACCTTGACTCTTTGGAGGCTCTGGGACCATGGGACCTTGATCCTTGACTAGTGCTGGGACCACAGGACCTTGACTCTTTGGAGGCTCTGGGACCATGGGACCTTGATCCTTGACTAGTGCTGGGACCACAGGACCTTGACTCTTTGGAGGCTCTGGAACCACGGGACCTTGCTCCTTGACTAGTGCTGGGACCACAGGACTTTGACTCTTTACAGGTACCACAACCATAGAATCATGATCCTTCAGAAGCTCTGGGACCACTCCACCTTGATCCTTGACTGGCTCCGGGACCACTAAACCTTGACTTTTTACAGGCTCAGAGACCACAGGGCCTTCATCTTTTACAGGTGCTCTGACCATGGCACTTTGATCGTTCAGATTCTCTGGGACCAAAGGACCTTGATCCACAGGCTTAGGGACCATGGAGCTTTGATCTTTGGCAGGTGCTGGGACCGCAGGACCTTGATCCTTTGGAGGCTCTGGCACCATGGAACCTTGATCTTCAACTCTTGCTGGAACCATAGGACTTTGATCTTTTAGAAGCACTGGGACCAAGGAACCTTGGTCCTTGACTGGCGCTGAGATCACAGAACCTTCATTCTGCAAAGGCTCAGGGACCACGTGATCTTGATCCTTAACTGGTGCAGGGACCGTGGGACCTAGATCCGTCAGAGGCCCTGGGACCGTGGGGCCTTGATCCTTTGGAAGCTCTTGGCTCACAGGACCTTGATCTTTCAGAGGCCCCGGGCCCATGGGACCTTGATCCTTGTCTGGCTCTGTGGCTACAGGACCTTGAATCTTACGGGAATCACCGGTGGGTTCGACCAGGCTCCTGCAGAGGAGAGAGAGGTGGTCACTGTGAGGGCCAGGGCTCAGGCCGAGGGTGGGGCAGAGCACAGATTGCCTGATGAGTCTTGGCCTAGTGGAGCCTGGGCAGGGCAGCTCTTGCTGGAGAGCCAGGAGGAGAATCTGCTTTCCATGTTCTTAGCACAGCACGTGGGGCAGGGTGAGGGGCAGGCTCAGGGATCAGTCATTCAATGTGCTTGCCAATTGATTATAACCTGCACGTGGCACAGAGGCACGTGCCCAGGTGACAAGGGCAGTATGACAGCAGGACTCAGAGTCCCCCAGTGGGCATCCCAGGAGCCTGTCCACCCCACATGCCACCCAGGCCGCTCTTCCTCCACGATGGCCGGGCCCATCCACCCTGAGGCCCCCCCAGGCCAGAGGGCTCTTGCCTTGTTCTCGGGGCCTTCCAAGGCTCCTTCCCCTTCCCGTCCCCCTTGCTAAGGGCTGACTGTGGGGAGGGGCAAGGGGTCCATGGCACGCCAAGAAAGAGGGCAGTGGCTGTCCCTCTTCCACTCTCCCCTGCAGGGGGAAAAGCATTTTATCACTGACGTTTAGAATAGCCGGCACACAGCAAGAATAAAAAGCAGACCGGCTTTTAATTGGTTTTATTATTGCTTTTAAATTCTCTATCTTCAATGCACCCCCTTGTTGCCTACGCCACTGCCATTGCCCCCACCTTTGGTAGATGACTGGCTGGGACTCCCCATTTGGGCAGGGAAGAGGCCCTCTCCCCTCGCTCCCTTCCCACTTCGGCTCCCTCTGCTCTCCCTGGGCCCTTGCCCTCACTTACTCCACGAGGCTCCGGGGCTGATTTCCCTGCAGCCAGGAGTCCAGGCCTCTCACAGAGTCCTCACTGGCTGCTCCGTCTGCCTCACTGTGGGCACCGGCCCCATCCCTGGGCCCACCCACATCGTGGGGAGCAGGTGACAGCCCTGACACCAAGGGCAAACAGTGCACTCAGACGCTGCCAGTCTAGGTTAAAATGCATGCTCCTTTCTTACAGGCTGGACTAAAGTTGCCACTCACGAGTGGCCACTCAGCCAGTGTCACAAGGCCTTGCATACCTACAGCACACTCCAGTTCCCAAATCACTGCTTTTCATAGCTCGTTTCAGTGACGCAGCAGCCCTGGGAAGCACGCGGGGAGGGTTCTATTGCCCCTACTTGTCAGAGGGAGAAACTGAGGTCCAGAGAGGGCCCACGATGGGGACGGTGAGGGCCCCTGCCTGGGCTCTGGGCTCTGGGCTCTGGAATCTGGGTCTTCTCCCTCCTGAAGTCCGTGCCTTCTCCCTCACGGTGCCTGGCACACAGTAGGTGCAGTACAGGGGAGCTGTTATTCCCTTTTACACCTCGTGGCCTATCAAACTAGGTCAGCATTTTAACAGCTCCTATCAGCTTTCAGGACTGTGTCATACCTGCTTATCAAAGCTGCTCCAATAAGACCTCTACTGGTCCCACTTTCCTAGCTCATTATGCTTCCATTTCCCTGGGCCTCAAGTTTGCTGTCTATTTCATTGAGCATAATGATATTTACTCAGACAGTTTCGAGGATGAGAGATCATGTACACAGACCACCCTGTACCATGATATTACTATGTGATATTAGAATTGTTTTTATGTTTACTTAGAAGTAAAATTACACATATTTGGACTATTTTTAGTCTGACATGTCATCCTGATGCAGCAGCTTTTTACTGTATTTAGCATCTTGAGCTACCTGGAGACCGACGTGTCTCAGCAGAGTACACAGTGGCACAGGCAGCCTGTCCAGCCAGTCCCTCTTGATGTCTCTGAGCATCGCAGGGGACAGAGAGGGCCAGGGCGGCTTCTTGCACGACAAGTGCACAGCTGCCCTGGCCGGACAGATGCAGCTGGCTGCCATCAGTAGGACCTCAGCATGTGCAGAGAGAGCCAGGCAAGGCCAGGAGAAGCATGCAGAATCCAAGGGGGGCATGAAAATACCTCTAATACTTGCTGGCTGGCCAGAGAGGAAAAAGAAAAACCTCCTTCAGCATAGAATCAAGAGGAAATTGATTAGTGAGTGACCTGGGTGAGGTTACCCTGAAGGGGTGACAAAGCTGAGACAGGAGACCAAAAAGCTGACCGGAGCTTCGCTTGATCTCAGGGCTTGGGTTGCAAAAGCTGTCCCATGGGCAGGACATGGACCCAGCATCCCTGCTGGCAGGGAGATTAAAAAGAGGGCCAGCCCCACAGCGTGGGTGGCAGAATACACTTGCCGGGATGTCTGCAGCCTTGGCTCCCAGGCCACACCCCAGATTTCTGTCTGACGAGCACTCTCAGCCAGTGTGAGCTAGCCTCAAATTTTCTCAGATGTAACATCCTGTATTGCTTTGGTTAGTAAACTTGTTTCCTTAGTGAGGAAGTGTCTTTAATCATGGGAAGGTTTAGAATTAAGATTAGAAATGATAAATCAAATGTATAATATTTCCTTTTTTTGGTGTTAAGTTTAGGAAAATCTGTGTAGATTTAGTTTGAAAGTATTTGTAATGTTTAAAATAATTTGGAAGGGGCTGGCCCAGAGGCGCAGCGGTTAAGTTCGTATGTTCTGCTTCGGTGGCCTAGGGTTCGCCAGTTCGGATCCTGGGTGCGGACATGGCACTGCTTGGCATGCCATGCTGTGGTAGGCGTCCCACATATAAAGTAGAGGAAGATGGGCACGGATGTTAGCTCAGGGCCAGTCTTCCTCAGCAAAAAGAGGAGGATTGCAAGCAGTTAGCTCAGGGCTAATCTTCCTCAAAAAAAAAAAAATAAATTGGCATATTAGAATATATAACAGATTAGCTTTGTGATACCAATATAAAATGCATAATGGAATAATTAATTTAGACGTGATTTTAAGTTGAAAATATAATTTTATAAACAATGATGGAACTTTTATGACAACCCAACAGCTATCATATTTTTAACCTTGGCTTAAAATTATTTATAATTTAATTTAAATTATGTAAGAGAATTGAATTAAGTTATAAAACCTCCCTTAAAACACAGAATTACATTTTACTAGATTTTTTAAATTTGTTACTTTTATAAATTAAGCATTCATTTTAAAACCAAAGCAGCCCGGGTTGGTTCCTATGAACAAAACTGTGCTCGAGGGCAACATAAAACTCTCACTGACACTGACTGGCCATCACTTGGTCCACAGTGCCCGCCAGCCTCCCCATCTGAAAGCTGCCCCACCACTCCCAGCAAGGCTGGCAGGAGCCACACTCACAGTGCCCTCTGTGGAGAGAGACAAAGTCACACCCAAGGGTGGCAGCCGGGTGCATGATGGGTAAATGGAGATGGGCTGGATTCAGCCCGCAGCCCACAGGCCCGCTGTCCTTGGGCATGGCCCAGCCTGCACAAGCAACTCTGGTGCTCTGAGCCAGCTGCAGGGCTCCTCAAGACACCCTATGACACAGCCCCTTCTGCCTCCCAGCCCGCGTGCTCTCTCAGGAACTAGAACCACCGGCTGGGTTAATCTTGGCTTCTGTGCTGCTTGGTGCCTGCAACATCTTGGGCAGTTATTCAACCACAATAGACCTCTGTGTCCTCACCTGTAAGATGGGGACAACAATACAAATGTCAGGGACTTCTAGGACAGAGGATCAGACGACCCTGTTAGGCAGGGATCTGAAGTCATAATTCTTGATATTCATAGAGTGCCTGGGGGGCATCACACGAATAAGTCCTTTACTATAATGACTGCAGTAACAGTTTGCTCAATGCTCCCATGCTTGTTCCTTTAGCTCACTGGACCCCACAGCAGCCCTGGAGGAAGCCAGCCCTGCAGCCTCCCCCTCCTTGCACTGTCCTGGGCCACTCCACGCTGTTTCACATACTCCCAATGTTCTGTTTATTTCTGCTGCCTGGATTGCCCTCTTTCACCACTTTTGCCTGTCTGTGCTTGACGGCTCGGCTCAGATCCCACCTCCTCACAAGGTCTTCCTGGACGTGTCCCTCCGCATTCATTTTGTCCGTGTCTCCCCTGCAGCGCCATTTCATGGTCTCTCCCCACATTCACAGATACCCCAGTTACATGTCAACCTTCCCCCATTAGACTGTGAGCTCCCTGGAGGCAGGGCCACCCTCCTTGCCTGCAGCCCCCATGCCCAGCAGAGTATCTGGAACAAAGGTCAAACGGAAGGAAAGATTTACATAGTATTGTTGCTGAAACCTGGTTCATCATCTACCCCCGGGCCTCAGCCGGAGCCAGTCACCCTTGACACCTCCGTCTCCCCCAAAACCTTCACCCGAGCCTTCAAGAGCCATCTGTTCCAGCTCCTAACATTAATCTCTTGAATATTCCCACTTCTTTCCCTCCCTCCCTTCGCCCCACCAGCTGTGCCAGCCTCTCTCTGGACCGCTGCCTGTCACAGCCTCCTAACTGGCACCCCCTGCTCATCCTCCAATCTGTTTGTCATACAGAGATCAGAATGCCTTTCAAAAAAAGCAAATCCCTTCTTCGCTGCTAACAACTCTTCAATGGCTCCTGCTTGCGCTCAGAATAAAGAGAACCTGTTACCTGGCCCAGCTGCCCAGCTCACCAGCCTGCTCCTGCAGCCTCCTCGCCCCTTGTGTCCCAGCCTCCCAGGACTATGTTCTGTTCCTCCGTGTGCCCTGCTCCCTTCCATGTGTGGCTTTGCACATGCTGTTGTCGCCTCCTGGAACATTCTCTGGCTCCCTCTTCCACTGGTGGGTGCCTAGTCATCCTCCATCTCTTGGCTCCCTGGAGTACTTTCTCAGGGAAGGCTTCCCCAACCCCGCAGAGGTGAGGAGGTCCCCTGCTCCCCACTCTCCTAGTCCCTGGCACTTTCTTTCCTCCCCCTTTTCATGGCTAATTACTTGCATTCTTTTGGATTAACATTTCTCCTACTAGACTGAAGCATTCGGAGGGCAGGACCGTGTCAATTTTGCACATCATTATCCTCTGCACCTAAAACAGCGCCCGACCCAGGGAAGGCCCTGACAAACCTTGTCAAATGAAGGAATGAATGAGAGGCTTTTCTGTGCCAGGCTCTGTCCTGTTGGCAAAATTTACTGTTCCACAGTTACATGAGACATCCTAAATCTTAGGAACTTAATTTTCTGCACCTCTTCCTGTTTCCTTGGAGATGGACAATGCCCCCTGGGTAACACACACACTGACCTTGGATCCCTGCTTTGGGAGAGTCTGGAAGGAGGATATGGAGCCGTGCCGAGACCGTCTGGAGAAAGGGCTGATTCTTGCGCTTACCCACAATTCTAATCCCGTAATCCAGCCAGGTGGGTTTTTTCTCCCCAGACTGTTTGCTGATGCACCATCAAAGCAGCCCAGAGCTGGGCAGTGCTCCTGGCGTAGGGTCCTATTCAGAAATGGGGACCTGGGGACCCTGTTCTTCAATCCCCTGCCTCCACAGTGTGGAAGAAGGAAACCCTTCTTTCCTAAGCAATAACTGTGTGCCAGGCTACGTGCTGGGTGTCTCAGCATAGATAACTTCCTATAATGTGCAGAGCAGCCTGCTGGCGGAGAGGCTGCACCAACTGGGCTCGAGGCCAGAAGAGCTGGGTTCAAATGCTGACCCAGCTCCTTCCTAGCTGTGGGATGTCATCGTGGGCAAGCCTCAGTTTCCTTAACCTATAAAATGGGGATTACAGTGCCCACCTTCCAGGAAGGATTAGTTTATGTGAACGCTCATGGCGTGACCCCTGGAAAATGGGTGATGTTTTGTAAATGTTAGTTCCGAAGAGGGGCTTCGAGATCTGGTCCAATTCTGTTCCTCTACAGATGGGAAACTAGGCCCAGAATGGGCAAGCAACTCTGCCATTGTCACACAGATAGTGGATAGCAGGTCCCAGACTGAAATATAGGCCCCTCAACATCTCGATGAGGAGGTAGAGGGATGGAGCACACTCTCTTGAAGCAAAGATGGGCAGGAGGAGCTGAGCCGGGCCCAGGCCGACTGCACCTCAGGGACTCTGGCAGGAGGTGGGGGGACAGTGGACAGGGCCATTTCACAGCTTTGTTCTCCTCCTGTCTGCTTCCATGGGCCCCGCACAGGCGCCCACGCTTCCCAGACACAAACAAAGCTCCCAATGCATTTATGGGAAATGCGGCTGCCCGAGGGGGTGTGCCAAGGAAACCGTCTTTGAAAGGCTCCTTATTCTTATGAAGAATCTGCAGGAGACAAGGCGTTCTCAAAACAAGAACTCTCGCCCCGTTCCCCCGCGGGATCCACGGAGCGGGTTCAGCCTTATTGGGGGCGGGGGGGTTGGTAATTACCCGCCTCTCCGCTAGTCCGTGGGCTGTGTTTTGTTCATCTTTGCATCGCCAGTATCTGGCGTCTGGCTCATAGGAGTACCTGGCAGATACTGGTGGGAGTAACGGATGGCTGGTGTGTAGCTTTTTCTATTTTATTTTTTTCTCTTTTATCCACTTGTTAGACAAAGTCTGCTGAGTGCCCACTCTGTTGTTAGGCCCTGTGCTGGGGGCACAGAAGGGGATGGGACCTGGGCCCTGACTTGAGGAGCCCCGAGGCTGGAGCAGGAGACAGACCCATGAGAGCACACCACAAACACCGCAAGGCCATTGGTGCCCTGGCACCACCCCTGCCCGGGCCCTAAGCCTAAGCCTGCATCAGCCTGTGTCTCTTCTGTCAGAGAGGACCGCAGGTCCCTTAGTGGGAGAGGTCCTCCCTCTCTGTCCTATGAATACACAACTTCATAGAGCCAAGTCAAATGAACCCAGGGCTGGAAGGACAGACGTGAGGGTCTTCGGGTCTCCCGAACTTCTGCGCTTCCCTCCTAGCTGGTCCCAGCCACTGCCCACACTGCCCAGGGTGGGGCACACACCCCGATGAGGCAGCCCACTCCTGGGGACCCAGTGTTTAGACCCTGAGCAGAAACCTGTATCTCTGTCAGCTCCACTCCCTCCCATCCCTGTCCTGATCCGGGTTTGAATTCTGGGGCCACCCTCTGCTATGCCGCCTGCCCTGGGACAGCCTTTCAGGTATTTGAAGATATTTGAAGGGGCAGCAAGTGTGAACTTATTTCTGGCTTCTCTGGGCAACACACGCCCCCTGACAGCTCAGACATTTGGTTTCCTCACAACACATCTCAGTTGGCTCCCCATCCCTTGGAAAGTGTGACCCCCAGAACTGAACGTGATATTGCAGGCGTGGTCTCCAAGCGGGACACACCGCCTCTGCCCTCCATTGGGCAGTCTATACCTCCATTGATAGAGCCCTCACTGCTTTAACTTTCCCTCAGGTACATCAGCGCTGCTGCCCAGCACCACCCCTCCCCATCTGCCTAGGAGCCCCCACTGAAGATTCAGTTCCAGGGCTGCTTCCTCAGCGAAATCACCCGACCCTCCACATCCAGGGGTGGAGTCCTTCGTCTCCTGTGTTCCCACAGCACCCCCCGACCCCTCACCCCTCACAGCAGCCCCATCACATGAGTTGCCAACTGTTTGTAGCCGCCTCTCCAAACTGGGCCTCCTTGAGGGCAGGGACCACGTCTGCTTCCTCTCTCTTTCCCTCCCTCCCTCTCTGCCCCCGCCTCCTCTCTCCTTCCTTCCACAAACATTTAATAAATGCCTACTATGTGCCAGGCCACTGACTAGTGTGGAGGCCAGAGAGCTCCGGCACAGGGCTGGCGCCTAGTAGGAGCCCTCTGTCCTCAATGAGAAGTTTTCAAAGTAACTCGCACAACATCAAATCCCAAAACCACATTTACATGACACACAAATGACTTCCTATTTTTAGCTGCCTTAGCACCTCTTTTGTCCTCCCAAACTGTAACCCCTCTTCGTGGTTCTCTAAGAGGACTCTACACACAGTGTGGCACATTGTGGTCTCAGCAGCACTGTCAGCCAGGCAGTCAGCGGTCCACACACACGCCCATTTTCCAGAGGTGGGCCCTGGGGCTCAGCAAGGGGAAGTAAGTTGCCTAAGGTCACATCGTAGGTTTGTAGCAATGTCAAGACCTTAACTGAGGATAACAGACTTCCAGTCAAGCTCTTTCCTCTCTCTGACAACATCTCTCATGGGTGTGACTTCAACTATAGAGATTCCAAATTTATCTACAGATGTCTGAACTGGGTCTGGCTTGAGAGGACCCTGACTGGTTCTGTCTGGGTGGGAGGCTGGAGCCATTGACCTCTGCAGGTCCCCAGCTCTGAGATCCAGACAGCATCTCCTGAGAGAGTTGCCCCTCTAGGGGCCAGGCCCGCAACAGCCAGCCTCCCTTCGCCTCAGCCATTCCTGCCTCTACTACACAAGGACCCCCTCCCCTCCCAGGTCTACCTCCAAGCCTTCAGCAGACTCTGGCAAAGAAGAGAGTCCCAGAGAGCAGCAGCATCCTGGTCTGAGTGCCCATTTACACCCACACCTATAAGCCCTACCTGCACAGCTGCCCATCGGTCTACCAGCCCCGGGCCACACAGAGTCCACCCAGATGTGGCTCATCAGCACAGGAAGAGCAGCTAGGACCACAGCTAGGAAAGATGCTGCTACCACAAGGCTTAATTCTGGGCAGGGGGCCGGGAGCGGGGGAGGGATAGTAACTATGCTGACCGAACTCATCATCTGTGGCCTTCATCTGACTCATTTTCCATTGACACTGAGAGTATTTAGAGTCATCGAAGGTTTTGGAGAAGGAAGGGACAGGGACAGAATGAGGAGACGGCTATTTCAGGAGGATGCACATCTTCTTTACCACAGGAATCCTAGAGATGGTCTCAAGATCTGGGCCAAGAATGGGTTTTAGTCACCCAAACCTGGCTGCACATCCTGGCACACCACTTACCGTCGTGTGACTCTGTTACTGAGTCACTGAGTCTGGATCTCTTTCTCTAGAAATGGGGGTGACACCTGCACACTCTCTGGCCCTACTGTGAGGATTGAATGAGAACACGTGTAGAGGCCGCATCGGTGTTTGCTCCCTTCCCCTGGGCTGTGCCAACTCTGCCTTTTACAAAAGTAGAACCAGAGACCTGGGGCAGATTCCTAGCCCAGAGTGTTCTTCAGGACTCCGGGTTCCTGAGGCAGGGACGCTCTTCCGTGCAGGGAAGTGGTAGCACTGGGTGGCTAGATGGTTATGTTTTCTGCCCTGTGTTGTTTTTGTTGTTAAATACCTTTTCTAGGTATAACCTGTTAAAAGGAACTAAATAAATTCTCAGTTGTATAATAAATATTTTTAAAAGCATCCTTGGTTATTTTAACACCAAGAAGGCAAAGTTAAGGGCATAACTGACTGTCTCAAGGGGCTGACAAGAATCTGATAATCCTGCTGATGACCCTTTTAAAATGTCAAGTGCTGGACTAGGCAACCAGACAGCAACGCTCAGTTCTTTTCTGCGCTCCTTGGAACTGGCCAATCAATTTTTGTCCTTCCCCCCACCCCATCTACAGCAAAGGATGAGATTTTGAGCAATTAATCAAAATTGGTTTCACGCGTCCAGAGAGGATCAATTAAAATGAGCGTGTAATTGCAGGGTGGACTCTGCACGGGTGACTGATAGGGTGTGCTCAGAGTGGAGCGGGGAAGGGAGGGGGCGGGGCAGCGAGAGCCAGTACCCGTGGGCTTGCACCTGGGCTGTCGTGTGGCAGCGGGAGTGCATTCACCACATGTAGCTCCAGCACCACACCACTGGGACCAAGGGTGGTAAGTAACTGGGAAGCGGTGGTCAGCAAAACTACCCATAAATGACTATTGACACGGGCATTCCACTTTACAGTTTACGGAGGACTTCGCATGCGTCCTCTTCAGGCCCTCAGAACAGTCCTGTCATTCAGAAACAGGGACCCCTGCTCACAGGACTCTCACCACCTGCTATCCCAACTCTGAACCAAACAGAGTCGGGTAACACTGTGTCCCTTGCTGACCAAACCCCTACTTTCTGAATTTGGGAACCACACAGATTTGGATAGTGATGGATACTTACATTACTGTTATACAACAGCAGTGTATTATTGTTATCTCATTGAGGCTCAAAAATACTAAGAGACTCCGCCAAGGTCACACAGGCAGTAAACAGGAGAGCTTGGACTTAGAACCAGGCTCGTTGGCTCTAATTCCCCGTGCTTCTTCTAAGACATGCCCCAGAGGGATGCCTCTCTGCCATCGTGGAGTGAGGAGCTCTGCCCTGGGCAGGGGGTGGGATTAGCCAGCCCCGGAAGATTACCCTCTAACCAAGAGTCTATGATTTTTCGAAGTCAGGACAGTTTAGGAAAAGTGGCCACATAAAGTACAGGGGTAGGCTGGCCCAGAGGCTGGCCATTATAAAACCAGCCGCTGACTGCTCTGTGCTCTGCTGTGGCCGTGACCTCTCTTGAAAACACCCCTTTCATGTGAGCAAGATGATTATTAGGCAGAATAAAGCCTTGTGGAGGCACCGTGGTGAATACGGACGCAGATGGTGAATACCGTCATTCATTCACTCACTCATTATTCATTCAGCCAACACTTTAGAAGACACTCTCTGTGGTAGGCATTGGGCCAGGAGCTAGGGCTACCAAGATGAAGAGAAGGACCTGGCATTTGCCCGGGGGGAGCACAGTCTAGTGGGGGGACACACACGTGAGCAGATGACACAGTACATGTGGTACGTTCCATGATGAAGACACACACAGGGAGCATCTTACCCAGGCTGGGAGGTGCGGGAAAGGCTTCCTGGAGCGGTCCCCTGAGCGGAGTCTTGAAGGATGAGTTAGCCGGGTGGAGAAGCAGAAGGGCAGTCTGAGCAGGTGGGGCAGCGTGGGTAAGGCATGGAGGTGAGAAGCGGCATGGTGCACTGAGGGGACGATACCCTTCTGCAGGCCCCGAGCAGCCCACAGATGGTTTAAAGCAGGGTGTGACATGGCCAGATTTGCATGTTCTAAAGACCCCTCCAGCAGCTTAAACCAGTAGCAGTGGCGGTCATTTATTTATCTCAGCATCTGAAGCTCCCTTGGCCCCAGATAAGATGTCTGGGTTGAGATAGTAATATACAATGCCATGTTAACAGTGACTCAGGGCCACTTACATGAGGACACAGGAGAGAGATTTAAGCTCAGTTCCTCTGTTTGAAATAAAATGCACAAAATGGTGGTCTCTGATCCAATGCCTCAGGTAATAGACACCTTGATCTTGGTATCTCCAGTACCAAGTGTATGTCTTATGAGTCAAAAATCTGATGGATCATTCTGTATTCAACAGCCATGCATTTCAATCACCCAGTCAGTTAATTTAGTACCCAAATGAGAAGACCTATATATTTGGCTGAGATGATTGGTCAATTAATTCCGTTGTCTGAGAAGACCTGATCCAGTTCTTATTTTCCCTGGTTTGTATCTGGGTCCCAAGGTTCAAAGAGGATACTAGGTGAGCCTGCCGGAGGGCCTGCAATGGCCTGACCAGCCAGCACTGGGAGGCATGGGGGTAGTTTTAGTTATGAGTCCAACCTGTCTGAAACCTGATTCACTTCAAGCCAGCCCCAGCCTCCCGCAGGTGAAGGGGAGAAACAGCCCGGGGTGTGGGAAGGCCTGGGCTCCGAGGTTCCTTCAGCTTTCTGAGCTGGACCGAGCTGGCAGGCGCCCCTCCTCTTTGAGCATCCCTTTCCTGTCCATTACCTGGGGTAAACACCTGCTCCACAGTGTTAGGAGGAGTCAACAGAACAGCGCAGGAGGAAATGCTGCGTAAGCAATAAATATAAATCGTTAGAATATTATTGTTTAGGTCTATGGGCTCAAGGTAATTCAACAGTGGGAATCCTTGAAAAGCGATCTTCTTAATCAGAGTGTTTGCCTTAATCAACTTCTTGTAATGTCAGAGATTACTCATAGCTAACTATCTATCAGAGAGAATGAGCAGAGCCCTTTCAAGTGCTGTGAAGGGAAGGGGGAGGGGCCTGAAGTGACCTGTATTTAGTGTCCACTGGGGTTCCCTACAGCCATCATGTCATTTCATCCTCAGTCCTCTCCTCTGAGGTGGGTATTGGTGTCCCCATTTTCAGAGGAGGACACCAAGACTCAAAGAGTTCAGTGAATGACAGAGTTGCACAGCCTGCACTGTTTTCCACCCACAAACCTTGTAAACACCTGAGTGTACTGCCAGAGTTAACCAGTACTCACACGATAAAGAACAAACATGCAGTGCTGTCAGTTCTGCCGTTACAGGTATTCTAGGATGGCCTAGGTGTTACGCGGATCTATGCGTGGGATGGAGGTGGTCTGGATGATGTGCCTGGTTCTGCAAGACTCCACTAAGAGAGGGCTGGTTCCGTTCCTTTGAAACAGCTGCCTTTCCTGTCTCAGTGGCCTTGGCTGCTCCAGCTGCTGACCCAGCCCTGCTGGCCTCAGGTGGGGCTGGGGGTGGGGGCTCACCTTAACTGTAGACGGCCCACAAGCTACATCCTGAAAGAAGCTTTTAATACCCGTGGTCCTGAAAATTTAAACTGCTGTAAGACATTTTAGCAGTAAAAGGACCTTGAAATCACGACGACACGCTAAGGAAGTTCATAGCCTTTGTGAAATGGGACTTGACACTCCCCAAATCTATGAGAAGCAGCTTATAAATTTTAAACCCTAGTGGGAAAAAAAATGAGGGAAGAATTTCTCTAAGAACACACAAACGCTAAGGAAGAATTAAAAAACACTTATAACTCATTTAGTAACGATGACCTATTTTAAAACCAGAGGGCTGGTTTTAATCTTGTTTGCTGTTTTAGCGGGGTGATATTAGGAATGGGTTATAGGGTTGCCTCCTGGCTTCGGGCAGCATCGGGGAGCACGGTGGGAGCTGCAGGCCGAGGCCCTGGCTGAGCACCGACCCCTGGGAGGCACAGACAAAGCCAGGTAGGCTCCCCGCCTTCCTGCCTTCACCGCTGCCCCACCCTTGCACTCTCTCTGGTTCTGAGCGTATCTCACCTTCTCGCGGGTTATCCTTGGTGTCTCCATATATGTGTTTTTCTGTCTTTTTCTCTCTGCCTCTATTTCTACCTCTCTGTTTCTCTCGTCTTTCTTTGCATCTCTCTCACTCCCTGGCTTTGATCAAAACAATCCTTAACTGATCGAAAGCGAGCTGAATAATATACTTTTATGTACTTGTTTTACTTATTGAACAGTATTTTGTGTTTTCTGCCCCTACAAAGGCAGGCAGGTGGGTGGAGTGCTCTCTGTCCATCTGGAAGACAAACAGATAGTGGATTTTCGTATATGTGACTGTCGATTGATTCCTACCACAGGTCTTCCCCAAAACCCAGAAACTGGAGACCAGCAATAGAATACAAGTCCCAGCCTAGAGCATGAGAAGACTGGCGGTTGTTGCCCGACATGTGGGTGAGGGTGAGCAGCATGACGGCAGGGAGCATGGAGAGGTGGGTGTATGGATGGAGACCCCAGCTAGCAGCCACCCACTCACGGGCACCGGGCTTTTCCAGGACGGACTCTGCCACCTCCAGCCTTTGCCTTGACCCTCCCTGAGCGAACTACTTCCCAGGACCTGAGCTCACCTGGGGCTGGACCCCTCCACACCTTTGCTCGTGCAGTTCCCTCCATCTGGCATGCCTTCACCATCCCAGGCTCTGTTCACCTGGTCATCAGCTGCCTGTCCACTGAGGTCCTCCCAGATCCACGGAACCAGCTAGAACAGACTCCTCCTTCATGCACCACTGTGATCAGAGGTGTGCTCGCAGTCATCCTAGTTTCCCTGGTGCCCAGCACAGTGCCTGGTCCATGATAGCTATTCAATCAACATATGTTGGAAAAAGGAAGAGCGATCCGTATGAAAGTATAGAACCTTCTGTCTCCCACTTTAGCAGAAGGATGTCAAAGTGGGCATATAAGGCACACACAAGACTGGCACACTCATAACTCATACAGTGAGCCAACCTCTGGAGGGGGGACCCTCCACAATGACCAGATCAATGGGTAAGTGAAGGCATCTCTGCCATCCCTTGGGAGGAGAAAAAGCCAGAACCGATGGTGCTGTAGGTTCACGGGAAAGGGGTGGAGAGTCAGGGCCCAGCCTCCCGGCAGCTGTGGCAAGGCGGCGCTGGGCGCTGGCGATCGCTCACCCCCAGCAACATGGGATCAAAATGTTACACTACCTTGTCGGCCAGTGGGTCTCCCGGTCCATCTTCGCCTTTCCCAACACTTAGCTCTGACTGCTTGCAATTAGTATCTGAGAGGCAATCTAAGAGAGTTAAGCTGCATTATGGAGGACCCCGAAAAAATGCAGGGCACAGCTCATCTCGTGGAGAGTGGCTCAAATGGCAAAGGCTGGTTCCTTCACCTACTCGGCTGGGCCTTACCAAGGAAATAAGATCAAGAAAGTGGTGTTCGTCTTTAGCATTTATTTATAATCGGAAAAACTCTTGGTTGGTTGGTTGGTTTTTTCTGAGCAAGCACAGACCACAAGCACGTCACAATCAATTGGCTATACATGAATATTTTCGTCATTTTCTTACTAACAGCAGGAATGAAATAGCACCAAGAGAGGTGTGCGCTACGCATTACATAGACAATCTGTGGTATGCAACAAAATCCAGGCCACAAAATCATAATTAGACACTTCCTGTCTGCCTCGGAGAGGCACAGGGAACAGACCGAATGGGAGCACCAGTGGATAACAGAAGCTTCGGAGCCGATGCACAGCCTTAGGGGTTATTTTTGCAGGCCAGTGAAGCAGACAATGGGAAAGCTTCAGCCCCTGCTCTTTTGCTGGGAAAGCTCAGGAACCCACGGGGAAACGGGCAAAAACAGGCAGAACAAGTGCTGGAAGCTTGGTCACCTTCAGAAAGGCAAAACCAAAACTCTGCTTGTGAAGCCGAAATCAGTTTCAATCGGTAGGTTTGCAATACAGAAGGAGACTGGCTGAGTTTTATATGTAAACGGTAGAAATCAAAGGAAGTTTCTTGCCAGCGAAGGGGCACATTCAAGAGTCAAAGTGAAATACAGACAGGATTTTCTCGGTTGGAGGTGTTAAAAAGACGGGGATACTGAGGGTTGAAAAGACACGAGACCTGTCACGTAAAGCCTCAGGTCGGGCAGGGTACGAGACATCCCTGGGGCTGTGAGGTGGGCGGAGACTCTACGATTTGGGCAACACAAGCTTGAATCAGACACAGGGATCAAGTCAGCCATGTAGTTCTGGCTGTGCTGCCGTGGAGACAGATTTATTTACACCACCCACCCCGTCTAGTACAGTGTCTGGAACACAGGCACTCAATAAGTGAATGAATGTTCCCTGGGTATTGTAAACTCTGATTTGCTTGATCTGCAAAAAATATATGACTATTCTATGGAGAAATCCAAATTGTGGCTAACAACAACTTGTCTGACTAATGCTAGATCTTGAGAGAACGAACATACATTGGCAAATTCTCTGGATGAAGTTAAGATCCTGTTGATAGAGCTCTCTGGTTAATGTTAAGAGGAGCTAGCAAATAGCTGGCATCGGTACTGAGATCCACGCTAGTCATTTCCAGAGAGGCATCAGAATGTGTGACTCATGAACACTGAAACTCACTAGCATTTCCTACCTTGCTCCATACTTCTCCTTCCTCACAGTTCCATCCCCGGAGATACACAGGAAGATGGCCTCGGGCCTGGCCAAGCGCATCAGTGCTACTGGTCCTGTTCCCTTAAGAAATATGGCCCGCGTGGCACACGCTCAATTAATTTGCAAAAGACTTCTCAATCAGCCCCAAGGGGACAAACAAGATGGTGCAAACAGAGACTTTGCTGCTTGAACAGTCAGGATACAGAGAGCTGGTGGAGCCCCCACTTCCTCCAGACCAGGAGGACCTGAAGGGACTTCTGAGGTAAGGAACGGGGAGAACTTCACTCTACATCACTTTCACGACGAAGGAAAAGCCAGCCTGCACAGAGGCCTGGCGTCCCACAGCCGTCCAGCGATTCCAGAACGCTGGCAGCGGCAAGCACTTTAAGGACAGGAGAAAGACAGCGGACTGGGTAATACACGTCACGGGGTTTGCAAATGTAATTTCTCTTGGGGTATCTTGGGTTCCCTCACGAGCACTGGGGGTCTTCTCACAACTCTCTAATGCCTACGACACGACTCTAGCACGGCTAAGGTGGCACTTGCCGCCCCTGGGGGCTTTGGCAGCACAGACACGTGACACAGAATACAGTGAGAGCTGCTTTTATACATGAATGAGGTCAAATATGCTGGCTAAGCACTTAGCAGGGAACTCTCCTAGTCTTCAGCGAAGTCACAGACATTTCCCGTAGCCTGAAGCTCAGTGTCCTTGTCCTCCCTGGGGGCCAGAGTGAGAACAGTGCAGGAAGGGAAAGTAAACATCGCCACACAGGCCACTATGTCTACCTCCGGCCTCGTGTTTCTCAGAAGCAAGAAAGCCACGTTCTAAATATATCACCCCTACACCTCCAGCTTTCTTCCTCCGTCACCTGTAACCAGTTGCAAAATCGGCAGCACTGGGTAGGCTGAGGGTAAACAGAGGAAAATAGTCTCCTTACTTTCGTCATCTCCCTGTGATGTCGAGAACGTACCTAAAACACCTAACCTTTCACCTGGCCTAGGTTTCGTCACCAGTGGCACATCTATTACTTGGTATACAATTTACTGATAGGAAACCGAAGGGAGTCACAGGTTTCTAACAGAAGATTCTATGAAAAACTGACTTAAACTTAACAGACACGACTCATTTTATTGACGTTAAGGCCGAGGGTTTTTTTGTTTTTTTTTAAATATTTCCACAGATTTTGCCAAGTGCTGAAGCCCAAGTTGAGCTTCTGTAGCACATGATAACTCTCTGAATTTTGGAAAAGAACACGTTTACCTAAAGTTCAAAATTGATCACGGACGCAAAATTGATCTCCTGGGGGGAAGATAGGAGGAGGCCACGCCACAGGCATTTCCGAGCGCCAGCAGGAGGTCTCCTCTGCAGCCCGGTCAGAACCGCCTCTGCCACGCCCTGCCTGCCCTCCCCCGCGTGCAGGCCCAGCTGCCTCCGAGGCACAGCCGGTGAGCCAGCCGCCCAGGGGTCCAGGGGCCCGAGGCGTGGACCCCGCTGCCACGCTCGGCCGGCTGCTCTGGTTTGGACAGGAGGCATGCCACACAATCTTTGAAAGAGGATTCCTCCATTCAAAGAAACCAAACCAGAGAGCTCCTGGGACACTCGGGACCAAGGCAGATGAGAAGCCTCTAATCAATTTTGTGGCCTTTTTTGTTGGTTGGTTAAAAAAAAAAGAAAAGGAGAGAAGAATGAAAGGAAAAATGCAGTGACATTTACTCTTTCGCCTCAGCCAGCTTATTGTTCATCTCTTTACTGTGCTCCTTGTTGTCGGGCGGGGCGGCGCTGGCGCCCTCCGCGCTCTTCTTCTTGGAGGCCCGGCCCGACGCCGCCTGCTTGTCTTTGGCCTTCCTGGGGGGCTTGTGGCTCGCTGAGGTCTTTTTTGGTTTGGAACTCTGAACGCTAGGTTTCTCCACCTGCATGGGGAGACAGACAGACAGACCACAAATACAGAAACACAAAAGGGGTGGGAGTGGAGAGAGAATTTAGAGAGAAGACGTGGTGAATTAAAGGATAACGGTGATGGTGAATCACATTTGACCCCGAGGGAGCACAGTGTGTAAAGCACTGTCAGTGACGTGAGGTCATTTGGCTTCTCCTGTCTGAACCCCATGGTCGGTCACGTTGGTAACACTCTCGCAGGACATACTGACTCCCTGGCCTGGTAGCCCTCCCCCTGGACCACCCCTGGCACTGGACCATGTTACTAGTCTGCTCCATCTGCTGCCCTTCCCTGTGGGAAGATTAGACCTCACCGCCCTGTTCAACTCAGGCAGGCAAGCAATTTGCTTTAGTCAATGAAATGTGAGCAGAAGTGACGTAGGTCACCTCCAGACAGATCAAGAGTCAGCTTGTGCTTCCCAGTGCTCTCTGTTCCTCTGCCACAGAGAGGCCCAGACTGAACAGGTGATGAGGAGTCAAGTGACAGACAGCCAACCCACAAAGGACATGTATTAATGAGAAATAAACCTTTGTTGGAGGAAGACACAGAGATTCTGGGGTGGTTTACACCACAGCCTCAGCCGGCCTCTCCTCTGAGTCTGTCTCTAGGATGGTGAGCTCATGTGGAGAAGTGCCCTTGCTGAGACGCTTGGCCCAGTGGGCTCGTCTCAGCAAGGCCTTCAGCAGTGCGCAGCCACCCGCTCCTCCTTTCTGGCTGGAACCCTGGGCCATTTTCCCCAGAGCAGCTGTTCAAGCCCACGCCACTCTCTTCAAGCCCCCTCCTCTCGTTCTGCCACCTCATTCCCTGGAGACAGACTTGCTTTTTCTTTCTCAAGAACTCTGGAGCCACCAGGTATGACCCTTCAATACGCCAGCCGCCTCCCATCCCTCTCTAGACTGACTTTCCCCCATCCTCCCTCCTTCCTCCCTTTGAATCTTCTTTTGTCCAAAGCCAACCCCACGTCCTGGGTCCCAGCTCATCTGTGGAAGGTGGACAGAGATGACACTGAACCTCACAGCCCAGGTTTTCACTCAATGAGGTCTGGGCGTTTTCCGTCACCCCTGACCTGTAAATAAGGTAACCAATTGTCCTGGTTTGCCCGACACTGAGGGCTTTCATGGAACCATGTTTGACTGCTGCAACTGGAGGAGTCCAGGCAAACTGGCTTGGTTAGTTACCTTACCTGTAAACCAGTCCTGGGCCAAGTAGGAAACTCCACCTGAGTGCAAGACTTTAGGGCAAAAGCAGAGAAAAGGCTAATTTCTCAGACTTCTCCTGCTATTATTGATAGGAGAGCTGATATTTGCACAATTCCATGCGGCTTGACAGCCTAGAATAAGCTTTGGCATGTATGATTCCTGCTTCAGCAGCTGAAGCTCCAACCTGCTTCTCCCTTTCACGAATGCATATTGGGATGCAAACGGGGCAAAGCAGTGTTATTACAGGAAAATCCCGCATCTACTGTAAGTTACTCAGAAATGGAAGTCATTCACAAACCGTTCAGGAGAATCACAAATTACTCGGAACACATCTTGCAGATGATGTGACAGGTGTGTTGCGACAGAGGGTGTTTACCGAGGGCAGGGATAAGAAAGGGCAGGCTGTTTTCAGGGACTCAGGAGGTAAGGAAGCGTCCAGTGACGGGAGCTGAGGACGAGGCAGGGGCTGGGTGGGAAGGAAGCCAGGGAGGATGCCTCCCATACTGGGCCAGCGCTTCAGGGGCAAAAGCACAGTTATTTTAAAGCAATGGGATTTAGGGCTCACGTGAGATTTCTGCCCCCTTTTTTTTCTGGGTTTCTCAAAATCAGAAGCTAGTTCTCTGGAAATCTGCCAGTCTTCAAGCTGTTTTTATTTTAGGTACTATTCCTTTTTAACATTCCCTTTGACTTTAACAAAGGTTCCTGTTCACAAGCCCCTCCGTCTCAGTGTGCTAAAAAGAAATGGAGGGATCTTAAGAGTCTGGGGGGCTGGGCCAGTTGGCAGCAGCCCGGCCCTCACGCTCTGCCAAGTTAGCCCTCCATTCCAAGCTGTGCTGGTGGGCTCCCCACAGGATCTCTCTCACCTTTGGGGGTTCCTTGAAAGGTTCGCTGTAGAGGCTGCGTATTCTTCTGCGATCGATGACCTTATTGTCAGCTGGTGTCGGCTTATTGGCCTCCCCTTTGAACTGGGCACTGTAGCTGGTCTCGTGAGCCATCTTATCATCTGGGGGCTTGTACTGGGGCTTGGCTTTTATTGGTTTCACGGGCTTGATGTCCGTCCATGCTCTGAATTCATTCCTGTGAATCAAAGAAAGCATAAGTGATAGGGAACATCACATGCCTGGAAGCGGTGCTCCTCATGCTGGGCTGCAGACGCAGCGGGCCCTCAGCTGGTGCTCCTGGTGCTGGTGAGCATGGCTGCAGAGTCAACTCCACTGTTCCCTCTGGGGAATTGCAGCTGTCCTTCCTGCCGAGTCAATGCAGGCTGTGGCTGGAGCTCAGGCTCCCAGCTGCCACTGGGTGATCACGGAGAGGCAGTTCTAGTCTTTGGGCCTCCTTTTTGCAATATCTAAAATGAGACCGAAACAACTCAATCCATTCAGTCATTCATGGGCCCAACAGACATGACTGAGCGCCTGCTGTGTGTGAGGTTAGAGTTGTGAAAGTTACATGAGAACGTGTGTCAGACGATGTGCCGGGTATATTGTGGCCAAATGACAAATGCCAGTTCCCTTCTGCCCTTTGTCATGATGAAGACCCTGTGCTATCTGGAATCCTTAGGGATAATTCCTCCCTTCCATAGCAGAGGGCTTACTTGTTATACCGCCAGAACCTTAATAATCTTAATCACATTAGATGAAAATCCTTATGAAATGTCTAAATGCTTGCAGATCATAAATAAGCAAAATGTGCTGAACATAATTTGGATATCACTATTAGGACTTGCATTGGGATTTGAACAGGAAGGAGAGTCTTCTCGTTGCTTTGGTGTGAAAGGCTATTGGTCCTTACCCTAAATGACCCCCATCTGCTGCTTTTTTCTGAGTCAGGGTGTCAGTTTTCTTGTTCACAGCAATCTCTCTCACGGTTTCTAATCAGCTGTTTCTGATCTGTTATAGGGCTGGAGAGTAGATAGTGACAAGTGTTCAAAACAGAGTCAAAAAAGGCAGCTGCTGATGGAGGGCATGGGGTCCATCTTGTCTGTTGAGTGCGTGCCATTCAAAGCATAAGCTCTGGGGCCACGAGAAGCTGTGCTACGGGAAAGGAAGAGTCAGCGTCTGCATACCTGTGGAGGTAGGTTCTTCCAGGACCCTCTTTCACCCTCAGTGATAACTCCCTCCTTCAGGGCTCAGAGAGGAGGCCACAGGGGCCAGAGAGGAGAGAGAGCTCAGACTGCAAGAGAGACGCAGGTTCTAGCCCTGGCACTGTCTGACTAGCTGTTGAGCAGGCCTCTCCCTTCTCTCAGCCTTAGTTTCCTCATTTGTCAAATAAAAGAATTAGACCAGACAATGTCCTTATAATGTCCTTCCAGCCCTGAGGCTCTCTGAGTTGATCAAGCTGGTTTGGTAACCGAGCCACTTGCTGGTTATTTGATCTCCTCAGGGAATTGGCTCATATGTGAGCAAAGAGAACACAGTTTCTTTTCTTTTCTTTTTTTTTGGGGGGGGGGTAATATTGGTTTATAATAAATTGGTTTATATAAATTTCAGATGTACTTCATTATAGTTCGACTTCTGACTTCTGTATAGACTACCTCATGTTCACCACCAAAAGTCTAGCTGCCATCCGTCACTGTACGTATGTGCCCTGTTACCCCTTTCACCCTCCCCATATATAAAATATATAAAGAACTCATACAATGCAACAACAAAAATAAACAACCTGATCAAAAAAATGGGCAGAGAATCTGAGCAGACATTTTTCCAAAGAAGATATACAGAAGGCCAACAGGCACAGGAAAAGATGCTCAACAACACTAATTATCAGGGAAATGCAAATCAAAACCACAATGAGATATCATCTCATGCCCATCATAATGGCTATAATTAAAAAGACAAGAAATGACAAATGTTGGAGAGGATGTGGAGACAAGGGGTCCCTCATACACTGTTGGTGGGAATGCAAACTGGTGCAGCCGCTATGGAAAACAGTGTGGAGATTCCTCAAAAAATTAGAAAAGGAACTACCACATGATCCAGCTATTCCACTTCTGGGTATTTACCCAAAGGACATGAAAACCCGGTTTCTTAAGAGACCCTCCCCCAAGCTTTAGACTCGCCTTTCCAGTGCAGCTTGGACCTCCAACTAGGTGTCCCACCAGCTTAAACTCAACCTCCCTAGAACCAAATCTTCTTGTCTCCCCTGCCAAATCGTCTTCTTGGATTCCCTCATGGCTCAATTTCACCCACTCATTCATTCACCCATTCACAAAATATTTACTGAGTGCTTAAGCTCTGCCTGGCAGGATGCGGAGCTCTGGGGAGCCCAAATTGAGTAAGAACAGGCTCTGGGCTGGGCTCAAGGTGTGGCAGGGGAGGGATGGGAGGTTACTCCAGGACAATCAGATAAGAGCCACGGGGGTGGGGGTGGGGGGGTGGGGAGGAGTGGGGAGCATAGAGCAGGAGCTCCTATGCCAGCCCAGGAGTTGGCCGGAAAGGGGGCGGGGGCAGGTTCCAGGTAGGATGAGGAGTGCACAAGAAGGCTCATGAGAGGCACAGTACCCTGTGGGGAGCTGCAGGCAGCCGAGGTGGCTGGGTGGAGGTCAGTGGGGAAGGGCACAAGTGGCTGGACAGATCACGAAGGTCCTGAAGCCATGCTGAGAGGTTTGTACTGTAACAAGGAGTTACAAAATGACTTCAAGCCAAGGATGAGGATGGCTAGATGAGTTTTGGGGAGGAAAAGTTTGGCAGCAGTGCGAATGGTGGACGAAAGGGGAGAGGTGAGGTGGCAGGCCGGGCGGGAGATGGCAGTGAGCCAGGAGGAAAGCGGAGGCCTGGACAGGGGAGCGGCAGTGGGGACAGGGAGCAGGGCATTGAGTCAAGAAGGAGATGGGCAGGACTTGAAAACAGCTGAGTGGTGGGAGGCCAGGGTCAGAGAGGAGTCTGGGGAGACTCCAGGATTCTGGTTGCGGGTGGTAGTGCCACCCACCAAGACAGGGAAATGGGAGGAGAGGTGGTTTGGGAGGAGGGTTGAGACCCTCCTGATTCTGTAAACGGCGCCCACCCACTCCGGCATCAAGGCTGCTTTGTGATCCTGTCCTTTCCTCTCCTCCTCCCTTCTCCGCTTCCACAGATTCAACCAGTTACTATGACCTGACTTCTGAGCCATTTTGGCTCTACACACAGGCCTAGGGCTGGCCCAGGTCACATGTGGGGCTCAGGCCACCATCACCTGCCCAAGGCTCCAGGCCTTCCCTCCTTCCTTCCTGCCCTTCAGGACCAAAGCCTGCCCAAACCCCTGATGCTTGGCCTGGACCTCCCAGCAGCGTAACCAGTAACAACCGGGCTCCCGAATATTTGATGGCAGAAACCTGCGTTCTCTGCTCCTACCCTGCCTGCCCCCAGAATCAGGACTGAGAGAGGTAGACACTGGCCGTAAGCACTGTTTCTGGGTCCCCTCTCCCAGGCCAGCCTCTACAGCTTTCTGTATCTCTGCAGCGGCCCTGGTGGGCTAGCAGGGGTCTCACTGAGAGCTGTGTCCTTGTGGGAAAAGCTTGGAAACCCACGATCTCGAACAGCTTTGATACATCATCTTCATATGAGACCATTAATAAGTCCCACAGTAAGGTCACTGTAATTATGACAGACTGTTGGGTTTAAACCCAAATTCCGTTACTTAGAACTTTCTTTGAACCCTCCACAAAACCTTCCCCAGCCATGTGCAACAACTAATCATATGTCATAAAAATAGAATTAGTTACTACTAATTGGTCACCTTTTATGAGCTGGAGGGTTGTTTTTGGTTTTGGGTATATTTTCTACAATCTTTACAACACCTGTGAAAGGAGGAAATATTAGAGGTAACCAAGGCTCACAGAGGTTAAGTGGCTTCTACAAGGCCACACAGCTGGCAAATAGCAGAGCTGAAATCTGAGCCCAGGGCAGTCAGGCCCCACAGCCCACAGCCTTCCTGCTGTACCTCAGCAGCGTGCTGGAGCTGCAGCGTGCTCAGCCTGCCCCCGCTGGAGGTGCTTGTGTGGTGTCCGGCCTGCTGTCTGCAATGCCATGGAGGGTTTATATGACATGGACTAGACTAAATGGCACCTGAGCCCTCCAGCCCTGGGATGCTCCTCCCAGAGCAGCGTGGGCTACACTCTCAGGTCAGTCGTGTTCAGTGCCTCTTGCCACGAGTTCATGGTCCCCTATAACCATGAATAACCTGTTCTGTGCACCTGGGTTGCAGCTTGATCACTCATCCAGCATTTGTCAAACACCAGCCATGGGTGTGGCATGCGGCCCCCAGGCAGGAGTAAACCACAGCGGTGTCTACAGTTTAGCGGGTCAGGATCTGTCCATGTGTGACCCTAAGCAAACAGGACAGAGGTCAGAGAGAAAGAGGGAACAGGATGCTCAAAGCTGAAGGGGGGAAGCGGGGAAGGGGGCACTGACCAATGCAGATAGAGGAGGACGAAGGGAATTCAGGCAGCAGTCTGCGTCTGTGTGGCAGGTTCAGGGCAGGGGAACGGCTCAGGGTGCGGGAGGGCGGGGTTCTCGGGGGGAGGTCAAGGTGAGCGGGCTGGGCAGGTGCTGGGCCAGGCTGTACAGAGTCTTGAATGCCACATTTGGACGCTCGTGTAGGCCTGGGGAGCCAGTGAATGTTTCTGAGCAAGGCAGCACGATGCCTCCATTGACGGTGTCCTCCTCCTCTCAGACTGCCCCAATTTTAGTTATTCTTCAAAGCCCAGCTTGGGGCTCTCCTCTTCCAGGAACCCCTCCTGGATTTCTCAACCCAAAGTTTCCCAACTCTGGGCTCCTGGACCCTTTATTGTACTGTCCAACTTTGTGGTTACCTAGGCAGTTTCCAGTAGTTCTTTAATTCTTTCATGAGTTCATTTCGTCTCTCTTGAGGCATAAGATTCTTAATAGAAAATTCACGACAGAACCCTACCTTCAAGGCCAATCTCATTTCTATGGTTGTGAAGGGATGTCCTTTAACTGATCCTGTGTCAGGCTGTGGGTCAGGGGCAGAGCCGGGCAAGAACTCCAGCCTCCACCTTCCCCATCAGGGCCCTTCCACCACCAGGCCACCGCTCAGCACCACGCTTTCTATCGTTCTCACACTTTTCACAGGATTTAAGGGCTTGGCATTGAGTGGGCACTGAATGAAGTAGTCGTTATTCCATTTCAGCTCTGGCCAACTCATGGCCCTCCTTCTGAGCCCTTCCTGCCCTGCCCAGACGGGGCAGGTGCCTGCTCCTCGGAGGCATGAAAACACCTGACATGTGGCATAGTGGACACAGTGCGCACATGACTCCTCTGATGGCTCATGTGTACTGGGAAAACCCATGGAGAGACGCCTGGGCCAGCCCCCAAATTCCCCCCAACCCCAAGGACTGGCAGCAGCAGGCCCAGTGTGAGCCACCTCACGGAGACTTGGTGGATCGGATGTCCCTGGGCTGCCCCCTCAGGGCCTCTAACAGCTGCATAGTCGCGTTCAGAGCAGGCAGGACTTCTGGATCTCGCTGACCAGGCAAAGCTTATAAAGGAATCAACAAATAGTCTGTGCCTCCACCTCCTCCTGTCCAGTCCCTCCGCCCCATCTCACCCGGCCCTCAGTACCTCCTCTCCTGGCCCATGGCATCAGGATCGCAGCATCAGAATCCTGGTCCCCATCTCCTCACTCTGATTCATCAGGCACATGCGACTGACCGGGTAGGTCTGCCTCCAGCTGGGCTGGGAGCACACCACGCCCCTAGTGAAACACCTCGGCAGACCCCCATTTCCTACGGGACCAACTGTAGTGCAAACTGAGGTCCCTCCTACTTCCCACATGTTGTAATTCCTCAGGATGACAGGCAGGGCCCTGTGACTTGGCCCCAAGTTACCTTTCCAGGCTTCTTTCTGTGTCTTCATCAGTCATTCGCATCACCATTCAGTGAGCATTTTCTGCGTGCCGGGCACTGTGCAAGCTCTTTAAATGCCTATCTTATGTAGTCCTCACAGTGACCTTGTGCCATAGGCGCTATCACCGACTTGGCCACTGAGAACACCATGTTGCCCTTCCCCAAACAAATACTGCACTTTCTACCGCTTAGTGTTTGCCCATGCTGTTCCGTTTCTGGCATGCTCTTCCCTCCACACCTCCAGCTACTGAAATGCTATGCGCTTTTCCGCGCCAGGCTCACGTGCTGTCCCCTCTAGGGAGCCTTCCCCAGTCCCACCGCTGACTCAAGCTTGTCCTCCTCTGAACTTCCTCCCTCTGGAGACTCACCATGCTCTATCTTACAGTGTCTACCTGTGGAGGTATCTTTCTTCCCTCCCAGACTGTGCAACTGTCGAGGATCAGGACCGTCCTTTTGCATCAGTGTAGCCCTCACTGTGCCTAGGACAGGGCTTCAGAATGCAGCCTCCACCTCACCCATGGGAACAGCTAAACAGGAAGTCCCTGGGCCGCCCAGCCAGAGAGAGGGCATAGAGTTGCGACACAAGTATCTCATGGCATCTGGCATCTAGACCACTTCTCACAATACGTCCACAAATTCTTTGACGCTCCTCCCTTAGGTGGAGCCTAACTCCCCTCCCCTTGAACGTGATTGGACTTACTGACTCACTTGCAACAAACAGAATATGGTGGAAGTGGTGTATGGAACGTCTGAAACTGGACCATTCAAGGCACTGCAGCCTCCTTCTTGCTCTCTCTCTCTTGGATCATTCACTCTGGGGACAGCAAAGTGCCATGTCATAAGGACACTCAAACAGCCCCTATGGAGAGACCCATGAGGCAAGGAACTGAGGCCTCTTGCCAAACGCCATGTGAGTGAGTCTTCTTAGAAGTGGATCCTCAGCCCCAGGCAGGTGTTCAGATGACCTCATGAGCGACCTGGAGCTAGAACCACCTAGCTAAGATGTCACTAGAAACTATATGAGATAATAAATGTTTGTTGGCTTACGCTGCTAAGTTTTGGAGTAATTTGTTACACAGTACTAGATTCTGATACAGACCCCAATCAGAAAATATTCTTCCCATCAAAAGGGATTTGAAACACCCAGGCTTCATATCAGCAAGGCGGAAAGCACTGGCATGTGTGGAGCACAGGAAGTTCAAGTTCCCAGGACAGCTGCAGCACAGAGTGAACAGAGAGGGTCATGCTCTGGTCGTAAGAAGCCAAGGTGGGACATTGTGCAGCTTTCACTAGAAGGTAGTAAAGCTGGTAAAGATGAACCTGCCCCGAGGGCAGGTCATAAGCAGAAACAAAGAAAGACAGGCCCTCACAGGAGGACATGACGTCTCCGAGCACACAGTACATACAGGGCTCAGGGACGTGCAGGCAGAGGTTAACAGGGTGAGAAGAAACACGGACCCACGGCCAGAACAGAGACAGTGGATCACTGGCAAGAGCAGGGCTCTGGAATGAGGGAAAGCTTGGCTCGATTCCGGCTCTAACCCTTGGGCCCGTCCCTTACCCGTTCTGAACTTCAGTGAGCTCATTTGGAAAGGATTTCACAAGGCCTACTTCACCGGATTGACATGGGGGTTAAATGAGACTGTATTAGGTGGAGAGGACCTGGCTATTTGTGCCAGAATTATAAAGTCCATGGTGGGTAACTCTATAATAATGTATTTGGTTTTCATTACAGAGTCATTTGTTCATGAAAATTATTGAATATCTTCTACATTCTAGGCACAGAGCTAGAAATACAGCGTGAGCAGGCAGATGCAGCCACTGCCGCTACTGACCTGGTGGTCAGGTGGGGAGATGTAAACAATTACACAATCAACTATCTGTCCAGCTGTTCTTACATTTCTGACCACTGGCTGTCAATGTTCTGGTGCCTGGTGAGGGCAAAATTTGGGCAGCAGCTTCCAAGGCCAGGTTTATTTCTGAATGCATTTCACATGAGACTTGAACAAAGTCGCATTCAGGGAATGCCTGATTAATTGAATCTCCGATACGGTGTCCACTATAAACAGACGTTGGCTTCTTAAGGCCTTGTCCCACTTAAGCACATTTTCTTGCAGTGATTCAAGGGGAGATATTGAAAGAGCAATTATAGAGGGAGAGACTGGAGACAGGCCAGAGCCGGTGACTGATGAGGCGAGGTCCCAGGAGAGGGAGGAGGGGAGGCGTCGGGAGAAAGGCGAGAGGGCTGGCCTTGGAGAGAAAGCGTCGTAAAAGAAGAGAATAGAGGCTGTTCTTTCATTTCTAATTTGAAAAAGCCTGACATTTACAAGATATAAGGAAACAGAATTATACAAGGACAATTTTACTGCTATGAAGAATACCTACACGTGTTAATTGGTACAAATCACTTCTTGACAAAAGTGGAGACAGAATAATGGATTACTGCCAACGACAATCATATCTAAATTCCCTTTCTCTGTCCATAAGCCCCAGACTTATTTATTGTGTATCTAAGTCCTCGGGAAATAAAATCCTTTCCCCATCCTCTTGACAACAAAATTTTCAACATTCCTCCACTGCTTTTGAAGGAAGAAAACTGTGCTTTTAACTCTTAATGGTCTAAAATCTTCCTACAGATTTTCATAGGTAATTTTTGTTGTCATGGAAACATATTAAGTCTCTGTTCAAAAATCTTGTCTACACTTGTTATTAAAGCGTTCTCGAGGAAGGGAAGCAGGCTCCTTCATGAACTCTGATGAAGGCAGGCAGTGAATGCTGTCGGTTGCTAAGGTATTGTCAGCAGTTGGTTAAAGGAAGCGGGATCTGTAGATTAAAAGGAAAAGAATGTTCCAGAGCTAGAGGGTTGCAGGGGGCTTAGAAAGGCTTCTCTCTCCTTTTAGAGGGGAGCCAAAGATGGCTCCCTCCTGGCAGAAATGATGCGTCAAGGGAGGGGCTTTCTGATCCGGCATGAGTATCTGCTTGCATGCATCTTTCGGCTTCTTTTGTGTGAAAGGGAGAAAAGGGGATCTCACAGAGAATGCTGACATTCCAGTCACTTAGGATTGCTCTTCTTATCCATTAATATCCAGCAGACACATGCACACCATGCGGAAAGCACTCGCTTGGGCAAAAAATGTCAGCATGTGAAGAGAAGTCTGAAACGAATCCAATGTGAATAGAGGGAGAGGAAAAGCAGCCTCCTTTTCCCTGCTATGGAAGGATCGGGCATGGGGAGCGGCTGGCAGTGAGGGGTGTCAGGGCTCGGGTCCCCTCAGGAGGCACGCGGCTGCTTCTGTAGGTGCCTGCTGTCTGAGTCCTGCCATCGGCTGCCTGCTGCTCACAGGCCCCTGTGTACTTGGGGACAGTGTCTCACATAGAGAAAGCCCATGTGCACAATATGTAGAGAATAATGAGGACAGAGAACTAAAAATAAAAACTGCTGAGACTAGGAGTCAATTGGATCCTATACAAATTAATTTAGGCTGCAGTATTTACTAGGTACTATGCCAGGAACGGTAGGGAAGAAAAAGGAAGCAAAATAAGAAACCTATAGCCGGCAAAGGTGGAGGACAAGAGCAGGGGAGGATAGTGGTTAAGGTAAGAACACATACAAATACACCTCAAGCAGGACAAAGATCAGAGCTAGAGGAGAGGATGCTAGAAAATTACCGTTACTTCCTCCTCGCTCTGCAGCCTCGCCCACTTCCCCATTACTGTTGGAGTTTACCAGTCATACAATGCCGGGGTGGTTGCACAGGGAGGCCACAGAGTCATCTGGTTGGGAGTGAAGAGGGAAGGCTGCACTCTTCTGGTTAGTGGGGTCCCCAAGGATCTGCGTCCACTACTTGCAGAAAGATGGACCCTGGGCAGCAATGGGGAACACTGAGAGTGTGCCCTGGAAGGCGGGAAGGAGTGCGGCCTCCTTCTGGGGGAAAACCCAGGACTCTGCGAGTGCACTCCTATGAGATAATCTATAGGAAGTGCCAAGAACATGGTACGATACACCTAGTGACGTGCTCAATAAACCTAAGTTTCCTCATTCTTTGTTCTGGGTGTAGGAAGTACTTAACAAATATTTTTTAAACAAAGAAAGCTGGTGCTGAAAATAACATCATTCTATGACCTCTTGAGACTGATGCTAATTTATTCTAAAATGTAGCTCAACTATAAGGGAATGGTGGGAACAACTTTATGTCAATAAATTTCACAATATAGACGAACAAATTCTTAGAAAGAGCAAATTACAAAAATTGACTAAAAAGAAATAGAAAATCTGAATACATTTATATCAAGTAAAGAAATTGAATTAGTAATCTAAAATCTTTCTACAAAGAAAATCCAGCCCCAGATGGCTTTACTGGTGAATTCTATTAAACATTAAGGAAAAAATAAATACCAATCCTAACAATCTCCTTTAGAAAATAGAGGAAAAGAGAACACTTCCCAACTCATTTTAAGATGGATAATATCAGGTATTACCCTGATACCAAGCCAGTCAAAGACATCACAAGAAAAGACAACTATAGGCCAAAATTCCTTAGGAATATAGATATGAAAACCCATAACAAAATAGTAAATAAAATTCAGCAACATATAAAAAGATTTAAACACCATGAACAAGTGAGATTTATCCCAGGAATGCAAGGTTGGTTTATCATGCAAAAATCAATTAATGTAATACACTATATTAATAGAAGAAAGAACAGAAATCATATGATCATCTTAACAGATATAGAAAAAGCATTTGATAAAATCTAATACCTTTTCATGATAAAAAAAAAAATTCAGCAAACTAGCAATAGAAGGGAACTTCCTCAACCTGACAGAGGACATCTACAAAAACCCTACAACTAACTCATACTCAATGGTAAAAGACTACATTTTTTCCCCCTAAGATCAGGCACAAGGCAAGGATGTCCACTCTCCTCACTTCTATTCAACATTGTACTGGAGGTCATAACCAGTATAATAAAGCAAGAAAAATAAATTAAAGGCATACAGATTAGAAAAGTAGAAGTAAAAATGTCATTTTTTGCCTATAACATGATCTTACATTTCAGAAAAGCTCAGGAATCTACAAAAACTACTAGAACAAATGAGTCAGTTTTCCAAGGCTGCTGGATACCCAATCAATACACAAAAATTAATTATATTTCTATAGACTCATAAGAGACAATGGGAAAATAAAAATTTTAAAAATCCATTCACAATAGCATCAGAAAGAATAAAATACTTAGGAATAAATTTAACAAAAGAAGTGCAGTACCTGTACACTGAAAACTACATAATGTTGCTGAGAGAAATTAAGTCCTAAATAAATAAAGAGATATGCCATGTTCATAAATGGGAAGATTCAATAACGTGAAGATGGCAATTCTAAGAAACTGACATAAAATCAAAGCAGTCTTTATCAGAACCCCTGCGGGACTTTTTTGTAGAAAAAAACAAGCTGATCTTAAAATTTATATGGAAATTTAAAGACCTAGAATTGACAAAACAATTTTGACACAGAGAAACAAAGTCTGAAGATGGAAACCAAGATACACTCCTTGGTTTCCAAGCTTATTCTAAAGCTACAGTAGTCAAGTGTGTTACTGGCATAAAGAGAGACCCATAGATTTATGAACAAAATAGAGAGTTCTGGAGCAGAGATGTGCATACAGTAGCACACTGAAGCTGGCTCACATTGCCTCACAGAGATGACTGTCAAATTTTCATGAATTTGGTGAGCTGATTGTTAAACTATTGGTAGCTTGAAATCAGCCATCTGAGAGTATTCATATCAGGAAATCGGTCAACACTACAGGCCAGGCCCCTTCTTTTTCCAGAGAGCTGTTTGTTGAACATCCACGATAATACCACTGCTCACACATATACTTATTCTTGACAAAGGTGCTAAGATAATTCAATGGGGCAAAGATGGTCTTTTCAACAAATGGTGCTGGGAAAACTGGATATCCATATGAAAAGAAGATGAATCTCAACCATTACCTTATCCCATACACAAAAATTAATTAGAATGGACTATAGGCCTAAGTGTAAACCATAAAACTTCTAGAAGAACACATGGAAGAAAATGTTTGTGACCCTGGTGTAGGAAAAAAATCTCTTAATTACGATGCAAAATCCAAAAACAATAAAAGAAAAACATGATAAACTCAAGTTCAACAAAATTAAACACTTTCCTCTTTGAAAGGCACCAGTAAGACAAGGAAAAGACAAGCCATAGTCTGAGAGAAAATATTTGCAAAACGTCTATCTGATAAAAGATTTGTATCCAGAATATATAACGATCTCTTAAAACTCAATAAGAAGAAGACAAAAAACTCAGTTTAAAAATGGGAAAAATATTAATAGACACTTCACCAAAGATATGCAAATGGCAAATAAGCACATGAAAAGATGGCGAGCACTGCTAGTCATTAGGGAAATAAATTAAAACCACAGTGAGATACCAACACACGCTAAAATAAAGAATGCTGACAAGACTGAATGTTGGCAAGAATGTGGAGCAACTGGATCTCTCATACACTGCCGATGCGAACGCAAAATGATACGGCTACTTTGGAAAAACTGCTTTTAAGTTAACCATGCACTTACCACATGACCCAGCAATTCCACTCCTGACGACCAAAGGGAAATGAAAACACAGATCTATAAACAACTTGTACCCAAATGTTAGTAACAACATTATTTACGGTAGCCAAAAAGCCAGAAACAACTAATGAATCATGTTCATTAATGTTCATCAACTAATGAATGAATAAACAAAATGGGTAAATTCATACAATAGAATAATAGTCAGCAATAAAAAGCAATGAACCAATATGGATGACTCTCAAAAATATCATCTTAAATGAAAGAAGCCAGACAGAAAACACTACATATTATATGATTCCATTTATGCGAAATGTCTAGAAAAGGCAAACTATAGAAACAGACAGATCAGCAGTTGCTCAGGCCTGGGTGTGGGAGGGAGGATGGACCGTGAATGAGGAGGAGAGACGGCCGTTTTGTAAAACTGCCTTTCAGGGATGGTTGCCCCACTGTATAAATTTACCAAATCTCATCAAACTGCACACTTAAAAGGGGTGAATTTAATACCAAGTAAGTTGTACCTCAAAAAAGCTGTTAAAAAATCAAGCTGACGGGCTTCTGCGTTTGGGGCCGGCCTGGTGGTGCAGCAGTTAAGTTCGCACGTTCCAATTTGGTGGCAGTTCGGATCCTTGCGATTTTGGCATTTTGGATCCCGGGTGTGGACATGGCACCACTTGGCAAGCCATGCTGTGGTAGGCGTCCCACATATGAAGTGGAGGAAGATGGGCATGGATGTTAGCTCAGGGCCAGTCTTCCTCAGCAAAAAGAGGAGGATTGGCAGCAGATGTTAGCTCAGGGCTAATCTTCCTCAAAAAAAAAAATCCAGCTGGAACATCCTCTTCCCTGACAACCGTCCCCTTGCAGGGAGGTGACCCTGCCTCCTTAGGTGCCTGGGCTTCCCTGCCCAGCTTCTTTGTCTGATTGTTCCCACTGTGATCTTGGTTACTTGTCTCCAAGCCCACCCATGTGACCTCAGAGGACAGAGGGGCCTCCACGCTCTCCGTGTCCCTGGTGCCTGCTGGAGCTGGACGATTTCAGCATGTGCTCAGCCAGTGTTGCTGAACAAATAACACCCTTCTCTTTATTTTTTTTAATTGCAATTATAGTCAGTTTTCCATTTTTCTTTTTCTTATTAATTTGTAAGAATTCTCTATAAGTATTAGAGATAAAAATAAAAGATAAGTCTTTGCGACTATGCTTCAGTTTGTCTTTTGCCTTATATATATATGGATATATATATATAGATCTCATAAGATCTATATCTATATCGATAGAGATATCCCTATCTATACATCTATATATCCATATATAGACTTTAAATTTGCACATGGCCTAATCTATCAATCTTCTCCTTTATCCTGTTTACTCTTGAGGTTATGCTTTAAAAGTCTTTCCCTATGCCACAATCACATAAATATTTATCTGTAATTTCTTCTTTGTACATTTATGTATTTACTTTTTACATTTAAATCTTCAAGCCGTTGGGAATATATTACTATTTTCACGTAGACTGCCAAAATGGAAAAAGTGTTAACGGTACCCACCACTGAAAAGGACGTGAAGAAGGTGTACCCGGTCCAACTTCAGGGCCCAGCAGGGTGCCTGGTCCACCACAAGTGCTCCAAGCACATTTGTTGAACACATGAACTAATGAACAAAGCCTTTAAAATCGCTATCCTTTGCTCCAGCAATTCCATTTCTAGGAACTTGTCATAAAGAAATAACTGGACAAGAAAGCATTTTCTCATGTATTACAAACTCTTGATTATCATCATGTGTGAAGGCTGCAAATCATTCCTTTGGTTGGGACTATGAACGAATTCCAGGTCTGACAGTGCTGGAGCGTGACTAAGTCTCAGAACTTATTAAATAATACCGGGCATGAAAATATTAAACAGGTGATCCTCACGATGTCGTTTTTGCGGCACTTAATGTCACGTTTGTTTCTTGTTGCTGGTGATTCACTGGGAGTGATAACCGTGAGATTCGGCCTCTGGCTGCCCATGCTCTCTCTCGTCTGAGTTGATGGGAGCTCTGGGCGCAGGACAGGAAGCGCGGCCTGGCGGCAAAGGGTGGCGGTCCGGAGAGTGAATTATGGACTCCACTTACGAAGGCACAACTAACCTTGCACGGATTCATCACCTTTCTTTCTTCCTACACTGTAATTTTACCTCCAGCAAGTCTTTTGGCAACCTGCCAGCTCTAAGAGAAGTAACAGACATACTCAGAGTCTGAAAAATATGTAAGACTGCTTTTCAGACCACGAAATCCAGAGGGGTTTCCTCAAAAATGGGATCCAGAATCTCTTCATGAAGTTGCAGGGTAACACTCCGTCTTGTTAGTCACTTGCCTGGGCCAGCAACCAGGGGGACCGTGATTTGGCACGGCTGACACCGCCAGAGGCCAATTGCTAAGAGGCAACAGAGGGGCCACAGCCACGTCACTTCCTTATTTCCTCTCCATACCGAGGGGGGTGGGTGGGAGGCACTTACACACTTCACTCTTTAACCCTCAGCGCAGCCCTGTGAGGCTGGAGGTCCCCTCAGTCCCAGACTAATGCAAGAACTTACTTGGGGCATCTCGGTCAGTCAGGACCAGATTTGAAGCCATCTCTGTTCCACTCCACGTTTCAAGCTCTGTCAGCCACCCCAGGAAAGCCTGAAACACTTTCCTCAGTCTGTGTCTTTGTATGGGCCTGTCCCAACCTTGAATTTTTTTCTTTCCCTTTTCTACTGGGGAAACTGCTTCTTCAAGATGCAACTCAAATAAAGGCAAAGAAGGCAGGAGAGAGAAAGAGGTTAAAGACACAAGCCAGCATAACTTACAGGGCCCTCAGGAAAAGGTTGGCCGGCCTGAGAAGGCCCGCATCACGCGGCACCCAGGTCCCTGCTGACCCTCCCGGCCACAAGAAAACAAAGGTGAACAACAGGCCTGAAGAGAGCAAGGGTTCTGGGAGTTCAGGGTCTCACAGAGGGACCTGAGGGCGTTTGGGAAGATGAGTAGGGGTTTTCAGGCAGAGAAGGGAGGCATCGAAACTTCTGGAAGAAATACTGAAATTCCTGCAGTCCTTCCCTCCTCTGAGCTTTCCAGGGCTAGTCACAGAAAGAACGTCACATTCACATCTACAAACTCGTGAAGGCAGCCTCAGGGCTAGGAGTAGCCTTAGTGGCCTTCCTGCCCCAGACAGCCTGGAACGGCAGGTACCAGCCGGTGAGGTCACGAGCTTTCAGCTGGGAGAACAAAGCCCTCAAGACAGCTAGTTGTTGGGGGAAGCAATTAATATTTCATAGAAAACCTCCTTCACATCGGTGCCCTGTGTTCTTTCTCTGTCACACTGTGCCGGTCATCAGGTTGGCGTCCCAGTGGCTGGAAACTCAGTAACAGAGAAGGGGGAGAAGAGAAGGGAAGTGTCGGGGCCTACAGCGTGCCAGATGTTTCACAAAAACACGCTTTCGCCTTTAATCCCCCAGACAGGCGGAGGACTCCGCCCCCAGCTCCCACAGCACATCCCTCTCGGCTGCAGCCACCTCTTGACAAGCCCATATTCTCCATTAGATTGAATGCCCTTGAGGGCAGGAGCTGTGTCCCCAGGGCCTAGCCAGGGCCAGGCACAGAGCAGGCACTCAGAAAAGGCTTGTTGGGTGAGCATGACTGCATGAGAATCACGGAGCAGCAGAGCTGGACGGGCACCTGGAGACTTTCTCACCGTGTTTACAGCCGAGAATTACACAAAGGCGGCGAAGGCAAAGACGGTGTGCAGGTGGGCGCGGCCAAGTACTGGAGTTGGGACTTGACCCTGGAGGCAGCAGGAGCCACTCAAGACCCTGGAGCCGGGAAGTGATGTGATGTGATGGTGTGGCCTGGGAGGTACTTTGGTTGGGTGACTCAGGCCACTTGGGGACAATGAGAGGCTGGAGATAGGGAGAGACTGGAGGCTGCAGATTCATGTATGTTTTATTTAATGATGACTTGAATCACAAACTTAGGGTCAACTCTGCCAATAAATTATCTAATTCATTTATTGAGTGCCTGCAGCAGTTATGAGATGGCTGCTCTTTCCTGAAGATCACAGTGTGCCAGGTGCATTGCCCTCGTTGTTTAATTTAACTCTCAGAGAGACCTTCTGAGATGGACATGATTATTTTCCATTTTATGGATGAGGAAACTAAGCTCAGAGAGGTGAAGTTACTAAGGCCTCAGAGGGACTACAAGCCAAGCGCTGGGGAGAAAGGATGAAGAGCTCACGTCGAGTGAGGGGCCGAGGAGAAAGAGACCTGAGTCACGTGGTGTGAGAGGTGCTGTAACAGAGACACACAGGGGCAGAAAAGTCCAGAGCAGGGCCTCTGACCGCTCTCAGGGGTGACGGATGATATCTCATCGTGACAGGTGATAAAAAAAATGCATTGCAAGTTGGAAACAGGGCTGCCATCCTGTTACTTATCTTTTCTCTTTTTGGAGCAAAATCAGAGTATGCAAAACCTAAGAAGAAACGACCGAAAGCAGAAGGAGAAACATGCAGATCATCACTGCCTGGATTCAGAAGTCATCTTCACACTTATAATCGTTTAACACACAGGCTCCGGCACATGATTTCCCAACAATGGGATCAGCCACATCTTTCCGCCTCAGGAAACTTGGGGGCCATTAGGGGAGGCCCAGGGGTCCTGGGAGAGAGATGGCTGACAGTCCAGCAGCAGATGGCCCCACACCGGCCCACCGCTTAATTAGGTTGCTGCGAGGGTCAGTGTAAAGAGATAAATGAGTTAGTGATGGTGGGGGACGCGGCACAAGGTACGGGTTGTAGGAGAGCCAGGATCAAAGGTCAGGGACTGAGACACCCCCAAACAGCCACCACTCTGCACATACAGCTGTGCTTGTGTGTATGTCCCTGTGTGGGTGCTCTGGCCAAAGAGTGAGAGGAGGGAGGGCTCGTAACAAAAGGACATGAAACTAAGGGGTCTTTCCCCGTTAGAAACTGATGTGCTTTGAAATTAGTGCTGATAATGGTCGTGAGAGTGAAAGCAGCTTACATCACACAGAACCTTCTCAGAGCCAGGAACTGTATGAAGGACATTCCATGCGTATCTCACTTAATCCTCACGGAGACCCTATGAGGGAGGCACTGCTATCGTCACTCTCATTTTACAGATGAGGAAGCAGGAGCTGAGGGTGGTTAAGTGTCATGACCTTGAATAGCAATAAGTGGAGATGCTGGGATTAAACAAGAATAATATGATTAATGGCTGTGTGCCAGGACTGAGGCGCTGAGACAGTACCACGTTCCAAAGTAAGACAGGAGATCACAATGCAGGATTTTCAAAGGAAAGGCTGAGAGCAGTGGAGGGAGAGGATACTGGCGAGAGCTCTGTGTACCATGAAGGGGCCGCTTTCCCTTCAAGTGAAATCAAGAGGGAGGCTCAAGGACACCTGGATTTGGGGGGATGTGCCGAACCAACAGTGACTCTCCTGAGAAATCTGAAGGGTCAGAGACGGCTGGCCAGTCCGTCCAGGAGCAGAGAGAAGGAGAGATGGCTGTGCTGGAGGCAACTTGCGCTGTCTGTTGGTTAGGGCAGGGAACGCGTGATGCAGTTTCCCTGCACCAGATGGGGTCAAGAGGACCACCTCAAGGGGCAAATAGATCTCAGCAGAAAGAAGCTGGAGGGACTGTAGAATGCCCAGGGTGGAGGAAGGAGTATAGGACCAGCCAGAGGGATTCACCTTTATCAAGTGACCTACAGGGCAAGATCTGCAGTGATGACATCCAGAGAACCCGGAAAAGTGCCCACGAGAGAAAGAGTCCACCCAGAACACCTGCTGATCCAGAAAGCAGCGGTCACCGTGACCACACCAGCCATGCAAGACCCTCCTGCTCCCCTCGCCTCCTGCTCTTGCTCCCTGAACCCAGCCCTGGGCAGCTGTGATGCTGGAGGAGGGGAGTAGGACAGGCGGGGTAGAAGCCCCACTGTAGGCTTCTGCTCTGGAGCAGACCAGAGCTGCAGGAGGGAGAAAGGATAAACTTTAAATAGACTCACATCTGGACTATAACACGGGACTGGACATTTTAAAGGCTTGACTTCTATTTACTGAAATTTGCTGTACAAGTTATGAAACTTGCCCAAAATTTCATGCACGGGTAGGAGAACTTGCCCCCCAGGATAAATTTAAAGGGGTAGTGGGAGGCAAAAATAAAGCCACCTTACAATTACATCCTACAAGCTGCGCTTGTTCAACGTAAAAGTTACATTTACAATTAGTGAAAACCTACTGTGTCAGAAGCTTTAATAATTGATTTACACACTTGGCCTAATTCAGTATAAAACCAACTCTTTAAGACAGAAGTTATTATTTCTATTTTACAGATTAGAACACGGAGGCTGTCTAAAGTCCTAGAGGTGGCAAGTGGCAGTGCCAGGACTCAAACGACTCCAAGCCTGGACCTTTCCATTGCATCTTTGCTTCAGGCTCCAGCAGGTCAACCTGTGCCGAAGCGAGTGGTTCCCAGGATGGGAGCTTTTTTGGCATCCTAAATCAAGAGTCCATTTATTCTGAATTAATTCTGCTCTCATGTATTTAATAAAGATTTCACTATAAAGGATAAAAGGCTTTGCTCTAAATACTAAGTGACACAAAATAGAGTTTTTCATTTTGAGACCAAAGGGATTGGAAAGACAAGAGTTTATTCCACAGCAGCCATCACTTGACTATTTGTCAAAGGATTAATAGAAACTGCAGTAGTCATAACCAAACAAAACAAGGAAAGAGGCGAGATCTAGAGCTGAATTCAAGTTTGTGAAACAGGGCTGGAGAGATGCTGGTAGGGGTGATGGTGGGTTAAATGGAGGGAGCTCTCACTACAGGACAAGAGAGTAACGGAGGGGAGTGTCAGCTGGGTGAGGAGGAGGATACGGAGAGGAGAAAAGAAGCCACTGAGAGTAAATGTTGACACGGGAGAAAAAGTTTTAATTCTCATTCATAAGATGTATATTTAATATTAATATCTCCTGTTAATACATTTTAAATATCCTACAGAAATGAGACATCTAGGGCAAGGAAAAGATCAGGACGTACCTTAGAGAAGAATGCTTGACAAAAACACACTGTTGGATTTCGAATCTGTGTGTGAGCGTGAGTGCGTGCGCTGTTGTAATTATAGTCACTTCCACCGTCACCACCTCCACCATCATTATCATTGTCCTCATCATGGTCTGGTAACGGATCTTTCCATCTCTATCTGCTCCCTGAAATCTGCCTGCCAGAGTCAGAGAACCAGCCGGTGACGCGGACTTAACACCTCCCACCCTTACTGGGGAACCTCGCGTCTCTGGTTCTTGGTATCCGGGTAATACTGGCCTAACAGAGTGAGTTGTGAAGTATTTGCTCCTCTTCTATTTTCTAGAAGAGTTTGTGAAGCACTGGGAGTAAGTATTCTTTGAACGTTTGGCAGAATTCATCAGCTTATTTGTTTTTGTAACCCATCGTACCTAGTACCTAGTTGATGTTCACTAAAGGATACTGAGTTGAAATGAATCTGTTTCTATAATTTTGAATCTTACCTGATGTAATTTATTATGAATATTTTACTTAAATATTTAAAAGAGGGTACTTGATATATCATAGAATATTACAAAAGTCCAGACTGAAGGCCAAGTTTCAGACTATTCATACCAGGACGTGAATTTTACAGTTGTGACCTACTAAGCAGTCCTAAAAGTAAATTCCCTCAGACCCCTCCAAGTGTCTAGTAAACTCACTCAGCTAAGTCCTGCACTGAGTTCCAGCTTCCTACCTTCGTCCTTCCCAAACTCATTATTCATTAAAAGATCCCATAACTGCGTTTTAAATACAACATGGTTAACTTAGGAAGGCTTCAAAAGAGGTAGTGATTTTAAGGGTCTCATTAATTACAAGGATTTATTATCTTTTAAGAACAGCTATTCTCAAATTTTGAGCAGCAAACATTACCAGAGAATTTCTTCATAAGGACGGTTCCACTGTTCCCATCCTGGGGTGAATCCCTGGAATCTGCATCTTAACAGGCTCCTCGGGAGATCTTAATACAGCCGGTCAGAGGACCACTCTTGGAGAAACGTCACTTTAAAGTGATCGCAACCATGTGGATAACAGGAAACACGTCTGTAAAGGGCCTGGCCGGCACCGGCTCAGCAGCACGGCGAGGGCACCAGGATGACTAGTCCAAGTGTAACCTGAATTACCTTGAAGATGGTTACACCTGGGCAAAAGTCCAATTGTTGGTAGGATTGCAGGTAGGCCATATCTAGGTATTTTTGGCCACTCTTCCACAATCTCCACTCATTCTCAACAATAACAGAGCATGGCCTAGCAGAAAGAGTTTGGGTTTGGAAGCCCAAATATGCCATTTACCAGCTGGGTAACTTCAAGAAAGTCACCTGCCCTTTGTAAGCCTCAGTTTGCTCATCTGTAAAACAGAGATAATGTCATCTACCATACTTTGGTAATGTGAGGATTTAATAAAATACAGTGGAAGCATTTTTCTTAACTGACCTTTGCTCTCTGCCCAACACCCTCCCCATGCCCCTCCTCCAGGTGGGATCACGGAACATGGCGCCAGCAGGACACAGCGCACATGCACACTCACAACTATGAGGATGGATGGCTGCCAGGGGGCTGTCTTCCATAACAAAACTCAAACATGAAAAGGAGGGAAAAAGACGCAGATTCAAAAGCTGGGGACTAGAAGCTGATGGGCTTGCTTCTGAACACAAACCTCAACATGAGACCAGTCAATTCAAATTCAGTTGAAGGAGCACACCCTAATATCCTCGGGTGCTTTGATGTATTTAAGGGGAGACAGGGAGGAATCTCAAGGTCAGGTCTAAAAGGAGATCAATGAAAAGTGATCATTTCTGCTGTCCCAAGAGATAGCCTCTGGGTATCCAATTATGTTACTGAGATGGAATAATACAGTTCCATCCAGCAAATAACACCTGCAAAGGCATTTCTGATATATTTTGCACAATGGACACAAAGTTCGTGAGTGAGGAAATCGCTAGCAATGGTGAAATGACTTCTGTTAGTACCATATAGATACTTTTTACTTTAAATCCATTAATTTAATCAACAGATTGTCTAAAACTATAAGAGAGTCTCTTTTGATTCTTTTTATATCCATTTTCTACTAGGCCTTTGGGGTTCAAATGATTAGTTCTGTGACTTTGGGGGCAAGTTACTATACCTCACCAAGCTTTCTTATTTAACTTTCACTTCAACCCTATTAACTCTATTCTATTTCCAGAAAAATGAGGTACAGGGGGTGACCCAAGGTCACCTAGCTAGTGAGTGGCAGACCTGAACCCAGGCAGGATTCCTCCATGTTCTCATCCATTCCAATCTGGGGACTTGCCCAAGGACACTCAATTTTGTGGGCAAGATCTCTTTCCATGTCCAACCATCTGAGGTTATAATCTGCCAGAGGGAGGATTCAATGTGTAATTCTCCATAATTCTTGTGCAAAAGTGTATAAAGAAATGACTTGCAAAACGAGACAGCAACCAGTGAAGCAGGCTCCATGAACTTGATATGCTCCCCTGATTCTTAGATGTAAGTCGATATATCTAATCCTCTTCTTCCTTTCTCACAGAACAAATATCCTTCAGTTACCATCATTTCTGCTTTCTATGATTCTATAATCCACTGGTTTCTAACTGTCTATTACTAAGAGAAGATATAAGGACCTCAGGGGTGTACATAACAGATTTGCAGATCAAGAGTAATGCTCTTCTAAACTAGGAAAGAGTGGGAAGAAGAAACCAGAACCAGCCAGAGGAATTAAGACTCAGGAAACGTCATGGGAATTAGAGTCATCTGTCCATCCCTCCAGCTGGCCAGCAATTCCTAGAGTCTGGAATTTTAGAGCTGGTAGATATTCCAGAGATGCTTCAATCCAGTATGTTAATTTTGCAGATTGGGAAAATGAAGTGGAGAGAGAGAAAGAAATTAGGTCACAGAGCAAACCAGGGGCAGAGGTTGAACCAGCACCCAGGCCTCTCATTTCCTAGTCCTTTGTAAAAATTTATTTATTTATTTTTTGCTGAGGAAGATTCACCTTGAGCTAACTCCTGTTGCCAATCTTCCTCTTTTTGTATGTGGGCCACTGCCACAGCAGGACCACTAACAGGCGAGCAGTGTAGGTCCGTGCCCGGGACCCCTCCTGGGCTACTGAAGCAGAGCATGCTGAACTTGACCATTAGGCCACCAGGGCTGGCCCTAGACTGATTATTTTAAAGTTGCTGATTATATTATCATTAAACACAATGGTAGGTAATATCTGCACAAAACCTAAAAGTTTGCAAAGTACCTTTATATAAGTATTTCATATGAGTTACTATTTACAGGGTATTTGAAATTATTCCGTTTTGTTCTCCAAGTTTCTTGCTGTTTGTTTGTGAATCCCCATCCCACAGGACACGTGAAGGCAAATGTCCCAACAGGTCTACCTGCCTCTTGTTCTTTAGGTTAATCCTCATGTAACTTGAGATTAAATCTCCCCCTTTGACAGACACTCTGAGCAAACTTATGATTTTCCATCAGTAATTACTCACTGAAGGATCGCCGAGTCATGCTCAATAATTCAGTCGTTCATTTATTCAACACATACGAACGTAGGTTCAGGTCAGAGATTAGGGTACAACAGAGAACAGACGAAGTCCCAGAGAGCAGTGACTTACGTTCCAGGGAGGGGAGATGGACAATAAACCAACAAGCAGTTATAGAATATGTCAGGTGGCAGTAAGTTCTAACAGACTAAGAAAGGTGACCAGACGTCACATGGGCTTGTGTGTGTATGTGTGCTGTATGACCTAGGGTCAAGGACAGCCTCCTGAATCAAGTTGACAGTTGAGCCAGACCTGAAGGCAGCTGCAGGCAGAACGCTGGGACCCTGAGGCAGGAGGTGTGTGTGAGGAGGCAAGGCCAGGGCCACCGGTTGGATCGAGCCAGGGGAAGACGGGAAGGAGCGGGAGACAAGAACAGAGGAGGGCGGATGGGTCTTTGCATGTAGGGAAGAGGGATTTGATTTTCTTCCATGTGAGCCGGGGAGCCGTGGGAGCATGGGAGCGGACCCCAGCTAGCGCTGAGTGCGCGTTTTAGGAGGTGAAGAACAGGCACCTCTGCGCCAGGAGGAGGCAGGGAGCCCAGCCGGGAGGCTGCCTCAGCGATCCCGCTGAGAGTTCATGGTTGGGTGGGCTACAGCAGCGGTGTCCCCACCACGGGCCGGGCAGGAGTGACTCTGCATAGAGACATTTACTGAATGAATGAATAGTACCACACAGGAAGCGTGTAAAAAGTGCTAAGGACAAACAAATGAGAAGATTTACTCTGCCTTATGGGAGAGAGGGCAGAAAGGTCGAAGAGGACATGAGTTGAAACTTGATGATTAAGAATTCCCCAAAGATGGGAGACACAGGACTTTCCATGGCCATGATGGTGAAAATAAATTCCACAGAGACCCCCAGGTGTGGCTGTGGTGAGGGCCCTGGAGGGTGGGGAACGTGGGGGTGCATGGCAGTCCATGAAGCCAGACAAGGGGCAGCCACCTGCTGCTCCGAGGAGCTGACGCACATTTATCCATTCTGGATCCTGATCGGAGAGCCACGCCTGCAGGGTAGGGTGGGCCCGAGGAGGACAGAGGCTCTGCCCTCAGGGCTTCCCGCCTAGTTTCAGTTGAAGGGACACTGAGGGGCTGGGGACCAACGGCTGGGGTACCGGTTCCTTGTCAGGGCGTGTGTTTTCCAGTTCCTAGGAAGCCGTTTGTCCCCTCTCCGCCACCCACAGGGGAGCTGTGGGGCACGTGAGGCTGTTCACCGTTGTCGCTGCTGGTCTTTACTAGAACTTTCAGAGAGCCTTCGCTTACTTAGAAACGGGCTCTTCAGACCACAAGGAAAATTGGATTCTTTACAGAAACATGTAGTATCGATTAAGAGAGAGGCTGACACTTCTCAAAATATTGTGCAGGAAAAAATTCTCCCTTTTCTTTCAATGAGGGTTTAGGGCTATTAAAACTGCATTTGTCATTGGTAATCTTGTAGCTATAAAGAGAGGCTCTTTTATTATTCTGAGCTTTCTCATGCCAAATTACTAATGAGGTAATTACCAACATCATAATTACTGCCTAATTACTAGCGGAGTGGGAAGGAAAATGTGGAGCAAAACAAGCAGCCAGGATTTGGGTTGTTATGTCAGAGCTCTGAGAGGAATTATCCCTGAAAGTCACCAAACTGAAAGTTTTTCAGCTCATATAATGAGAGAGATCTCACCAGGCTTTGTGAGAGTGATGGGCTAGCAGCAGGCTTTCAGCGCCCCCCGCCCTGGGAATCCAGCACCTTCTGGGAGGCGGGGAAAGCAGGAACCACCTGAGATCTCCAGCCTTGCCTCCCAGGAAACCAGGTACGAGCGACGAGTATGCCTGAGCCTCACTTCGTCAGAGTAAAAGGAGAGCGATGGATGTCCCAGGGCTCCGGTGAGGGTTAAAGGCGTCCAGACCGAGGTGGAACAGGTGGTGCTTACTAGGCGTCACTCTTGGCCCCTTTCAGTCCCCCACCCCCGTTCACGCAGCGCCAGCCTGCCGAAACCCCAATTAGGCGAGGCCGAGGACTTAGCCATTATTCAATAGTTCTTACCCATATAATTTCCCTTGAAAGTGCCAAAATCACTTTTGGTTAGTGTGTCAGTTGATATTTTTTAATGATTCGAGGTAAAAATAAAAACCCTTGCAGATAAACATGGAATCTGAAATCACACAGCTGCCTCGGAGGCCACGCTGAGTGGCTCGCGCTCCGGGCAGAGGACTCGGGGCCTTGGCTGCGTTCCCTCCGGAGGCCTGTCAGAACGTCTGCCTGGAACGTCTGCCTCCCCCAGCCTCTGGCCTCCGATAGCCAAGCCGCAGGAAGCAGGGCTGTGGGCACATCTTGTTGTCTATGCGTTTAAAACCTAGCCCAGCAGATGCTATAGGAGGCAGGCAACCCAAACAGAACTCTTGTTTAAGGAGCCGATACGTGTAAGACACTGCAGTGCAGTGAAGGCCATGGCTGTGACAAGTACCTGAGAACCTCTTTACACACGTATTTTACCCTTTAGACTCTAGAATGCACCTAGCATTGTTTTCTCTAGGCTGGTCTCCAACTTGAGCGTTCCCAAGAATCACCTAGGGTGGGAGTAAGGGGCTTGTTAAAATACAGACTCCTGGGGCCCACCCTTATCATCTGATTCTGGGTCCCAGGAAGCTGCATTTTAAGCAAACACTCCATGCAGGTCCTTCTCTGCGGGTCCATGGACTGTGCACGGCGAGAGAAACACCCAGGTATTCGCTTGATCTGCACAATGACTTTGGGAAATAAACAGAATAAATGTTCCCCAGAGGGTTTAAGTAATTTGCCCAAGGTGGGTCACTTGCCAATGAGTGATGGGAGCTGGGACTCCCTCCCCTCACCCCGCCCTGCCAAAAAGCCGTTTCTCCCATTAAGCCTTTGTCAGCACAAGTATTCCTGAAATAATCCTTCCTCTTCAAGCGTGCTTCTCTTTTGTTTCCACGTTATACCGATGCTAGAATTAAGCGCCTGCCTTGCCTCTGTACCAAGCATGTTTTTTTATTCTAATGTTTCAGCATCTGGCGCCTTACTGACCCAGGGGAAACTGCCCCCCACCCCCACCCCACGGCTAGCCAATTCCTAGAGATAGTAAACAGCTTGTCTATGAGCTGGCCTTTCATATGCAAACCAGCCAATCCAATGCCCACAGCCTAGCGACCCTCCTTTTTGGGCTCTCCTACTTGGGCCACTATCCTTCTGCCCTAATCACCCCAAGGCCAGACACCAGACTAGGATGGACAGCCCCTATATCCCAGAGCGCACCGGAATTATTCAGACTAGGCAGTCCTAAACCTGCTCAGCCTGCTTACCCTGCCTCGCCCACTTCTCCCTGTGAAAAGCACAATACAGGCTCTTGTCCACATTTTCTCTGCCTCCTTATGCCCTGTGACTAACCCTGGTGCTTCCCCTGTGGCCCTGTGTGGCAATGGGGTGGCCTCTCCCCTCCTTTTGAGAATAAACTATTTTTTCAGTGGTAGTCGTCTGCTGATCTGTTGGCTTCCCAAACCCAGACAATAATAAAGCCTACATTTTAAGGCAGCCTCCCATACTAACGTAGAAACAATTTGAGGGCAAGCTCTTTCTCTCTCTGAACAGCTATTCGATTAACTCAGTGAATTATCCACTGTGTGTTCAAAAAACATTTGTTGAATTAATTTTAAAAGCTAGTCAAGAAGCTTAAATGAAGCCTTCCATCGGTGATTTTGTTCACATTACGATGGGTTAGAATTTTAAATCAATTTTTAAGCTGCTCCCAAATTTGTGTTGTTTTTCTCAAGCAAAAGTGTAAAACTGAATGGCAGACCATATGGAATGGTTGGGTTTTCATAGGCTCCCTTCAATCATGTAAGGAACGTATTTACTGACACTAAGTTGAAAAAGACACAGATCCTGCTTTCTAGTTTGCAATGAAAACAGACAGTATTGACTCATAAACATTTAAAAGGATAAAAATATTTAAAAGGACAGAAACACATCTAATAAAATAAACAGCTATTTATAGCATCTTGAATGGGCTAACTTTGGAGTATTTCCGTGGGATGGGATGTGAAATATATGAGCGAGCAAAACAAAGAGATGGAGCTGCTGGTTACTTGGCGAGAGAGAAGAGGGCACTGGACCAGGAGTCCAAAAAGATTTACATTGACTTCCCTGCTCTGAAGCCCAGCTCTGTGTCACTGGACAAATCATAACCCAGCTGTCAGCCTCAGCCGTCACAGCTGTGAAACAGGAGGCCAGGCCAGTGCTGCTAACTCCTGCTGGTCACCAAACTGCCAGTGGATAAAAATAAGGCTTTGAAATGGAGCTGTAAGAAAGAAGGGAAGAAAGGAAGGAAGAAAGACAGGAAGGGAGGAAGGAAGAAAGAAAGAAGAAACAAAGAGAAAGAAAGGAAGGAAGGGAGGAAGAAAGGAGAGAGGGAGGGAGGGGAAAAGATGCTCATCATGATGTTTTGAATTAACAGTGGTGAAAAAGTGAAAACAAGTGAACTGTCCACTGTTGAATAAAGTGTGCTACATCCACGATGGAGTAGTATGTGGTCACTTAAATGATGTAAATAAAGAGTGTGGCCGCCAGCTCTTACCTCAGCTCTCGTGGCTGTGCTCATCCTGAGAAGGGTCCTGCTCAAGATCACACAGAACTAGATAGACTGAGCAGAAAAAGAACGGGCCTAAACAACGAATCAAACTGAGACACAGTCTGGGTGAAATGGCTCTGCAGGTTTGCCTGCTTCAGCCGGCGGTGCCCGCTTTTCCCTTGAACACGACCGGTCTCTGGAGGACGTGTCACCCACTGTGGGGCACAAGTGTTCTTAGGGTAAGAAGAATCATGAGGCCTCTGGTGGTGCTAGTAAATTAAGGAGAAATGATCCAGACACACATTTCTTACCCCATTATGTCACATTCTAGGATTAGAATGTCACAATACAGTATTTAAATCTTAATGCCCTTTACAGAAAGATCTAAGCAAAACAATTCCCCATTCTTCTCTCCCTATTGAAAGTGGTTTTTTTTTCTTTATGCACAGGCTTTCTCAAAGTTGTTCAAATACACAAGAAACACCCAATTCAAAAACTGGTGAAAGGACTAAAGTGGGCACCGCTGGCTAAGACGGCACAATAGCGCTCACTCAGGAACACCCATTTTGGATCAATTTGTCGCTTTGGCCTCAGCCGTTGATATTTAACCAGGCAGAGCTGGGATGCGGATCAGGGGCGTCTCACTCCCAGTCCCACGCTCTTCCTCAAAGCCAAACACCTGACTCAAAAAACTTTTTAGAAAGCAGAATACAGAACCAGAAATGCGTGATTTCAACCTTATAAAAATATGCATAGAGAAAAAGATGAACCAACACCAAAACTAAAGCACTGAGTGCTTACGAGTGGTGGGATTTGAGGTGACTAAAATCTTTGTTTTTTACTTTTCTACTAAGTTGTGCTTTTTTTAAAAAAATTAAATTTCCTATTAAAGCAGAGAAGGCGAGAGAGGAGGAAGAGAGGGAGAGGGAGGGAGGGAGGCAGGAAGAGAGAGGAATCCTACACTTCAGATTGCCTCATGCTCCTGGCACAGCTGTGCAGTCAGTGTCGTCTGGAGGGTCCCTCTGGGAGCCCGATGCTAGGCGGGCTGTGCTCAGGCCCCACCCGTGCTCTCACAGCTGACTACCTCCCACTCCATTGAACACACACGGGTCTGCCACTTTCGGTTCCACTGATTTCCACTCTTCCCTCTGGTTGGTGGCCATGCAGTCCTCTTGGCAACCTCCAGACTGGTTCCCATGGATACCCTCGACTCGCAGACAGGCGGCTGCTCAGAGCAGATGGTCGCCGGCACTGGGCGGGGAACAGGCTGAGGGGACATCTGAGTTATCCAGCACTCTGCATCTTTCTGTTCACCCCCTCCCCAACACACTGTGCGCGCGCGCACACACACACACACACACACACACACACACACCTTTCCCTAGATCCCGCTTGGTTCTGGCCTTGACAAGGAACTCATGACATTTGCAATATCACAAAGACTACAACAATTGTTAACATTTATTGAGCACCTACCATCTCCCAGACAATGACCTATGAAGTGCTTTGCATACAAAGGGAAGGAAATAATTTACCAGGACAATTTAAGGAGTTCAGTTTTTCTGACTCAATTCAAACATAACTGTTTGGGGCCAGGTCTTTTTGGGATTGGTGTGGACTGTTGATATGCATAGGCAGAATCTCAGAAGCATATTGAAATTTCAGGTTCCTGGGCCCAACCTGAGAAATTCAGATTCAGAAGTCCGGGATGGGGCCCAGGAATCTGCATCGTGAATAAGCACTCCATGAGTGGGATGCAGGCGGTCTTGAGAGAAAGCCTGACCTAGTTCAGGATTCCCAGACTCCAGAGTGCCCCAGGGTCTTGTTAAAATGCAGTCTGACTCAGCATGTCCAGGGCAGTGCTGGAGATTCTGCATTATTTCTGACAAGCTCCCAGGTGAGGCTGACGCTGCAGGCCCATGGACCACACTTTGAGCAACAAGAACCTAGAAGGTCAGCCTCTTAGGTCTGGTTCATAGAGCACTCACCTGCCAACAGCCCAATTAGGAATGCCAAAGGACTTGGCAATTAGTCAAGAGTTTGGTTTAGAGAGAGTGCAGAACACTGACCCCACTTCCTGCCGGTACACTCCATGAGCAGGACTATCTCCAACACGTCTACTGGCACAAGAGTCCCTGACACTGTGCCAACAGTTTCCAGATTTCTAGTTGCATCCCTGCCATTCCCCAGCAGGAAGTATATATATCCAGGCCTCCCATACTATCTCTGCTTCCTGTGCTTGGTTCCTCACTCCTCAGGCCTTTGCACATGCTGTTTGGGGCATCTGGCTTGCAATTCCCTTCCCACTTGACCTCCACTGCACCACAGCACCACAGCACGGCCTGCTTCCAGCCTTGGCCCTCTCCAAATCTCTGACCACACAGCTCCCAGACAGCTCTCTCGAGAACACAAATCCAGTCACTCACTTTTGTTTAACATGCTGCAATGGGTCCCTAGAGCTTTCGAGATAAGGGGGCCACATGCCCCTTCATGAATCAGCTCTGTCCTACTTCTCTGGTCTTTTACTTTCCACCCGTGTTCCTCAGGAGCACTGGGATGTGCCCGCCCTCATTCTGTTCCCTCTGCCGGAGAGGCCTCCCTCCACTTTACTCAGTAGACTTCTACTCAACCCTCAGACCCTCGCTCAAACAGCAGCCCTTCAGAAGCTTTCTCTCCTCTCCACGTCTATTTCCGATGTCAGTGGTGTGCTGGAGCCAGCTCAGACTATTTCGAGAGAGCCAACTGCTAAATTTTCTGAGCCAGGGGTTAAGCACAGCCACTACAAAAAATTTAATTATATAAACATACGATTAAATAAATCATATTAAAAATAAAGATAACAAATGCTCAAAACGCATCACTTTCTAACTACTTTACCACATTTTACTATTACAGTGGTCCTCCCTTATCTGCAGTTTCGCTTTCTGCAGTTTGTTACCACAGTCATCTGCGGTCTGAAAATATTAAATGGAAAATTCCAGAAATAAACAATTCATAAGTTTTAAGTTGCCTGCCATTCTAAGCAGCATGACAAAATCTCGTGCCATCTCACTCCATCCTGCCCAGGACGCAAATCATCCCTTTATTGGATCCTCAACCATCGACATCGTCTGCTCCTGACATCCAACCATTGACATCGTCTTGGCTTGATGATCGTCCTTCTATCATCAGGAGGTCAAGAGTAGCCTAATGCTATGTCACAGTGCCTACGTCATTCACCCCACTTCACCTCATCACACAGGTGCTGTATCATCTCACATCACCATAAGACGAGTGAGCACAGTACAATAAGATATTTTGAGAGAAAGAGACCACATTCACATAACTTTTGTCACAGTATATTGTTATAATTGTTCCATTTTATTATTCGTTATTGTTGTTAATCTCTTACTGTGCCTAATTTATAAGTTAAACTTTATCATAGGTACGTACAGAAGAGAACAGCACATATAGGATTCAGTACTAGCCGTGGTTTCGGGCATCCGCTGGGGGTCTTGGAAGATGCATGTCCTGCAGATAAGGGGGGACTGCTGTACTATGCTCTGGAGATGATTTCGGTCCGTTGTATCCGTTGGAGGGAAATGCTACGTGCTGGGGAGCTCCTGGGCAGCTCTTCCCAGCTCTGTGGGAGGTAATGTCACATGGGCAGTTTGAAATTAGCCATGGTGGGAGTACTGACGCCAGGGAAGTCGGCAAATGCTACAAATCAGGAGTAGGTTTATTGCTTTGTTTGGTCTAGACTTAAGAAAGTGATGGAGTAAATGTTAACAATGAAGATTAAACTTCAGAGTGTGATGTATCTGTGGCTGTTACATTGTGAGCAGCACAAAAAACTGAGGAAATATTTTCCCGGTATTCACAACTGTGATCTGATTGAGCAAAGCAGCTCAGCACCGACGAATGAGTGAGCCTCTGACACGTCTTTGTGCACCATCCCTGCTTGCCTTTCACCTTCTCCTCAGAATAAACAAATACATCAGCCAACATCTAGGTCAGAACTACACCTGTTTCTCGGTAACATGAGTAACTTCTCTGCTGAATCACACAGCAATCAAGCACGTAGTCACAGGCTGGTTTCGTGACATTATTTCTTGGCAACAGAACTGTAAAAACCTATGATGGTTTTCGCAAGAAACATAAAGTCATATGGAAGTTATAGGTGTTTGGAATTTACAATAAAGAATAATGTGTACGTTATTATTATTTGTCAATTGTGTGTTCGCATCCTTTATATCGGTAACGTTTGTTGTGCATTTTTTTCTTGGCGGCCGATTGTTAACGTGTACCAGCACACCCCTGCAGATGCCCCTCCTTGTTTCCTACAGCAGCCCAACCTTGGCTTTTTGTACACTTATGAGCCGGTACATTTATAAATCCCTGACCTAGATATTTGTTTTTCATTCAGGATGAAGGTTCCTTGACAGCAGGGACCCCAGACTCTCTACCTTCATAACCCCACTGATCAGTAAGGGGCTCGGCACAGAGGAGGACCTTGGTAAGGGCTGCAGGCAAACCTGGCTATGAAGTCTTTCCTACTACCCACGATTGAGGAACCAGCCACTCTGGGCAAGCACAGCGACTTCCACATGTCTCCCAAGGCCACGGGGCAGTCTCGGAAATGGAGCTCAGAGCAGGTCCTTGACTGTATGTTGAACAAAGCAATAATAATAAAAGCTAACATCTCCTGAGTACATGTTACGCTCCAGACACTCTCCCGAGTGCGTTACACGCATTAACTCATTTATAATCTCCACCCCTCTGAGGTAGGTGCTGTTGTGATTACTCCCATTTTACAGATGAGGAATGTGAAGCCTAGAGAAGTCAAAGAGCTTGTCCAAGGTTAAGGAACAGAGGCAGGACTAGAACCCAGGTCGTCTGGCTCTAGGAACCAATGAATGAATGGATGGATGGATGGATGATCTGCAAAGCAGCTCCTCTCCTAGGTAGCCTCCGATTCTATATACTACAGTTTATCTTTTCAAAACCCTGGAAAACAAGAATTCTTATTCTTAGAGGTACATGGCTATGAACTTTCTTTCTTTGAGATCCCTTTCAAGCGATCTTGCTTGCTCTGGAAGTGCTGAGCACTGGTACCAGGATGCTTGTCCTCCAGTTTCCCAATGATGGTCCTTGGCAAATACTCTTCCCAGAGCCTGATTCTGCAACAGTATACAAACCACTAACCTAATAGGGGCAGCATGATCTAGGAAGGGAAAGACACAGGCTTCAGAGGACCTGTTCAGGGGTGTAAATTATGCCTTCAGTTATTAGCTGTGTGACACTGGGAAAGGCATTCCCCCTCTCTGAGCCTCAGATAACAATACCTATATGACAGAGTTGGTAAGGCTGGATACAAGGTACAAAAAGCTGTTATTATTATTTCTACTACTACAATAACTACCACTGCTAATAGTTAATACTTATGATACTTTTATTATGTGTCAGGTACTAATGCCAGTGGTTTACATATAGTAACTCATTTAATCCTATAATTAATTCTTCAAGGTAAATACTATTATCTCCATTTTATAAACAAGAAAACTAGGTTTAAATAAGTTAGCAACCTGCACAAAAGCAGAGGTATTAAGACACAGTCTGAATTCAATCCAGACTTGCCTGATACCAAAGTCAATCACTACATTACACTTCCTCCTCCACTCTACTAGTCTATGCAGAAGCTTTGCAACGTTGTAGTTATATTCCCAGACAGTGATATATGACAAAAGTGAAGAAATAAGAGGGAGAAAGATTGTAAAGGTAGAGACAATATTGCCATTATTCGTAGAATATGATCATTTACATAGAAAACCCAAGAAAGAAAATTTGGTTAAGTGAGCTAAGCTCCCCTCTCCCCCTAAAAACACATAGAAATGCTGGATAAAATATAGTAAAATATAATCAAAATCTTTTTTACATTCAGAAATGAACTCAAAACAAACCACAGGGAAACCTCAGGTGCCATCAGCAAAGGCACCCCAATGTCAGAGCAGTAAGTCACTATGGCCAAGGGGGACCCCTGGACCCCAGTAGCAGTTTGCATGGCAAGGCCAGAGGAGGAGCCCAGGACTTCTGGAGGCTGGGGCGCAGGAACAGAAACTCCTGTGTGAAGCAGGGCCACTAAGGCTGCCCTGCTGGGTGGGGGGGTTGCCGGTCCAGGGAAGTAACAAGGAAGCCCCTTTCTGTGTAGGGCCGGGGGGTGGCGGGTACAATCTGCCGGAATCAACCAATACCTCGATACCCTAAGCACGGGTGTGGACCCTAACTGCAGGGCCCGCATAGGACAGGCGGACCCTGAAACACCTCTCTGGAGCTAACCCATCACTGCTCCAGACGGCCACTTTTACAACCCACGATAAAAACTTAAAACCATGTGAGGGGATGACTAGCATCCTAAGAACTTGAAATAAAATCATGACCTGAAAGAGGCTATAAAATAAATGTTTAAAGACACAGATAAAGAAATCATATTGAGACAACAGGGCACTATGATAAAAGAAGAGCATATCTGACAAAAATCGAGTAGAACTTCTAGAAATGAAATATCATAGAAATTCAAAACTCAGTGGATAAGGTAAAATCATATTTGTGAAAATTAGTGATAAATTGAAAAAGTTATCCAGAATGAAGCACAAAGAAGTAAGATAGGTGAAAAATAAGAAGGAGTGGTTAAAAGACAGGGAGGATATAAGAAGAAGAAATAGCAAATGTCTAATGTAAGTTCCAAGGGAGAGAATAGAGAAAACAGAGTGAGGCATAATTCAGAGATACAGGCTGAGAAATTCACGGAACTGAAAAGCAACGCATCTTCAAATTCAGGAAAACAATGAGTCTCAAGCATAACACATAAAAATAAATCCACGCATGGATGCATTATAGCAAACTGCAGAACAGCGAAGACAGAGAAAGCCTTAAATAAAACAGGGAGGAGAGACTTTACAGAAAGCAGTGACTGCTAGAGTGACAGCAGACCCCTCAGAGGCGACAACAGAGGCCAGCACACAGAGGAATGGTGTCGTCACAGTGCTAAGAGAAAACTACTGTTTACCTAGAATTCTTCACCCAGCTAATTACTACTAATGCATGAGGGCGAGACAAAGATATTTCTGACAAAGGACATACTTCCAGAAGTCGAGAGTGGGATTCAAAAAGCAATGGTAGCAAAATACTACTGAATATTGGGGCAAGTCTAAATGAGCATTGGATATAAAAATTTTATTACTAGTTGTTTCTAAATTAGAGGACTTATAAAGCAAAGATGAGCTAAAATATAGGACAACAAGAACACGGAATTTGGGGGAAGTGATCAGAGGTAAAGTTTGACTAACCTGAAACCTTGTTAAGTCCGACATGCAGATTAAAAACAAGGTGAGCCCCCAAAACAAACCACCCAACAGAAACCAGAAATAGAATATGTTACTTGCACACAGGAGGGAAGACAGAAAAATGTAATGGAATGGGCCAAAGAAGGAGCAAAGGAAAATCATGGTAAATAGAAAATCCAAGAAAACCAGAAGAGAAAATATTACAAGTAGTGAGAATTCAACAAGTTTACAGGCACAAGATGAATATGCAGCAATCAGCATTGTTCCTACACATCACCAACAACCAAAGAGAAAGGAAAACAGAAGAAAAATCTCATTCACAATAGCAACACAATCCAGAAAACATCTAGGAAAAAACAAAAAAATACCTTTTTGAAGGATATAAAAGAAGACCCAAGTAAATAGAATGACATATCTCGTTTATACAGAGAAAGACTCAGTATCATAGAGATGTCAATTTTCAGATTAATCTATAACTTTAACCCCAAGTCCATCAAAATCTCAATAGCAATTTTTACGTTACTTAAAAACTGAGTCCAAAATACATGTGGAAGGATAAATGTCTAAGAAAGCCCAAGACAACTCTGAAAAAGAACAACCAAGAGGGAGACCTGCCCTGGTCAAAATAAAAACATATTACAAGGCTATAATAATTAGGTAAGTGCAGTATTTGTTGGGAATAGACAAGCAGGTCAACACAACAAATAGAGAGCCCAGAAACACACCCACACAAAACAGCGAACAGGCGCTAAGACAGAGGGAACTTTTTAAATCAGGGGAGAAGAATGACCTGTCAGACAGATGCATTTGGATCACTGGCTTTCTACATGGAAGAAGGTGAAAACGTATCCCCATCTCACACTAGACACAAAAACTATTTCCAGGTGTATCACAAACCTAAACGTGAAAAACGCATTCATTCATTCACTCTCTAACAAAATCCCTCCGTCTAGATAGAGATGATGGTAGTGCTTATCAAGCATCATCTTCTTACAAATGTAGTTTGGACTGGGACTATCACGACGTGCTACAGCACTCCCCAGAGAACGATGCTGTTAGATTAGACTCTCAGCAGCTACAATCGCCAAGGCCTTGCTTCAACTCACAGCCAGCCTGTGGCCACCTCTAGAGAGATAGATGCTGGATTAGGGCTTCTTCGAGGAGTCAAAACAATCCAATTACGGTAGAGCTTTCTTCTGTGCTATTCTTGTGTGCTGAATCCTAGGCAAGTGGATTATGTCCCCCTGCACCTTTTAATGCCACTTATTCCTCGCCTATTTTTTTTTTTAAATCCTTGTTCCAGCTCCCAGCAGAACCTCACACAAAATGGTCATAGCGACCAGAGTCTAATATTATCGACAATGGTGACTCCTGTACCTTGTATCCGTGGTTGCTACGAGAGATGCGTTGGTTACCCATTATATATGAAGACAAAGAGACTCTCACACATACATTAATGCCCTGTTGCTTTTCAGTTGTAAGGAAACAAGAGAGCAACTATGCCACTTGGGAAGAATGAGGAATAAGGCACAGCCAAACCAAGTATTCTCGGGCACTTTGTTCAGGAGGTTGTTTGCTACTTAAATACGGAGTCTGAAACTTGGTAGCACAATATTCTGCCTTCAGTAATATAGATGAGAGACTGACATGCTGTGGTCCATGAGCCAAATCTGGCCCTCTATCTGTTTTTGTTCAGCCGTCAGCTAAGAATGGTTTTTGTAGATAAATATTTGCAATCAATTTGATGAAAGGGAACACTAATTTTGAACCTGTTTCAGCAATTGTTATTCCCCTAAAAAAATCCATTTTTCTCATTAGCAGATCAGTATTACAAAAGATTGTATTCAATTTTTATTATTATATTTTGAATTTCAGCAATAACATTTTGGGGAAATTTGTTCTTTCTTGTTATGTAACATATAAGGGCCAGCAAAGCCAAACATACTTACTATTTATCCCTTTACAGAAAGTATGCTGACCGTGGGTCTAGACCTTTCCAGACTCATCTCTTGCTGTGTCATTCCTCACACGTGGAACGCCTGTCATATCTGAATATCTGTGGGTCCCCAAATGCACATCTAGCTCTCCATGCTCCAGCTGTCCCTTCTGCCTGGAATGTGTCACCTCCCTGCGCGCCTGATTCTGTTGCCTACTGAAATCAGACTGACCCTTCCAGGTCCAGCTCAGACGCTATTCTCCCTTCTGAAGTCTTCCCTGATCCTTCCAGTCAGAACTGATAATGTTCCTCTGTTCAAAAAGCAAGTGATATTCTATAGAACTTAATTCACTTTGTTACAGTTAGGAGTTCTCATCCATGGCTGTCTTCTCTCCTGGGCAGGTAGCCTCATATATACGGTGGGAGACTGACAAATGTTTGTTTAATGGATGAATAATTGACTGACACACTAACAGGAAATGAAGGAATAAATAATAAAAAACTAATCTGACTTCTGTTGGAAGCGTGAGCTAAACTCTAAAATGATTGTCTGGCTTTTGTTCTTGCCAGCGACTTATGTGCCTACTCACAGGAAGGAATGTCCTCTCCACAGCACAGATGTAGGAAATTAAAAGGATGGAAAATTGTCTATTGACACACATACTACAGTAGTGAGTACCATTTAGAAATAACACTGCCATCCATCCTTAGAAACCTTGATAATACTGCCTTCTCACACCATTGGGCTGTTGGACATACGTGCCGGGTATGTGCAGAAATACTCCTGTTGCCATCGCTACTCCTTATCCTCCACCTGGATCTCTCTCCCACTGATACGACATCCATGACTCCTCATTTTCCCTCTCCCGCGGCCCCTAACAGGATCTCAGCATCTGAACTGCATAGCTAACCCCATGGCTCACTAAATCCACAAGGGAGAGGTGGTTATCGGGGAGCTCTGAGAAGAATGGCAACGGGCCTGTCACTTGCTGAGAGTCGTTCTGTCAACACTGGTTGAGCTCTCCTCTGTGTCAGGCCCAGGGAAAGGGATGAAACGACAAGGCCAGGCCCTGTCCACAAGGAACTCAGGCTAAAGGGACTTTCCTATACAAGGAACAGCCAGGCAAACTCACGTGAAACATGCCAAATCCTTGGGAGGTGTCCTTGGGGCCCCTGGGATTTTGAGGAGATATCAGCATAATGCTGCCAAAGAGGCACAGTCATTGCAGTCCAACAGAGGAAATTCATTCTATCCAGAGATTGTACACAATCAACCCATTCTCTGACCAGTGGCACGCAGGTAGTTAGAAATCCAGACCCGGGTAAAAATTAGGTAACATCACTTTACTTACACATAGAAACATCTCCAAATTCATTTTCAGAGCAAATTTAAATTTTTAACAATCGTTCTTTTCTAATTTCTTTCATTAAGATTCTAATTTTATGTTTCTTGTTGTATGCATGCAATGTTTCTATGTATACAAAGTTGCAAAAGCCTGACCTCTCCACACAATGCATATTTGCCCAGTGACTCAGAGATGCTTGTTGGACTAAAAAATACTCATAGAAAATCTTTTGGGGCCAGCCCCACGGCCAAGTGGTTAAGTTCGTGTGCTCTGCTTTGGGGGCCCAGGGTTTCACCAGTTCGGATCCTGGGTGTGGACATGGCACTGCTCATCAGGCCATGCTGAGACAGCGTCCCACATGCCACAACTAGAAGGACCTACAACTATAATATACAACTGTGTACTGGGGGCTTTGGGGAGATGAAGAAGGGGGAAAAAAAAAGTTGGCAACAGTTGTTAGCTCAGGTGCCATTCTTTAAAAAAAAAAGAAAGAAAGAAAGAAAGAAAGAAAATCTTTTATCTGAGCATTTCACAATCGTCTTCCCAGAAATTCAGAATGTATGCCCACAGAAGAGCAAAAGTACCTCTTTCTATTAGCCAAGTGGTACTCAACCCACTGGAGATAACGATGATGAGGATGGTTGCCATTTGGATGCTAAGTGCTGTACATACATCATTCATTCATTTGTTCAATTAATATTATTAAGAATCTCCTAAATGCCATGGCCTAAGCTTGGTGCCGGGATGCAATGGTAAATAAGACAGGTAAGAGAGTTAAGACTTAATGGAATGTTAAATCTTTCAACAACCTTGCGAGGTATTTATTGATGTTTCTGTTTTACCAACAAGGAAGCAAAACCAGAGAAAAGAGGTTAAGTAACTCGCCCAAAGTCATATAATTAATAAGTGGTGAGTAGAATTTAAAGCAAAAGCCCCAAATAAAGGTAGGCATCTGAGAGGAGCTGGATGTACTAGCGAGGACTGTATTCTTAGATAGCCGACTTCATCCTTATCTCATTGTTAAAGACCTCTGGGAAGGAACACATAGCTCCTAATCTTTTGCCTTCCCAATGGAACTAATTCCATGCTTTTGACACGCTGCACAGGTACACCTCCTCAGGGAGGGGTCCCCGATTCAGACTGAGTCAGATCCCCTCAATACCTCGTGCATGTTTCTTTTATTGCACATACTACCACTACTATAGTTTTCTTAATATGTGTCTCTTTCACTAGACCAGGAGCTCCTTTAGGACGGGCACCACATGTAATTCATTTCTTTATCCTCAGGTCCTAGCATATTGCCTGATACAAGATGTGACAGATGTTTGTTGAATGAATAAAGGAAAGACTTTCACTGATAACCTACTCTATTCCATTCTCTCAATGATAATAAAAGTTGCCAGCACTTAATTGTGATGGGCATGCACTGTGGACAACCATTAGCTCCCTCTATCTTCATTATGGCTCTATGACGTCACGAGTATGCAATTATCCCCATTCTGCTGATGAGAAAACAAAGGCTTTCCCAAGGTCACAGAGATTTTAAATTATAGAGACATGATCCAAACCCAGTTTTAATGGTCACCAAATCTTTCACAGGACACCAGGACACCTCCCAGAACTCATACAACCCCTTCCATGAATCTTCCAACAGAATGGACTAGACCTTATTGTGGTCCTAGAGACCTCTGGCCCCAGATGGTAACCCTCGCCAGGGCCTGCCTGGTCCTTTAGATACCTACGTCCCTGTTGTCTCCCTCACAAGATGGCGATCTCCCGCGAGCAGGGGCCATGTGCTCTGCACCTCGAGTGCTCACAGCCCACAGCCTCAGCCTTTGCAGGCTCTTAGATGCGGCACTGAACTTGGAATAAAAATAATATTAAGCCCACTGCAACATTATTATGATATTACAATCAAATAAATCCAACCTAATTCCTGCTTTTATAGTATAAGCCTCTTTCACAATGGACTAAAAGCCCTGAAGGATAGGAAGGATTTAGGAAGAAGATGGGCGGAGGGCAGGAGGGAAAACTGCGAGCAAAATCCAGCAGGATTTACATGTGGGGCTTGTCAAGGCCCAGCTCAGGCTGTGATTTGGTCAGATCAACCGCTTGGGCCTGTGATTTAATGTACAACCAGAACGGAGAACCCCTAGGAAAAAGCATCAGTGTGGGTGGGGAGCAGAGGGCAAAAACGCTGGAAGCACCAGCGAGGTCCGATCCCGGGGGGCCTTGACTGCAGGCTTCGGGGAGCGGAAGGGGATCCGTGGAGCGTTCAGGAAAAGGAACAGTGAGACCACCCACCCCTCTCCACTGCAGAAACATGTGGGTGAAAGAGGATGGCATGGGCTTAGGAAAGAGGGGGCCAGAAGGACAGCATGAAGGTTGGGGGAGGCACGGCAGACGTCTGAGGAATGGCCTGGAGAATTGGGGGGACAGAGCAGGGTTCTGCATGAGCTGCACAAGTAAGACATGGCTGTAAGCTGGAAAGAGGAGAACCAGGTTCCTGAGCCAGCTCGGCCACTGACTAGGTGTGACCTCAGTCCCCAGACCTCCCTGACTCTGTTCTTCATCTTTAAAGATAGAGACGTTTACCTTACAAGGTCATTATGAAGTATAAATAAAAAGAGATGTTACAGCAATTGAGCAATTGGCACTGGGTAAGCACTCAGCAAACGAGGCTGCAACCCGCTGCTTCCCTGTTCTCCCTAAGACGCTGCTCTTGGCTTTCCGCTGGTGTCTGTCTTTCACCCATTCCTATGGTTTAGCAGAGAACAATTCTCAGGGGCTAAGAAGGTTGTGAAAATGCACTCCAGGATACGCCACAGCTTGGCCAACTTTTTGAAGTCACTCCACAAAATGGACAGTGACCACAGAGAACGAGGTGGTGGAGGAGACAGTGTTTCATGGAGCCACTTGTGGTAGGTTTCGTGGCTTGAGGCCTGGGCCCAAGTTCCCCACCAAAAGAGGGTACCCCAGCTGCGGTCCTGCAAAAGCCTCTTCATTCAGTTTGAAAGCAAATACACACTGACGTGGGCTACGCTAGGACAAGGCAGGTTGAAGAGGCGTTCTCTTATGTAATATGCACACGGAGGAGCTCCTGCAGGGAACACAGAGGGCTAGAGGCAGGGGCGGCGGAGGTGGGGATGGTGGTGGGGTCTGTGCTCCCGCTCTCAGATGGGGACAACGCACACTCATCCTTGACTGACTCTTTTCCTGCCCATCATTGATACGTCAGTGCTTGCTGGGCCGTGGCCTCGGCATCTCTCCTTCTCACCCTCCTTATCCCCACCCACCCTGATGCCTGTGAGTTTGATCCTCACTGACAGCTCAATGTCCACATCTATCTTCTCTATTCTGCCCTTTCTCCTGAGCATCAAACCTGTATCTCCATTTACTTAGTTTGTAATTTGGTTTTTATTTTTTTGTTGAGGTATAACATACATAGAATAAAGTCCATAAATCTTAATTGTTCGTATGTATAGATGCCCATAACCACCACCTAGATCAAGACAAAGAGTATTTCCAACATCTCAGAAGTTTCTCTCAAGCTCCCTCTCAGCCAGCTGCCCACCCTACCCCCAGAGATCACCACTCTTCTGACTTCCATCCCCATCAATTACTTCTGCCTGTTGAAATTCATATAAATGAATCATTCAGTAAGCGCCCTGGTATCTGGTTTCTTTCACTCACCATTATATCTGTTAGATCTATCCACATTCTTGAGTATTGTAGTAATAATTTCCTTTTCATTGCTACACAACAGTGGTTCTCAAACAGGGGCAATTTTGCTCCTCCCAGGGGGCTTTCGGCAATGTTTGCAAACATTTTTGATTCTCACAACTCGGACGGTGGGTGGTAGGGAATGCTATTGGCATTGAGTGAGTAGAGGCCAGGGATGTGCCAAACACCCTACAATGCACAGGACGGCTCCTCACCACAAAGAGTTATCCAGGGGCTGGCCCCGTGGCTGAGGGGTTAAGCTCGCGCTCCGCTTTGGCAGCCCAGGGTATTGCCGGTTCAGATCCTGGGCACAGACATGGCACTGCTCACCAAGCCGTGCTGAAGCGGCATCCCACATGCCACAACTAGAAGGACCCACAACTAAAAATACACAACTATGTACCGGGGGCTTTGGGGAGAAAAGGGAAAAATAAAATTAAAAAAAACACAACTGTTCACTTTAAAAAAAAATCATTAACTTAATGGTATCTGCAAAGTCCCTTTTGCTTTGTAATATAACACATTCACAGGTTCCAGAAATTAGCATGTGGACATCTTTGGGTGGGGGAGGGGAGCATTACTCTGCCTACCATACCACGCTCTACGATATTCCACTGTATGAATACACCACAATTCCTCTCTCCGATTGGTGATGGACATCTGGGTTGTTTTTACCTTTTAGCTATTTTTAATGAGGCTGCTATACACATTCTTGTACAAGCCTTCTGCTCTCGCTTCCGGAAGGTATATAACAGCTGCTGGGTCACAGGGGAAACACACGTTTAACTTGAACAGATAATGCTAAAAAGTTTTATAAAGTGATTGTACCAATCTACACCCTTACCAGCAGTGTGGGTTTCCATTTTCATTTTCAACTGAACATCTCCATGTAGACCTTTCAAAGACACTTCATATTCAACTTGTCCAAAACTGTGCTGTCCAGCCCAGTGAATGACTATCTCCCCAGACATCCAAAGCATGAGACCTGGGAAACATCCTAGACCCTTCCCTTCCCCTTTCTGCTTACTTCCAATCAGCCGCTACAGGATTTTACTCTGCACCATCAGGGCCTGTTCACATTCTTTCCTGCTGGAGATCTTCATCATCTCTCACCTGGACTCCAGCTTCCTCCCTGGACGCCACGCTCCGAGCCTAATCCCCTCCAATCCAGCCGTCCCAGTGCTGTCAAAGTCACCTTTTCTAAAATCCAAACCTAATCCTCTGTCTTTGCTTACAGAATAGGAGAGCTGGCCCCAGCCTACCTGCCCGGCCCACCTCTCACCATTCTATCCTCATCCAATGAGACCCCTAGGTTCTACCTGCACAGAACTGCTTACTGCTTCTCTTCCTCTACTTTTACTCAAATTGATCCCTTCTCCATTTAATGCCTATTCATCCTTGAATATTCAGCCTACCAGTCCCTTCTCTACTGAACCCTTCCCCTGATAACCTTCAAATCAAGTAGACTTAGGCCCTCTTGTCCTCTGTGCCCCACCATAGCCCGCACAGACATTTTATCAGGGCACTTATAACTTTTCAGCACACTTGTCTCTACCTAATAAACCCAAGCCTTTTGCAAGCAAGGACTACTTTGTCATCCTATGACTTAGCCTGATATATAATAGACACTACGCAATGTTCACAAGACTGAAACTCAGTTGGGACTATACATGTAAATATAACATGGAGAAAGTGCCCAGTGAAGAGAAAGACTAGCAGACAACTTCTGTGCCTTCAAGACTCTTAAAACCTAAGGCAGACAGGAGACCTTGTGGGTCCTAAGCTCTAACAGGGAATAATAGTACCATTTCTGCAGGGCGACTATAAAGATTACAGGAGAAAATGCATCTAAGCTTTCTAACAGTCTACCAGATACAGAATAGGCACTCAATTAGCTACTATTATTATTTCTAATGGAAAAAACCAGCATCTTCAGTGAATACCAACAGAATTTTCAGTTTGCTGGTTGAGGTCCATCTTGTGGTTTTCTTCATTCAGCAGAGAATTAGAAGCTCACCTGTCTACATTTATACAACTGACATAATTTGTAAAGCCAAAGCTGCATTGATTATGGAGAAGGCTCCTTAATCCTCGTAAACATTTGCTGGATTAGTTTTCTATAAGCCTGACTTTTTCTTTAAGTTCATATATGCATTGATGCTATGTTTTCCTAGGAGAGCATCCAAGAATTAATTGTGTGCATCTTATCTCCTCTCTTCTTTGTTGGTTAGTCTCAGTCAACACTGAATCTCTGAGAGTTAACAGCACAAGTCAACCAATGATACAGCAAAATGCTTTGCACACAGTAATTCCTCAGGAAAAATTTCCAAGTAGGCATAAGGCATTGCTGAATTAGGTACTCGATGTGGTTTCCATGATCATCTCTCTCCTGGTTTTCTTCCCTCCCCTCTAATCACTCCTTCTTTATCTTTTCCATAGCTATTCCTTCTGCTGTCAGTACTCTCAACTACCTATATCTCTCAGGGTTCCATTCTCTGATGGACAATTTTCTCTACTCCTTATCCACGGAGGATTTTTGCCTCCTCCTATGGCTTTCATAACTTCCACAGGGTGTTTCAAATCTATATTTACAGCCCAGATCTCTCTCCTATGCCTCAGATCCATTTACTCAACCACCCTTGAGCACTTCTTGTCAGATATCCCATTGACAACTCAAATTCTAGATACTAAAATGTAAGCTCAACTTCCACTTCTGACTTTTTTCTCCTCTATAGTCACTATAGAAGTCTAAATAAAAGTCTGTTCCAGTGACTAGCACCACTACCACTTACCCAAACCAGAAACACAAGAGTCATCCTGGATGACGTCCTCTTCCTTGCATCTCACTTGGTCAGTAAGATCTGTTGTTTTGTATCCATACTATGTTATAAATCTCCAATCCCCAGCCACAGTTCAGGCTTTATCATCTTCTCTGGATTATTTCAACAGCGTCCTTATTGGCCTTCCTTTCTCAAACCTCCCCAGGTCAGCCAACCAGAGGGAGCTTTATAAAATTTAAATCAAATTATGTTGTTCCCCTACTTAGATTCCTTCAGTGACTCATTCCTTTAGAAGAAAATCCAAACTCCTTAGTAGAAAGCAAAGCTGTTCCTAACCTGGCCTATGGCTACCTCTCCGAGCATAAAGAGAAAGAACAGTAAACAAGAGCAAAACTTACTGAAAAAAGAGATGATCGACAAAACCAAATATGATTCTTTGAAAAGACTAAAAAACTAAACAAACCTAAATAAGACTAACCATAAAAAAAGAGAGAAGGCACAAATTAATACTAGGTGGGAAAAGGGGAACATCACTACAGATAAGTAGAGGTTATTTTTAAATCCACAAGATAATGCTATCATCAATTTTATGTCAACAAATTTAAAAATTAGAAGAAATGCAAACATTTCCAGAAAAATACCAATTACTAAAATTGACTCAAGAAGAAATACAAAACCTGAACAAATGAATCACTATAAAAGGCATCAAATTGGTAATAAAAAAGTAATCTCCCTATGAAAAAGACACCAGGCACAAAAAGCTTTACAGGAGAATCTTATCAGATATTTAAGGAGCAGGTTTTTTTATATAAATTGTCCCAAATAACTGAAAAGGAGGGAAATTTACCTTATTTTATAGAAATAACCTTGATCCCAATATTGTATAAGACCAATATAAAAAAGGAAAAAACTGTAGACTAATTTCACTTAGGAATATGTATGCAAACATTTCAAATGAAAAACAGCAAACCAAATTCAGTATCATAAAATATATTTTTATCTAAGCAAGGTTTATCCCAGGAATGCAAAGATGGTTCAATATAAAAAAAAATCTATTATCAGATTAAAAAAGAAAAACTATATGATCATTTCAGTTGATGCAGAAAAAGCATTCAATAAAATTCAACACCCATCCACATTTTTAGAAACCCCTAATAAACTAGCATAAAGAGAAGTCGCTTAACCTGATATGAAGCTATCTCATAAAAACACAGAGCAAACCTCATACTTAATGATAAAATTTTAGAAGCATTCCCATGTCCCAAGGCAAAGATGCCTGTTATCACCTACTATCAAAAACTATATCAGATGTCCTAATCAATGCAGCAACACACACATAAAAAACGAGACATATAAATATTGTAAAGGAAGACAATAAATTGGTATTTGCTAAAAACATATACTATCTCCATAGACAGTCCAAGAGAGTCCACAGACAAAACCACAGAGTTTTGACTAACTGTAATTGGAGTGTGGTAAGTTTGCTGAAAACAAAGATAAACATATAAAAAATTAATGCATATGAGCAATAGCAAATTGGAACATGTTATACAATATACTCTTCACAATAGGAAGAATAATTAAAACTAGCTTCGAAAAAAAGAAAAGATGATAGTGTGGCATTAGCTCAGACTCATGGAATAGAACAGAGAGCCCAGAAAGATATCCAAGTGTACGTGACCCTTACGTGACAGAGGAGAGGTTACTGGGGATATTAGTGGGGGAAAGTTGAACTTTTAAAAAGGGCATTGGGATAAACAACTTTCCATATGGGAAAAAAGAAAATTAGATCCCTACCCCATTCCATACATAAAGTTAAAATCCAGTTAGATTACCAAAGTCTTAAATATAGAAAAATAAAACCTTCACAACTAGAAGGACCTGCAACTAAAATATACAACTTTGTACCAGGGGCGATTTGGGGAGATAAAAAAAAAAAAAAAGAAAGAAAGAAAAATAAAACCTAAAAACTGTTATGTGTGTGTGTGTGTAACTTTTGTGGAGAAAATTACAAAATGTAAGTGAAGGACATAAAAGATTTAGATAAATGGCAAGAGATACCATGTTTGCATATGGGAAAACTCAGTACCTTAAAGATAGCAAATCTCCTCAAGCAGTGTGTGCCCAGGCAAAGCCTGAACTTCACCTGCATCAAAATTACCTGAGGACTTGTTGAAATGTAGATTCTAAGGCTCCATCGCTTTTTTTTTTTTTTTTTTTGAGGAAGATTAGCCCTGAGCTAGCTGCTGCCAATCCTCCTCTTTTTGCTGAGGAAGACTGGCCCTGGGCTAACATCCATGCCCATCTTCCTCTACTTTATATGTGGGATGCCTACCACAGCATGGCTTGCCAAGCCATGCCATGTCTGCACCCGGGATCTGAACCTGCGAACCCTGGGCCGCCAAGACACAGAAGATGCGAACTTAACCGCTGCGCCACTGGGACAGCCAGCCCCCTAAGGCTCCATCTTAAACCTGCTGAATCAGCATGTCTGAGGACCAGGCCCAGGAAGCTGCATTTTGGAACGCTCTCCAGGTGATTCTTTTGGGTACTAAATTTTGAAATCCTTGCCTTAGGGAAGTAGTTCATAACCTGAATTGCACAGGAGAATTATCTGGGACAGTCCTTAAAAGTTCAGATCCTGGGCCACACCCCAGCACAATTAAACCAGAATTTCTGGGCAAGGCACCCGCGTCAGCACTTTCAAAGTTCTCCAGCGATTCCAATGTGTGGCCAAGGTTGAGGACCGCTGCCCTAGAAGAAGGTGCATCCAGAGTCAGGTCTGTGAGGTTCGCTGCCCCTCCCCATTTGCGCATTTACTTCTAGGGCTAGCCTCGTGGGATTTGGACTTATCTTGATTAAGGAAGACATAATTTCCTTACGTAATGGTTATAACTTATTTTCTATCCTCAGCATCCAGTCTGATACAAAACAGGGGCTTGTTGGTCATTTTCTGAAATAAATTCAATTAAGTGAGAATGAATGAAACGAATCAATATGTAGGTGAATATTTTCATCAAACTCCAAAATTTCCACTGGACTCAACAAACCTACGTGGCTCCTAGGCACAATGTCGCACTGTGAGAGGTATAGAGATGCACAAAATACAGCCCTTCTCTTCAAGTGTTCAGGATCTGATGAGGGAGGCAGATACAGATACAAGTATCCTACAGTCGAGCAGACAATAAGAAGCGTACAGAAAATGAAAAGGGAATCAAAGAAAAATTAATCCTGAATGGCAGGACCTAGGAAGACGTTGTTGAAGATTCAGTACCTGAGACTGGACTTGAAATGACTGGGACTTGCCCAGGAAGAAACCAGGGAAATTGGCAGTTGTCCCATAGGTATAGGGCAGTCCTGCACAGCATAAGCCAAGCCCAATGGCCCTTTCTCTAACCTTCATGGAAGACTGCGGGGCAGATATTAAAGGCCCCTTTTCTGTCTGACTTCCTCGTTACTGCTCTCATTTTTCAAATATTTTACCTCTGCTTTATTAATTCCACCTCCTGGTGCCTCAGCTGATTTCTTCCAGGGAAAGTTTTCATTAGCATTTCTATGGGGAGCACCTGCTACCCCATCTATCCCTATTAACTGAGGGCTAGGGCAAGGGGGCGGACTGAGGGGGGAATTGTAATCCCCTCCTTACGACTCATCTATTTTCTAATTGAGAATGCTAGGTCTGAAGTCACAAATGGCTGCCCAGTGAAATCCATCCTGAATATTAAAGATGATAACAAAGACATGCTCCTCAATTTTATAATATCATCTATGTAACATGAATGTATTAAAATTAATCAACTTCATGATGGTGAATAATTCTAAAGATACCTCAGATACCACTTGAATGCAAAAATCCCAAGCTAGGATAGGTTACGAATTAGCTGAACTGTTGACTAGGGAAGCTTTCTCAAAGCCACAGTGTCAAACGACATTTGATGTTATCTACAGACTGTAGATTGTAGGTGAAAATCAACTAGCACACGTACAACCCTGGGTGCTAAAAGTATATTTTACATTATATACCAATATATTAAGCTGATGGATTATGTGTCATTTCTCTATTTAAGCAAACTGCTCACACTGATGTCATGTGACAGATGTCATTTGGAAAACCCATGAGATAAACCAGTCACCATGGTGCAAATCACCATGATTTATGTAGAGTGGCAGAAGAAAAGGGTTTGTAAATCAAATTATCATTGAAATGGAGCCCATCTTGGCTTCCAAGGCCATATAAGGCTCATCTACAGCAGACACGGGGTATACTCAAATTCAGGAGATATTCAGTATCAGAACAAGGAAAAGAATGTGAGACAATAGGGAAGGAAAATCAATGTTCCAGATAAGCCTATATTCCCAGGCATTTTTTCTTTATAATATATTTAATTAATTGATTATCTTATTTCTTCGTATCTACTTTCACCCAAAGTGCATTTCCCTCTTATTGGTTAATTTTTCTTCTGGACCAAAAATAATGCTAAATTTCACATCAAATTTGTCATGCACTTAAATTGTCCATTAAAGAAATTGCTGTCCCTTAGCAAGTCATTCTCTTAATGTTTGAAAACCCTTCTGATTATACAGCAAAATGGAATTGCTGGCCCCAAAGTCATATGCATAATTAAATTTTACAGAAGACCCAAATTACAAAACAATATTTTTTGAGGTACTCAGAGATTTTTTTTGACAGGTTGATGGAGTTCTGATAGCCACTAAAAATAATAATTTTCACCAGCTGCGAGAGCATAGCATCCCCCGCCCCCACCCCATTTAACCCAATCACTTGTAGTGTGTGTGTGATTCTTAACCGTGAAGCAGAACATGCTTACCGTACAGTTAAGGTGTTGTTGGGGGAGGAAGACGCTATATGGAACAAAGGTACAACCCAAAATATTTGGAGTGAGTTGTATCTGAAGGGTGATTATTTCTGGACTGCCTGGCCAACCATCCATGGACAAAGCAAGTCCTACTAACTTGGATACATGAACTGAGTAGGATCACCAAAGATTTGAGAATCCGGGATCTCCTTAATGGGCACTGGCGCTATGGAGGTGAGGAGAGGTAGATTCTGCCTGGTAGGTGGTCAGGTTCCACTTGCCACAGGGTAATAGACTGGAAGTAGGATGATGAAGAGGCCAGGCCAGGAGTCTGTGAGGTTGGGCCAAACCTAGGGTTCTCGGGAACAAAGTAGGGTCTGGATAACAAGAAAGCCATGGCAGAACCACAAAACTGTATCTTGGCTTTGTCTTTGATGCTTCTTAATTGTTTGCTTCCTTTCTTTTCTTTTTGATCCTTCCTTAGTAGCAGCATAAAGATATTGTGAAAATTCCACCTCCTCATTGCTATGAACCAAGGAAAAGGATCTGTGTTCTTGCCTGACCCAGAGCTTTAAAAGGAAGTGGTGTACTCCTGGGGGATCAGTGTGGTCACGATAACAATAAACCAAGGCAGAAACACCAAGTGGGAGGTGGAATTCAGGAAGAAGGAGTAGGGGCCAATGGATTAGCTGCTGCCCCTTACTGAGAAATGCTTTCCAGAGTTAAAACCCGGGGTGGTAGGGCGGGGCAGATTCTGTGTTAACAAGAGACGATGTCTATCTATGCTATTCTTTCCTCAGCAAATGGGGGAGTGTTTGTCTTGTTCACTGGAGAAGGACATCAGTCTGACCTGAGGCTACATGTAGGGTCTTGGCAAAAGACACTAACTCTGCAGTCCTCCTGACCACACCCTCCTGCCGGAAAAAGGCAACTGGCTGTGGCATTGATGAAGGGCCCCATAAGCCATGTTCTGAACACCTCTAGCCCAGTTATTCATCATGCCCATCTGCTTCCCCAGAGACCCCAAGCCCAATGGTACACCTTCAGAGTCAGCTGTGATCTGTTAGCTAATTGATTTGGTTTGAAACATAAGGGCAGGACTGAAAGCTAAGCATTCAGAAATATATATTGGATGGATGAAGGATGAGAAAGCAGGCTGGAAGGGCTGAGGCTGCAGCAGAGGGAGAATTCTAGAAGGATGGAGAGAGAGAGAGAAAGAGACAGAGAATGAATATGCTCTTGCTTAAAGGCATTTATTTACAAGGAATTTAAATGTGCTAAAGAGGAGGTTCTTAGTGATAAGAGAATGAGAAACACATCTGGAAAACAAGAAGGGAAGGAGAAAGGAGATGCCTCAATAGAGGAGAAGGCTGGAGGTATCCAGGAAGTGGTAATTGGAATAATGAGACATCATCTAGAAGGGTGGAAGGGAACCAAGACTGTACTAATCACCTACTATGTGCCAGGCACAATTCTCCTCCTGAATCATCTCATTTGATCTTCCCAATGTCTAGCACAGTGCTCAAAAAATATGTTGACTATTTAATATTAAATTGATAAATGGGTGAACAATTCTAAGAGAAGAATCTATTATCCCCAGAAAGGTTAAGAAACTTGCCCAACGTGTCAGAGTGAGTAAGAGGCATAAGGAATCTGGCTTTGAAGCCTGAGTGGTTGAAGGAGGAGGGTGATTTACAAGGTCCCTGCAGGGAATCTGGAAAAGGGTGTGGTGCTTGGGTGTCTCCCAGGGACTGAGAGAGGAGAGGGAAGAAGGAAAGGCTGAGTGAACTGGGCCAGGGAGGAGCAGGAGAGGTCACTCTTTTTTCCGGAGCCCTGCAGGAAGGCACTGAGGCCCTTGGGGGACTGCTGAGCCAGCAAAGGCCAGTATCTAGGCTGATGCAGCTGGTGAGTTGGATGGGGCAGAATGGAAGCACAGACTGAGAAGAAATTGCAAAGGGTCTCTGTTGGGCAGGCAGGGGTTTGAGGTGGGGTGGGGATGAGGGAAAGGTGGCTGAAGTGGTAAAAAGAAAGACCTGGGCAGGCAGGGGTTTGAGGTGGGGTGGAGATGGGGGAAAGGTGGCTGAAGTGGTAAAAAGAAAGACCTAGGCAGGCTGGGGAGGATAATATAGCTTTCACAGGGGAAGGAGCAAAAGAGAAGTCGGCCACGGGAGGTTGTCTGGGATGGGGCTGGGGAGAGGGTGTGGCCTGGGATAGGAAGGGAAGGCTGAGTGAGAAGCCTGTGATGGGGAGCATGAGCCCTGGGTAGTCTGTGGGAGAGAGTAAGGATGGCCAGCCCTGTCGCGTGAGCTGTGGCCCGCGTCTCACCTGTAGGAGCTGCTCACCGCACTTGTCACCTCCTCGCGGATTTGCCTGTTGAGGGCGTCCGCCACTGCACGCCCCTTGCCACCCTCGGGGCCCGCGGCCTGGACCTGGGCCTGGGCCGCGCGCAGCGGTGTCTGCTCGGGCCCCAGCCCCTCGGCGCGACGCAGCATCCATGCGGGCCCGGGCTTCCTCCGTGTGTCGCGCTCGTCCCCACCGGACGCCTTTCCGGCCGCAAGGCCAGCTGCTCCGCCAGGGGCCGCCTCCTGCTCTGGGGCCTCAGTTGCGGGCCCACCCTCGGGACCCGCGGCCTGGACCTGGGCCTGGGCTGCGGGCAGCGGTGTCTGCTCGGGCCCCAGCCCCTCGGCGCGACGCAGCATCCATGCGGGCCCGGGCTTCCTCCGTGTGTCGCGCTCGTCCCCACCAGACGCCTTTCCGGCGGCAAGGACACCTGCTCCGCCAGGGGCCGCCTCTTGCTCCGGGGCCTCAGCAGCGGGCCCACCCTCAGGGCCCGCAGCCTGGACCTGGGCCTGGGCTGCGGGCAGCGGTATCTGCTCGGGCCCCAGCCCCTCGGCGCGACGCAGCATCCAGGCGGGCCCGGGCTTCCTGCGTGTGTCTCGCTCGTCCCCACCGGACGCCTTTCCTGCCGCAAGAACACCAGCTCGGCCAGGGGCCGCCTCTTGCTCCGGGGCCTCAGCGGCGGCCGGCATTGGCCAGCGCTCCTGGCTCTGCGGCCGGCGCTTGGGCGCCCCGAGAATGGGCGCCGACGCCGCCTGGGAGGACGTGGCGATCTGCACGGGCTTAGGGATCCACGGGTGGTCCCCGCGGCGCGGCAGCGGCCAGGCGCGGAAGTCCTTCTGGTACTGGGTCTCGCGCTCGAAGGGCGCGTCGGAAGGCTGATACTCGCTGCGCGGCCGGCAGCTCGGCTCGGGCCGCTGCACCTTCCAGGCGCGATAGTCCTGCCGCATCACCGAGTCCGCGGGCCCCGCGCCGGAGGTGGAGCCGGAGACCGGACCCAGGCCCGGCCCGCTCCGGCCCCGGCCGGCCGCCGCCTCACGTTCGGCGCTAGGCCCGGGCGCCGGCCCTGTTGCCCGGGCAACTGCATCCAGCTCGGCCTGGGCCGGCTGCGTCTCTATGGCGACCGCGCGAGCCGAGGGGGGCGCGTGCGCCGGCTGCGCCGGCTGTTGCGGCGGCGGCGGCTGCGGCGGGGCCCCCGGGTGCTCCGTGGCCTCCGAGTACTTGGTGAAAACCAGCGGCACGGCGATATCCGCCTTGTCCAGCTGGTTCCAGAAACGGGCAATGCAGCAGGCCCGTGTGATGCACGGCCACGCCATGATGCTAACTGCTAGCTCTTTCTTTTTGTGGTTCTAAAGCAAGTCTCTAATCTTCCTTCAGTCCCCTGGCCCTCGACCAGCCGATCTGTTTCCCACCGTTTTTACTTTGGTGGCCTGAGTACCTCGCCCTCCTCCCTCAGAGAGCACCCGGGAAGGTCGGCCCGGCAAAGCTATCACTGAGATAAAGTCTATAAAGTCCCTCGATTTTACCAGCTGCAATCACCTCCCGGAGCCGCCTGCAAAGGTCTTGGGAGCGCAGTCTGCTGCAGGCACCGAAGGGTAAGAGACACGGCGTCCCCAAGTCCCCAGGCTCCGGCGTCTGGGACGCGCCCCTCCCTGAGGCTGCGGCGGCCCGCAGACCCCGGCCAAGCGAAGCGACGCGAGGAGAGGTGGCTGCGGGCTTAAGCCATGGCGCAGAGGAAGGACCGGGCAGTGTGGCTACAGAGTCCGTGGATGAAGCTCTATTCTCCTTCCCGCCGGCGTCCCGTTGCAGCCGGCCACCTAGCAGGGCTCGGAGGCGATCACCTCCAGCGGAGACGGAGCATTGCTGCCGCCGCCGCCGCCGCCGCTGCTCCCAATGATGCTGCAGCCGCTGCTGCCGCCGTCTCTACTGCAGGGAAGCGGCCCCACCCTTTTCCGCCGCTCAGCAGGAAAAAAAAAAAAAAATACAGGAAAGATGCTGAGAGAAAGAGCGCTGCAAAAAAAAAATCACCTGCTGTCGTCAGGGCTCGCTGCTGGGAGCTCGCCCTCTCTCTTTCCCCTCCTCCCTCTGCTCTGGCTGCTCCTCCCTCCTCCGCTCCTAGGCAACAGCAGAATCTGGGGCCTAGGTGGATTCAAGTCCCAGGCTCGTGAAGACTTGCTGTTCTTAACTGGTTGCTTCCTCTCCGGGTGTCTCAGACTCCTCGTTTGTAAGATAGGACCAATCATGGAGGGGGGAGGGGAATAAATAACAAAATATGGAGGAAAGCCCTAGTGAAATATCTGTCCTAGAGTAGATGCTTTTTAAAAAGGGAGCTACTGTTATAGGTCAAAGTCACTGGGCTGGATTTGAACCAGGTTTGTCTGGCTCCTGATCCAAGCACTTGCCAGTCTTAGGCACAGGCCTTGCTCAGATGTGTGGCGATGGGATCCTCCAGGCTGGTGGTACCCTGGCTGTTCCTTTCCTAGGGGACAAGGGGTGTCTTAGAGCCCCCCAAGAGCCCAGGGGCCACACTAGGGGAGAGGCAGTACAAACAGGATTCTTGCAAGGGGCCCAAGTATGGAGGCTGGGGGTGGGTGGGAAACAGACAGTGTCCTGGGAAAGGGTGGGGCTTGACATGCAGCAGCGTTCTGACATGTTCCTGCCCCCTGGCTTTTGCTCTTCCTCCACGTGGGAGGCAGAGGAGATTTTGGAGTTAGGCAGACCCGACTTGGCTGTGACACTTGGGCAAGTTGGGACAACCCTGGAACTGAGTCTCCTCATCTGTAGAATGCAGGAAATAATAGCTGCCTCAAAGGGGTTTTGTGAATATAGGTAAGGACTCAGAGCAGGAGCTTTGAGTGAAAACAGATCTGTGAGGATTCAAATTCTGGCCTTTGCACTCCTTAGCTGTCTGACCATGGGCACATCGCTGCAACTTTCTGATCTTTAGTTTCATCGATGAATGGGAGAATCAATTCCCAACTTGCAAGCTTGTTCTGAGAATTAAAACGAGATAAAAGCACTCCGCACAACATCGGGCATGTAGCAATGGCTCAATAAATGATAGCAATTAGTATGCAAAGGGCCCACCCAGGAGACCCCTAGCTGGAGCTTCCTGAGGAGGCCAGCCACATGGACACCTTCTCCAGGAAGACCTCTTGTTCTTCCGAGTAGCTTTTGGTGTCTCCTTGATATCCCTCCGTTTGTCTCCTGCGCTGCCTTCCTCTCCCTGCCCCTGGCTACATACACTGGCCTTCAGTTCTATTTCTCTCCAATAAAGGCAGAGTTTTCAGCATCAGTTAAGCTGGGGGCATTAGTGCTTTTGGGGGAAAAATCATTTATGTGCTTAGACTGGGAATTGATTGTAAAACACAGCTCGCCCACCCCCAACAAGCTTAGGATCAAACAGGATGAGCAGACAGCTCTGATTAGTCAATTATCTGCTGACCTTCCTCCTACTTGGGTCTGCCTCTTGATGATTTGATTTGACTTCCACAAATAAAATGATGCCTGGCACTGTTTTCCAGTCATTAGGTGGTGCATTTCTATAAACAACATAAACTGGCCTGATTCTTCCTCCCCCAATTCTGCAGAACTCCGTGGGATTTGGCTGCTGTCTTTCCAATCATGATTTACAAAGGTGAAAAGAGGGACTAGAACTTGAAGGGAGGAGGGCTGAGAGTCATTGAAACTTTACTCTTCTTTCATTTAGCAAGTCTAGTCTCCTGATGCTCACTCTGTGCCTTGGGCACCGTAGACACAGATGGATTCCAGCTCTGGGGGAGCCCTCAATTGGAGCGGTGTGTTATGGGAGGGCTGGGAGACAGACACACAGATAATTAGCAAGCAATATGGTCGGCATAGCAGAAGTTCCTTCACAAGGTGCTGAATGAATGGCTAATAAGAGATGAGTAGGAGCCCTCCTAACAGAAGGGTAAGTAAGAGTGTTCCAGGCAACTTCATCATCAATATCACCTTCCACCTTCATTCATTTGGATTTTTAAAAGACATTCAATCGTACAACCTCCTTGAACAATTCAACGGCCTGATGGGATAGACAAGTCTAATGATTGTCTGTAATGTGGCTTGTTCTGCACCCATTCTGAGGATAATAGCACCTCATTATGTGACTTTTGGGGACCACCCCTTTCCTACTTTCAGTCCATATGGTTTGGGTGGGGTTAACTCTACTCAGTCCACCTTCCAGGGATGACTGTGGCCCCACACCTGTTTACTAGGTCATTGCATCCCCTTGGCCAAAGCAACTAGTTCAGTGATAGGCACATGATCCACACTGGACCAATAAGAGGAAATCCTAGACTTTAGCTGGAAGTATTTGTAAAGAGCCACTCTCTTTTTTACTGAAATTGCTAAAATGGGAGACAATGAGGCTATTGTTATTAGTGACCATCTTTGCCATCACTGAGGGGATGCTGCCTGAGGTTGAAGCAAACACAGGGAAAGCGCAGAGAAGAGGATTCAGGATGCTGATGTCTATGGAAGACTGCAATTTGTTCCCCAAAGCCCGTTCTCCCCTTTTTCCCTTTAGTAACAGAAGCCTCCAAGTTTTAGTTGGGCTCTTGGTCACCCAGCCAGAAACTACATTTCCCAGCCTCCCTTGCAGCAAAAAGCAATCATATGCACTTCCAGGTCACTTCCTGAAAAGCAGTTGCTTGTGTTCAACTTTATCTCTCTCCCTTCCCACAGGGTAGAATGTGGTCATGGTAGAGGTGAATTACCATCTGGGTGGTTAAGATGACTATGACGTGGTGGTTAAGAACATTTGGTGCCAGGATTTAACCCTGGATAGGGGAGGGGACAATAACAAGTCAGAAGAAAGCTATCTTGGTTGACCTCATGAGATGGAACTGCCTAGCTGCCTTGGACCACCTGCCTGCTCCTGGACGGTTATGTGAGAAAGAAATACACTTCTCTCTTCTTTGAAACACTGCTTTGGGGACGTCTCTGTTTTAGTAGTTTAGTCATTTGAGCATTTGGCACCAGGCCAGGCTTGAACTAATTTGAAGTGTGTGAAAACAGCATGGAACAAAAATACTGGAAAATGATATCATGTAAGATGGGAGGGAATGATCAGAGTTAAAGCATTCTGAAGTCCTTATTTGTTTGTGAGGAGGGTAGAGATATTGGTTAACTTATTAACATAAAATGTTTATTAGTTTAAAAGTGCACATCAAAAGAAAGAAAAGGGAATATAGAAAACTTTACTAAGGCCAGAAAAGAGGTAAAATTAAGCAAAAGGAAAAAAGGCAAATGGCAAATACAATAGAAGATGGTAGTAATACTTCCAAGTAAATGTAAACGGTAGGTGTAAATGGTCAAAATTTTCCAGTTAAAAGACAAAGAATAGGAGGCCAGCCCCATGGCCAAGTGGTTAAGTTCATGCACTCCGCTTCTGCAGCCCAGGGTTTTGCCAGTTTGGATCCTGGACATGGACCTAGCACCACTATCAGGCTGTGCCAAGGTGGCATCCCACATGGCACAACCAGAAGGACCTACAACTAGAATATACAACTGTGTACTGGGGGCTTTGGGGAGAAGAAGAAGAAGGAGGAGGAGGAGGAGGGGAGGGGAGGGGGAGGGGGAGGGGAGGGGGAGGGGAGGGGAGGAGGAGAGGAGGAGGGGAGGGGAGGGGGAGGGGAGGGGGAGGGGAGGGGAGGAGGAGAGGAGGAGGGGAGGGGAGGGGGAGGGGGAGGGGAGGGGGAGGGGAGGGGAGGAGGAGAGGAGGAGGAGAGGGGAGGGGAGGGGAGGAGGAGAGGAGGAGGGGAGGGGAGGGGAGGGGAGGGGGAGGGGAGGGGGAGGAGGGGAGGGGAGGGGAGGGGAGGGGGAGGGGAGGAGGGGAGGGGAGGAGGGGAGGGGAGGGGGAAGGGAGGGGAGGGGAGGGGAGGGGAGGAGGGGAGGGGAGGGGGAGGGGAGGGAAGGGGAGGGGAGGAGGGGAGGGGAGGGGGAGGGGAGGAGGGGAGGGGAGGGGGAGGGGAGGAGGGGAGGGGAGGGGGAGGGGAGGAGGGGAGGGGAGGAGGAGGGGAGGGGAGGGGGAGGGGAGGAGGAGGATGGGGAGGGGAGGGGGAGGAGGAGGGGGAGGGGGCGGGGAGGGGGAGGAGGAGGAGAAGAAGAAGGAAAAAAGACAGACAACAGATGTTAGCTCAGGTGCCAATCTTAAAAAAATAAAAAGAATGTCACATTGGAGAAAAACACAAAACAAAGCAAAATGCAACTGTGCATTGTTTGCAAGAGACATATTTAAAATATAATGACACATAGATATAGAAAAAAGTGATGGAAATAGGTGTAGTGGATAAATATTAACAAAAAGAAAGCTGGTACCATTATATTAATATCAGACAGAATTGAACTTAAAACAGAAAGCATTATTAGAGATAAAAATGGTCATCACATAAAAATAGAAGAAGCAATTCACCAGAAATATATAACATGGTTTGCTTCTAACAATACAGCTTCAAAATATATAATGCAAAACTTGGTAGACTTTTAAGAAGAAATGCACAAATCCATCACCATCAGAGAGGAAAAAATTTTTTTAAACATCTAAGTAACTGATAAAACAAACACTTAAGATGTTGTTAGGGAAGTAGAAGATTTAAATAATTGGCAAGCTCGATCTAATAAACTCAGCATCCAACAATTAGACGGTACACATTCTTTTCAAACTTCATGGAGTATATAAAAATTGACCATATACTAGGCCACAAAACAAACATAAACAACTACCACTCATAACAATCATAAGGACTCATAAAAATCACTTTTTTCTGATGACAGGACAATGATATTAGGAACAAATAACACAAGATCATCACAAACCTCTACATGTTTAGAAATTAAACAAAGAATAAAATACTTCTAAATCAATTCATAGGCTTAAAACGAAATTATAATAGATACCAGAAAATATTCAGAGCTGAAAGAAAATGAAAACCTCGCGTATCAAAATTTATGGGATGCAGCTAAAAACAACATGCAAGGGGAAGTACATAACCTAAATACATACTTTAGAAACAAAGAAAGATTAAAAATACGCTAGTGATTACATTCAAGAAGCTAAAAATAGTACAGAGCAAACTCAAAGAAAGTAGAAGGGAAAAAAATAGAGAAAATACCAAGGTAATTAAATATAAGACAACCATACATTAGAGACTGTGAAAGAATCCAAAAACAACTTCTTTAGAATAGACAAATCTCACATGTTCATCCAGAAACAAACATACAAAAAGAAATCACACATCAACAATTTTAGGGTTGTGAAGAGGGACAATTGTACATATAGCAGAGATTTAAAGAATCATTGACGAATACTAAGAATTGCTTTCTGCTGACTGAAGATGCTTGCGTGGCAGCCAGCCTCCAGCATGGCCCACAATAATCTTGACCTCCTGGTGTTCACAGCCTTGGGCAGTCCTCTCACACACTGACTAGAGCTGACCTGAGGAAACAAGAGGACAGTATGAAAATGATGGTGCTTGACTTTCGAAGCTAGGTTGGAAAAGACATTATCGCCCCCATCTTGCTCTCTCTGGGATCACTTTCTCTGGGGAGGCCAGCCACCATATTGTGAGGATACTCAAGCAACCCCATGAGAACTCCAAATGATGAGAAACCCAGGCCTCTTGCTCTCAGCCAGATGAGTGACCCAAATTAGAAGTGGATCCTCCAGCCCCAGTCAAACCTTCAAATGACCGCAACCCCGGCTGCATCTTGACTGCAGCTTCATGTGAGACGTGAACCAGAAGCGCCCAGCTAGTCATTCCTGACCCATGGAAACTGCGTGGAGTAATAAATATTTATTGTTATTTAAAGTGCTTCATTTGGGGATATTTTTTAAAATTTTAATTAGACTTTGTGTATTTCTTTATTTTTAATAAAGTTAATTTTTTTAGAACAGTTTTAGGTTCACAGCAAAACTGAGCAGAAAGTACAGAGTTCTTATATACCTCTTGCCCTACACCCACGCAGCCTCCTCCAGTATCAACATCCTGCACCAGAGCAGTACGTTTATTATGATTGATGAAGCTACATGGACACATCATTGCTCAAAATCCTTAGTCTACATTAGGATTCACTCTTGGCGTTTTACATTCTGTGGGTTTTGACAAATGTATAATAACACATATCTACCATTATAGTATTAGACAGAATAGCTTCACTGCCTTAAAAGTCCTCTGTACTCTGCAGGTTCATCCCTCCCTCCCCACTAACCACTGATCTTTTTACTATCTCCATGCTTTTACTTTTTCCAGAATATCATACAGTTGAAATCATACGGTATGTAGCATTTTCAGATTGGCTTCTTTCACTTAGTAAAATGCATTTAAGTTTCCTTCATGTCTTTGCATGGCTCCATAGCTCATCTCTTTTTAGCACCAAATAATATTTCATTGTCTGGGTGTACCACAGTTAATTTAGCCATTCACCTACTGAAGGATATCTGGGTTGCATCCAAGTTTTGACAAGTATAAATAAAACTGCTATAAACATCAGTGTGCAAATTTTTGTATGGACATATGTTTCCAACTCATTTGAGGAAATGCGAAGGAACACAGTTACTGCATCGTATGATAAGAGTATGTTTAGTTTTGTAAGAAACTGTCAAACTGTATTCCATAGCGGCTGTGCCATTTTGCATTCCCACCAGCAATGAATGGGAGTTCCTGTTCCTCCACATCCCTGTCAGCATTTAGTGATGTCAATGTTACAGATTTTGGCCATTCTAATAGGTGTATATTGGGATCTCACTGTTTTTTTAACTTGCATTTCCCTAACAATGTAGAATGTGAAGCATCTTTTCATATGCTGATTTGCCATCTATAAATCTTCTTTGGTGAGGTGTCTGTTCAGGTCTTTTGCCTATTTGTTAATTGGATTGTTAATTTTCTTATTGTTGACTTTGAAGAGTTCTTTGCATATTTTGGATAACTGTTCTTTATCAGATATGCCTTTTGCAAATACTTTCTTCCAGTCTATGGCTTGTCTTCTCATTCTCTTGACAGTGTCTTTTGCAGAGCAGAAGTGTTTACTTTTAAGGAGGTCTACCTTATCAATTTTTTATTTCATGGGTTGTGCATTTGGTGTTGTACCTAAAAAGTAATTGCCATACCCAAGGTCACCTAAATTTTCCTTTTTTTTTTTTTGAGGAAGATTAGCTCTGAACTAACATCTGCTGCCAATCCTCCTCTTTTTTTTTGCTGAGGAAGACTGGCCCTGAGCTAACATCCATGCCCATCTTCCTCTACTTTGTATGTGGCACACCTACCACAGCATGGCTTGCCAAGCAGTGCCATGTCTGCACCTGGGATCCGAACTGATGAACCCCGGGGCTGCTGGAGCGGAACGTGTGCACTTAACGGCTGCGCCACCAGGCCGGCCCCCTCCTATGTTTATCTTCCAGAAGTTTTATAGTTTTGCATTACATTTAGGCCTATGATCCATTTTGAGTTAATTTTTGTGAAGGATGTAAAGTCTGTGTCTAGATTCATTTTTTTGCATGTGGATGTGCAGTTGTTCCAACACCGCTGACTGAAAAGACTATCTTTTCTCCGTTGTAGTGCCTTTGCTCCTTTGTCAAAGATCCGTTGACTATATTTTGTGGGTCTATTTTGGGGCTCTCTGTTCTGTTCCATTGATCTGTTTGTCTCTTCTTTTGCCAATACCACACTGTCTTGATTACTGTAGCTTTACGGTCAGCCTTGAAGTTGGATGGTGTCAGTCCTCCAACTTTGTTATTTCCTTTCAATATTGTGTTGGCTATTCTGGGTCTTTTGCCTCAGCATGTAAACTTTAGAATCAGCTTATTGATATCCACAAAATAGATTGCTGGGATTTTGACTGCGATTACATTGAAGCTTTGGGGTAATTTTTTTAGGCAGCAGTAGACAACTAATATACCCAGGGGAAATAGATAATTTTCCTAGGAAAAAAATATATCTTACTAAAACTGCTTTAAGAAGGAATAGAAAATCTGAACATTTCGATAAATCGAATCAGTAGTTAAAAATCTACAATAAAGGCAAACAAAGCAAAATATCTGATCCGTCTGACTTTACAGGCGAGTCTCACAAAACTTTCATGGAACGGATAGTCACTACGTTACGTAAACTATCCCATAAAACAGAAGAAATGGAAAACTTCCCATCCTAGTTTAAAAAGCCAATATAATAGTTGTACCAAGGGCCAGCCCCGTGGCACAGCAGTTAAGTGCGCACGTTCCACTTTGGTGGCCCGGGGTTCACCGGTTTGGATCCCGGGTGCAGACACGGCACCGCTTGGCACGCCATGCTGTGGTAGGCATCCCACATATAAAGTAGAGGAAGTTGGGCACGGATGTTAGCTCAGGGCCAGTCTTCCTCAGCAAAAAGAGGAGGATTGGTGACAGATGTTAGCTCAGGGCTAATCTTCCTCAAAAAACAAAAAAAAATAGTTGTACCAAAATTAGACAAAGATAATATGAGAAGGAAAAACTATAGGCCAATCACAGATATAAAAATCTTAAATGAAATGTTAGCAAACAATTCAGAATTATACACTGGGGGCTGGCCCTGTGGCTTAGTGGTTAAGTTCGATGCACTCCACTTTGGTGGCCTGGGTTCACAGGTTTGGATCCCAGGCGCAGACCTATACCACTTGTCAGCCATACTGTGGTGGTGACCCACATATAAAAAATAGGGGAAGATTGGCACAGATGTTAGCTTGGGGTTAATCTTCCTCAGCAAAAAAAAGAAGAAGAAGAAGAAGAAGAATTATATATAAAAATAATAATTTATCAATATTAAGTACTGTTTATCCCAAGAATCAACACTGGTTGAATAACAGAGAACCTATAAACATAATATTACATGCTAACAGGTTAAGGAGAAACATCACACAACCATCTCAAAGATATGTTTTGAAAGACATGATAAAGGTTGACATCCATTAATTAATTTAAAAAAATCTTAGTGAGGTAGAACTTCCTAACATGTCAAAGGTTATCTGACAAAACCCTACCAGAAATAGTATATTTCATAGGGAAATGCTGGAGGCCTTCCCTCTGTCTTCAGGAACGCAACCAAGGGAGAGTTGATCCCTGTCATCAGGGTTGGGTAGGAAGGTCCGATGGATTTGGATTTCTAGTTATGAAATCAGGTGAGGATTACTGTCAAATACCTTGGTGCTTTTGCTGTGGCTGCTATGACCACAGAAACAGGAATTATAGCAAAATCATGAAGTCTTTGAATCCTGGAATCAGAATAAAGGGAGATAGAATCTTAGAATCACTAAATATTCGTTTGGAGTCCTAGGATCTCAGCATAATAGGACGATACAGACTTAGCACCCTAGAATAAATGAATGTTAAAATTCCTAGAATCGGGGAATAATTTTCTAAACTTTTTTTTTTTTTACTTGTTGTTGCAGGCTAAAAAATTCTTCCTTTTATTGAGCCAAAATAGGAACACTTGCAATTTCCATCTTTCCCTGAGACCACATTATGACTGCAGTTTAAAGTCATCATTGAAAACAACTTTTATAGCCCCTGGTCTTCTTTTCTCAGGGTAAATATTCCCAGTTCTTTCATTTAGCATAAAATCCAAATATTACACTAAAGCCAGATACTTTGAGACTGTAGATCTCCTGTTACTCATCAAACTTTTATCCATTGGTTTTCACGGCTATTGATGGCTCTTGCTTGAAACAATTATTCCTATGGTGTTTGCCAAATAGTGATTTTTCTAACTCCATCATTCCTTCTATATTTACTGCTTGGCTTCTTTGTTTATACCCGTATAGATTCATGAATTCTTGTTTTTTGCAATGTGTTTAACCCATTACTATCACTTTTTATTTTTGATGCTCAAATTGCTCCAGACTTTTGCAGTGGGAGCCCCTTGGTGATGGCTCTGCAGCTGCCTTAATAAACGACACATTTTATGTTCCAGAGAGGACACACTCGCTGCCTTCCTTCCTGCAGTGGTACCACCAAATGGAAGATGCTGGGGAGGCAGGTTTTGTCCTTTTATTCCCTATCCATGTACCTGTAATAAAAGTATATTCTTTGTGTACTTAACGTTTTTTCCTGAATGGTACCATGCTGTCTGAAGCCTTTATGATGTGCCTTTTTCATTCGTCAATGGGAATTTGAGATTCATCCACACTGATACCTCTAGCTCTAGTTGGGCCATTTTAACTGCTCTCTACTAGTCTGTTTATGAGAAACCACTTTGAAAAAACTCTATTCCTTCGCTGGGGAACAGTTAGGTTGCTTCCACTATTACGAATAGCTACAAATTTTTCCTTATGTATGTCTCCATTGCCCACGTGAGAGCATTTCTCTAGGGTTGATAATCCAGAAGTAAAAATTCTGGGCCATATGGTATATGCCTCTTGGAATGTATGAGGGACAACTCGCTCCCCAAAGTGGTTGTGCCGATGTGCATTCCCACCTGTACACGAGAGAGCTCTTGTTTCCCAATATCCTCACCAATATTTGGTATTACCAGGCTTTTTAACTTTTGTCAATCTAATGGGTGTGAAATCTATATTATGAGAGTTTGAATTTGAATATTAGTGAGGTTAAGCATCTTTCCATGTGCTTCTTGCCGCTTAGAGTTTCTGTGTTATTGCCTGTTCATATCCTTTACCTATTTTTCTGTTAGGTTGTTTAACTTTAAAGAACTATTTTATTTGAGTTTTTGTTTTTTTGTGTGTGAGGAAGATTGGCCCTGAGCAAACATCTGTGCCAATCTTCCTCTATTTCATGTGGGATGCCACCACAGCATGCCTTGATGAGTGGTGCTAGGTCTGCGCCCAGGATCTGAACCTGCAAACCCTGGGCCACCGAAGCAGAGCACGTGAACTTAACCACTAGGCCACTGGGCCAGCCCATTATATGAGTTCTTTAGAGAGCCTACATATTAATCACCCATGGCATAAATATATTGCAAATATCTTCTCCCAGCATGTGGCTTATCTTTTAACCTTGTTTAAGTATATTTTGACATACAGAGGTTTAAATTTTTTTTTTCCTTTCCTTCTTCTCCCCAAAGCCCCCCAGTGCATAGCTGTATTCTAGTTGTAGGTTCTTCTGGCTCTGCTATGTGGGACACCGCCTCAGCATGGCCTGATGAGCAGTGCTAGGTCTGTGCCCAGGATCCGAACTGGCAAAACCCTGGGCCGCCAAAGCGGAGTGCACTAACTTAACTGCTCAACCATGGGGCCAGCCCCCAAAATTGTAATGTGGTCAAATTTATTAATCAAACCAAAATTTCTCAAACTTTGTGGGTAGTACTTTTTGCATCTTTACGAACTCTTCCCTACTCTGATGTCATAAAGATATTCTCCTATGTTGTTTTTAGAAGCTTTTGTCTTTCTGTTTTTAATGTGTCTTTTGTGTACGATGTAAAGTCGTGTGGCAGACTGCCCTTCTACCTCACCTACAGTACCCTAAGTTATTTCACTTCAGGTCAGCAGGGTACATACTTGCCTTTGCGGAAGTCCTTGCAGCCAGAAGTGGTGAAGTGATGTCGTTTTGCCCAATGAGGCATAAGCAGAAGACTGCAGGAGATTTCTGGGAGAATATTGGCTTTCCTGATAAGGGTGTTTTCCCTTCTACCTCCCTTCTTTCCTTCTACTTCTTTTGCCACCATGAGGTGACAAGCTTGAGGACAGAGGCTGCAAGCTAAGGATTGTGGCGGGACAGACAGAAGGAACCTGGAACATTAATGACATTGTGGGGCTGCTGTCCCAGTCTACCTCTGGACTTTTTTGTTTAATTTTTATAATTCTTTTCTATTGTCCATTTTTTAGAATTCCTTTTATGAAAGAAAATAAATCCATTTTTGGCTAGGCCGCTTTCATGTGGCTTGTAGCAGAATGTAAATCCTAACTGACATAGAAAAGGATCTAGTTTTTTTTCGATATAAACAGCCAATTCTTTAAGCGTGGTTATTTGAGTAGTCTGTCCTTCCGTCACTGACTCATAATGCTTCCTCTGGTGTAGAACAAGTTTTCATATAGATGTGGATCTGTTTCTAAGCTCTATAGTCTGTTTTATTGGTCTATGCATTTGCCCCTGTGCCTATATTATAGTCTAAAATTCTCAAAGGTCTGAATATTTGGTAGGGGAAATCTCTCCTCCTCTTTCTTTTCTTCTCTTTCTTCTTCTAAGTTGTCATTCATTTGTTCACAAATATTTTTGGAAAACCTGCGAGGTACCAGGCACTGTTCCAGACTCTGGGACGTGGAAGTGAACAAAACAGACACAGCCCTCTGCTCTTGTGGTGCTTGTATTACATTGAAAGTCTTTCTCTTGCTCCTTCCACATCCCTCTCAGAATCAGCTTGTCAAATTCTTCGAAAACTTTTATGAAAACTAAAAGTTTTATGGAATCACAACGTATTTATTGAATACCTACGAAGAATTTCCATTTTATAATTTTGAGACTTTCTACTCAGAAAGACAGCTAAGCTCTCTCTTTATTCAGTTCTCTACGTTCTTCTGTAATGGTTTTTGCTCTAATTGGAAATGGCATTTTCTTCTGTTTTTTATTTTTAAGTAATTATGAACTTACAGGAAGTTGTAATAATACTACGAGAGGCCCCCCCTTTCCCCTCACCTAGCTTCTTCCAATGGTAACATCTTAGATAACTGTAGTACATTATCAAAACAAAGAAACTGACATCGGTACCACACAGCTAGCTAGACTACAGACTGTACTTGGATTTCACCAGTTTTTGTGTGCACACATTTTTTAAATGCACCTTTGTGTATGCTTCTATGACATTTTATTATACATATAGATTTGTATAAACACCAGCACAATCAAGAGATGAGACTGTTCTATCACCACAAAGGATCTCCCCCTTGCTCCCCCTTCATAGTCACACCCTTTCCTGATTTCCCTGGCTTCCTTGGCAACCGCTGACCTGTTCTCCATCTCTAAGTTTTTGACATTTGAGAATGTTGTCTAGATGGAATCCTATCATATGCAACTTTTTGAGGTTGCCTTTTTCACTCAGCATAGTTCCCTTCAGATCCACCCAAGTTGTTGCGTGTATCAAGTTTGCTCCTTTTTATTGCTGAGCAGTATTCCATGGTATAGATATACCACATTTGGGTTGACCACTCACCATGGAAGGACATCTGGGCGTTTCCAGTTTGGGAATATTACAAATAAAGCCGCATGAACATTCATATGCAGGTTTTTCTGTAAACACGTTTTCGCTTCTCTAGGATAAGAGCTCTGGAGTATGCTTACAGGTTGTGTGATAAGTGTATGCTTAACTTTTTAAGAAACTGCCACCTGTTTTCCAGAGTGGCTGTACCATTTTACATCCTACCAGCAGTGGATGAGAGATCCAACTCTCTCCATCCTTGCCCGCATTTGGTGCTATCATTCTTTTTTATTTTAGCCATTCTGATAGGTGTGTAGTGGTATCTCATCGTGGTTTTAATTTGCATTTCCCTAATGGCTAGTGATGTTAAACATCTTTTCACGTGCCTCTTTGAAATGACATTTTAAAATTACATATTTATTGTAATTATAAACAACAGTATTGTTGAATTTTTGCATATATTGATCTCTATTCGGCAAACCTACTAAACTCTCTAGTTAGTTTTAATTGTTTATAGATGCTCTGGACTTTGTCCACAAAAATGACAGGTTGCCACCTTTCTTATTTATACCTCTCATTTCTTTCTCTTATTCAGTTGCTCCTAATGTACCTCTAGAATTATTGTTCCTGACTTTAACGGGAATGTTTCCAGTATCTCACCATTAGCATGATGTTGATTTTGGGTATAAAATATTTAGAAACTACCCATCTACTCCAGTTTGAATAGGAAATATTTTTAAAATCAAGTCTATATAGTGAATTTATCAAATGTCTTTTCACTCCCTTTGGAGATGATCATGTCTCTTCCACTTTGATCTTTCAATATATTTAATTATAACGTGGGTTATTAATATTCAACCATTCTGGCCTGTAGCCGTAACACCATTTGGTTGTGGTGTGCTGTTCTTTTAATGTGCTTCAGAATTCTATTTACTAAAATGCTATGGATTTTTTTATATTAATACTTATGAATAAGCTCAGTCTGTTTTCTTTTTGCTGCACCTTTTTGTCATAGTGGCCAACAGCGTGATGACGACTTTACAGAAAGCATTTGGGTGCTTTACTTTCCCGTGCACTCTTAACAGTTTAAATGACATTGGAGTCATCCCCTTCCTGATGACTGGAGATAACTCTCCTACGAGTCATCTGTACCTATGCTCCTTGTTGGGGGGCAGCTCCTTGCCTATCTGCCAGAGGGCTCATGTCATTCCCCTGTTCAAGACTCTTCAGTGGCCTCCCACTACCCTTAGAATAAAATCTAACTCCTTACCATGGCCTTCAAGGCCCTACATGACCTGGCTCAGGTCTATTAACAACCCGCTCTCGTACAGGATCTTGCTGTTCTCTGCACACCAGCCGCATTGGCCTCCTTTCTGTTTCTGAAACACACAGACTCTTTCCAGCCCAGGAGCCTGTGCACTTGCTAGTCCCTTGCCTGGAATGTGCTTATTTCAGCCCTTACACTGGATGGTTTATTCTCATCCTTCAGGTCTCGCTTAATATCACATCTTCACAAGAGCCCTCCTTCACCATCTTATCTATCGTGAGGTCCCTTAGTGCTCTTTCTTCATTCGGTTCATTTCCCTACCACATCCCTCATTACTCTCTGTAATGATCTTGTTAGCTCTTGACTTGCTCATTGTCTGACACACCACCTTGCACCCCACTGCTGACTGTGAACTCCTTTGAGTTCCTCGGGACCTTGCCTGTCTTATTTACTCGGTTTTCATTCCCTAGAACTGTGTTTGGCACATAGCAGATAGCCAAAAAAGGGAAACAAACAAACAAGCAAAAAATCTTGTTGACTGAACGAACCAATCAGAGGACCAGTGAAGGGGATACTGGGAGGAATCACAGTACCATTGTCAGAACAGAGGTGAGGCATCAGTTAGGGTGGAGGTCAGGTTTATACAGGTGCCGTTTTGGATGACAGCGAAGGAGCCAAGCGGAAGGTTCTGATGGGCATTTGGAGATATAATAATAGAGTGAATCGGAGAGGGTTTTGAATGTAGATTTGAGAGTTATCCTTAATCATCTATTAATGTACTTAATCAGCCATCTACTAATCCATTAATCCATCTATCTCATCATTCATTTGTCTATGCATCCCTATACATATTCATTCATGGATTCACCACAAACTTTTGAGTAAATCATGAGCCAAGCCTTGGGTACCAGGGGCACATTGGCCAATAGACAGTCTCTGCCCTCAAGGACTATAAGTCTGGAGAGGACGGAGAGTAGTGGACAGAAAGTTATACTAGATTGTAGTAAGCACTGCTATGAGGTAGCCACGAGTGTGCCATACAGAGCAGAGTTGAAAACATGTGGGTGAAAATAAAGAATTTAATCTTAAGGACAAATTAATTAGGCAGTATTGAAGAGGAGGAGCTGACGAGAGCTGACACACAAAGGAAGATGTGGATCAGGGTGATGAAAGGAGAAACAGGAGAGAAATTCTATCACAGTAGAAAAACTTAGGCTTTAGAGTCAGAGCGACCACATTGGAATCCCAGTCCTGCTTCTTACCAGCTGAGTAACTTTGGAGAAAAGATTTATCCTCTCTGAGCCTCAGTTTCCTCCCTGGAAAACAGGGATAATAGTACAACCTCATAGCCGTGTTGTGGAATAGACCCTGCCTGATACATAGTAGGTGTTCATAGACGTTGCTTAGGGTGGTGATGATGATGGTGTGATGATGATGGTGGTGATGATGATGGTGGTGATGATGGTGGTGGTAGTAATGACAATGGTGGTGGTGGTAGAGATGAAGATGGTGGTGATAGTAACTAGAAGACAATTTAGAGACCTTACTCCTTGCTTTTTGAGCAGTATTTGACTCGAATTTCTTGAGGCATTGCCCTTGGATATGAGAATGCCAAATAAAGTTTCGGTGGAGAGCAGAAGGGTGGGCCAAGTTTGTGCTGCCATCTTTTGCAGGATGACCGCAGTTTTGATGGAAGCTGGACACCAGCCATCCACTTTCTGCAAGGAGAATGCATTAGCCACAATCCATCACACTGGTTTGCTGACTCAAAATCTCTCGTGATGAACACTGAAATTAAGTGATTACATTTTTTTGTATTTGAAAAGATATGCCTTTCTGCTGGACTTAAATAGCAGGGTCAAACACAATGGTGGGGGAAGCAGTTTTTAGTTTGAATCAGTTTTCTCTAGATGAATATGGGGACTGTGGCTTGGAACTTGACCAAGATGATCTACATTTTTGCCTTCTGCCCCCCTGCAAAGTGGCAGAGCACTAGGGGTACTGAGGGTGGGGAAGGGGAAGCAGGGCATGTTGAGAAAAGGTAAATATTTCTGTGAGGCAGGCCTTAAAGAGTGATAGTGTCACCTGCTTAAAGCACCCAGCACTGTGCCTGTCATACATCAGTTACATGGCAAATAGATTTCTCATCCGCTATCTCATATAGGATTGGCATCCTGGTGCCCTGGTGGCAGGGACCACCTAAAAAGAGAAGGAAACCAGGACATGGTTAGCCAAACTTAATGACTGGTGAGACTGTGGATTCAAAAGTGGCTGCAAGGAAGGACACTGCTCTTTATCAAGTGCCTACAGACTGCCAAGCATTGTGCTAGTGGCTTCAGATTTGATCCTGACCATAACCCACGAGTTGGTATTATTTACCTCATTTTGCAGATGAGGAAATCAGGGCTCAGAGAGGGGAAGTGACTTGCCACAAATCATGGAACTAAGTCAAGTTTGAGCCAGCATATGTGTCCAGACCTTTCTGAACCCAGAGCCTCCACTCTTTCTTTTACACAGCCCTGTAAAGTTGGAATGCTGGGGAAACGGGGTGTTGGAAATGAGACTGAGGTGTGGGAGAGCCAACGACTCTGGTCTCTTTCTACTTAGTCAGCTCAGGGCCTTGAGTTCTCCGAGGAGCCAAACTTCCAGAGAGCTATGTCTGAGCCAGCAACATGTGGGATGGGGGCAGGGTGGGCAAGAGGACAGCAGGAGGGTACAAGGTGGGGTGGGGGGTGCTTGGAATTACTTGGATCTCCTCCCCACCCAAACCTCTTTCTTCCTTGTTCTCAGCCCCAGGCCCTCCTCTGCACAGGAGGAGTGGCCTTGATGCCGGGGCGGAGAGAGAAGCAGGAACCCTCCCACCCCAGCCATCCAGCTCTGATGGGAGCTCAGCCCTAAGCTCTCCAGGGGGCCAGAACCCTTCACAGAGACCCAGGTAATAGTCTCATGGCCTCATGGCTTGGGGCCCATGAGCTTTTCAAGAACTTACACAAATATTTAAGCCCTGAGAAGAAAAATATATTGGCTCCAAAATGTGAGCAGAAAAAGAGCAACATCAAAATTAATATATGCTTAATTAATGTCTACAAACACAATATTATACTAACTAGTCACGGGCAACCCCAACCAGTTCTTAGTTATCATAAATATAGTTAAGTTCAAGTTAGAAAGCAAAATGAATAATTTACTCTTCATAAAACTCAAAATTATAGAAATCCTTTTCAAAACTTTACTGCAGTAAATGCTATTTGATGCAGGAGTGGTTTATTATGCTTGTCATGACAAGAGTGGGTCCCCAGTCTATGAAAGCCTTAGAAAGACCCTGCTGGCCTTGCAGCGCAGGGTCCCTTCTGGTCACAGCAGTGACCACAGAGGAAGGAGGCTACAGCTGGTTTCCTGGTGGAACTGGGTGTTACAATTCAGTACGTAGGGATGTGGCTGGGCACCATCTGCCATCAACAGCTGTGGTCTCAGGAAATACTGGAGAAGGGCAAGGAGCAAGGCAGCCCATTGGCTACTGGAAACCCAAACACTTATCTGTCATCTGCTCTGCCTGAGCAAGGAGAACAGTATGTTCAGATGAGAGTTTTAGCAACTCCTTCTGGCTGCTGCTGTGTGGAGAAGGGGTTGGCTGGGGCCAGCCTGGAGGCAGAAAGACGAGGGAGGAGGCAGTAGTGGAGTCCACTGAAGAGGCAGTGGCAGTCCGGCCTGCAGTAGAGGCAGTGAAGACAGAGGAAAGAAGGTGGTTTTGAGAGACGTGCCTAAGAAATGGCCAGACTTTCTAAATAACTGAATGTGGAGATTGAAGGAGAAGGAAGAGTCCTAGATGACTCCAGAGTCCTGGCTGGGAGGAGGGACTGGGAGCTGGTGCCCATGGCAGCCAGAGAATGCAGGAGGGGCACAGGTGTGGTACATGCTGATGTCAGCCTGGGACGTGGAAAGGCTCGTGGAATGCCCAAGGGAAACTGTACAGGATGCAAAGTGATGGACTGGCTTCACCAGGTGGGCCCAAGGGGCAGGCCCAGATGAGGGAACCCACCCAGGTCAGAGACAGCACGTGTTCACTTCACTGGAGGACCAGAGGGTAGAGCCCTCTTCCACCGGGCTCTCATCTTATGTACCATTCATCGTTCCATCCACAAAACCTCTACTGATGCTCAGCCTGGTGGAGAGCGAGACATGAATGAGGGCCACTGTGCTGTGAGGTGGAAAGGGGCTCTCATTTTGAGTGCTGTGGGTCTCCAGTTTTACTTGGTGGGGTATGGTGGGGTCATCACAAGCCTCATGGAGGAGAGGGTATTTGAACTGGGTCTGGAAGGTTGGGTGGGGTATATGTGGGAGAGAGTTGGTCTGGGCAGAGAGACAGGAGCAGGCCAGCTCACAGAACACAGATTATTGGCTAAGGTTTCTGCCATGGAGAGTAAGAAAAAAGAAAAAGTGCAGAACCAAGACTTACTAAAGCCCTACAAGGCATTGCATGAGTTTCCTGCTGCTGCTGTAGCAAATGGCACATTTATTCTCTCACAGTTCCAGAGGTCATGAGTATGAAATCAGTTTCACCAGGCTAAAGTCAGGGTATTGGCAAGGCCGGTTCCTTCCAGTTCTGAGGGGAGAATCTGCGATCTTGCTTTTTCAGCTTCTGGTGGCTGTCCGTGATCTTTGGCTTGTGGCCCCTTCCTCACTTTCAGAGTTCATCACTCCAATCTCTGCTTCCATCATCACTCCCCCTTCTCTTGTGACTGGGACCCCCTGCGTCCCTCTTATGAGGACTATCGTGATTATTTTGGGTCCATCTGGATAACACAAACTAATCCAAAATAATCTCAAACTCCTTAATCTAATCATATCTGCAAAGTCCCTTTTGCCATAGAAGGTAGTGTTACCAAAATCAAAGTGGGGTCCCTCCTGGCGAGTTACATCAGCCTCACCCCCACAAGTAGTTGTCCCACAAAGTAAACTATATTTGCAGCAATTGGGAGACCATGAGGAATAGTTTCCAGAGTCCTCGTATCCCCGAACAAAGGGAAGCAGGGACATTTATTTCTGATGGGGATGAATATTCCCAAGGCAGATGTGGGCATTCGCTTGTGCAGGCTCAGTTGGAAAACATGCTTCCACGTACACTGAAGTTATGATAATAAGACCCAAGCTCCTCCTGGAGAGATCTTAGCATTAAAAATGAGGCAAGGGTCATAGGCGTAGCTCTGTGGTGAGGCTTGGTCTGGTTCATGGTGGTTGGTGATTGCATCTCCTTAACACAACAAAAGGAAAAAGAACAATTTGGAACAACATTTAAAGGCTTCCAAACCCATCCCTGACTTCCCAGGGGCAACTAGTCGCTGACAGTGGCATTCACAGGCTCTGGGGTTTAGGATGTGGTCATCTTTGGGGGCTACTGTTCAGCCTGCCATAGGTGCCCAGCATATTCGTCATCTCCAGGGTATGGAGAGCCACACTCAGATCCTGGGAGCCTGTCTGGTCCAAGGCCCAGGCTTTCAGTCCCTACTCCAAGAAACCGGCACTGTCCCTGAGCTCAGAGATTGCCTAGTTTCTCATTAAGTTTTGTTCAAATAATCAGACAAATGAGGTTGGGAACAGTGGGGTTGAAGAGAGCTAAACGTGCTTGTAGGGGAGCAGAGTTTGCCACCTCAAGATGTGTCACTCTCGCATGAGGATTATTTTGGGCTGGTTACTTTTAAGAAATTGCAGACATGGGAGAAGCTCTGAAAACCAAGTAGTTGTTCCCCTTTGTAAGAGACGTTTGCATTTGTAAGGGAGATGTCCATCTGTAAAAGTGTCTCCCTCTCTACCAGGAGGAGGGGGATGACCTTATCTCTAGAAACTCTTATTAATGTGGAAGGAAAGGACTTAAACCTGCATGATAACCCTACTCTTGTTTACTGTGCTTTTTCTGGTAATCTCCCGTAACTGACTCCACATACCCGCAACATCCTCTGTCTTTAGCTGAAGATGGTATTTAAGGTGGTGGCGACCTCAGCCATTCTGGTGAGTTACTCGGTTTTCCTTGGTCTCTCCCATGTATACATGTTATAAAGCTTTGTTTGATTTTCTCCTGTTGTTCTGTCTCATGTCAATTTAATTCATAGCCTGGCCAGAAGGACCCAGAGGGTAGAGGATATGTCTTCCTTCCCTACATAATAAATGGCACTTTCTAGGTACTAGGTGCTGGGTATGGATTGGTGAATCACATAATCACATATCCTGCCCTAAAGAAGCTTACCATCTATGTAATAGATATAAGTACAAATATTGATTTTAATACCACCCATGGAGACAGGGCTGCAGAGGAAATGTTCAGGATGCAAAGAGAAGGAATAACAGGGTGTTCAAAGAAAGTGTCATATAAACAAAGACCTGAAGGAGGAGGAGACAGCAATACAAAGGCTGGGGAAAAAACACTCCAGGCAGAGAGGACAGTATGAGCAAAGGCCCTGAGGTGGGAGGGTGCTTGTGGGCCAAGGTGAAGAGTTTAGAAATCATTGTGCAGGTGTTAAGCAGGGAATTTTCATAATTAAAAACAACAACAATATGGTTTGGAGATTAGATTGCAAGAAGCCAGAGGATGAGCCTTGCTCCCACTGTGTTCCCAGTGTCCAGAGCAGTGCCTGGTAAATAGTATGTGCTCATTCAACAACTATTTGTGGCGTGAATAAATCAAAACAGAAGAAGGAGCATTAGTACAGAGGCTACTGCAGTCATCCCTGCAGGGAATGGTGTCTTGGAGATGGAGAACGGAGATGGGAAGAAGTGGGGACGTTCAAGATGTGTTTTGGAACTAGAAGTGACCGGAGTTGCTGATGAGTTGAAGGCAAAGGGATAGGTAAGGGAGGAATCTAGAATGTCTCCTGGGTTTCTGCCTCGGGGTAGATGATGGTGCCATTTTCTGCGGAGGGGAAGATCAGGAGAGGTTAAGGAACACAGTACTGCAGGTGGGAAAGAGAACCAGGAGTCCACCGTTGAACATGTTAGTGTGAGATGCCTTGAGATTTCCTAGCGCAGGTGTCAGGCTGGCAATCTGGAGCCCAGGGGACAGGTACAGGTTGGAATTATAAACTTGGGGGTCATCATGCACACATGGCTGTTAAAACTCTTATGAAAAATACCACATGATTTCGCTCATATGGGGAAGATTTAAAAAACCAATAAAAAACAAACTCACGGATGTAGAGAACAGATGGGTGGTTAGCAGAGGGGAAGAGGGGCTGGGGGGATGGTGAAAGGAGTAAAGGGGGACACGTGCAGTGACAGATGGAAACTTAATTTTTGGTGGTGAACGGGATGTAGTCTATACAGAAGTTGAAATATAATGATGTACACCGAAAATTTGTATAATGTTATACACCAATGTGACCTCAATAAAAAAAAAAAAACCGTCATGAGCAAGATCACCCAGGGAGAGAGTGTGGACGTAGGGAGAAGAGTGCCAGGACCTAGGCGGGTTCAAAAAGATCTTAAAACAAACAAAAACAGAAGAGGTCATATTCGTTCCCATGGTGAGGTGGGGAAACCTGTCTAACTGCTCTGGGTTTGTTCCCACCTCTGTAAAATGAGACCATAATCCTTCCTCATAGGACAATGCTCCAAAGCATCGGACGCAGCAAACGACGCAGCCCTAGGAGGGCTCAGAATTCTCCATCCTGACAAGGCCACAAAGGGACAGACTTAGATCTTCTCCAGCCAAGGCCAGCAGCAAGATATCCTTCACTGTCCGTCTCTGAGAGTAAGTCCCCCCACAGCTCTGCCTCTCAGCCACGCTCTGATCCCTCTTGTGCTATGTCCCGCAGAGGATATCCGGCTTACCTGCAGCTTCTCAGAACGACCACCAGAGAGAGCGCCTCCTGGTGACTGGTGCTCGCTGGCTCTCTCCTCGGGCTGCCCCCCCCACCTTCCTCCCTCTCCCCTTCCCTCTACCCGCTTTCCCCTCTTCTGTATCTTTCATCAAAACTTTCCCCGCATCTTCTCTCTGCTAGACTCTATCTCTCATACTGAGGACACAGGATTCCTGAGCTTGAAGATTTCGTGGACTGTTGAAGAAAAGAAACCAGTTACAACCACGGAACGGCGAGCGTGATGCAGGAGAAAGAAGGCTCTGGGGTAAGAAGGACCTAAGTAATTACCGGCAGACTTGTGCCATAAGCAGCTTTAAAGGAAGTTCTTCAGGTAGAAGGAAGACACCAGGCAAAAACTTGGATTTATACTAAGAAATGAAAAATTCCAGAAATGGTAAAAATGAAGACAAATATAAAATACTTTTAGGGCTTTCCAGGTACACAGTTGTATCATCTGCAAGGGACAGGTTTACTCTTTTTCTCCCCAATTCTTATGCTTCTTATTGATTTCTCTTCTATAACCGTTTTGCCTAATGCCTCCAGTACAATGTTGAATGGTAGAGGGTCTCCTTGGTTTATTGCTGATCTTAGCGGAAATGCCTCTAGTATTTCCCCATTAAGTAAGATTGTAGCTTTAGGAGCAATATATATATATATGTATCATTATATTAAGAAGACACTCATCAACTTCACTCTATGGTGAGTTTTTGTCAAGGACTTTTCCAGCATCTATGGAGATAATCATATGATTTTCTTCTTAAACCTATTAAAATCTGATGTATTATATTAATGGTTTCCCTAATCCCACGTGTTTGTGGTATATGGTAATTGCTGTTGGATTGTTTTCTAATATTTTATTTAAATATTTTGCATTAGTATTCATAAGCAATTCAATAAGTCTATAGTTCTCCTTTTGTGCTGCTTTGTAAAAAATTGAGTTTAAATATCAATGTTAGACTTGCTACATAAGAAAGAAATTAGAAGTTTTGAAACAATTTATGGAGCATTGGGGCTATCTAGTCTTTACAGATTTGGTAAAATTCTCCTGTGAAACCATCCGGGCCTGGTGCTTTTTTTGTGGGGAAATTCCTTGATAATTTTCTCTATTTCTTCTATGGAAATTATTTTGTTTAAGTTTTCTATCTTTAATTGAGTCAGTTTGGTAACTTGTATTTCCCTAGGAAACTATCGATTTCATCTAAGAATGCAAATTTATTTTCATTGAAGTTTGCAAATTAGCTTCTTTTGATTTTTAAAATTTCTTCTGTTCCAGTTATTTCTCCACTGTCCTTTCTTATTTTGTATATGTGTCGTTTGTCCCTTTTATTCTTGATTACATTAGCTAATTATTTATTTCGTTAATTTTTTTTGAAAACCAACATTTTATTAATTAGATCTATTCTTTTTCTAATCTCTGTCTCATTAATTTCTGCCTTTATCTTTGTTAGTTTTTTTCCTTGTGCTTTCTGTTGAGTTTCTTTATTGCTCTTGTGCTAGACATTATGACCTTGGAATTTAAGTCATTTATTCTTTCTTTCATTTTTATTTTCATATGTGTTTCCTCAAGATGAAGTGTGGATTCAACATTTTATGAATTCTGACATTCCAAGAGAGATGTTTTGGAATTTGTCAAGATGATTCTTTTTTTTTTTTTTTTTATGCGCCACTTTGTATGTGGGATGCCTACCACAGCATGGCTTGCCAAGTGGCGCATAGGTCGACACCGGGGATCCAAGTCGGCGAACCCCGGGCTGCCAAAGCAGAATGTGGGAACTTAACCACTGCACCACTGGGCCAGCCCCAAGATTATTCTAAAATGTATGTGGAAGAGTAAAGGGTTAATTATAGCCTGAACACTTCTAAGGCGGACGAGCAAGGAAGAGGCTTGGCCTCTGAGACGTTAGAACTAAATAATTGAGATGGTGCGGCACTGGCAGAGATAGATAAATTGACGGGTGGGGGAGAATAAAGCCCCGACAGAGACCATGGACGTGTAGAGCTCTGTCATATGGCAGAGGTGGCATGTTGTCTTGTTAGGGAAACAGAGGAGTGTCCAACACATGGGGCTGCCAAAGATTGAAACCTAATTCACATTATATAGAAATCCAGATGAATTAGGACTTACATATGAAAAACAACACTTTAAATTCTTCCTGGAGGGCCAGCCCAGTGGCGTAGAGTTTAAGTTCACACGTTCCACTTCGGCAGCCTGGGGTTTGCCAGTTCAGATCCCCAGTGTGGACATGGCACCACATGGCAAGCCATGCTATGGTAGGTGTCTCACATATAAAGTAGAGGAAGATGGGCACGGATTTTAGCTCAGGGCCAGTCTTCCTCAGCAAAAAGAGAATTGGCAGCAGATGTTAGCTCAGGGCTAATCTTCCTCAAAAAAAAAAAAAGACCACAACAAGATATCACTTTGCATTCTAGTAAAAAAATAGGAAATCTGGGGCTGGCCTGGTGGTGTAGTGGTTAAGTTTGCGTGCTCCACTTCAGCAGCCTGGGGATCGTGGTTTCAGATCCTGGGCACGTACCTACACACTGCTGATCAAGCCATGCTGTGGTAGGTGTCCCACATACAAGATAGAGGAAGACTGGCACAGAAGTTAGCTCAGGGATAGTCTTCTTCACCAAAAAAAAAAAAGAAGAAGAAGAAGTCTGACCCGACCATACCCAGGGTCAGAGAGTATATACCTCTATGGGATCTCCCATGTATTTCTGGTGAGGGTGTAAATTGGTTTCTAAACTGTTTTGGAAAACAGTTGGACACTCCTTCCGAGCTTGAGCATTGACTTGCCCTTTGACCCAGCATCCCCTTGAGCTGTGCTGAGACTGTGGGATGGAGAAGAGCCAGAGGGGCAAAGAGGAAGCAAGAAGCTGGTGACAGAGTGGGCTGCGTGGGGGCGGAAAGCAGCTTTCCAGTGCAAGAGCTATCTAAAGCAACAGAAGACTGGAAAGAGAACTTCATAGAAAACATTATCCAAATGGCTGATAAACATACGAAAATGTGCTGAAGCTCATTAGGCGTTAGGAAAATACTGTAACCACAATGAAGTACCTCCACACACTCCGTAAAATAGGGAAAATGTTGAGGAGGATGTGGAGCAGGCAGGATTCTCATCAAGGGCTTGTGGCAATGTCAATTTGTACAACCATTTTGGAAAACTATATGGCTTTACACCAGGAGACCCAGCAATTCTATTCCCAGGCACATACTCGACAGAAACGTGTACAAATGTGCAGCAAGCCATGTACAGAACACCCAGACTGCTGTGTGATGAAGGCGAAGCTGCTAAGAGAGTAGATCCTAAGAGTTCTCACCACAAGGAGACTTTTTTTTTTTTTTTTTGGTGAGGAAGATTAGCCCTGAGCTAACATGAAATCATGCGGGGTCGGTGAGCAGAGGAGTCGAAAGAAAGATTTCTTGGACTCTCAAGATCTGGCAGTAGTGCTGTTTTATTTAGAGAATAGTGTGGAATAGCATGGGGACAGTGATGAGGATTTTTAGGCTGGTTACTTTTAAAACTGCAGATGAGAAGCAGGCTCCGAGGACTGGAATTTTGCTTGCCCTTTTGAGACATTTGCGTTTGTGAAGGAAGGGGGGATGACCTTGTAGGGACCTGAAATTGGCCACCCCAGGATATGTCTCTTTGGCATCAGGATTGTTTTGGGCTGATTGCTTTCGATAAACTGGGACAGGGAAGGAGGCTCTGGGGAATGGAACTTGCCCTTGCTGGGACACATTTACATTTGTAAGGTAAATCTCTACCTGTAAAACGTGCCTCCCTCTCTGTACCAGGAAGAAGAGGAGAGATGACCTTGTCCCTAGAAGCTCTTAATGGGGAAGGCAAGAACTTAAGTTGGTTGCTGTCTGGCAATCTCATGTAACTGGTTTAGGGTGGTGGCGTCTAACCTTTCTAACCTTTACTTAATCCGATTTGATTCTTGTCTAAAAGTCATGGGATCACCCAATGACCAGACCCCACCTGCACTGATACCATTTTAACTTTTTTTCATGTTCTTTCCTTTGTCTTGTAAAGAGATGAATCATATACCTATGCCTTAAATTTAGCTCTAACCCTCAACTTGGGGCAGCAGCAGGAGCTCTGACTGCCCGTGGGTCTTGTCCCCACGCACCAGCTCTACCTGCCCATGGGTCCTGTCCCCATGCTATTCCACACTATTCTCTAAATAAAAGAGCACTACTGCCAGGTCTTGAAAGTCTAAGAAATCTTTCTTTCAACTCCTCGGCTCACCGACCCCGCATCAGACAGGACCCATGTGCAGTCAGAGCTGCTGTGTGGGGACAGGACCCATGGGCAAGCAGAGCTGCTGCCGGCATGTTGCTGCTGCCACTTCTGCTGCAAACATGGGTGGAGAGTAAGGCTAAATTTAAGGCATAGGTATGTGAGCCATCTCTTTACAAGACAAAGGAAAGAACATGTAAAAAAGTTAAAATGGTATCAGTGCAGGTGGGGGTCTGGCCATTGGGTGGTCCCACAACTTTTAGATAAGAATCAAATCGGATTAAGTAAAGGCCAGAAGCCACCACCCTAAATCAGTTACATGAGGTTGCCAGACAGTAACCAGCTTAAGTTCTTGCCTTTGGCATTGATTAAGAGCTTCCAGAGACAAGGTTATCTCCCTTCTTCCTGGCACAGAGAGGGAGGCAACCCCACAGACGGAGGTTTCCCCTACAAATGTAAATGCCTCCCAACAAAGGGTGAGCAAACTCCGCTCCTCGGAGCCTGCTTCTCATCTGCAGTTTTAAAATTAACCAGCCTAAAATCCTCATCATCTACTACCTATCCTCCTCCTTTTTCTGCTGAGGAAGACTGGCCCTGAGTTAACATCCATGCCTATCTTCCTCTACTTTATATGTGGGACGCCTGCCATAGCATGGCTTGACAAGTGGTGCGTAGGTCTGCACCTGGGATCCGAATTGGCAAAGCCCAGGCTGCTGCAGCGGACCGTTTGAACTTAACCGTTGTTCCACTGGGCTGGCCCTCTTTTCTTTTTATTGTATCTGTCAACGAAAATAATCCATAACCAATCTATAAATGAAAATTTGGGTGAGTTTATTCTGAGTTTAAATCTGAGGATTATAACCCGGGAGAGTCTTTCCACAAAGGAACAGAGCACTCCAAAGAGGTGGGGGGGTTTACAGGGTCGTTATATACCCTCAAAGAGGATGTTTCACATATGATTGGAATGTCCCTTCTACAATAGTCGCGAGACTACGCTGTCGGCACAGCGATTGATGGAAATAGCAGGTGGGTCTTCTGTCTCAGTGAACACAGCAGGGTGGCAGTCTGTTGTCTCCAGCTGGGTGGTCACAGGTGAGCTGGGAGGTGAGTGCAGCAATCAGTTCCTAGCCTAAGGAAAAATGCTAATGTCGGGGGGAAGTTGCATCTTTATCTCAAGGGCCTTTGTTCTGGCCATAGGAAATGTCTAAGCAGATATGCAATGCGTGCTCAATAGCCAGTCAGGCCCTTTTGGAGAAAAAAAAAGAGAAGTCAGGCTGAATTAGGTTTATACCAAATGGCTTCCTCATATACTCCAATATATCCTATTGCTTGCCATTTTTATTTGTCATATCTATATGAGAGACAATAACCTATTGTGGTAATCCTTTCACAACCTGTGTAAATCAATCATCATGCTGTATGCCTTAAACTTTATACAACAATGTAGGTCAGTTATTTCTCAATAAAACTGGAAGAAAAAGAAAGAACCCATAGCAGCACAATTCCTACTACTCAGGATCAGGCAACAACCCAAATGCCTCTCAGCAGAAAAATGGATTGATTGTGACATATTCAGATAACGAAATCCTATGTGGCAATGAGAACAAATGTATTACAGTAAATACACACAATTTGACTGACTCTCAAGAATATAATCTTGAGCTTAGGAAGTCAGTCCCAAAAGAGTATATACTGTAAGATTCGCTTTTTATAAAGTTCGAAAACGGATGAGGGCGGTGAGGCCCTACGGGGGGGCGTGACTGGGGAGGACGCAGGGGTGCTATCTTGATCTGTTTGTTGATCAGAAGGGTTGTTACACGAGTGTGTTCATTTGGTGAAAATGCACACTCTGCACACTCAGGACTTGTGTGTTGTACTGTGTGTCTGTTGTCCTTCCATTGAAAGTGTACATTTAAAAGGATTTAGGAGAACTGACTGAGAGATGTGCAAGGAGAGGGACAGAAAGAGTCTAGTGTGACTCTAAGGTTCTGGCCTGAGGGGCTAAGTCAATGGAGTACCCCTCTCTTGAGAGAGCAAAGAGCAGAGGAAAGGCTGTGTGGGCCGCTGAGGAGAAATCACGCTCAGCAACACTAACAGTGTGCTCTGATGGAGGTGCTCTGATGGAGGTGCCCAGCGGGTTCCAGTGAAGATGTCAAGAGGCCACCTAGATTTTTCAAGTCTGGAGCCCTGGGGGAACGTCAGAGCTGAAGATGCAGATTTGGAAGCCTTTGTTGTGTAGGTAGAGTACAAGGCCAGGAGCCTGGATGAGATCTCCAAGGGGACGAGTGTGCAAAGAAGAGGTTCGAGGACTGAGGGGGCAGGAGGGTGCTCAAACTTTTAGTCGGTGAAGGGTAAGGGCCACAAAGGAGACCAAGAAGCAGCCAGAGAGGTAGGAAGGAAACCAGGAGAGTGTGGTGGCCATAGGCCAAGAGGTTTCAAGGAGGAGTGACAAATACAAATGGCAAGTAATAGGATATATTGGAATATATGAGGAAGCCATTTGGTGTAAACCTAATTCGGCCTGACCTTGTCTTTCCAAAAGGGCCTGACCGAGGCCAGTGAGCATACACTGTATATCTGCTTTAGAGATTCCCTATGGCAAGAGCAAAAGGCCCTTGAGATAAAGGTGCAACTTCCCCCCCCCCCCCCCCAACGTTGGCATCTCCTTAAGGATTAAGCATCTTTCCTTAGGCTAGAAACTGATTGCTGGGCTCACCTGTGACCACCCAGCTCGAGACAATAGACTTGCCTCCTGCTACGCCCTCCCTCCGAGAGAGCAGACCCACTAGCTGCTGTGTCCATCAAGCGCTGTGCCGACAGGGCAATCTTGTGACTATTGTGGGAGGGACATTTCAATCATATGTGAAACACCCTCTTTGAGGGTATATAACCACCCTTTTACCCCCACTTCTTTGGAGTGCTCTGTTCCTTTGTGGAAAGACTCTCCAGGGTTATAATCCTAAAATTTAAGCTCAGAATAAACTCACCCAAATTTTCATTTATAGATTGGTTATGGATTATTTTCGTTGACAGAAGGAAGTGATCACCCGAGTCTGAGGCTGGTGATAGGTCAGGATGAGATCTGAGAACTGACCAATGGGTTGAGCGCCGTGGAGGCCATGGGTGAACTTGTCAAGGGCAGTTCCACGGAATGGTGGCATCTGAAGTATGGAGTCGGGGAGGGCAGCATGGGAGGTGAACGCATGGAGTGCAGATGGCTCTTCCAGGAGTTTTGCTGTGCAGGTGAGCTGCGAAATGGGGCAGGAATAGAGGAAATGATGCGGACAGGGGATTTTTAGACGGGAGCTATGACTGCATGTTTGTGGAGGGGAAGCAGTGTACGTAGCAGGAGAGAGAGGGGACAATCATTGGAGCTAAGTCACTGGGTGGGAAGAGGACAGGATTGAACTATACTTGGGGCTTCATCAGAGAAAGGTGATCCGGCACATAAGGGATTGCCTGAGGCGGCAGCTGCCCCCGGGTCAGGGCTCTACACTTCCTTTCCCTCCTCCCTCCTTTAGCTGGGCCCAGGGCAGGTGGATTCACATGTTTTTCCCAGAAAACAGGTCCCTGCCAGGGGTGGGGCAGGGAAGTCCTGGGGCTGGGCTAGGCTGGGCGGGGCACCCTCCTCCCACCCCACAAATGCTTACGCAACCTTCAGCAATAAACACCAATGTGTGCCTCGGAGCACAGCACTGCTCAGAGAAGTCCCCGGGGCTGGAGCCAGGAGAGGAAGCAGCATGGTGGAGTTGGCACCCTTGTCCGTGCCCTGGGAGCGCAGGAGGCAGACCCTCGCAGTCCTGCAGTGGATCTCCTTCTTGGTCTTGGGTAAGGAGGCCTGGGCTAGGGACACAGTGCATTGATGATGGAAGACATTCATCCCGAAGGGGGCTTTGCTACACTCAGAGACCCTGCCCAGAGAGACCTCTTGGACCTGCCCAGAGGCCTTCACAGGGTGTGGGGCGAGGGTGGGGTAGGAGCTATCATCTGTGGCTTTGGGCAGATTACTTAGCTTTCCTGGGCTGTGGGTCCCCCCTGAGCACTAGGACGGAGAGCCTGCCTTAGGCTGCCCGGTGGTGTGGGGAACGAGCTAGGCGACTGTGGGAAACGTCCAGGCTTCTGAGGCTGCTCAGAGGGGATGGATTTCCTTCTTCCCTTTCAAAGAGGGGGAAACTGAGACTGGGGGGTGGGGAAAGATAGGAGAACAGGGAAAGAACTGGGAGGGGAGAGAAGGTATGGGCTCAAAGTGGATTGGCGAGCCAGCAGGGTACCAGGCAAAACTGGGTCAGACTGACCAGCTATGTGAGCTTCGTGGGCCCACGCCCGACATCTCCAGGCCTCTACTTCATCATCTGCAGAAAGGGAATAACCATGCTGACCTTATAGGGCTGCTGTGGGGTGAAATGAGGAAATGTGCTTGCTCCCCCTGGTCTGGGATCACGCTTGAGGGTTAGTTCCCCTTGCGCACTCCACCCGCCAGGTGAATACATCCATCATGGCCAGGGAAACCACACCTGCCCAAACTCTGGCTCTGCTGAAAGGAACATTATTTATTTAAATTTTTTTTTTTTTTGAGGAAAATTAGCCCTGAGCTAATATCCACCACCAATCCTCTTTTTGCTGAGGAAGACTGGCCCTGGGCTAACATCCATGCCCATCTTCCTCCACTTTATATGTGGGATGCCTACCACAGCATGGTGTGCCAAGCGATGCCATGTCCAAAGGGGAACCCCAGGCCGCCAAAGTGGAACACACAAACTTAAGCACTGCACCACTCGGATGGCCCCCGGAGGGACTATTTTTGAGGAGGGCCCGGGACCGAGGATTGGGAAGAGAGAGTGACTGGGAGGGAGTATGTGGGATTCTTCATCTCATCTGCCAGCATCAGACTGGATAGGAACTGCTACCCCCCAGGCTGGTGTTCAGGCTGCACACAGATGCCACTATCCTGGTGCTAAGATATGGACATACATAAAATATGGACGTACAGGTTGGTCAACAGCCATTTCACACACACACACACACACACACACCATACACACAGGTGCTCCCTTAGAACTCCCCACAATTTTGCAGCTAAAGGATTCAGCCCCAGCAGAGCACAGGTCCCATCCTACTATTATGCTGTGTGACCTTAGCGAATTTCCACATCCTCTCTGGACCTCTATAAAGTGGGGTTTAAAATTTTTCCTTCTCAGAGTTGTGTGGATTAAGTGAAAGCGCCTCACTTCCTAAGTGCCCTACAGTCTGGGTTTTGCAGGCTAACAGGAGTTGAAGAGGGAGCCCAGCGGGAGGGGGATGGTGTGGTTGGGGAGCCGTCTTTCTGGTCAAGTGCAATTGCCCTGTGTTTTTTTCCTAACCTGTTTTTTTTCCTGACTGCAAAACTAATGCATGCTATTGCAAAACATTTGAACAAAATGTGTATCCTAGAAGTAAAAGACTTCGCCCCATCCTGCCCTCCAGGTGGCGACTGTTAACAATTTGTTTTATTCTCTATAGAGCTGGTTTTCTTCACGTAGGAGCCGCCCACACAGACTTCTGATTTTGCGCGAGGGGAGAGAGAGCCCTCGCTGGGGTTCTTTATTATGTTTTTCACATTAAAATTTTTTAATATAAAAAATAAATAAATGAGACTGAAGTCAATCTCCCCGCCATCCTTGCCTCTGGCATCGTGTCTCCTTCCCCCAGATGGGCGGGGCTCCTTCCATCCTCTGCGCACTCGCAACCATGTATGTGCAAATGTTCTTTTTCATATCAATAGTGCCATTTTATTCCCGCTCTTCTACAACTTTCTCTTTCAAAATTTTTATTAAAGAACATTTAAGACAAACACAAAGTTGACCAAGCCACAAGCAGTTAGTGGTCCTCTCTTGCCTGCTCCAGGAACCACAAGGCCGATGCGAGAACTGAGCCTTGGTTACAGCAGCCACTGACCACTGACCGACTGACCTGGGGTGGGGCAGAGTCTGGGAATGAGGGGCAAATGCCTGGAGGGAGGAGCTGCCGGGGAGAATAGTGACTCAGGGCTACCCGTTCTTCCAGTGTCTCAAGAGACATCAGATGTCAGGGTTTATATGTGAAGCCTGCCCATTTTTCATTATTAGTAAGTAATTTAATAGTATTTTAAAATAAAGTGCAAAGGTAGAAGCAACCCAAGTGTCCATGGGTCCGTTGACGGATGAACAGATAAGACAATAGGGTGTATACATACGATGGAATATTATTCAGCCATGAAAAGGAAGGAAATTCTGACACTTGCCACAGCATGGATGAACCTGAGGACATTATGCTAAGTGAAATAAGCCAGTCACAGAAAGACAAATACTTGATGGCTTCTCTTTTTTAAGGTTCCTCAAATAGTCAAATTCATAGGGAGAGAAGATAGAAGGGTGGTTGGGCGGGGTATGGGGTATTATTGTTTAATGAGTATGGAAGTTCAGTTTGGGAAGATGAAGAGTTTTGGAGATAGATGGTAGTGATGCTTATACAACAGTGTGAATGAACTTAATGCTGCTGAACTGTACAGTTATAAATGGTTAAGATGATCAATTTTATGTTATGTATATTTTACCACAAAAAAATTTAAAAAACGAAGTGCCCCAAACATGACACTGGAAAGTCAGCTCTATGAGGGCAGGAGTTTGTTCACGGCTGTACCACCAGCACCTGGCACATCATAGGTGCTCTGTGTAAAGGCAACATCTGTGAGCCCCAGCTTACGTCATCTAGCTTATGAATTTTTTCTACTGTTCAGACGGGGTCAAAAGTCTCCTCCTCCAGGAAGCCTTCCAGGAATGATAGGCCCAGTCCTCTCTACTTTCAAATGAAATACAAATCTGGAAGCTGACCTTTAAGAGTATGAGTGCATGGTGTTGAGTAGAGGGAATGGGATGGGGAGGGAGCAATATTCTATGGGAATGATACTCTATCACCATCAGCTTAGGGACGACCCACAGACCATCTCACCCTGAGATGAAGCTGGGATTAGCCTGCAGTAAGGGATTCAGGATCATAGGTCAGAGGGAAATTCCTCACTGGGCCTGGTCAGGGCCCTGCTGCACCCCTGACGCGTAGGCCGATCAGAGATTCGTCTCTTTCTCCCTCCCTCCCTCCCCAGGAAAGGGCATTGCAGGCAGAGGAAACAAAATGAGCAAAAGCTATGACACTGAAGGTGCTCAGTGAGTTGTAGGACCACTGAGCAGTTTAGTGTGGCCAGAGCACGGGGTGTGTATGCAGGCGGGGTGAGGCTGGAGCAGGAGAGGGTAGGGCCAGTTTACGGGGAGCTTGAAAGCCTGGCGGAGCTGTTGGGCTGTGCCTTGGAGTTATGGGAAAGCCATGGAAGGGCTTTAATTAGAGGAGGAATGTAGCCAGATTTCTCTCTGGAAAGATGGGACAGAGGGTGGACAGAAAGAGGGCTGGGCACCTTTTCTCTGAGGTCGCAAAAGATGGAAACTAGAAGCAGTTAATCTGATCAGTTGCCCACCAGGCACTTATTGAGTGCCTGGTGAATGCAGACTACTTTACTGGAGAGAAGGAGGGGGAGCGGGAGACTGGAGTGACTAAGACAGCCTGATGCAGTGGGGAAAAATGTTTTGGAGTTAGGCCTACCTAGGTTCAAATCTGTGCTCCCAGTGTGACGTTGGGCCGGCTGCACTCCCTCCTTGGGGGCGTGGAAAGCTGGTCTCTTCTTTCTGGGGCCAAGGGCTGGACAGGACAGTGCAGTGCTGGGCGCAGGGAGAGAGCTCAGTCCAGGCAGCCTCACCTCCTTCCTCTTGTGCCTCCGACCACTGACGGCTCCTGCTTCTCCCCAGGCCAGATCAGTCTTGTGGTCTTCATAGGCCTCCTGTTCACGAGATTCTGGTTCTTCAGTATCCTGTACTCAATCTGGTGGTACCTGGACCGAGATAAGCCACAGCAGGGGGGCAGGTGCAGCAAGGCCTTACAGAGCTGGGTCATGTGGAAACACATGAGGGACCATTTCCCCATCTCGGTGAGTACTGGGGCTGGCTGTGGTGTGGCCAGGGCCAGAGGGGTCCACATCTCTGTGGGGAAGCATGGCCATCTGTGGGGATGTGGGGCCAATATGAGGAATGAGGAATGTACAGGATTTGAAGGACTATGTGGGGCATATAGTCTGGCACACATATGTATCTTAGCGGTGTAAACCCCTCAGCAGCCCAAGTTTGGGGGTGAAGGTAATAAACTCAAGGTCCTAAGAGACCATCTAGCCCCACACTCCATCAGATGAGGAGACTGACACCCAGAGAGGGACAAAGATGTGACCAAGGTCACACAGTAAGTTCCTTCACTGGCTTTAAAGTTTGCATGTTAACCATGGGTAAAGGGTCAGAGGAGACAGCCTGAGCTGGTTCTCAGGTTCTGTCCTGCCTGTGACTCTGGTATGTTATGTGTCCGTGGGCAAAGCCTTGCCTCATTCTGAACCTCAGTTTTCCCATGTATCCAGTAGGCAGACTGATCCTTCCTATTCTGAGTGTCTTTGAATCTCTGACTCAGACTCAGGGCACCCGATGGCCATTGTGAACACTTAACCCTGGACCCCAAGAGCAGCCGACCCCTGGACTGGAGGGAACGGACCCATCAGCTGCTTTACTGAATCTCTGACAGACTAAACCTTCGGATGCAAGCGGCTGGGCAGGGATGGTTTACTGGCCAGATGGAATAGGATGGGGAAGACAGGTGCCAGGCAGGGGCAGTGGGTCCTCTTCTGCAAACAAGAGACAAGAAAGGTATAGAGTGTGGCCCACAGTTCGCCCACATACCATCTGTGTGACCTTGGGTGAGTTATGCAGTCTCTCTGAGCTTCAGTTTCCTCATATGTAAAGTGAAGATGATGTCACATGCATCATTCGCTCATGTGGATACAATGAGACAGCAGGTAAAGCATTTTGCAGGTCCTCAGTAAACTAGTAGCTGGTATGATTTTACCGATCACTGGGGACTCTGCGGGGACTGGGGTGTCACTGCAGGTCTGGGGAGGACTCTGACAGCCGGAGCCCTGCTGCTCTGACCTTCACACCCGCATGGCTTCTCCCACCCCTTCCAGCAGCTCCCCGTCTTCCTGTCCCTCCAGGAATTAGGTCCCCAGCTGGTAAAGAGGGAGGGAGCGGAGGAAACAGGTTCATAGAGGTTAAATAGTTCGTCCAAGTCATGAGCATTCAGAGGCCGTCAGGACTCCCGCCTTGCTCCCTTCTGGGAATCCTGCCCGCCTTGCTCCCTTCTGAGAATCCCAGGGCCCAGCCTGGACTAGCAAAGGCTGAGCAACAGCTGGGGCACAGGAGCCCCTTGCGCCCCAGTGAGCAAGGCCTCCTGGGCAAAGGGCAAGGGCGGGACGGGACGGGACGGGACGGAGAAGGGCGGCGGCTGGGCAGAGGGCAGGAAGTTGGCCAATAGAGACATCCATGCTCGTGAGGGGTGGTAGATGTGGAAGGGCCGAGCGAGCGGGCAGTGCTGAGCCAGCCCAAGGGGCCCAGGTGGGGGGCAGTCTGCCCCACCCCCCATATCAGCCTCTTCTGCAGGGCACCCTCCCAGGATCTTGTCAGCAAACACAAGCAGGGCTTGCTGGGCCCCAAGATAGCCGTGGGCACGTCATGGGCAGAGTCCCTTATCCCGCCCCAGACCTCTGAGCTTTGCGATTCTGAATTCCCTTCCCTCCCTCTCCTCTTCCCAGGCCAGGGCTCTTCTGTGCCAGGAAGGTCTGAGTTCCCAGGGCAAAGTGTGGCCTTAGCCTGGGAGTGTGTGTGACGTCAGCCACCAAGCCAAAGGAAACCTTAGATGGGTTCTGGCCTCCGCTACAGCTTTGTGGATTCTGGCTCCGTGGTCTCACCCCCCACTGCGAGCTGAATCCCGAGTTCCCCAAGGAAAGGAAGGTGCCCTGGGAAGGGACAGCACGGGCGCAGGCCCAGAGCCCACTGGGCGTGGTTTTGGAGCAACAGGCCTGGTGTTCAGTGTGACTACAGCAGAGGGGACCCCTGGGATGAGGCTGGAGGGGTTTTCAGGGATAAGGTAACAGAGGCCACTCAGGCCATTCCACAGAACTAGGGCTCTTCCAATGCACGTTCTCCAGGGGGCTGTCTTCTGGGCAGCCACAGCCTCCAAAGGTCAGCATCTGGTCTCTGCATCTGGAGACGCTGCCAGTTGCAGGTCTGGCAGAAAAGTGATGCTGAGGTAGCTCTGGGCCTGTCCTACCCACGGCCCTTCCTGCTCCTCCTCCAGCCAGGTGGCTCTCGAGGAGGGTTTCTCACCCTCGGTACTATTGACCCTAGACTTGATTTGCAGAGAGTCCCAGCACACAGTGTTTCAGGATTGTTGCCCACAGTAGGCCTGTTGCATCAGCACCTGCAGAGGGCAAGATGACACGCACTTTGACGTTGCCTGGCCCAGGCAGGGAGGCTGCCGGGGTGGGGCTGTGGCCTGCAGATTCCCTTCCCCACAGCCTCCGAGGAGACCCTCCAACTCTTCCACGCACCTTCACAGCGTGGGCCCTGCAGGGAGCCTGGGGTGGGCGGGAGGTGGGGACTCCCAGGCTGGCCGTGGACGAGGCGCTCACTTCCTCCGGCGATGGCTCCTTCAACTATGGCAGGGCGCTGCCTGGGAGAAGGTCTTCCTTCACATGGCGCCGGGGCCTGTCTCCTCTGGCCCTCCCAGGGGTCCTACCTCTGCCTTGGGCACAGCTGTCCCCTCAGCCCTAGGGCTGTCCCGCGGGACTGGGGGCATCCCTTCCTGTTCACTCCCACAGCCCTTCCCGCACTCGCTCTCCCAGCCAGGTAGCTCTCCAAGAGGCTTCTCCATCTCAGTGCCACTGACATTTCGGGCTGAGAGATTCTTTGTTGAGGGGGGTGGGTCTGCCTTCATCCCTGGCCTCTATCCACTAGATGCCAGTAGCATTGCCTTCTACCAGTGGTGACAACCAAAATGGCTGCAGACATTACCAATGTCTCCTGCAGGGGGTGAGGGGGGCAACCAGCCCTAGTTGAGAGCCACTGCTCTAGAGCCTGGGGTCTGTCCCAAGCTCCTCCCAGGTCTCACCCTCTCTCCGCCCCTCCTCCCTAAGTCCTGACCACAGCCATCTCTTTACCTGGGCTCCGCTTCCGCCAACACCCGCTATGCTCCATCCTCCACACACTGGCCAGAATAATCCTCGCAAAATGTTAAAACACAGCAGCGACTGCCATCACACTGTAGCTGAAATCTCATTTTTGCTGCAGCCCTCAGATCCCCGTGCTCTGGACCTCGGCCCACACCGCACACCTCTCCTCCCCGTGCCCCTCTCCTCCCCACTTTGCATCCAAGGTCTCCAGGCATGAGCCCTGTCACTTGTGCTGATTCCTTTGCCTGAAGTGCACCCCTTCACCCCGTTAACACCCACCACCTTTCACTCTGGGACTCCTACAAGGTGGCAGAGCCCGCTGGTCACACACGAAGCCAGGCTGTGTGTGTTAAAATCCTGCCTCTGCCACTTAATGGCTGTGTGACCTAGAGCAGGTTAATTAACCTTGTGTCGCAGTTTCCTCACCTGTAAAATGGGGGCAGTGACAGCAGTTCTCCCCTCGAAGGCTAACAGAGGATGGAGTGAGTCAGGGTACGTCAGGGGCCCGGCACCCAGTAGGGGCCGGGAGTGTTCATCCCCTTGGGCCTCGTTCCGGCACTCAGTGCCCGACGCACTGGACTTCCTCGACGCTAAGATGGCCCGATGCTAAAACATACCAGTATTTTATGGACCACTAAGAAGAAAATTCTTTCAATTAGAACTGTCAAATGCATCTTGTTAACAAAGTGTTAAGATGTAAAAAGAAAAAAAGGTGCATCTTAGAATGGAGGGAATATATCCGCAGATGTGGATGAGCATCTGCTAATGCGTGCCTGCCTGTGGAGGGCAAGGGGCGGCGCTCGGAGCTGATCCGCCGTGGAGCCTGTCCTTCCATCGGCAGTGATGGCAGGAGACTGAAGGACTCCAGTCCACGCACACGCACACGCACTCGGCCAACTGCCTGAACCTGGAAGGGGATTCCTATGCTTTAGGGCGCTGTTGAGGTATATCGGAATCCCCTGGGAAATTTGTCACAAATCAGATGCCCATAGCCAGAACCAGACCAGCTGAATCAGATTCTGCTTGCCCCGCATTTTTTTTTTTTTTAGATTTTATTTTTCCTTTTTCTCCCCAAAGCCCCCCAGTACATAGTTGTGTATTTTTAGTTGTGGGTCCTTCTAGTTGTGGCATGTGGGATGCTGCCTCAGCATGGCCTGACAAGCAGTGCCATGTCCGTGCCCGGGATCCGAACGAGCGAAACCCTGGGCTGCCGAAGCAGAGCATGTGAACTTAACCACTTGGCCACGGGGCCGGCCCCTGCCCCACATTTTTAACCTGCTGAGCATGTATGTGTGAGGTACATAAATAGGCCATGAGCTGGTTCTCCAGGCCTGGGCCCCGGGGCAGGGAGAGGCAGGGGGCTGATGCCAGAATCACCTTCTCCTGGGAGGGGAAGTTTGGGAGCCCCAGACCTTCCAAGTTGGACGAAAAAGGAAAAGGGCCCAGAGACAGTCCTGAGTCTCAGGATATCTCCCCTGGTCTGGAACAAAGGCTTCCTGACCCTTTCTGGTGGTCTGCAGGAGACGGTGGAACTCAGATTCGGGTCCTCTGTGTGGCCTGGGCGGGGTCACTTACCCCTCCGCACCTCAGTTTGCTCAACTGCCAAATGGGGGCTCCCACAGGCCACGGTTAAAGAGGCTAGTGGTGTGGGTGCTTTGCAAACCATAAAGGAGCCCTGAGGACAGTGGGCTCTTGAGGCATTTGGGTTGCCCCAAGGGTGTGAGACGGCACAAGGACATTTGTCGAGAGATGAGACTGCGCCGACACGGTAGAGACACAGCCCCTCATTGTCCTCCCTCCCACCCAAGGTCCAGATGCCCTCTTCTGGAGGGCCTGCTGCAGGGCTGTGGTCTTCTGGCAAGGGTCTTGGGATTCAAAGTAGCAATGTCCCCAGGAGGACTGAAAACATGTTCTCACAAGGACTTGTGCACAAGTTATTCATGGCCACATTATTTGCAATGGCCAAAGGGTGGAAATATCTCCAATGTCCACCGACATTGGACATCGAAATAGATAAATGTGTTACCGCCCAAGGGGGGTCCTCTGCTCACTGCAATACATGCCAATAGTCAGGAGGCACGGTGGTAGGAGAGAAAGGGTTTTTTGTGGGTTTTTTTTCAACTTTATTATTTTTTCAAATTTTTTTTTTTTTTGAGGAAGATCAGCCCTGAGCTAACATCTGCCAATCCTCCTCTTTTTGCTGAGGAAGACTGGCCCAGAGCTAACATCCGTGCCCATCTTCCTCAACGTTATATGTGGGATGCCTACCATACATGGCTTGCCAAGTGGTGCCATGTCCGCACCCGGGATCCAAACCGGCGAACCCTAGGCCGCCAATCGGAAGGTGCGTACTTAACCGCTGTGCCACCAGGCCAGCCCCGAGAAAGGGTTTCTTTATTACAGCTTGCCAGCTGGAGGGAAGATGGCTGACTCATGTCCGAAAGAACCATCTCCCAGAACAAACACTACAGGGCAGTTATATACAGGGCCAGTCTCCAGGGGGGCGAGATGGCTGGTCTCTGGGTGGGGCAGACATCTGGCCCCAGTTCCTGATAGTTCTTTGTTTTACTGGATGTGCATCAGAGACTAGAGCGAGGCCCTATACCCTGATCATTCAGTTGTCGTTGATGATGGCTGTCAGCATAGCTCTCTGCCGGGGGTCATCACATTCCTAAGGAACTCAAAAGAACAAAGTTATCATCTTAAAGCAGCTGGGAGGGGCCACAAAATCTACAGAGCATGTCTGGGCTAGTTAGTCAGAGGTCATTTAAAGTTACAATATGGTTTTTTTCCTACAATATGGCTTCCCTTATGTCAACCTTGTGTGGAGCCAGTATCAAATGGACAGACAAAATGTGGTCTGTCCACACAATGGAATAGTATTCCCTTGTATCAATGGAATGAAATGCCAGTTCACGCTTCAACATAGCTGGACCTCGAAAACATTCTGCTAAGTTAAAGAAGAGACACAAAAGGCCACATATTGTGTGATTCCATTCGTATCCCACATCCAGAATAGGCGAGTCCATGGAGACAGAAAATAGATCAGTGGTTGCCAGGGGCCGAGGGAAAGAGGAGAGACTGCTAATGGGTATGGGTTTCTTTTTGGGGTGTTGAAAATGCTCCGGAATTAGACAGTGGTGGTGATTGCACACTTTAAAAGGGTGAATTTGATGGTGTATGAATTATATCAATAAAAAAATAGCAACCCCCAGAGCTTAGCCTAGCCTGGCTGTCCCCTTTCCCAGCCGTGCAGACGGGCACCCAGCCCAGCCAGCCAGGACGTGTCCCTAGGGAGGTTCTTTCCCCACACAGCATCCATCTTTGCCCTGTCACACTCCCCTCCCCGAGAGAACTGAGGGAGCAAGATAGAGAGCACAGCACTTTACAAACTGCCCCTCGGCTTCCCTCACTGAACCCAGCAGCAACCCTGCTAAGGAGGAATTATCACTGTCCTGTGGGACAGAGGGGAAACTGAGGCACGGAGAGGGCAGCGGCCTGGCAAAGGTCATGTGATGAGCCACTGGCAGAAGTCAGGTCTCCTGACTCCCAGCTCAGGGTCCTTTTCCCTGCTAGTAGAACCCAGGTGATATGTCAGGACAGGATGAGGGGCAGGGGGCCTTCCTTCCAAGGCAGGCTCATCAGCCTCATCCATCCATGGGTAATGCTTTTCTTCCTTCATTCCACAGTCTTTCCAGAGCATCTCCTCTGCTCCAGGCCTGCAAGGGGACAAGAGATGCACCAGCCAGGTGGTCTCTATCTCATGGCCCTTGCAGTAATGGTGTCATAGCACAGGCACAGGGCACAGATGGAGGAGATCAGCACAGAAAGACAGCAGTGGGGACTACATGTGAGGAAGTCCAGACCGGGCATCAGTGGGACAGCAATGGCCCCATCAGTGTGCCCACTTGGACATGCACATGCTGATGCATGTGCCAATACTGGCACACTTGGCTTGACACAGGCCCTCACCCTCACCAGGATGTTACTCTATACACAAAGCCTTCTTTATTAAGGGGATAATCATCCCTTCGTTCATTTGTTATTTTATTCATTTCATTCATTCTTCGTTCATTTATAATAGGTAATACATTCTTGTTCAAAATTCAAAAGGGTATGTAGTGAAAAGGCCCCGTCCCATTCCACCTGCCATCTCCCCAGTTCCTTCCCCAGAGGCACCTCTGCTGCCAGCGTCTGGTGAATCCATGCGCAAGTAGACGTATGCTCCCCTCGCAGCACAGCTGGTGACATTCTACATGCATCGTCTTGCCTGTCGCTTTTTCACCTGACAAGCGACCGTGGCCACCCTCCCCCATCAGGACAGGAAAGCTGCGTCATGCTTCTCTACGGCTGCACAGTCATCCAGCATCTGAATGTTTCATAATTTGTCTAAACAGACCCTGTACATGGACGTTTGAGTGGATGCCAAGTTTTTGCTCTTACCAAACAATGATGCTTCCGTTAATAATCTTGTTCAGATGTCATGTTGCACAAGTGAGAGAAATTCTGTGGCTCACAACTCAGCAGTGAGTTGCTGGGTGAAAAGGTGAGTTACTTTTTTTGGTTGTGATAGATATTGCAAATCACCTTTACAGAAGTTGTACCAAATTGCCTTCCCACTGGCTGAGAAAGAGGATTCATAAGCGAGGGCTTCAGAGCTGGGAGCCAGGTATGTTTTTAAAGAAACACCACTGGATGGGTTCCCGAGGAAGCCCCTTTCCCAGTGAGAATGATCTGAGGTTTCTCTGCTCTGTGTGTTTTTCTCACATCAGCCAGTCCCCCTCTGCCTGAGTGGAAGAGGTTTGTCATTGGGTGGGAATGGTCCTTCCACCTGCGGTCCCCGCAGCCTCTCTGCAAAGGGTCAGTGGGTAACCAGGAGGGCATGCTGGGGGTGGGGGTTCGCAGAGACCAAGTCGAAGTCAAGGACAGGATACTCTGGAGTGGCTCAGCCTGGACAGCACAGACAGGCTCAGAGACCCACTGCTGTCCCCCAGGTCCCTCGAGGCGGCTTGGAGGCAGGCAGCCAGGCCTCTGTGGCCCCCAAAACAGCAACAGGAGTCCTTGAGGAGTCACCCACTGAAAGCTGCAGCTCGATGACAGGATGAACTTACACCCTGGCAAAGCTGAACCACGATGAAAGGGCTGCCCCAGGCTCTGGGTGCGAATTATAGGGCAGTCCTGTGAGGGAGCCTCCTGGCAGGGGCTTGGGACTTGGTCCAGAGTCACCCGGGGCTTCAAACTCTGATGGCTGTGGCTCCCAGAGGGCAGAGCACTGTAAAGGGGGTGCCCTGTGGTTCCTGGCAAGGTGGGAAGGGATTGGTCCCCCCTAGACACACACACACACGCAGAGTCACTGCCCACAGCAATGATCTTCACAGACTAGGCTACATTGCAGCCTGTCCAGTAACCAGCCGGGAACAGCATTTGTTAACTCAGTTCCTGCCCCCTCCATCCTCACCCCACTTCACCTAGAAACCACTAACGACAAACGGTTCTCCTCTCCCACTCAATCTGCAGTGTCTGGTGGCCCCTACTATATCCTCTGGGCTGCAGGCCTGACCAGACCCGGGCAAGTCTCTGTGCCAGCCGAGCTGCCCCAGGCTGGGGCAAGTGAGCCATGAAAGCCTGGCAGGGGGGCAGTAGAGAGCCACAGTGAGACCCCTGCGTTGTGCAAGGGGTCAGCAGGACTAGAGGCGGCCTCCTGGTCTGCAGCTCTTCAACCTCACAGGAAGCGGCCCCTGATAGACCTCGCGCTCACTCCCAGGTCCTAAGAGTCAATTTTTCTCATACGGAGTTTTGTTAAAATGCGGCTCTTCCAGCATGGTGCTGCCCCCGTGTGGCTCTTTGGTGCCTTCAAATTTTACCCTGTCATGCTGTAGCCTTGGGGATTCCAGGGCACGCTCAGACAGGAGCTTCCTGGCAGTCCTGGGGGGTCGGCGGGACGGGGCCAGTGTGGCCATTTCACGGGTGAAGAGCCTGAGAGGGGAGCAGTCTGTCGGAAGCCAGCAGCGAGTCTGAAGCCCAGCGGGCACTTCGGTGTCGCGGGGTGCATTCACACACCACATCTCAATCTTCCTAAGGGCCTGAACTCAGAGACAGGGAGCAACCCGCCCCAGGTCACATAAGCGAGTGGCAGAATCAGGGAGGGCATGCAGGTGCAACCCTGGCTCACCAGGTTGCTGTCCTTGCAGCTGGTCAAGACCGCTGAGCTGGACCCCTCCCGGAACTACCTTGCTGGCTTCCACCCCCAAGGGATCATGGCCCCTGGAGCCTTTGTCAACCTGTGCACGGAGAGCACCAGCTTCTCTTCGCTCTTCCCCGGCATCCGCCCTCATCTGATTATGCTGCCCTTTTGGTTCCGGGTCCCCTTCTTCAGGGAGTACCTCATGATGGGGGGTGAGTCTTCCCAGCCCTGGGTAGCCCAGGAAAATGGGGCTGGAGGCACGGGAGTGGGGTTTTGGGGAGGAGGACTGTTGTGTACTTCTTGTAAGAGCATGTGCAGCAAGAGAAGGAGGCTAGACCCAAGGAAGCACTTCCCACAGCACTGTGCTGGGCCAGTGAGCTCGGTGAGGAGGCGAGGAAGAGGGAGAGGACTCAGTTCCAGTACCCAGAGAAGTCCCAGCTGGAGTGGGTGGGGTATGGGACCCAGGCGTCTGTGGGCACCACTGGTGATCTCTTCCTTAGGCCACAAGCATCCCCACGACCCCTGCCCCTCACCGCATACCTGACCACCTTCCTCTCTCCCCAGGGCTGGTCACATCGGACAAGGAGAGCATTGCTCATATTCTGAACCGGAAGGGCGGTGGCAACCCGGCGGCTATCATTATAGGAGGCGCCCAGGAGGCACTGAATGCCAGGCCTGGAGCCTACACCCTATTGCTGCGGAACCGCAAGGGCTTCATCAAGCTCGCCCTGCTGCACGGGTATCTGGGAAGGGTGCTCCCGGTTCAGCTGCAGATTGGCAGGATTATATTTTGGTGGGAGGACAGCAGAGATTAACGTGGACTCTATTTTGGTAGGGAGATTCTCAGTCCATTCACAATGAAGACTGTATTTTGATGAGAGATGTATTGTCTCATGCCCAAATACCCAGGAAAGATTCCAGAAGGGACACTAGGAGATCAAAGGGACTAGGTGGGGACGGATGTATTGCTCAAAGCCAGTACTCGATCTGAGACCTACGGGAGCGAGGGGAACAGAGTTTGGGGCATATCGCAGAGCTGTTATCTCACCTTGAAGCATCTTTGCAGAATATAAGCCAGCTGGGGCAGGCGAGATTTTTCAAGGTTTGCAGATGTTTTATATCCGAGAGGATTCTGAACCATTCTGCTCTACCTGTCATGCTGCAACTGGGAGGTGTAGGCCTGAGGGCAGCCAGGACCTGCCCGAGGTCAGAGAGCAAGGCGGTGACAGGTCTGGGAGAGCACTCAGGCCTCCTACTTCTGGCCTAGGGCTCTGTCCTCTGCTCCAGTTCCTGGTCACTGGGTCCCTGCTAGAAGCTAGCAGGGAAGCTAGGTGGCGAGTTTGGGCCTTCCTAGGGGCCTCCCACACACCCTCTCTCCTGCCTTCCTCCAGGGCTGCTCTGGTGCCGATGTTCTCCTTTGGGGAGAATGACCTATTTGACCAGGTTGAGAACTCACCCAGCTCCTGGTTGCGCTGGATCCAGGACAAGCTGCAGAAGACGACGAGTTTCTCCTTCCCACTCTTCCACGGCCGTGGCATCTTCCAGTACAGCTTCGGTTTTATTCCCTACCGCCAGCCCATCACCACCGTAGGTGAGCCAAGACCCAGGCTGGGAGGGCATAGGCTACAGGGAAAGGGGCCTGGGCTGTGTGCTGCAGGGGACATGGAGATGGGCCCTCATGGAGCTCACATTTTAGACTGGGAAACAGGCACACAAGCAGACAGCCCCAGTACAAGGCAGTCTGGGATGAGAACTGTAACAGAGGCACAAAGAACCATGGTCACTGCTTACTGAGCCCCTGCTGTGTGCCAGGCACAGCACTGGCTCCCTTACATGCAGCAGCTCAGTTGATCCTAACAACCTTCAAGGCAGGGACTACACGCCCTATTTCACTGATGGCAAACTGAGGCTCAGAGAAGTTAAGTAACTTCCAAAAGCTGCTGCTGCCTTTGAGTAACAAAGTTGGGATTTGAATCAGGATCTAGTTGACTTTTTATTATGGAGGGTTTAATAATTATGAAGGCAGAAGGAGGGTTTAATTCTGACCCAGAGGTTCTACTAAGGCTTATTGAAGAAGGTGGATCCGAGGGAAGGGCGTTCCAAGTCTGTTAGACTTGTGTGTAAAGTGGCGATCAAGAGGCTATGAATTAGAGCCTGAGGGATTTTCCTGTAAATAATGGGCCTGAGCTTTACTGCATGGACTGAGCACCAACTTTTTCAGTTATTTGGATCGCTCATTTGCTTTCTTCTTGGATTCTGACTCGGTTCCTCTGACAAAGCCTATAGAGAGAGGTCCAGTCATCTCCATCCACTCACTTATTTGTCAGTTGAGCACAGACTTTCCCTGTGTTGTGTGGCAATGTTTTTATGAATGTTAATACTGCTGCTGCCTCCAGAGCTGTTCCCAAGAGGAGAAGGCAGGGGAGCTGTCTTCACAGCCAGGCAGAATCAGAGGAAAGAGGTTAGTCAGGGCCTCCCTGACTCCTCCCTCGAATGAGGGGGGCAGTGCAGGCTATCATGGAGGGAGGGGGGAAGAGCCGCCTGGGTTGTGGGCCCACCTCATCATGGAAATACAGACACTTTTATTCACTTTTAGGCATCATAGGCTCCTAGAACCATATGGCCAGAGATTAAGAGCACACCCCCAGGGTCTAAAGCCTGGCACGGATTCTTCCTGGCCATGTGACCTTGAACAGTTACTTAACGTCTCTGAGCCTCACTGCCTCACCTGTCAGATGGGAATGATAACAGGTTCTGTCCCTGTAGGATCATTATGAGGACTGAAGGAGACAATGCTCGTAAGGCACTTAGCACGTTGCCTGGTGCGCCATTGTTGTTCTATCAGAATCTTGGAGTTGCTCTAACATCTTAGAATCCATCACTTGAACTCGTGTCAAAAGGGATGGCAGTAAGAGCACTTTCCTGCAGGACTGACCCCGAGGGTGGGCACCTGCTCCAAGGGCCCCTGCGACCCTGGTGGTTCCTGCTCGCAGCCACCGCCCACCTTTGTGTCTTGCAGTGGGGAAGCCCATTGCAGTGCAGAAGACCCTGAACCCCTCACAGGAGGAGGTGGACCAGCTGCACCAGCGCTACATCAAGGAACTGTGCGACCTCTTCGAAGCCCACAAGCTCAAGTACAACGTCCCCATCGACCAACACTTGGATTTCTGCTGAGCGCCTCCCCAGAGGACAGGCTGGCGTTAGGGAGCCCCGTGGGCAGTGCCGTGATCTGAGAAGGCTTCCTGGAGGTGTCTGTTGAGCATATCTCCAGTCCTTCCCAGACTCCTGCAAAGCCAACGCATGCCAGGCCCCAAGTCACGGCTGGCAACGTGGCCGAGGAGACCAGACTCCAGCGCCGGCGCCTTGCAGCCCTGCTGGGAAACCTCTGACAGGGCCTGTCTCCTCGGTCTGCTCATCTGTGAAATGGGAGAGAGGGCTGCAAGAGAATGGTTTCTGAGGTCTCTGTCCTCTGTTGTAATGGCACTCAATGGGCAGGAAAAAAAGAGCAGCAACCAATTACCAGATTTTTCTTCCTCTACCTTGAGTGACAGCATGGGAGCAGCCAGCAGCTCCAGCCCTTTCGCCTACAAGTGCCCTCATCGTGCGCCCTGGAGACCCAGCTCCTCCCTGCCTGAGCTGGAGAGGAGGGCGCGGCCACGGAGGCCCTGTAGTCACCCTAGGCAGCTTTGAGTTTCTGGGTCCTCTGGGCTCTGGAGTGGCAGCCAGAGGGGCCTGGAAGGTGGGGAAGCGGAAATGCACTCTGTCACTGGCTGTAGGACCGTGAGCGGGGCCTCTTGGCCCTCCCTCTGCAGCTCAGTTTCCCCAACAAAGATGACCTCTGAGTCTCGGCTCTGACATCTCAGGCCGAGAGCTCAGGAGGGCACCTCTTACTCGTCATTTGTAACTTCAGCCCCTGACCCTGGCACAGAAAGGGGGCTCCATAAATGTCAGTTCAATAAATGAAAGGATTCTACTTTAGCCTTCTCTTCCTCCCCACCCCCCGGCCAAGAGGGCTGGTCGAGGCCTCACCTTTGACCCCAGCCTGGCCCTGTCTCACCTTTTGAGAAGGTGGATCAGATTGGGCCAGGGATACCGTGTTGCCCCTTCCTTCCCGATCTGTCCACCTCAAGCTGACCACGTCCGACCCTGTCCTGTTGGGAAAGAAGGGGAAAGGACTCGTAAAGGCAGAGGGCAGACCGGCCCAGAGAAGGAAGCCCAGATGTGGGGAGTGTACGTCTGTGTGTGTGTCTGCAGGGTGGGCGAGATGGAGACAGAGGCTCTGGCGAGAATTCTGGGTTCCTGGGTTTGGGACCTGCATCAGTAGCAAGAGGACCGCATGGCTGGGTAGGACCGTACTTGTGAATCCCCCTTGCCCTCCACGGGGGCAGGCTCTTTTCCCTCTAGGACCAGATCACACCAATAACCACCACATGGGGGCATTTTGAGAACTGTGAGAGCAAGGCTGCAAGGTCTCTTAAGTCTTAGGCTGCACAACTTGCACAGGGTCACTTCGCTGCATTCTGTTGTTCAAAGCAAGTCACGAGGCCCGGCCAGACTCAGGGGTGAGCAGTGGACTCCCCCTCTGCATGGGCGGAGTGGCAGCATCATGATACAAAAGGCTGGGGCCACGTGCAGGGATTCTCGTGGTCATCTTTGCAAACAAGCCAACAAAACGTTATAAAGGAAAGCCTGCAGCCAAGCCGCACCCTCCCACACAGCCTGGAATTCCCTGCATGACAGTGAAAAAGGCCGTAGTTTACCCCATAGCTTCTGCATCGCGGCCATCCCCACCTCGCTCTCCCCAGTCCATCCTCCGTGCACAGCCACAGTGAGCTGCCCAAAACACAAACCCTGTCCCCCACTCACAATCCTTCTCTGGCTCGCCATTGCTCCTGGAGCTTGTATCAGCCTGGATCCCACAGGGAGTAGATGGCATATTAAACTAGGATAATATGAGGAGGGTTTAAGAAAAGAACAATCTTCTGCGGCGTGTGCAGGGTGTGCCACACAGGACGGTGCAGGAACCCAGGGCTGTGGCAGCCGCAAAGTACAGCTACCACCCTGAGGCCTGGAAGGACAAGTGGAGGCAGCAGCCACCTGAACCAGGGGAGAGTCATGTGCAGGGGCCGTGGCTGGCCAAGGAGCACAGGCAGGGCTGGGTGACGCTGCAGGGAGGGGGCCAGGAATGAGCATTCCCCCCTCACTCTCCTCCCTCCCTCTCCTGCCAAGGCTCCTTATTGCCTGAACCCAATTGGAAGCTAGAGGGCACAAGGGCCTGTGGGTGCAGGCCACACAGGTGGGTCTCCCAGGAAGAGCAGGGGGGAGATGGGTGGAGAGTGGATCTGGGGGGGTCAACGGAAGACAGAAGATGCCTACCTCAAAGCCCAAGCTTCTTTGCCTGCCCTTCGCCACTCTCCACCATCTGGCCCAGTTTTCTCCATCCTCATCCCTCCTCCTCGCGTTATACTGACCCACTTGCAGTTCCTTGTATCAGCCATGCTCTCTCACCTCTGGGCTTTTGCCCATGCTGCTCCCTCTGCCTGGAATGGCATTTCCCCGACCCCATCTCTTTGTCTGGGTTGTTCTTACTCCTTCTTCGAGCCTGGTTTCCCCTATTACAGGAAGCCTCCCCTGACGCCTGAGTTGAGAGAGGGGCTCCCACTGGGTTCCCCAGACTTGCCCTCCCTCTGTCACAGCACTCAGCACCCTGGCAGTTGTGAAGCCACGCACTGATGCCCCCTTCTCCAGTGCCCTCCCTCCAGCAACCCGCACACGGAACCTGCATCCTCACTCTCGAGCAAAACCCAGCTCCCTAAAACGGTCTCCGAGGCCTCAGGATGATTTCTAAACTCCTCCTCAGCCTGGCATTCGAGGCCCTTTCTCATCTGCCCCCTCGACCTCCCCAGCCTCACCTCCCAGACCTTCTCCCCTGCATCCTATCCCCTGTACATCCTTCACTGATTGCTGACCACACGCTGCTCTTGCATCTGCTGTGTTCCGAGGCACGCTGTTCCCCTTCCCCAAAATGCTCTTCCTCCTCAACCTAGTCAACGTCACTGACCCGCAAAGGTCACCTCCTTTGTCAAACCTCAGCACACCTCACCCACCCTCACACCCCGCTCTCCCACCCCACTGCCCTGAATCAGTTAGTTACCCCTCTTTCGGACTAGTTTTTGGGGTGAAAGGGCCATGGTCATTAAGGGGTGAGTGACTCTTCTGTCTCCCAGTGGACTAGGAAGCCCCCGAGGGCCAAGACTCCATCCTTGTCGCCCTAAGCCCCATCCCAGCACCAGCGCAGGGCCTGGTGCACCTCTGCAGCCCCAGCAAACGGGGCCTGGTTGCATAAATGAACTCTCACATGCTTCCTCTGGTCCAGCACACACTAGGCCTGGGGCAGGGATGAGGGGAGAAGACCAAGACTTTGCCTCTGGAGGTGACTGAACTAGTTCTCTATTGCTGTATATATAACAAATCCCCCAAAACCTGTTGCTTTTGACAAACATTTATTGTCTCGCCGTTTCGGAGGGTCAGGAGTCTGCAAGTGTCTTTGCAGAGGGGTTCTGGCTCAGGCTTCTCACAAGGCTGCAGCCCAGCTGTTGGCTAGGGCTGCAGTCCTGGAAGACTTGAGGGTGGCGGGGGGGGGGATCCCCTCCCAAGCTCAGCCATGTGGCTGCTGGCAGGAGGCTTCCGTCCCTCACTACGTGGCCTCTCCATAGGGCTGCCAATGACACGGCTCCTTCCAGAGCAAGCGAGTAGAGAGAGAGAGGCCACACTGCCCTGTCTGATCTAGCCTCCGAGTCACACGTCACGGATTCTGCCTTACTCTATTGATCAGATGTGAGTCACCAAGTCTAGGTCACACTCCATACAAGGGTGTGGACATCAGGAGGTGAGATTGTTGGGGGCCAGCTTGGCGGCTCAGTGCCACGGCCACAGCCCTCAGCGATTAGACCGGGCTACACCAGTGCTGTGTACTGAGGCACCAGGTGGCTCGCCTGGAGGACAGAGGCTGTGCTGGCCATAGAGGGTCCCCAGATGGGTGGGGCAACAGTTTAAGCAAAGGTCGGAGGTGGGATTGATGGCTGTGACACTCTGGCCTGGTTGGGATGGAGTACAGGTGGCCATTAGACTTGAGGGTGCCGGGATGTGGGATGGGCAGAGACTTGAGGGGTCAGAGGGAAGAGAATTCTCCTCTTTCCCAGGAACCTTGGAGGCCTAGGGTGAAGACATGAGCAGCACAAGATGGGGGTAGAGAGCCTTGATCAGGACTGCCCAAGAGAGTTATCAAGTAGGAACAGCCACACTGGACTTTGAGCAAAAAATGTCCTTTTATCATGTTGAGCCACGGAGATCGGGGGTGTTTGTTACAGCAGTTGGCCTTCCCAATCAAGGCAGTGTGCCCGTAGCTGCACAAATGAGGGTTCGGTTATTAATTTAGCATCTCCTAGCTGACACCTCCTTAGGGCCCCCAAGGCCTGCCTCAGGGGGCTCACAATTGTGTAGGAAGATAGTCTCCCCGACCCCAACACACACACAGATTCAGACAGCCAGAGGACAACAGGATTTGTCAGGCGTGATAGAGTGGGTCAGAGGCCCTCAAGTGACAAGGACAGCTGGATCGCCTGTAGAAATCAGGCTGCCCTTTGACCTGGGGAGAAGTTCTCAGATATCATTTCCCACAGGGAACAAAGGGCCTGCTGGGGCCCAGCCTGTCTGGCACTACTTTATGGTGATGGGTAGGACAGGGGTCAGCCAGCATAGCACCGCCAGCAGCCACGTGCACGGGCCAAGGCTCAGCCGCTCAAGGAGACGATGCTCTGCTAGGGTTCAGGAAGAGGCGGGGCAGGGAGGATGGAAGCTGCTGAGCAAGCAAAGGCAGAGAGGACGGAAAGCACAGGACACACGTCCACAACTGTTACTCGCATGGTTCAGCAGGCAAGGGTGAGTTTAAGAAGAGGAGGCTGGAGGTTGAGGCCTCTGTGCAGCAAACTTGTATTGAGATCCGGTAGTGAATAAGGCAGACGGTTCCCTGACTGTGCCTTGCCTACTGACTAGTGGAACTCAAATGTCCAGTCAAGGAGTCAGGAATGTATCCCCAGGGTAGGGAGGAGCCCCAGGAGGTCCTCAAGCTGGAGTGGGCCATGAGCCAGGCCAGAGGGCCAAAGGATGCCTTGGGCTGAAGTGGGCATCTGTGTTCAAGAGCCCACAACAGGGCAGAGTCAGCACCCTGAGCCACTTTCTGAGAACCTACTGTGTGCTGGGCTCTGGGTGGGTTGCTCTGTATGTACTATCTCAGTGATGCCCCTAGTGACCTCTTTATAATAAATGAGGTTCATTTGTCAGAGAAGTTAAAAGACTCTGGAATCCCGGTCCCAACATGAAGGCTGCCTGCCCAGAGAGCTACCACACGTGGCTCCCATCTGCCTAGTTCTGGCCTCTGGCCGGCAGAGCGGCACGTTGGAAATGGCAGAGGCCTTGAGCCAGCAAGGCACACGGTGCCCAAACTCATCTGTTTGGCTGTGTGGCCCCACACAAGTCACATCCCCTCGCTGGGTCTCAGCTTCCCCACCTGTGGATGGTTCATCCATAAAAGAACGTCAATAAATGCTGGCTCTTCCTTGCCCCGTCCCTGTAGAAATGCCAGGAAATGGTGTGGAGAGGCCTGTGAGAGTTGGTGTCTATCACAGGCTAGGTTTGGGCACGTCTTAGATTCTGTACCTTCCCCATTGCTCCCTGCAAGGAAACTGACCTGAGTGCTTCCCTTTTTAACTAGTTGAACTGGTGTCATGTGCATCCAGTTACATCCTCAGTGAGAGAATGAACAGAACCAGATGGGCATGCAGACCCTTTCCAGAAGCCCCTTTAAAAAACAGCAACAGGGGCTGACCCCGTGGGCAAGTGGTTAAGTTCATGCACTCCACTTCGGTGGACCAGGGTTTCGCTGGTTCGGATCCTGGGCGCAGACATGGCACCGCTCATTAGGCCATGCTGAGGTGACATCCCACATGCCACAACTAGAACGACCCACAACTACAATATACAACTATGTGCTGGGGGGATTTGGGGAGAAAAAGCAGAAAATAAAAAAAGAAGATTGGCAACAGTTGTTAGCTCAGGTGCCAATCTTTTAAAAAATAAAATAAAATAAAAAACAGCAACAAACCCTGGCCCTATCAATAAAATATCAATGTCTAAGGGTCAAAAGAGGCCCCTCCCTAAAAAAAGCCCTAAAAATTGTCAGAAGCCTGCATTTGGACATGACTTAGATCAATGCTTCTCAAAATGTCTGTTGTAAAGGACCAGATTCTTATGAGGGGTATTTTCTTAATCCATCATGGACCTATCCATTTGTAAAATATAATATAAATTACCTTTAGGGGACTGGCCCTGTGGCCCAGTGGTTAAGTTCATGCGCTCCACTTCGGTAGCCCAGGGTTTCGCTGGTTTGGATCCTGGGTGTGGGCATGGCACAGCTCATCAGGCCATGCTGAGGTGGCATCCCACACGCCATAACTAGAGGGTCCCACAACTAAAAATACACAGCTGTGTACTGGGGGGCTTTGGGGAGAAAAAGGAAAAATAAAATCTTAAATAAATGAAATCTTAAATTACCTTCAGTATGTGAATGGATAAACAAACTGTAGTACACCCATACAATGGAATACTGTTCAGAAATAAAGAGAAACGAGCTATTAATTCACACACAACATATGGACGAATTTTGCTAAGGGAAAGAAGCCAGAGCAAAAAAGCCATATCCTATATGATTCCATTCATAGAAAAGGATAAAATATAGGAATGGGAAACAGATCAGATAGGAAGTTGTCAGGGATTTAGGGAGGGAGAGCCCAGGGAATTCTTTAGGGCGGTGGAAACAATCTATACGGTACCATAGTGGTGCATACACGACACTGTGCATTTGTCAAAACCCACCAAGAGTGAATCTTAAGGTATAGAAATCACATTTAAGAAATCAACCGAGAAGTCGAGAAATCCCAGGATGGGATGCAGGCTGTATTACAAATGTAAGAGAAAACCTCACTGAAGGGAGTGGGGGAAGAGGACTGACCTAACTGGAGACTGCCGTCCCCGTCAGCTGAGACTGCACGAAGAAATAATCGGGTGGTGGGGGCCGGCTTTCTCACTGTTGGAGAGGCAGGTTACAGATAAGCCAGGAGGGAAGGCTAGAATGATCCCTGTGGTAACAGACTAGACGGGGAGACATCAGTATGAATTCATGTTCAGTTTAACACAGACACAGATGGATGGATAGAGAAATAATTATAAACATGTACGTACGCGTGGATTCATTTACATACTTGCATTTCCTAGCTCTGTCTTCTCAGAGAGCCTAGAAGCAATGGCACCCCAGTAGCATGTAGCAAGCATACAGCCCAGATCTTGGTTTCTAAGACCATTCTCTACTGAAAGGACTCCTGAGATACTTGGAGAAATGACTGATTCTAGGGCTGGGGCAGGGAAAAGACAAGACAAGCCTGAAGCATCCTTTAGTGCCAGAAAGTAAGGAAGCGCTCAAAAGACAAAATGATGGGGGCGTCGCAAAGGAACACAGGCGACAAACTGAAAAAGCTCCCAATGGCCATGCTGGGACAACTTGAGCAACTAAGCAAATAACGTAGTATTTGGATTATAATCCAAAGGATAAAATAAATGTCCACAAGCACACACTGATATAAACAAATAACTGAATAATAAATAAATGGAGAGAAGAGACAAATCTCCCTTACAGAAGAATCCCAAATAATTTATGTACATACTGTCCCCTCAGGCAAATGGAGCATAACGCCATCCCACTTGGGATATACTTAGCGGCTTGCTTCCAAGAGTGGAGTATGGAAAGATCTGGGGACAGAGGAGGGATAGGGAGAATTTTTTTTTTAGAAAGATTAGCCCTGAGTGAACATCCATGCCCATCTTCCTCTGTTTTTTATACGTGGGATGCCTGCCACAGCATGGCTTGATAAGCGGTGCACAGGTCCATGCCTGGGGTCCGAACTGGTTAACTTAACCACTGCACCACCAGGCCAGCCCCTAGGGAGTAATTTTACAGTGGAAAACCCTGGTAAACACTACCTCAGCCAAGTGATCAAGGTCAACATCATTAGTGAAAAGTCACGTTGATAGTATGTACTGTTGATATGTGAGCTGAGAACGGCACTTAACTTCTGTGGTCTTCCTCCACAAACCCCAGAACACCACTCTAACCAAAAGAACGTCAGACAAATCCAAAGGCAGTGACCTTCTCCAAAACACCTGAGCCGTACTCCTCCAAACTAAAGCTCATCACAAAGTGAGGAAAGCCTGAGAAACCGTCACAGAACAGAGGAAGTTAAGACATGACAACTAAAGGTGAGGTGCTGTCCTGAGTGAGATCCTAGAACAGATAAATATCATTAGGAAAAACTGGAGACATTGGAATAAAGTTGTGGAGTTTAGTTATGTGCCAATCTTGGTCCTTAGCTGTGACAAATGTACCACAGTAACACAAGATGTAAACAGTAGAGGAAACTGGGTGAGCGGTATATAAGAACTCTGTACTGTCTTTGCAACTTTCCTGTAAATCTAAAACTAGTCTAAAATTAAAAGTTTATTTAAATTGCGAAAAATTGCTATGGGATGCTGTATTAGTTTTCTGAGGCTGCTGTAACAAATTGCCACACACTTGGCCACTTGAAACAACAGAAATATATTCTCTCCCCATTCTGGGGGCCAGGAGCCGGAGGTCAATTGCACTGGTGGCAGTTTTACAAGGGGTCGGCAGGGCCCTGCTCCCTCAGAGGCTCCAGGAGAGAATCTGTTCCTTACCATTTCCAGCTTGTAGAGCTATGGGCTCAGGGGCCCTTCCTCCATCTTCAAAGCCAATAGGGGAGTATCTTCAACTCTCTTGGGCTGGCCCGTGGCAAAGTGGTTAGGTTCACGAGCTCCACTTCAGCGGCCCAGGGTTTTACCAGTTCGAATCCTGGGCGCAGACATGGCACCGCTCCTCAGGCCATGCTGAGGTGGCATCTCACATGCCACAATTAGAGGGACCCACAACTAAAAAAATACACAACTATGTACCAAGGGGCTTTGGGAGAAAAAGGAAAAAAAATTAAAATCTTTAAAAAAAAAAAAGAAAAAAAACCCTCTCTGTTTCCATTGTCACATCTCCTTCTGCTTCCTGTATCTAGTAAAATCTCTCCCTGCTCCTCTTTTATAAGGATACATACGAGTACAGTTAGAGGCCACCCAGGTAACCCAGGATAATCTCATCTCAGGAGCCTTAATGTAATCACACTGCAAAGACTGCTTTTTCCTGTATCAGGTAACATTCACAGGTTCTAAGGACTGTAATTTGGATATCTTTGTTGCCGGGGGAGGGGTATATTTTTAACCTACCACGGATGCCAATTAAGTTATTCATTCTCCCAAGTAAGTTATTCCTTCTCTGGAGCCTCAGATTCCTCCAGAGATTCCTCACCTGGAAGCTATATATGCAAATATATGTAAATGAGGAGACGTGACCTGCCGCTGGCAGGAGCCTGAAGAGCACGATGTCCTGGAGAGATGAGTCCTGACACTACTCCCCTGTGCTCCTCTCCTCCAAGTTAGGCAGGGTCCACGGGGAGGACATGGTGGCATAGGAAAGGAACTCCAGCTGGGAATGCTGAGACTTAGGTTCAGATCCTAGCTCTGTCAGCAGTTTGCAGTGTGACCTCAAGCAAGTCACTTTCCTTATCTGGGATATAGAGCAATTCCAAAAAACACATGTATGTTAGTCCTGCCCTGGGAGAGGGGTGGGCAGGGACCTCCGAGGTCCCTCTTGCCCTGAGATGTTACGATCACAGATGTTCATATTTCTGTTGTCTTCCTATTGGCTAAAGGATCTTGGTCCCTCCTAATAACAAGGGTCCATTTTAACTGGAGCCCCCTGGAAGCAAAGACCCCTCTCAAAGGAGCGGCAGGAATGGCGGAGGTCTGGGCGCTGTGGCTTGCAGGTGGTCAGGAGGTGGGGAGGGGAGCGCCTCCTTTGTCTCACTGGATTCCACCTGTGCCCCATTAGCCTAGACAAGGGGTCAGCAAACTACAGCCTGAGTTGAATGACCTGGGGGCTAAGAATGATTTTTACAGATGGACATTTGCAATCAATTTGATGGCAGGGAACACTAACTTCGAGCCCCAGTTAAGTAATTTCATCCTCCTAAAAATTCCATTATTTTCATTAGTAAACCCATATTACAAAAAATTGTACTCAATTATTTACTCTGTTTTGTCAATTAACATTTTGTGGAAATTAGTTTCCTCTCTTGCTGTAGAAGTACCTACCTGACATCCTCGACTTGCCTCTTGGCCTGAAAAGCCTGCCAGCCCCCATGTAACAAGCAGTTCTGCGTTCCATCTCAAATCTGTCTTAAGCCGTCCCAGATCCACCCTGCACTTTGGAACCAGTAAGGTCTTCCCAGCGCAGGTCGGATAAAATCATAACCCTGCTTAAAACTTGTCAGCGGCCTCTCTGTGCCCTCTGAGTGCCTCTAGGCCCTTGGCTGGCTTACAGCCCTTCCTCCCTTCCTGCTGTGGCTTCTGCCTTCCTTCCCGGCTGCTCCCTACCCTCCTGCAGCCTTGTGGAACTTCTGCCAGTTCCCTAGGGCACCTTGCTTCCATGAGCGCCAGCATCTTGCACAAGCTGTTCTCTCTGCCTAAAATGCCTTTTATTCTACTCCCTTCCACCCAAATCCAATTCCTCTTGGTCTTTTCAGATGTTACCTCCCCTGGAAAGCCTTGCCCGGTCCCACCCCCTCCAGGCTGTTAGGTGCTTTCTCTGGGCTTCCACAGTCCAGTCTACCTGCTTCCTTCCAGCCGGGCACTAATCACACTTTTTAAATGCCTTTGACCCCCACCAGACTGGGTGCCCCTCAGAGCCGCAGTCAGTCTGATGCTGTACCGATGTGCCTTGCTTCCCAGTGGCAATGCTCCTGCTGGCTCCCGCTGGCTCCCGCTATGTGGGGAGGAAGCAGGCCAGGGCTGGGGCCCCGATCCATTCCTTTCCTGGGTTGCAGATGTCCATCTGTACAATGGGGACAGGGGGCCTCTGGCCTGCTGATGGACTAAGGCCTGGGTCAAAGGTGGGAGTAGAGCTTCAAGGGGACAGAGATGGGGTGGGGAGGTGGTAGCTGAGCTTCCAGACACCTGTAATCAGTTCTCCACAAGCAACCCCAGAAAGACATGGGACTGACGTGATCTAGACCATTCCAGCCAAAGGTCAGTCCTCAGGGGCCAGCTGCAACTGGCCTGGCCCTGGACCCTGCCCATCCCCCGACCTTTCCCTCCCAATAGCCAGGAACAAAAAGGACCTTGGTTGGCCATGCTTCTGGTGCGAGCTCAGCAATATGCATGTGCACTTCTATGGCTATGTTTCTGCAAGAGTACCCTTGTGTGTACATGGCCTTGTGTAAAAGCACGTACACAGGGGCCGGCCCAGTGGCGCAGTGGTTAAGTGCACATGTTCCGCTTCTTGGTGGCCCAGGGTTCACTGTTTGGATCCCGGGTGCAGACATGGCACCACTTGGCAAAAGCCATGCTGTGGTAGGCATCCCACGTATAAAGTAGAGGACGACGGGCATGGATGTTAGCTCAGGGCCAGTCTTCCTCAGCAAAAAGAGGAGGATTGGCTGTAGTTAGCTCAGGGCTAATCTTCCTCAAAAAAAAGCACGTCACACCTGTGCATGAGTCAGCATGTGCATGTCTGCACGTGCCAGTGTGTGCTTCCACGCATATTGACACACGGTGTTCCTGTGCCCCATGCATCTGGGTGTGTATGGCCGTGTGCATGTGTAAAGCAGAAGGTAGAGGAGATCAAGACCCCTCAGCCCTGCCAAATTGCGACATGTGGTTCTTTGAGGCTCCCCTGACCCTGTAGCCTCCATTCTCATGCAAAGTTCCCACTTGAACCCCAGGCTCCCAGTCTATAGGTGGCCCTTACCCCTTCTCCCATTGATCCAGTGCTGCTGGGAAAGACCTAGACGCTTGAAATAACAGGATGAATCCTGAGGGTGGTACAGGAGACACTGTCAGTGCTCCCCCAGATTCCCTCTGATCATTGCTCTGGACCCCATTCTGTGTGCCTCTGTGGACTTTTCCTTCTAACCACCCGCCCCTGCAGCTCTCCTGGGCTTGCCTGGGACTATAGAAGACAGTTTTGTCTGTGTGCAGAGTAAGGTAAATACCTGGGTGTTCACATCTCCCCGCCCTGCCCCATCCCAGGTGACCCTTAGCCAAGACACACAGGTTAGCTGCCTTGCTCTAAGCTGGAACAAACATGGGGCATAATTTCCACTCCAGAGCTCCCTGGGGAGGTCCAGCTGAGTCTGTTCCTGGTCTAGAATTACATCCTGCTTACACTCTTCCCCTTCCTTGCCTGGCTGCTCCAACTCCTTCTCCAGTTTCTCCTGAGGGCATTTCCTCAAGACACCAGTCTCATAGGGGCTCCTCAACTCAGGATCTCCTTCTAGGGAACCCGACCTAAAACAGGGAGATGGGCTTAGAAACCACTTATTCCAACAGAACTTCCGTATGATCCAGCAATTCCACTTCTGGGAATATATCTCAAGGAAACAGAATCACTAATGTGAAAAGACATATGCACGCCCACGTTCACTGCAGCATCATTGACAAGAGCAAAGACATGGAAACAAACTAAGTGTCCATCAGTGGATGAATGGATAAAGAGAATGTGGTGTGCATACATATACATAGCGTAGGGGAGGAAGACATTTCCTCTATCCACTGTGGGTTCTTCTGGCTGGAGAACAAATTAAACTCACATGAGACAGAGTAACAGGAGAAAATTAAACAAAGCTTTATAACATGTATACATGGGAGAGGCTCAGGTAACCTGAGGAACTCGCCAAAATGGCTGAAGCCCCCACCTTAAATATCATATTCAGCTAAAGACAAAGGAGGATGTTGGGGGTGGGGGGGAGTCAGTTACAGGAGGTTACCAGACAAGCACAGTAAACAGGAATAAGATTATTATGCAGATTTAAGTCTTTGCCTTCTGCACTGATAAGAGTTTCTAGAGATAAGGTCATGCCCCTTCTTCCTGGTACAGAGAGGGAGACACCTTTACAGATGGAGATTTCCCTTACAAATGTAAATGTCTCTTACAAAGGGTAAGTAAATTCTACTGTTCAGTTGCTTTCCTGTCTGCAGTTTATTAAAAGTAACCAGCCCCAAACAATCTTCATGCCAAAGAGACATATCTTGGGGTGGCCAATTCCAGGCCCCCACAATATATAATGGAATACCATTCAGCCACAAAAAAGGGGAAATTCTGCCATTTGCGACAACATGGATGGACCTTGAGGGCATCAAGCTAAGTGAAATAAGTCAGACAAGGAAAGACAAATACTGCATAACATCACTTACATATGTAGCCTCAAGAAAACCCAACACAATCTGAACTCATAGATATAGAGAACAGACTGGTGGTTGCCAGAGGTAGAGGCGGGGGGGGGGGGGTAGGAGAAATGGGTGCAGGTGGTCAAAAGTTACGAACTTCCAGTTGTAAGAGGAATAAGTCCTGGGGATGTAATGTACAGTATGGGGACTACGGTTAACAACAATAAAAATGTATCGTATATTTGAAAAATAGCAAGAGAATAGATCTTAAAAATTGTTATCACAAGAAAAAAAATTCTATCTATGTGTGGTGTTGGATGTCCCCTAAACTTATTGTACAGGTGATCATTTCACAATATATACATATATCAAAATATCAAATCATCACGTCGTACACCTGAAACTAATACAAGGTTATGTGTCAATTATGTCTCAATTTTAAAAAATAAATAAATAAAATAGGGAGAGTAATAAAATCCAACTCATTAAAAAAAAACAAACAAAAAGAAACCACCTACCCCAACTATCTGCCCACAATCCCACTGAACAAAGAGGATGTTGAGGCCCAGAGAGGGCACACGTGTCTCCAGGGGCTCCCTCTTTGGCATGCGGTAGTCCCACCTTGCCACCAGTCTACTCTGCAGGCTGGAGGCCTTCTCTGCAACACCCTCAACAGCCCTGGGCTACAAAGGTTTTCTGATCCTGTTTGGGGCCACCATGCCTGAAGGCGTCCCCTTAAACCATCATCTCTCCTTGGAAAATGAAGCAGCCAGGGTCAGAAACAGGGAAAGAGAAATCTTTCAAGGTGGGGGTCAGCAAGGCAAGAACTGTTCTGTCAGTAACACCGCACGACACTGCCTTCAGGGGTGCACAACTAAGAGGCAGATGGGGCTCTGGTTGACGAAATCCAGACCTTTTTCTCTGATGAGGCCTCGTATGGTAGAAAAGGCACTATCCTGGGAATTGGGAAACCTGGATCCCAACTACAATTCTGTCATCGCCTGGCTGAGTGACTGTAGGGGAGTCAACAGACACTCCAAGGAAGTCAATTTCCCCATCTACGGGATGCCGGCAACAGAGTCCAGCAAAGCACGGCATTCAGAGCACAAGATTCAAGCCACGAACCCACTTCTTATGCACATGGCCCTCTTGGAATGAATGAGCCAGCTACTTACCCCATCTGAACCTTAGTTTCCTCATTTGTCAACAGAGATGACCACAGGACTGACCTCACGGCCTGTTGTGAGGATTAGAGGGCACAACGCACACAGAGCAGCTGGCAGGTCCCCGCACACCGCGAGCTTGGAGTCGTGGGTGGCTATTTCTGCTCCTGTTATGTACCATCCCACGGTTGTATAACTGGCTTGGCTCTGTGGCCACAATGACTTGACACAACTCCCATGCCTTGTAAAAGCCAGAGGACATGACACAGGGGAGACTACCTGGGGGAGAGAGTTTCAAGGGCTTCCCTCACGCCTCCCTGGCTTCAGGAGGAAGAAGCAGATTCCCCAGGGCTCCAGGCCAGGGCTGGAGTGGGTCCTCAGGACCGGTGGGCGCACCCGGGTGGGACAGGTGTGTGTCTGTGTGTCTGGCAGGATTCACTGTGGTGCACAGTCAGTCCCCGTTCCCTTTCCATTTGTGAAGTGGACAGAAAAGATGCATACTTCACTTTGTTTTGTTTCTTCAGATTAGAGAATGTATTTATTTTGTCAAATTTCCTTTAAAATTTTTAAAATCATGGTAAAATATAAGTAACAAAATTTACCATCTTAGCCGTTTTTAAGTGTACACTTCAGTGGCATAAAGCGCATTCACACTGTTGTGCAACCATTGCCACCATCCATCTCCAGAACTCATTTCATCTTGCAAAACTGAACCTCTGTACCCACGAAACACCACCTCCCCCTTCTCCCTCCCCTGGTCTTTGTTTTCTTTAATCTGTGCAAGAACTGAGTGTGGTGGGATGATCCCTTTAATAAATATTTACTAGTGGTTTCTAATGTGCCTGGCTCTGTGCTAGGCCCGGACCACAGGACGAACTCATCACCAGACTGAAGGTTTAGGATTCAACAAGCCTGAACAAAAATGGAAGAGAAATGTTTTCATTTCTTCATTCAGCAAAACTCTCCTGAGGGCCTGGGGCTGTGGGAGGCAGCAACGGAGGACACCCCCTCCCCACCTGGTGCGGGGTGGGGGTCGGGGTGGGGCGGGAGAGTGGCTCCAACTGCTACTGAAACCAAAGCGGATTCGCCTTCTGGTGAGTTAAATCAGACTCTCAGCCAGAGGTAGTTGTCTCACAGAGTAAAGTATATTTGCAGCAAATGGGAGACCATGCAGAATCATTTCCAGAGTCATGGCGTCCCCAAACAAAGGGAAGCAGGGAGCTTTTATTTCTGATGGGGAATGAATATTCCAAAGAGAGAGGTGGGCATTTGCTTGCACAGGCTCAGGTGGAAAACATGCTTCCATGTACACCGCAGGGTATGGTAATAAGGCCCAAGCTCCTCCTGGAGAGATCTTAGCATTAAAACAAGGCAAAGGTCATAGGCGTAGCTCTGGTTGTGAGGCTTGGTGTGGTTCAGGGTGTTGGTGATTGCATCTCTTTAACACAACAAAGGGGAAAAAAAACCAAATTGGAACAACAGTTACCATCCCTGATTTGGGGGGCGGGGGGGGGGGGGGGGGGGGAGCAGCAAATAGTCCCTGACATAACCACCAACCCTCGTGGCTTCCTCGCCCCGGGGCTCTCTGCTTCACCAGATCCTACCCACAGACCTACAGGGGGAGGCACAAGCTGCTGCAGAAATCCAAGGGAGCAGGGACCTCACTGCCCAGAGCTCGTGGAAGAGCACTGAACAGGGAGTCTGGACCCTGGGTTCCAGCGCAGCTCTACTCCGATCTCACTGGGTGACCTTGGCCAAAACCCCTCCTCTCTTTGGATCCCACTCTGCTGTCAAACTGGAACCAACAATCCCCCACACATACACCCCAAACCGCTCTGGTCATGGCTACACGAGATCATGAATACGCGTGAACTTTGATGACTAAAAGGCTTGGTGAAGTGAGGGCTCCGATTACCCACATTCTGTAACTTGCCGTTTAGAGAAACAGGCATCACCGTCTCTGTGGGCTGCTGACTCCAAAGCTGCCCCTATTTCCTCCCACCCGGCGCCACGACACAGATTCAAACAGCCCCCGTGCGTTGGTTCAGCCCGCACTCTACAGCTGGGAGTCGGCCAGGGACTGAGCAAAGGCCACACGGCCTGCCTGCCTCTTCCCAAGTAAGTCATTTTTATTACCTGGCCTACCCAGATGCCCTCACCAAAATAAATGAATACTCAATATTATCCCAGATAGTGAGCACTGGAAGGAACCTTGGAGACCATCAAGAGTAACAGTAATAGTAACAGTAAGATTGCTATTATACAGTATGCTACTATTACTACCACTGCTACCATGAATGATAACAGCAGCGGATGCTACAGGGCAGGCACTGTGGTGAGAGCTTTCGACAGCCTCATTCAAGCTTCACTTCATCCCCTTGAGGTTGGTTTTACCATTACCCACATTGGATGGATGAGGTATCTGAGACACAGAGAGGCTGAGAAACTCGCCTGGGGTCACACTGGTGTGTGGGGCAGGGCTGGGACTCAAACCCAGGCATTCAGATCTGGAGGTCCTCCCACCCCCTTCCATGCGGCTGTGTGGCACAGCAGGGGAGGCTGAGGGAATTTGCTCAAGGTCACACGGAGGGATGCTTGGCCCTGACAAATAAAAATGGCAAGTAATAGGATATATTGGAGTATATGAGGAAGCCATTTTGTGTAAACCTAATTCGGCCTGACCTTGTCTTTCCAAAAGGGCCTGACCGAGGCCAGTGAGCATGCATGGTATATCTGCTTTAGAGATTCCCTATGGCAAGAGCAAAGGCCCTTGAGATAAAGGTGCAACTTCCCTCCCCATCCCAACGTTGGCATTTCTTTAAGGATTAAGCATCTTTCCTCAGGCTAGAAACTGATTGCTGGGCTCACCTGTGACCACCCAGCTCGAGCCAATAGACTTGCCTCCTGCTACGCCCTCTGAGAGAGCAGACCCACTACCTGCTGTGTCCATCAAGTGCTGTGCCGACAGGGCAATCTTGTGACTATTGTGGGAGGGACATTTCAATCACATGTGAAACGTCCTGTATGGGGGTATATAACCACTCTGTGCACCCCACTTCTTTGGTGCCCTTTCTTCCTTCGAAAAGAAAGGCCCCGGGCCATGGTCCTCAGATTTCAGCTCAGAATAAACTCACCCAAATTTTCATTTATAGATTGGTTATGGATTATTTTCGTCAACAGCCCTCAGGCCCTGACAGACAGCCCTGTAGACAGTCAGGAAGGTGTCGCAGTGGAGCACTGTGCTGCTTCTGCTCAAGAGGTCACGCTTGGAGTTCTGCTTGGGGTCCCTGTGACAGGTCCTCCGTGACAGGACACATGAACGCTTTCAGTCTTGGCAGTGCACAGAAGAAAGGCGGCTACCATACAAGTGGATAAGAAGAAATCAGAGAAAATCTTAATGGATTCTTAAAGGTCTAGTGTGGCCTAGCATGTCAGCTGGGAATAACTGACAGCCTCAGATATAAGGCCGCTCAGACTGACTGAGGAGCTCTTCTTCATAGTCCTGCACCAACACTCCCAAGAAAGACTGGATGGGGCACTACAGAGAGCCACCCTGCACTGCTTCGGACAGTCAAGGAACCCTAATCCTTTGCTCCAACCCTTCTTTCTACAAAGCAAAAGCCTAAGTCTCTAGGAGAGGGACAGAAAATCACTTTGTTCCCAGGGCCCAGGCGAAAGTCCATTGCGCCTCGGGCAGGAGCAAAAGCAAAATTCATGGTTTCTTAGGGGAGGGGTAGGAAACCCTCTTGTCACCCCTAGGGCACAGTCTAAGACCCAGTGTTGTTGTAGAAAGGATAGACAACACCCTGCCCCTGGGGGCAAGACAGGAAATTGTCTCCAGCCTAGGGACCTGCAGTGACACCAAACAGAGGTGGGCTTGATGTCACTCCACTGGGTGAAACTCTTCCCCACCCTAGACCAACCACAGGACTAAGGCAGCAGCAGATAGTTGCCATGGGGAAGAGGCTCAGGAACGCTGGGAAAGCCCTATCTCCAAGATCAAGACGTACAGGGCCTGCTCAAGACCCAGTCGAACCTGCATAATAGAGAGCCCACTAGGCCCACCATGACCCTAGCACAAGTAACAAGCTGACAGCAGGCTACTACTCAGGGACGGGAAGAGCATGGAGATGCCCTCTGTGACCCAGGAGGACAGGGATTATGGAAAACTGAGGATGGGGCAAGGGCACTGGGAAGGACTTCATCAAAATTTGAAAATTTGTGCTTGAAAGGACACCATCAAGAAACTGAAAAGACAGCCCAGAGAATGGATAAAATATTTGTAAAGCATATATTTGATAAGTGACTGGTATCTATAATATATAATATCTGTAAGGAACTCCAGCAACTCAATAATAAAAAGACAACTCAATTTAAAAATGAGCAAAGGATCTCAATAGGCATATCTCCAATTAAGATGTAGAAATGGCCAATAAGCACATAAAAAGAAGCTTAACATTATTAGTCATCAGGAAAATGCAAACCAAAACCATGAGAGACCACTTCACACCCACCAGGATAGGCTAGAATCAAAAAGTCAGATAAATACAAGTGCTGACAAGGATATGGAGAAATTGGAACCCTCAAACACTGCCAGCGGGAATATAAAATGGTGCAGACACTTTGAAAAACAGTATGGCAATTCTTCAAAAAATTAAACATAGAGTTACCATTTGACTCAGCAACTCCACTCATAGGTATACACCAAGAAAAACAAAAACATATGCTTATGCAAAAATTTGTACATGAATACTGATAGCTGCATTATTCATGAAAGCCAAAAAGCAGAAATAACCCATTTGTCCAACAACTGATGAATGGATAAACAAAATGCAGTACTCATACAATGGAATATTATTTGACCATAAAAAGATACTGATACGTGGTACAAAAGGATTGTCTTAGGCCATATGGGCTGTTATAACAAAATACCACAGACTGGGTGGCTGAAAACAACAAAAGTTTATTTCTCACAGTTCTGGAGGCTGAAGTATAAGATCTGGGCACCAGCATGGTTGGATTCTGGGAAAGGCCCCCTCCTGGGCTGCTGACTTCTGTTATCACCTCACATGGTGCAAGGGGTGAGCTGATTCTCTGGGGTCTCTTTTATCAAGACCCCAATCCCAATCATGAGGGCTCCACCCTCATGACTTAATCACCTTCTAAAGGCCCCACCTTCTAATACCATCACTTTGGGCATTAGGTTTTCAGCATATGAATTGGGGGGGGGGGCGGGGGGACACAAACATTCATTCTGTAGCAAGGATGAACCTTGAAAACAAATGCTAGGTGAAAGAAGTCAAACACAAAAGATCACATATTATATGGTTCCATTTACATGAAATGTCCAGAATAGACAAATATGTAGAGGAGTGGTTGCTTAGGGTTGTGAGGCATGGGGAACTGGGGGATGAAAGGGTACAGGGTTTTTTCTTTTTTTATGTAATTGTGGTAAAATACAGATAAAATAAAATGTACCATTGTAACTATCCTAAAGTGTACAATTCAGTGGTATTAAGTACATTCACAACACTGCACTATCTAGTTCCAGAACCTTTTCATCCCCCAAACCGAAATTCTGTATCTATTCTCCCTTCCCTCCAGTTGCCCTGGCAACTATAGGGTTTTCACTTTTTTGTTTCTTTCTGTTTTGTTTGTTTGTTTGTTTTTGAGGTGATGAAATATTCTAAAATTGACTGTGGTGATGGTTGTACAACTCTGTGACCGTGCTAAAATCCCCTGAATTGTGCACTTTAAATGCTGAATTGTGTGGTATGTGAATTATAGCTCAAAGCTATTAGAAAGAGAGAGAGAAATAACTGGAGCTATGAGAGGTTGCAACTATAAGACAGAGATTTTAAAATAACTATGATTAATAAGTAAAAGAATCTAGCAAAAAATAGACAACCTGTAGAAACAGATGGGGAATTTTAACAGAGAGATGAAAACTATTTTAAAAAAAGAGTCAAATGAAGTACAAAAGAAGTGAAAAACAACATAGGGATGAAGAAGTCCTTTGACGTACTCACCAGCAAACTGGAAACAGCCAGGAAAGAATCAGTAAACTTGAATCTAGATCAATAGAAATTAACCAAACTCAAACACAAAGAGAAAAAAGAGTGGGGATGGCAAGGGGAGAACAGCGCATCCAAGAACTGGGACAACATCAAAAGGTCAAAATACTTACACAACTGGAGCCTCAGAAGGAAAAAAAGAGAGAAGGAAGAGAAAATATTTAGAGATAATGGCTGAGAATTTTCCCAATTTAATGAAAGACAACAAATCACAGATCCAAGAATTCCAGAGAACCCCAAGCAGGATAAATACAAAACACATACACTCCTAGATAAACAGTCAAACTGCCAAAAACCAAAAATAAAAAGTAAATGTTAAAGGCAACCAGAGAAAAATACAAAAGAACAAAGATAACAATCACTGCAGATTCTTATCAGAATTTATGCAAGCCAGAAGATGATGAAGTGACATCTTTAGAGAGCTGAACAGAAAGGCTGTCACCTCAGAAATCTATTCCAATGAAAATATTTTTCAAAAATGAAGGTATAACAAAGAGGTGGTGGCCTTGTGGTTAAGTTCAGTGTGCTCTGCTTTGGGGGCCCAGGTTCAGTTCCTGTGCAGACCTACAGCACTCATCTGTCAGTGGCCATGCTGTGATGGCAGCTCATATACAAAAAGAGGAAGATTGACAACAGATGTTAGCTCAGGGCAAATCTTCCTCAGCAAAAAAAAAAAAAAAAAAAAAAAAGAAAGAAAGAAGGTAAAATAAAGACTTTTTTTAAACATAGACTGAGAGAATTCATTGCCAGCAAGATGTATACAGAAAGAAATGTAACAGGAAGTCCTTTAGATGGAATAGATATACCAGATGGAAATCCAGATTTACACAAAGAAATGAAGAGTACTGGAAATTATGAAGGAAAGCAACAAAAAAGAAAGGCAAATATAAAGATTTTATTCTTATTTTTAATCACTTTAAAGAATTATTGACTGTTCAAAGCAAAAATAGTAACAATATATCATAGAGTTTATAACATCTGTAGAAGTAGAATGTATAACAAAAATAGCACAAAGGATAGGAGTGAGAAAATGGAAGGATACTGTTATAAGGTTCTTACCCTGTACATGAAATGATACATTATTATTCAAAGATAGACAGTGATAAGTTTAAGATGTATACTGTAAACCCCAGACCAACCACTAGAAATTTTTAAAAGAGGTATAATCAATAACCTAGTAGTAGAATAAAGTGGAATCATAATAAAATACTGAATTAATCCAAAATAAGGCAGGAAAAGAGGACACAAGACCAGATGGCAAAAATAGAAAACAACTAGCAAGGTGGTAGATTTCAATCCAGCCACATCAATAATTATACTAATGGTGAAAAATCTAAACACCCAATTAAAAGGCAGAGATTGTCAAACTAGATAAAAACAAAAGACTCGGGGCCGGCCCCATGGCAGAGTGGTTAAGCTTGCGTGCTCCACTTTGGTGGCCCAGGGTTTTGCTGGTTCAGATCCTGGGCACGGACATGGCACCGCTCATCAAGCCATGCTGAGGTGGCGTCCCACACGCCACAACTAGAAGGACCCACAACTAGAATATACAACTATGTACTGGGGGTCTTTGGGGAGCAAAAGGAAAAATAAAATCTTCAAAAACAAACAAAAGACTCAATTATATGCTATCTATAGGAAGCTCACTTTAAATATAAAAACATAGATAGGTTAAAAGGGGATGGAAAAAGTTACACCACACAAACACTAATCAAAAGAAACTTAGGGTGGCTATATTAATATTAGACAAAGTAGATTCAGAATAAGGAATATTTCCAGAAAGAGAGAGGAATATGATACAATGATAAGGGAGCCAATTTATCCAGAAGACATAATAATCCTAATTACACATAGTCGAATATCAGATCTTCAAAATACATGAAGCAAAATCTGATAGAATTGAAAGGAAAAGTAGATAAATCTGCAATTATAGTTGGAGACTTCAAATTTCCTCTCTCCATTCAGCGTTTGATAGAACAAGTAGACAGAAAATCACAAGGATACAGAAGACTCAAATGAGAACATCAAACTTGATGTGACATTTCTAGAACACCATACACACAACATCAACAGAATAAACACTCTTTTCAAGTATACATTAAAGATTTGGGGGAAAAAAGATCTGCGAAGACACATCACATTACCATATTCTACCCGTGAAACAAACCTCAACAAATTTGAAAGAATTGAAATCACATGAAGCATGTTTTCTAATTAAAATGGAATCAAACCAGAAATCAATAACAGAAAGATATCTAAAAAATTCCCAAATATTTGGAAACAATATGCTTCTGAATCAACAATGGGTCAAAGAAGAAAATACAAAGGAAAATTTAAAATATTTTGAACTGAATGAAAATGAAAACACGAGATATCAAAATTTATGGGATGCAGCTAGAGCAGTTTGTAGAGGGAAATTTATAGCATTAAATGCTTATATTTAGAAAATATTATATTTATTTTTTATTATAACATTTGTTATATTTAGAAAATAAAGGCTTGGAATCAATAATCTAAGTTTAAGAATAGGAAAAAAATTATATTCAAAGCAAAACAAAGGAAGGAAATAATAAAGGTAAGAGCAGAAGTAGATAAAATTGAAAACAGGGAAATAGAGAAAATCATTGAAACCAAACATTGTTATTGGGAAAAAAAAAACTGATAAACCTCCTGTCAGACTGGTCAAGAGAAAAAGAATAAAGACAAAAATTACCAGTATTAGGAATAAAGAAGGAACATCACTACAGATCCTACAGCTATCAAAAGGATAATGAGTAAATATTATGAGCAAGTTTGTGCCAAGATATTTGATATCTTAGTTGAAATGTCCTAATGGAGGGCTCTCAGAGTGGCCAAGCCATTTCTTCCCCATCTGCACCTTGTATAAGACTGAGGTTTGGGCAGACAAGAGGGGAAGTGTGGGCCATAAAGAGTGTCCAAACTGCTGTAGAAAACATGCCTCAAGGCCCAAGGGGAGTAGCCTGGCAGAGGCCACACTGGGCTAGTTGCCTGGGTTCAAATTCCCCTGAGTTTATCTCAGGTCTGAGCCTCTTTCTCAACACTAGGTGCACAAGAAATGACAACCTTAATTCTGGAGATTGCCCAATGGCAGTGATGGAAAAGCCCCAGATTTAGGCTATGCCTCCTGCCCAAGCCACCTCCACAGCACCATCCCAATACAGGACTGAGGAGGTGGTTAAAAACCTAGATTCAGGTTCCCTCTCTCTCCTTCCCTCTCTCCCTCTGCCCCTCACTCTGCCATTCTCCCTCCCATCCAGGCCCAGGTGAATTAGAACAAGCAAGGGCTTTGGCATCAGAACAACCAGGATTCCAGTCCCAGCTCTTCTTCTAACTAGCTATCACCTTTGTAAGACTCAGTTTCTTCATCTCATTTTAAGGTTGTTGTGAACACTTACCTCCAGGGCTGTAAAGCCTAAATAACAGGATGCATATGCAGTGTAATACACACGGTCAGGGCTACATTCATATCAGTTTCTGGTCTTTCCCTAAAGGACCCCTTTGCTGAACATTCTAGTGAGGAGTGTACTCCCTCTTCTCAGCTTGACCTTGAACTTCAAAAGCTCCAGGAGAGCAGAGACTGGGTCTACCCAGCCTTTCTCCTCACCAGTATATCTGCAGTACCTACACAGGTCTTGGCAAAGAGCACTTACCTGATAAATGTATTGAATGAGTGAACAAGTGAATAAATGGATAAACGATGACAACAGTTATTCCGGGTAACACAAAATGTAATACTGGATCCCACACTGTATTTCCCAAGTCCCTAGAGTGCACATGACTGCGGAGGCAGGGAGTGGGCAACGAGATGAAAAAGATACAGTCCTTACCCTTGAGGAAGTCAATAAGCTTTTTCTGACATCTTCCCTGTACCAGGTCTCATGCTAGGTTCCGGGATCCTCGAATCAGCGTTGTCCCTGCCTACAGTCAGACAGGAGAGAGAGGAATACACAGACAAATTGTTATACAAACTGTCTCTCCAAAACGTGTGCTCCCCCAAACTGTATTTCTCCAAGCTGTGAACTTCCAGAAGGCAGGGAGCCTGTCCTATACACCTCCAAATACCCAGCCCAGGTCCTAGTGTTAAAGTGTAAATGAAAGTTTTTTTGAAGTGGGTTTGGTTCTAAAGAAGGCTTCTTGAGGAAGATGCACAGAGATAGGAAGGATGGGCAGGGTATGGAAAAAGAGAGGCTGGGGGAAGGGCACTTCAGGTCAAGAGCGCAGTGTGAGCAAAGACCCAGAGGTGGAAAAGCACGTTCAAGGACACAGCAAATGACCTGATGCAACCAGAGAGCTGGATCCACATCAGAGAGAGGCAGCGGAGGCAGGCTGGAGAGGGTGGCAGGCGCAGGATCACGTGAGGCCTTGAATGCTCAGTTAAGGAGATTGGGCCTCATCTGAGAGCTATGGGAACCAAGGGAGAGAATGGTTGGCCTGTGTGTTCCAAAGATCATTCCAGGAAGCAGCGTGGAGCACAAAGCTGGAGATGGGGCACCAGTGAAGAGGCTAGTATAGCTGTCTCTGCAAGCGAAGGTGGCATGGCCAAGCCAGCAGGCATGGAGACAACTGCTTCCTGCTTGTTGAGGGTAGAGAGGTCACTGTGTATGTTTCTAAACATGCATCCTTTCAGAGGGTCAGCCTAATCGGAAATCCCAACTCTGCTCAGTTTCATGACTCACCACACCCCAAAGCCTGGGGGAGGCCAAGGGTACCAAAGAAAGAGGCCAAGACACGTTTAACCAACAGCTGATTTTACATTTCTTCCTCTTCAACATCATCCTGCCAGATTCAACGCTTCACTGCAGGCTTTCAGTTAGTTCACGTAAAATATTTGCTTTCCCACACTTCTTTGTCTCTCCTGCATGCTCTGTGTCAAAATCCTTGTGCGGGTTGCTGATTAAAAAAAAAAACAAACCCCACAAGGCCGGACTGAGGGTGGAGGCTGGAATCACCAGGAAACCGCAACTCTAGGATAAGCTCCTGTCTGGGACAGCTGTTCCTCCCTGGCAGGGACCACGCTGGCTTGCTGGTCACCCTCCACGCTCAGGGACCATGCTGATACCCACAGGCCGAGGCCAGCTCGGGAATCTAGTGAAGCCACTGAAGAGGGAACTGGGGCATTAATATCACTCCTTCTCGGTGACTCAACCTCAGCTCCTGATAGCCAGTGTTCCTTCTCTCGAGGGCCACATGAACATCTCTCAAGTATGCAGTTTATACCACTGACCTCAGAATCGGCCAGGATTTTGCAGCTATTGCAGAGCATGGGCTCCAGACCCAGAGCACCTGAGTTTAAATCCTGGCTCTGCCACTTATAGCTGTGTGACCCTGGGCAAGTTTCTTAACCTCTTTGTGCCTCCATTTCTTCATCTGTAAAATAGGACTGATTATAGAATCTACTCCACGGGGTTGTTGTAAGACTTATTAAATAAATCGACACGTGTGAACGATCTAGAATACTAACTGGCCGATAGGAAATACTCACTGCAGTTTAGCACCTGTTACTATTTGCTGTAGTTCATGAGACTCGCTGCTTATCCTTTTGGAAAATTCAGGACTGCTCTAGACCTCTCATCTCCCAACGCTTCTCCAGCTGCACCCCAGCCCCCAGAAATTATAGATTTCTCCCGCAGGTTCTCTGAGATGCAGTTTGAGCGACTGAATGCAGCAGAGCACACCAGTGCTGCGCTGTCAGCGCCTCACTAGGAAGTCGTTCAGCAGCGGCTCTCAAAGAGTGGCCTTCAAACCAGCGGCATCAGCATCCCCCAGGATGTCAGAAGGGCAAATTCTTGGCCCCACCCCAGACCTAGCAAATCAGAAACTCTGGGGGTGGGACGCAGCAAGCCCGGTTTTACAAGTCCTCCGGGCGATTGGGATGCACATGGAATTTTGAGAACCACTGCCATGTGGTGTAGCAGAGTGGTTGATTTAAGTAGATACAGCCCAGTGCCATCGCCCACTCCTCCAAGAAGTGTCCCTGATCCCCCCCAGGGCCCCCTCTTCCTCACTTCTCCAGCTTCCTCCCCGTATTGTAGTCATTTGTGCCCAGAAGTGCTTCTCTGGATTGCAAATTCCCTGAGAGCAGGGTTGAGGTACATCCCTCCCTGCGCCCACACTGGGACACTAACCCCTCGCTTAGGAAAGAGATGCTGAGTCAAGCACGCAACATTTCCAGTTTCCTCTGACGGGGCCTCCGCTCCTTCCAGGACGCTCACTGGAGTTGCGGTTTCCCTTTAAGAGTTGTGTCATCTCCATGCTGAGATGCCTGTATCTTTGTCATTTCTCAAGTCCTCCAGTTTCACTTTTACTCCTTCCTCCCCCCGTTATGTTTCTCTAAAGCCCTTTGGACAAGTTGGCCCATCCCCAGGTAAACCTGTCCTCCCACTTATTTTCAATCATAATACTTCTACTCATAACAACATTTGTCAAGTACTATAAGCCAGGCCCTGTGCTAGACACTTTACACTCATTCTTTTAGCCCTTACAACCACCCTAGGAAAGAGGTACTTAACTTATTCCCAATTAGATGGAGCACAGGGAAACTTTGAACACAGAAGCAACATTAACGTGTGGCGAGGTTAGGGCTCATTCAGTCTGGGTGCCTACAGATTAGGAGAAGTACCTTGTCTAGGCATACTTATTATAGTTACCAGAAAAATGATCCACTCACAACCTGTCCTGAGCCCCTGCTCAGTAAGCTGCATCTGACCGGGTCTCAGCCCACCAGGGGCTGCACTTTCCCCCTCGTGTGGGGAGCAATGGCCTCACCATCTCTCTTCAGTGAGTCCCTAGCCCAGCGCTTACTATTCTATACTTTGAGAGTTTCCAACTGTGTTCTCAGAGCTCTGGAGACCGGGGTGTGGGGGCTGGACAAGTGAGAGGCTGACCACGCGGAACACTCAGACCACCCCTGATGAACCAGGGCAGCCCCCAGCATCTGTGTCACCTTGTGGGCTAAACAAGACTGTATTTGAAGAAAAGGTTCCACTGCTCAAAAAAGCTGAGAAGACTACTCCTGAATAGTGATTGTCCTTTATATATATTATATATATATATATATATATATATAATTGACATGTAACAGTTTCTGGCATACAACATAATGATTCATATATGTATATCCTGTGAAATGATCACCACACACAGTAACTGTCTTTCAATGCATCTGTTTCTCCCAGAACGTGGGCTCCTGGAGAGCAGGGTCTGTACCCACAGACCAGCACAGGGCTAAGAGGGTCCCAGGAAAAGTGGGCCAGAGGGAAAGGAGGATGAAAATGACTGTATGAAGAGCGCTCTGTGCAAAGTAAGGTGACCCCTCTTTCCCTGCAGGGGAAAGGTCTTGGGAGAGTTGAGTAAGAAACTTGCAGACAGAATGATGCAAGGGGCAATTTCTGTACATGTTGCAACACGGCATTCTAAAACGGGGCTGCTCCGACGGCTGGTTCCCAAGGGTCTCAGCCCCACTCCTCTCTAGCTGGCTACATGTGTCACACAAGATAGGGCCAAAGGCCACTACCGAGCCCTGCTAAGGCCTGGTCTTATGGCTGGGAGGTCAGTGCTCCTAGGTTCTGGTTTGAAACCTAGAGTCACCTTCGATCACCCCTTTGCACCTTCTGCCCGACATTCATGTCACCAAGTCCTAGAGATTCGAAGGCCTCAGCATCTCTCCAACCTTCGCTTCTTAGCTTTTGCCTTGCCATGCCTTTAGTTCACACTGCATTATCATCATCTCTCCCCTCTCTCCCTTCTCTTCTTCCGTCCAACATCAGCCAAGGCCCTCCTGTGGGCCAGGCCCAGTGTTGGGCACTGGGCATAGGGACCATTCTGATTCCACCTTTGTCCTCAAGGAGCCTCTCCTGGGCAATACAGGTGTGTAAACACGAAGAGTTACAGGTGCTCTGAAAGACAGAAGCTATGGGTCTGATGGAAGCACAGAGGTGGGAGGGGGTCCTTCTAGCACCATGTGTTGCTTACCTTCCATTTATCACCAGACCCATTCTCCACCTTTCTCTATACTGCACTCCTCCTGGATTCTGTGTATGGACTGTATCGATGGGCTCCCTTACCCTTGGGCCAGTGGGAAGCCTGGAGGGAGGGACAGAGAGTGACTCTGCCAGGTCACCGTGGGTTGTCTGTGCCCCTTCAACGAAAGCCACAGCTTCCATCAGGCAGCCCTCTCCACATAGTTCCCTCTCTACATGGCTTCCTCCCTTCGGTCCTCCAGGCGACACCCCCTACGATGTCACTAGCTTTGGGGTACTGCACCATCCCTTGAGTTTTCCCTATCCCCTGCCTACATCTATGCAAATAGTCTTTGTACTAAAACTTCCTCAATTATCCAATCACAGGTGAGCTGTTTCCTGCAGGGATCCTGACTAATACAGGGCAAAGGTAATCAGGAAGTGTGTCAGGGAGGTGACAACTGAAGGTGTCCTTGCATGGACCACAGTCTTTCTAAACCACAAAACTGACCATATGTCATGCCTGCTAAAATCCTTCATTGCTTTGTGGATAAAGTCCACACTCCTTAGCCTGGGCACCCGAGACTATACAGCATCTAGCCCCTGGTGACCAAGCAGCGTGTGGTACAGTCACCCAGAAGGGGGAGAAGAGGTGGCTTGGAAGGGGAGGGGAGTCCCAGGAGGGGGGCAGCCATGCCACGAAGCAGCCCTGGCTGGCGAATTCCTGAATGAGAAGGAGAAGGTGGGTGAGTTTCCGGACCACAGAGCCATGCCATCACCTCTGTCCTCCCACCCTCCAAGTGAGCTGAGCCCTGGGAACGAGTGTGACCCAGACAAGCCCTGGTCTTGGGGCATGAGAAGTGGTTCCAATCCCAGCCTGAACACTGACATCTGACAAGCTCTTCAATTCCCTCAGCTTTGGTTTTCCCAACTGCAAATGGGAGTAACCCCACAGGGAGCTCAGGGGAGGGCATGGACAGGCGTTTGCTCTTGGCAAGTGGTTCCCGTGACAGGGGGCCCCTCTCCCAGCCTTGTGAGGCAGGGAAGCACATGCGCTCGAGGTTCAGGAAGGCTCGACTCCTCACTCGCTGTGACCCTGGACATCATCCTTCTCCTCACCTCATTCCAAAGCGGGGTGACAACCTCCCCCTGCAGGGTGGCTGAGGACTGGGTAAGCTCACAGGCCAGGGCCCAGCATGGAGCAGGGGGCTGGACAACATCTGTTTCTGCCTGTCACCCTGAGCCTCTCTTAGGGCACACGTTCTCTCTGACATGCAGGCCGGCCACTTACCCTCCTCTCTGCGATGGAGGGGCCGAGGCTGCCGTGCCTGTTAGGAGTCTCAGAGGGGCAAGTGTCCAGCCCCTCAAACCTCAGAGCTGCACCCATAATTCCTAACGGCAGCACAACATGGGTGACTGAAGGCGGTGGTGGGACGTGCCAACCTGCTGAAGCCCACCCCAGTCAAACCCTGCTTGGTGGCCAGACTCGACCTCTCTATCTCTGGTTTGGCCAAAGCACCCGTGGGCTGGGTTGGGAGATGACGAGAGAAAGGTGACCCAGGTCCCAGAGCCGTCCTGCTCTCCTACCAGCAGGAGGGGCAGGGAGGCCATTATAGACAGGAATGGAGGGACGTCAGGATGCGTGAGGAGGGGGCCAGAGAAGGCAGTGCCTGGTCTGAGCCTGTACGTCCACCTCGCACAGGGGAGAACAGGCCCAGGACACAGAAACCTGCCGAGAAACTTCCGCTCCGGGCTGCTCTAATGTTGGGACAGGTCTTCTGTCCAAAGGCAATCTGGACCAAGCTGCTTAAGCAGGAGCCATGGGCGTGGCAGCTGGGGGCCAACGGGAGGGCACTGTCACTCTGTGAGGTGACCCAGAAGGAAGCAGCTGCCCCTCTCGGGCCTCGGACTTGCCCCTGCTCCCCTGGTGGATGTTCCCACCTGAGCGCGAAGGGCCCACACTGGGACCAGATTTTATTGTCCCCTTCCCCAAGCCCCCACCTCCACACCACCAACTCACCAACCCATCTGATCTTTCAAACCCCCCAATCTAATGAGGGTGCCCTGCTGCTCACACCCCTCCTTTGGTCCAGTTCCCAAAGGATGAGACCCAAGCTTCTTAGCGGGATTATAAGGCCCTTCCAATCTGGTCCCTGTCAACCTCTCCACTCTCATCTCCTCCTCCTCCCCTGCCGGCATCCCTCTTCCAGCCACGCCAGCGTGCTCACGGTTCCCACCTCCAGGCCTTCACCCAGGCTGTAGCTTCTGCCTGGACGCCCCTCTCTTTCTTCTCTAGCTGGCAGAATTGAACTCATCATCTCAGGTCCAGCCGCAACATCATCTCCTCTCAACCTTCCCAATTTACCATTCTCTTCTCAGTGCTCCCACAGCTCTTCGTCTGTGACTCTACTGTACTCATCCATTGGTCAGTCCACTGTTGACGGAGCTGCTATGCCGAGCCGGGACCACACTGGGGCAGAGTGATGAGGTTCCCGAACCTGGGAAGCGCCTGGCCCAGGGGAGAGGCAGACACTGCAGACAGATGGTGACAGCACAGGAGGGAAGGGCCGACCTCAGCACAGCCTCACAGGTTTCCCTGCACAGCAGCCAGGCTGTCCTGCAGCAACCACTGGCTTTGGGACACTGTCTCTTGGTTGGGTCTCCTTGAAGGCACGGACTACCCTCTGTGTCCCCATGAGAGCCTGGCCCAGGAAGGTGCACAGGAAAAATGTGCTGAAGTAGATGAACTTGGGATCTCAATGTTTCAAAGGGGACTTGGTGACCTAAAGTCTTGCCATTTAAAATAATAATATCTTACCTTTCATAGCATAGTGGTAGCACCCTTTCACATAACAATATTTCATTTGATCTTTAAATATTCAAATGAAGTCAGCAAGATAGGAACTGTCACCTCCATTTCATGATGCAGAAACTGAAACCTAGATAAGGTGAGTGACTTGCCCAAGGACACTTGGCAAGTCAGTGGTAGAGGAAAGGCCAGAATCTAGGCCTCCTGCTTCCCAGCCCAAGCTCTGCCCCTTAGATCTTACTAAGGTGAGTGGGTGGGCTGTGGATTCCAGCCCAAGGCCTCCCCCACAGGAGACCCTTCTGGAGCTGGCACAAGCCACACACTGACCTGGGGTCCTTCCAGGCCAGCAGGAGTATTACCTCCAAGAGGACTCAAAACACCTCTGGAGAGAGGATACAAGAATTCACTAGCACCTCCAGAATCCTGTTTACCCAGAAATACATCACATGTGTTCCTACCTCCCAGCCTTTGCACATACTAGCTTCCTAGGTCTCCCACTCACCTCGTATGCCACTAGCCTTCCCTCAGTTTTCTAAGGACACCAAGCTCTTTGCAACCTCAGAGCCTCATCACATGCTGGTCCCTTTACCTGGAATGCTTTTCTTTCTACTCTTGGTCAACTCATGCCTCAGGGCATAATGACACCTTCTTTTTTTTTTTTTTAATTTTTTTCATGGAGGCTTTTTAATTTTTTTTTTTTGAGGAAGATTAGCCCTGAGCTAACATCTGCCACCAATTCTCCTCTTTTTTGCTGAGGAAGACTGGCCCTGAGCTAACATCTGTGCCCATCTTCCTCTACTTTATATGTGGGATGCCTGCCACAGCATGGCTTGACAAGCAGTGTGTAGGTTCGCACCCGGGATCCGAACCTGCAAATCCCAGGGTGCCGAAGTGGAAAGTGCAAAATTAACCACTGTGCTACTGGGCTGGCCCTCACAATGACACTTTCTCAATGAGGTTTACTCCTATGGCCCCAAGAGGATTGAACAAATGGGAGTGTTTCTATGTCCCATCAATGGCATTTGTCACACACTGCCTAGCACTGTGACTTCTATCAACCCCCCCAACCCCCACAAACAGATGGTAAAGACCTCAACAGCAGAGTCCCTCTCCTCTTATGCTGTGACTCCACAACCAGCTCGCTCAAGCCGTGGGAAGAAATGCATCTCTTCATGCTTGCTGTCCCACCCCTTCCCTCATCCTCCACATCCAACAAGCGACTCCATCACATTCCAGCAGGTCTCATCCTCCACCGCTGCCCTAGCTCAGGGCTCATCCTCTGTCACCTGGGTCCCTCCTCCGGCCTCCCCTGTCCATTCCCCACACTATGGCTGGAGGGCTCTAAAACCTAATCCGACCACTGTCATTTCCCTGCTCAAAGCTATCCTAAGAACCACACTCCCACCCCAACGTCTCAGGACTGGCACTCAAGGACATTCCTAAGATAAAGTGCCAGCCTCATTTCCCACAGCTGCCTTGGCTCCAGCCACCCGAGCCCTGCCCCAAACACGCTAGCTTTTCTAAGACTTTAGGCCCACCCTTCTGCCTTGCCCCCACACCCTCCATCTGCAAAACTACTCATCCATGGGCAACGAAAATAATTTTGGAACACCTTCTGTGTCCCTGGCACTATGCTAGGCTTTTTGCATATTTTACCTCATTTAGTTCTCAAAGCACCTCACAAAATAATTATTATTTCCATTTTACAGATACAGAAACCGAGGTTCGGGAAAGGCAGGGTCAGAACTGGACTCTAGGTCTAACTGATTCCAAAGCTGCTGTGCACTTCTCTCTCGTGGAAGCGCTCCCAGCCCCCGGCCCAGGCAGGGGCCTCTCTCCTCTGGCTGCATAGCCCCCTGGCTTCTCTCTGTTCCCAGCACTGCCGCCAGCATCTGTGTGGGATCTCTCACGCCCGCGACCCTCACTAACCTGAGCATCCCAAGGGCAGCGCCTGGGCTCACTGGGCAGGGTTCCCAGGACTCAGCAGCGTAGAGATGCTCTGTGAGGTTTCTCGATAAACAGGTGGAAAGGCAGAGGGAGCTGGGTGGGGTGCAGTGTTTAGGAGCCCAGCCCGCACCTAACGAAGCCGAAGACCACCAACGGGAGGCGGGACCTTACCATCTGTAGCCAAGAAAAGGTCCCGCCAAATGGACAGCACAGCCCTCCCCCTCCCGCGTCCGCACGCCCTCGGCCTGCCCCGCACGTGCTCGGTTTGCCGGCCCACGTTCCAGCTGCCGGCCGTACCAATCTCGGCGGGGGGGCGCAGGCCGGGGCCAGCTGGAGGCGCAGGAGGGGCGAGCCGCGCCTCTGGGGGGATGGACTCGAGCTCCCCAGGACTCCGCACGCCACCGACGCGCCGGGGCAGAAGACCCAGCCGAGCCGCTCGGTGGGCGCGCTCCCCCGCGGGAGGAGGGGCGCCGTGGAACGGCCGGCCCGCCCCCGCCCGCGTCGGCCCCGCCCCGTTGTGAGGTTATAAAGTGCGGCGCTGCGAGCACTGAACGTCCTGGTCGCAGCCGAGGCTCCGGTTTGGTTTGCTGTTCGGGTCGCCCCGGCCGCGCACCCGCAGCTCCCCGCGCAGCAGCCGCGCCGCGTCGGCGCCGTCCCCGGGCCCCCGTGCTCGGCGCGAAGCCCTGGCCCCGGGGCCGGCGCATGGGCCAGGGGCGCGGGGTAAGGCAGCTTCCCGCACGGCCGTGAGTGCCCCCGCTTCAGCATGAAGACCCTCATAGCCGCCTACTCCGGGGTCCTGCGAGGTGAGCATCGGGCCCAGGCGGCCCGGAGAGAGGGCTCTGATGGAGGGTCTGGGCGATGAGCCGTTCCCGCCGAGGGGTCTGCAGGCCGCGGGGGCTTTCATCTGGGGCTGTGAAGCTGCCAGGTTTTCAGGACAGGATACCATGAAGGGCTCAAAGGCAGGTAGGAGAGTGTGCTCATAATGAGAGTGCTGCTGGAGGACCGGCCGCTGTGCACCTTAAGGTCCTAACCCCTTTTGTTCGGGGAAAGCTTGCCTCTCCCTCCCCCAACCCTCAGCCCACCCCCGAAATCTGGGTCTGGGATGAAAGAAGAATAATCGTTACCTAGTTTGATCCAGGCAGCCTGCCATGGTAGTCAAGTCTGGGCTAATTCTCCACTCTGGCGCTAGTCAATTTTTGCCACCTCTGTTACATCACTTCTCTTCCCCCGGCTTGTTTTCCTCATCTGTGAAATGAGGGTGATACCTCCCACCCCTCGGTAATTAGGGATAGTCTGAGAACTCCTCTCTAGCCCATAGCATTGTTCTGGCCTCTGGCCTTCCCTCCCCTCTCTTCTCTTCTCACCAGCTGGAGCAAGCCGTGAGAGACTGGATGGGGCAGAGTGGCAAGGGTTTTGCAATCCCATGAAACAGCCACCAGACGGGGAACATGCCTGGTTGGGACAGGTGTGCCCACACTGTCCTCTGCCCACACCTGTCCTCCAGCCCAGGCTTGGGAGCCCACGAAGCGGCAACTGTGAGCCTGGCACACTTAAAAAAGAGGGGCCAGAGGACCCGAGGTACTGACCCGTGTGGAACTGAGGCCCTCAGGGAATCGGGCAGAGCTGAGATCAAGCTCGAGAGCTTTTCCCACCCGAGAAAGAGCATCTCTTGAGCACGCCAGGCCTACAGTTGGAGAGACAGATGGGAGGAGGCATGACCTGCCCAAGGTTTCCTTAACAGACGACTTGTCCTGGGGATTAAATACAATCCGAGAGACCCTGGGCTGTGGTCACAACTGTCCTGGTGTGTGTGTCTGTCTTGCTTGAAGCCTCCCTCCTTCCTCTTAAGTCTTTCTGCTGCTTGTTGAACCTCTCCTACTTAGGATTTTTCTTTAGTAACTAACAATCGCCTCCTCCACCCACCTTCATTACAAGAGTAAAATGTAATGATTGGAATTTTGAAAAATACAGAAAAACAGGAAGAGAGTAAAAATTGCTGGTAAATCGACTGTCCAAAGATAGCTTCCTATTAGCGTTTGAGTATATTTCTTTATAATTTTATTTATCCACGTTATGTAAAGTTGAAGGCGTGCCGTAGATATAGTTCTGGTTCCTGTTTTCTCCCTCTTAGTGGTACTTCGTATTTGCTTCTGTTGACAAAATCGCTTCTAATGTTCTAGTGGCTGCAGGGTAACCCACTCTGGAGCTGTCTCAGTTGACCATGTACTGGGCGTTGGTGGTGCTCCCAGTGTGACTGTCGCTGTGATTATCTTCCCCTCTTGGTCTGGGTGCTGCTTATTGCCCTTGGAGAGGTACCAAGCTGCTGTCACCATCTTGGGAACAAGATGCCTGAGCTGTCCTATTCACCTGGTCCAGTAACCTCTGGGAGACCCTTCTCTTACTTAAGAGTGCCCTTCCATCCACTGATGCCCCAAACAGACGAAGGAAGGGTCTTGCCTTTAAGGGCGTTCATGCTTTTAAGGATGCTTTTGTCTCCAGGTAATGGGATGGAGTGCTCTCTGTGCTGCTCCTTCCTGGAGATCCGCCTCTCTCGCCTCTGCTCTCCATAGGCTGTGAGCTGAATCTTCCAGAAGCCAGTGACCCTGACCCTCACAATTTTTACCTAAAGTTTGTTATCCAAGAGGACTTCTAGCGAATGATTTTGACCAAGTTACATAGTAATCATATCAGGAGAATTTCCCCAGGTTGCTGTCAGATCTTGAAAACATTTTTTTTTTTTTTTCAATACTAGCTGCAGGGAGTTCCATCATGGGATGTTGCAAGGGCTGGTATGAAATGCCAACCAGTCCGTTTAGCTCTCTGGGAGCTCCTTTGGTGAAAGAGCAGGTGGGGTAGGGGAGGGTGTGAAAGCAAATTTTGTGTTATCTAGCCATCTGCATTAGGTCTGCTCTCGACATCCTTAGTCTTTGAAGCCACTCCCCAGTGGCCTGGTTTCCCTCTGCAGGTAAGGTTCGTTTGTGGTGAGGTGGTGAGCACCCTGTCAGTGGTGGTATTGAAGGAGAGACCATGGATTCTATGACGGGAAGGCCTGTAATGGGTGAGAGATTGATTCTCGGTGTCTGGTTTCTTGGCCAAAAGAAAAGGCCAGCTGTGGGAGCCATGGGTGGGTGGGTATCTGTTGGGGGAGGCTGGAGTCTGGTGGTATTTTCTAATCTCTGAAGGACTGCCCTGTGACAGGGGTGGAGGCTGCAGAGTTAGGCACATTCACATGCCTCCCTTTGCCCCTGGATGGGAAGCTCTGCAGGTCAGAGCGCTCTGACGCCTGCCTGTGTCCCCACATTCAGCACAGTACCCAGCACAAAATGCTGGCAGCCCCAGTAAAATTCTGAGCTGATTTGTTCCGTGCGGCTCCAAAGAGCAAGGCCAGGAACAGGTGTGGGATGGCAGGGGGCAGGTGTTGATGTAGTAGAGGAATCCTTTCTAACAGCTGTTGAGGACCACAGCAGCCTCCACGGGGGTGAGTATGGAGCTCCCCATCACCGGGGGTATGCAAGCAGGAGCTTGGTAGGGGGTGAAACTAAGAGACTAGATAATTGGGAGCTAACTCTGGAACTGAGGGTTGACAGTCACTAACTCAGTCCTAAATCACAGGAGGAGAGCATCATTCTCATGCTCCCTCTCCCCTAATTTGTAGATTTTACCTCCCCTGCACCACTTCCCCAGCTGCACAGAGGTGCTTTGGAGTTACCTGTGCTTCCGAGGGCTCTGCTGGGCAGGGGAAGGAGGGCCAAGAGTATTATTTTATTGGTAGGCTGGGTGAGTCAGTGGCCAATGTGGAAATCCTGCCCCACCTCCACATTCAGCAGCAAGTATTTGGGTCATAAAATCACAACTATCTATTAGCGCTGGATCTGGCCCAGCCCTCATGTTACAGATGGAACGCTGAGGGCCCCTGAGAGAAGGGACTGGTCCAGGATTATCCAGTTCAGGGTTAGAACCCAGATCCATCTCCCAGTCTGTGACTTGCCTCCTCAAACCTAGAGCAAGGTGTGGGGAGGCGGGGAAGGGCTGAGCACAGGACTGTGGCCATTGTCGTTGCTCAGCAGTTTCCTGAATGAGAGAAGGTTGCCCCCAGTCTCCACGATGGGGGTGGTGCATTTTGCCCCTTCCCAAGGTTTTGGAGGAAGCTCCCCTAGCTTGCCCTGGTGGATGGAGATCCCATGAGTCCCCAGAGCTTTGAGGCCACGTGAACGGCCATTGCCCCATATCATACTTCAGACTTTCTGAACTCCTCTTTGTGGCCGTGAAGCCCCCTGTGAGTAGCCCTGACTGCCTCCCAATTTCATCTCCCACCATGTTGTTCTCCAGAACTGCCAGTGGTCTTCCCGTTCCCCCAGCATCCCCGCTGACCCGGTTCTATCTCAGGGCTGTGGAGGTTGCTGCCCTTCCGCCTAGACCTTTGTGTGGCTGGTTCTCATCACTCAGTCTCCTCTCAGAGCCCTTTTCTGACCTCGCCCTCTGGAGAGCCGCCCCCTGGTTGCCACATCTTGTTTTATTTTTCAGAGTCCTCATCATGACCTAAATTATCGTGTGTAGTTATCTGTTTAGGTAATTGTCTCCTCCATGAGAATGTCAGCCCCTTTGGAATGGGGCCCTGGCCCGTCTTTCTCAGTGTTGTGTTGCTGACATCCAGCACAGCCTGGTGTGCGGTGGGCACTCAGTCAATATTTGCTGAGTGAATGAATCATTAATGGTCCCTCAGCCCTCCTGGGAGCTGCCCCGTCCTCTAGGCAGGAAGCCCTGCTTCCAGCGTCAGTGTGATTCCTCGATCCTTCCTCAGGCCTCCTTGGTGCTCTTGGTGCCGGGGCTGCAGCTGTTTGCTGCCCTGGAGACACCCACAGTCTCATGAGGAGCTGGCTCCAGGACAGAGTGCCAAGTGGGTAGAGCCTGGCTCACCATGGTCTCCTCATCGCTTCCAGGACCTGGAAGCCAGAGAGCCAGGATTCTAGCCCTGCTTTCCCTCTGCGATGTGGCTGGGCAGCTCACTCCCCCTGTAGGGATAATAGGACCAGGAATCTCAGACTCTTAAGCATCTAAGGGTTTGGGTGAACTAGAGTGGAAAGTATTTTGTAAACTAACTTGTGACACTCAAGTTAGTTCTTGTCACTTGTCGTGTGTGACAGGTACAATAGTCTCCAACACTGGAGAGCAGCAGACTCTGCTGCGGGTCATCCAGGAAGGCTTCTCTGTGGTGGGGACGTGGAATGTGGGCCCGTCGGTTTATTGATGGAGCACTTTGTGTGTGTCAGACTCTGCAGCACACAGTTGGTCAGCCTGGCCCCTACTTTTGAGGAAGTGAGATTGGGGGGAAGTACACAGAATGACAGTGTACAGTGATGGACGCAGTGACGAGGAAGGAACACAGGGAACTAGAGGTGAGGGTGTGGCAGCTACATCATCCTGGGGTCAGGGAAGTCTTCCAGGAAGAGGTCCCTTTCCGTGTGCGTATTGAAAGATGAATAGGTATTCGCAAGACAGGCAAGAACATTCAGGTACAGGGAACAGCATGAATAGAGGCATGAGCTTTGGGTGGGAGGGGCAGTCGCACTGTGGGGCCTCCAAGCAGCTAACCTGGGCTGAGGCCCCCGTGTGCTGAGAGGCAGGGACAAGGGAGGCAGAGGATGCTGCATCCAGGCCTGGGGTGGCTCACCTGTGCACATCTGGCGGGAAGATGTGAAAGCTCCTGGGAAAGGAGTCTGGTGCACTCAGAGTTTCTTGATCTCCACCACTTCTGGGGCCTCTGGGCTATGGAGCTGCTGCTGGCAAATTTGGGGGCCTGGGGCTAGGAGTTAGGCCTGGGGTCTGTCCAGCCCCTTCTCTGCTGCTGAACTGCTGTGCCGCCTTAGCAAACCACTGCCTCTTCCTGACCCTCAGTCTCCTCATCTGTAAAATGGGCTAAAGCGTGATAAGAGTATCGCCTCAGGTTGTGGCACAGACCCAGGGAAGCTGAACCCAGGTACCCTTTGGGCAATCAACAGAAGCAGGAAATGTGAATTCCTTTGTTAGAGCAAGTTTAACAGTCCTGAGCAAAGGGCCAGGAACCTAACTCTGCACCCTCTTCCCATGTGACCTTGGGCCAGACTGTGCCCTTTTGGGACCTCAGGCTCCTCATCTGGACAGTGAGGAGGGCTGGATGAGACAGTCCCCTGGGGTTCATTCCAGCTCTGCTGTGGAAATGGGGCTCCAACCCTGCCCCTGACTGCTGCTTGCCCTCAACCTGTCCTTGTGAAAATGGGCTCATGTCCTCCTTGGGGCCCAGTTAAGTGCCCCAGAAGAATCTAGCTCCCCACACTTGCTCATGCATTATGATCAGGGCCTATTTTGAGGATGCCGTGGTGACGTACCCGCAAGCTGGTGGTGTTGCCGTGACAACCCCTCCCACTTTAGTAGCTATTTTTTTTAATGTGTCAGAAGGTGGGGGTGGGGAAAGCGGGCTATTGGGGTCCTCAGCAGTCACCTCCAGGGTCCCAGTTGCAGCTCCAGAGTCTCAGGGACGTGGCATCCTAAGAGCCTCGCTTCGTTGACCTCCCCTCCCAGGACTCAACCCTCCTTCGTGAAAAGCAAATACTTGAAAATCCAGGCCTCTGGGATAGCCCAAAGAGGGGCTTGGAGTCTCTTTAGGGGAGTCTTTGTGAATAAAAAGTCATTAGTAGATTCTAGCAGAGCATAGAAGGCCCAAGTTGTCAGGACCCCAGATTTCAGCTAACCTAACCCAAACCCCTAATTTAGTGCCATTGGGGAAACAGACCTAGAAGGGGAGGAGGCGCCCAGGATCTCAGCATGTCTGTGGATGCTCAGGATGCCCAACTTTCTGGCAGGATCTTACACAGGAGGCCGTGAGGACCAACACGCAGGAATCCACTGAGCCCATGCAGGGTCCTGATGGCCAAGCCAGAAGCTGCCCAGTCAGCACACCCACCATAGCTCTGTGTTGGCTCCCAGTGGCTTGGCTTCCCCTCTGAGCCAGATGTCCAAATGGGCCCTGCTTTAAGGACACCTAACCCTTAAAGAGGAGACTACTGGTCTTTCCAGAAAGGAATTCACCTGTGTTGGGACTAGGTGAATGGTTGGCTAGTTGCCTCGGGCCCCTTAGGCACCAACTGAAGTTGGCGGAGGGAACGGGAGGAGTGGCCAGTGATCTTCTGACCTTCAGGGCAGAGTCCAGGACTCCTTGGCCTGGCAATCCCCGTCCTTCATGGCTCCCTCCCACTGTCTCAACTAGACCCACCCATGCACACAGTCTCTGTGCTCCAGCCTGGCTGAACTACGTGCAGTTGATTCCCCACACTTGTGCTCTCTCTGCCTTCCAGGCCTTCGCAAATGCCGTTTGCTGGACTCCAGTACCCGTACCTGCCTCTTTTTTTTTTTTTTTTTTTTTTGAGGACGATTAGCCCTGAGCTAACATCTGCTGCCAATCCTCCTCTTTTTGCTGAGGAAGACTGGTCCTGAGCTAACATCCATGCCCATCTTCCTCTACTTTATATGTGGGACACCTGCCACAGCACGGCTTGACAAGCGGTGCCATGTCTGTACCCAGGATCCGAATCGGCGAACCCCTGGCCGCTGAAGCAGAATGTGCGCACTTAACCGCTGCTCCACCGGGCCGGCCCCCGTACCTGCCTCTTGTCGGCCTGGCAAACTCTTACTCATCCTTTACATCTCCCCTGACCCATTCCTTCCTCCAGGAAGGCATCCCTGAGAACATCCTCCAGGCCGGGTTGGGGGCCTCCCCTGGATTCCCTGGCCCTGACTGACCCTCAGTGCCTAATTGTTCACGGCCTGTCTCCCCAGCAGGAGCTGGGGTGGGCGGCCCGGGAGCAGAGCTCAGCCTACAGCAGGTGCCAAGGACCCGCATCTCCTACCCTTGTCGAATGAATGTTAATGTTTGGGCTCCGCCCTTCCCCTCCCTCTGGAGACTTCCACTGTTGCCCCTGCCTCTAACCCTGACCGCTCCGGCCAGAGGAGACCCTGCCCTCCTGATTCTGTAGAAAGCTGTTTGACCCTCTGTCATGGCTCAGGTCAGTCAGCCGTTGACTGGGCTTATTGTGGTCCAGGCCCCTTTATTCGACGCCATCCCCTTGAGCATCCAGTCATTCAGCAAACGTTGACCGAGCACCCACTCTGTGCCTGACCCCGTGCTGGGCACAGGGACCCGGATGAACAGGACATGGTTCCTGCAAACAAATGTACACTCTTTCCCATAATGAGAAAGGCTGAGTGTAGGGGTGAGGTAGGGGCACATGGGGGTGCGGGGAGGAAGGCTTCCCTGAGGAAGAGTGGGCCAGGAAGGGCCAGGAAGGCCTCGGGGCCAGCACTCAGTGCCTGGGGGTGCCCAGTCAGTGTGAGGTAGACAACTGACCGGACTGGACCTGGAGGTGACGGGACTCTCCCTCGGGGCACTGCAGGCAGGGCCGAGAGTGTGCGGAGACTTCCTGGAGGGAAGGAGTGTCTGGCTGAGCCTGTGGGGGCGTGCAGAATGCGGACAGCTTCATGTGCAAGGCTTGCGGGAGCGCAGCCCTCGAGTGGGACTCTAAAATCAGCAGGCGTGCCTGTCCAGAGCTGTGCCCGGCCCTCTCATCACACGTGTGGACTCCCATTGGAAGGTGCTTGGGGGCCTGGAGGGGAGCTTGCCTTGAAGAAGTGGAGTCTCCTTGGCACTTGGCCCAGCTTCCTGGACCTCCCTGGGCCTGGAAGGGTCTGGCAGGGTCCGTATGTCCATCTCTCCGCCTCTGTGCAGACTTGTACCCGGCCCTTTGGAGTAGCTTAGGGCGACTTCCTCACTGTCCACTTGGCAGCTGGTGGCCCAGGGCAGAACTTAGGTCCAAGTGGGCCCAGGAGTGGCACCCTTGGGGGTGGGGACATGACCAGGATGACTTCCCCACTCAAGGAGCCCCTACAGGCTGCCCACATCTCTGTGACCTCACTGGCATCTTTCTAGCTCTCTGGCAGATGTGCCAGACTCTCTTTGTCCCTCTTCCGTAAGTTGTTTAGATTCCTCGCGACGATCCTGGATCATGACTAAGGAGGACACTGAGTCTCAGACAGGGGAGGTGGCTTTCCCAGTCTCACAGCAGGTAAGAGTCAGAGCCAGGGTTGGAATCCCAAGTCTGCTGGCGCCAACACCTCTGCTCCAAGGCAGGACGGAGGGTGTTGTACCCATTAGACAGGAGAGAACACTGAGGCCCGCTTGATAACTTTCCGGCATTCATGTAGGTCTTTACTCTTTGTGAAGCTCTTGCCTATATATTATCTCATTTAATTCTCACAACAATCTGGCGAGGTAGGTATTAGCTCAACTCTCCAGATGAGGAAATTGAGGCTTGCACAGGAAGTGACTCACCAAGGCTGTACTTCCTGTGAGTTAGGGGCCAGGTTCTCCTGATGCCCAGCCTCCTGTCCTCTGCGCCTTCTCCAGGCTGGCGCACCCCCTCCTGGTGATGCTGGTGGTGAAGGTAGGTGGGTGGAGGAAGCCGTGCAGGCCATCCGGGGGTATGACCCATGGCTGCCCGTGTGTGCCCCTGCCTCCCGGTGGAGGCCAGCCTTGCTCAGTGCCTCCTCTCCATGCACGGGTCAGAGTACCCTTTCTCCTCTCTCGAGCTCATTACCTCAAGTTATTTTTCTCCATGGCGCTCATCGCTGCCTGACGTCACACCCCCTACCTTTACCTAAGCCCCTAACAGGTGAGGCTTCATCTGCCAGGTTGGTGCTATTTCCCTGGTGGCTAGTGCAGTGCGTGGCGCCTCCTAAGTGCTCCTTGCTTCAAGTCTTGTCTCTGTCCTGCCCACCTCCTCCAGAAGGCCACTTTTCGACCCCTTTCCAGCTCCTCTTTTCTCAGCTTCTGGTTTGGGTAGACGTGAACCCCCATTGCTGTGTTGAGTGTTCTGTGTTGGGGCCTGCCTCTTTCTAACTCCCTGAGTTTGTCCCCTTAATCACAATGCCCACTCTCCTCCCCTTCGCCTCCAACGTCTTGTCTTCAGGGCCTCGTTGCTTCCTCGGAGCCCCCCTGCCACCACCCTCACTCTGCTCTCTCTTCTCCAAACACATAATGCTATGTCTGCTCATTACACCCCTTCCCACTCTGTTCGATGGGAGAAGCAATGGCGCTGGCTACCGTTTAATCCCCTAACGAATGCCAAAGGCACCTGACACACGTGTTTTTCATTTAATCTTCGCAACAACCCTGTGAGGTGGGGACTATTCTCATTTTGCAGATGAGAAAACTGAAGCTGAGAGAGGCTGAGTGACTTGCTCAAGGTCACAGAGCCACATAGGGGCAGAGCTGGCCCAGGGCCCTTTCTCAGATTAAGGTGATTAGAGCTCAGACTGTGCCCCCTCAGAGGAAGCCCAGGAAACCCTGGTTTCGTCAGCCCTAGGTGCCACCTTCCTGGCCACCCTGCTATCAGCTGTTGGGCAGGCAGGCGTCTGGAGACACCCACCCCCACCCCGAGCTGGGCCCTGGGACCGAGGGTGGTCTGGCCCACTGCTGCGGGCGGCTCTGGCTTCGCCCTCACAGCAGGAGCTGGACTTGTGGGAGCCTGTGGTTGGGGGCTCACATTCCTTGCACACCGGTCTGCAGGAGGATGTCCCCACCAGACCTGAGGCATAGTTTAGGGCAGAGCAGTCAGCCCCCCAAGCCGTGAGTGTGTTCCTGAAGTCTGGGTGTGGACTGGCTTGTGTCGCGGGGTCAGCCTTCAGTAGCGTGGCTTCATGGAAATGATGGGACTCAGAGCCCAAATACCTGCCTTGACTCCCGGCTCCCCTGGATCCTGCCCTCAGGCAGGTGGTTTCTCCTCTCCTCAGTTTCCATCTCTGTGAAATGGGCTTGCCCAAGCCTGCCTTGTCTACTTCATAGGGAGTGCTGTGGGACAGTGACAGGAGGGGATTCCTTCCTGGGAGTAAGAGAACTGCTCTGGGGCCCCTGGCAGCTCCACTGCCTCGGCCCTCCCTAAGTCTAGGAGCAGATGAGCTATGTAAATTAAAGGGTGCCCAGGAGCAGCTGTTTTCATTGGACATTGGGAACTTTTCTTCACAGGACTAGCGAAGTTACTCTGTGGCCTGTCGTCTTTCCCTCCATGAAAAAAAGACACCTGTAGGTAGTGACTTGTATTCTCATCACAGCTGGGGAAACTCTTGCTCAGGGAGGGCGGAGAGGCTCTCTCCGCGACCCCATCTCCGGTGGCCTCAGGGATGGGGCAGGGGCCTTCCTGTCGGGCAGCTCAGTCTGACTTGGCCATCCAGGCCTTCACCTGCCTCTGGGGCTTGTGGGTTTGTTCGTTCGTGCAGTAAACCTCTATGAGCTCCTTCTCTCACCAGACTCTGGGCAGGGCTCTGGGCACATGGATGAACCAGGTACCAGCCCCGGCACCCAGGAGTCGCTGGCAGAGGAGGATGACCAAGTAAATAGACACCGGCCGCAGTGGGACTGGCACAGAGGGGGCAGGGTGCCAAGGGAGCAGGTTGGAGCTGAGACTCGGCTGGATGCTGAGGCTCCTGCTGGCCCCACCCAGGACTTGGAGACAGGCTGGGTGTGAAGGTGGTGGCAGTGGTGGCATCTGATTGCAGCGCTGGCATCCATGCCAACTTCTGCTGGACCCCTCCCAGCCACAGCTGGGGCAGAGAGGTGCTGACAGCTGGGTGGTGAGGTCTAGCAGCGGCCTAGGGGTGTTCAACTGAACCTCCACTTACCGTCTGCTGGGCACCTGGAGATGGCGAGTCTCTAGGTATACCCTCAGGAGGGTGGACACCAGAGTCCCAGCAGTCGAAGAGGTTGTAGAGTTCATCCTTCCTACCCCCATTTTATAGATGGGGAAACTGAAGCCCAGAGAGGTGAAGTGACTTGGCTGAGGTAACACACGAGTCAGTGGCAGAACTGGGACTGGAACCCCAAGGCTTGCTGCCACTCCCTGCACAGGATGCCTGCTCCTAGCCCCCCACTCTGAAGGAAAACAGGTCATTCATTTTCCCCTGTCTCCCCCCAGCCTTTCCCCACTGTCTTGTACGGAGAAGAGAGAAGAAACCTGGGAGGACCTGCAGCATAGGGATGGAACACAGGACTGGAATTTGAGTCCAGTTCTGCCTCCCTCTGGCTGAGTGACCTTGGCCATGTCACTTCCCTGAGCCGCCTTTATCACTATCAAAATGGGAGTGATGATGCCAAACTCACAGGCCTGGTGGGGAATCAGGGTGTCTAGGGAAGTGCTTTGTGCCCCAAAGCTTCACGGACACATGGGCAGCATACCTGTCACCCAGCCCTGTGGGGAGGGAGCCCAGGGGCCTGAGGAACTGCCTGAGCAGAGACCTCCCCTTCCTCTCGCTCAGCAAACCTTTCTGAGTGTTCATTCTGGACCAGGCCACTGGGGACCCAGAAGTGGATCAGACCCAGGCCATGCCCTGGGGACATGGCCGTGAGTCCTCACAGTCTTGCCTGGGGTCACATAATGTGTGGAACCAGGGTTTGAACCTGAGTCTGGCTCCTCTGCTGTACCAGGCCCCTTCCCTCTGATCTGTTAGACCAGCTAAAGGGGACAGGACGGGCCTGTCTGCCTTGAGGCCTGGCATTATCTATGTGCCTCCTAAAAGTCAAAGCAAGGGTTATTTCCTTTCTAAACTCTGCTGCGACCTTGTTGCTCTGCAGATTTTGAAGAAACGCAAAGGCTTGAGTGTAAGCCCCGAAGCTCCTGCCCCGTCCCCTCCCAGCAGTAGGCCAGGGTGAAAGGTCATGAGACCCTCAAGGACAAGACTGTGACTCTCGTGCTTGGGGCCTTGCAGAGTGGGTGGTGTGAAGGAGTGTCTGCCCGGCACACACTGGGCAGTCAGTGAAGATGTGATGAGTGAGGAGCGTGCGGTTAGGGCTCAGCAGATGGGGGCGTTTGGAGCGGCCCGCTCCTTTGGTCCAGCTGCCAGGAGGAACGGGGTATGGACTAAGGGCCTTGCCCGTGCTGTTCCCCGGTGCTGCCTCTTCTGCAGTCACCAGGCCTTTTGGTCCCACTGCTCATCAGCTGCTGGAGTCCAGGGCGTCATCCTGGGGGCACAGGCACAGAGCCAGTTAAATGGGCACATCTTGTGCTAACTTCTAGGCTTGGCACTTGCTTGGTAGCGACCATAATTGCAGCCTCCGTGCCCCAGGCTTCCCAAAGTTCCCTGGCCACTGGGTCCTTTGGGGAAGCAAAGCCCCTGCCTGATTCCTCTCTGGGCTGCAAACTTTGGGCACTGAGATGAAGCTCAAAGTGTCGCTCTCTCTGAAGGTGGTCGTGGTGGTGATATTGATGGTGTTGGGGTGGAGGCACAAGGGCTCAGCACCCTGGGGCAGGGTGTCAGCCCTGGCGATAAGAGGGGTGGGGCAGGGATTGGGGGTGCTCAAAGTACACTTGGAGAAAAAAACATTGCACATGGGATGTTGAACCTCTGTCCTTGGCCTCACAGACACACATAGCAAAGATTAAATATTTGTACTGGGTCCAGATAAAGAATGAGGACAGGAGTTTGATTGGGGTGGAGGGGAGGGAAGAGAACTGGCAATTATGGAGAGCTCTCCCTGGGCCCTTTGGATACCTCATTTGGTTTCCAAATGACCCTAGGCGGGGACACCATTCGCATTGGGTATATATAGAAACTGGAGCACAGGGAAGCATGTGAACAGCCCAGAATTACAAAGCTGTTGGGTGGCCGGGCTAGGATTTGAACCCAGGGCTGCCTGATTTTGTGGTCCAGGCTCCTGTCACACCTGGGAAGGTGCCTGTGGGAGGTGGGTAGGTATCGGGGACTCTAAGGCTGGAGGCAAGGGTGGCAGGAGGCTGACGCTCCCCTCTGCTGCAGGCACTGGCTCCAGCATCCTCTCCGCCCTCCAGGACCTCTTCTCCATCACTTGGCTCAACAGGTCCCAGGTGGAAAAGCAGCTACAGGTCATCTCGGTGCTGCAGTGGGTCCTGACCTTCCTCGTGATGGGTAAGCCAGGGCGCCGAGGGCCAGGGTCAGTGTGATTCCGTGGGAGCTGGTGGTGTGTTCCCATTTTACACATAGAGAAGCTAAGTAACTTGTCCTAGTCACACTGGTTTGAATCCAGGTCTGTAGGACCCCCAAAGCCTGTGCATTTCCCCCGTGCCACCCTGCCTACCAACGAAGATTTCCCAGCAGGTGTGCTTCTTTGTCTCAGGGGCTGTGGTGCCCGACTCCATCACAGACCAGCTCTGTGACCTTCCACAGCTTCCCTGAGCTCTCTGGAAGTTAGTTTCCTTGTTTCAAGTGGAAGGAAAATGCTGCCGACTTCATATGGCATTTGTGGGGATTGAAGAAAAGAAGCACAGGGCCTGGTCGTGGTGGGCCCCCATGACATGGGAGCTGCCGGGAGAGGTGCCCTTAGATCCCGCTCCCACCCCTCACCCACCCTCCACGGAACACCGTCCCCAGCTGCTTCCCACGGCCCGATTAGTGTTTACCCCCTTCTCTCAGCATCTCCCACCTAGTGCTCTGGTTGGACTCAGAATGGGAAAGAAAATGACATCTTAATCTTTGCCCATTTTGTTTGAAAATTTAGTATTTCCTTCTTTACATATAGAACAGAGCACAGTAACATTAGCAGTACCTGCCGACAGTTCTGGCTTGGTGCCTCATTCCCTGGGTTGCCATCCAGACCAGGGTCAGGACGTCAGGGATTGTCTGGGAGGAGGGTCGGGCCTGTGCCTGGGCCCACCCCTGCTCTCCCAGCAGCCTCTTCTCTTCCTGAGGCCCCTGTGTCCTCAGCAGAGTAGGTGGCCTCCCCAGCACTTTGGGGCAGACAGACCTGCTTGTTCCAGTGCTGTGGGCAGCCCACCCCTCAGGATTGTCCAGCCCAATGGGGACCACCAGGAGTCACTAAGGCCTTGATGAGCAGCCGTCCTTCCACTCGGCCTGGGGGCCTCTGAGACCCCACTGCCAGGGCAGCTCTGTGCTGCCCTCCCGCCCTTTGCAGGGCAGAGGCATGGGCCAGGGGTGCTATTTCTCAAGCCCCACCATGGACCAGGCACTGGACTTGGCTTTTCTTGACTTCCTTCTTCCCAGGTGAGGAAATGCAAACTGGTGGAGGTCCAGTGACTCTGAGACTGTGAAGCTCATTAAGTGGCATAGTTGGGAATTGAGCGGAAGCCCACAGCGCTTTCCGAGGAGCCCAGAATGAGTGGAGCTGGTCTGAACCAGCCAGTCTTCACCTTTAGGCCCAAGAGTGGGCTCTAGTCGGGGGGGGGGGGGTCTATGAACCCCTAAAATTAGGTGCAGAATTATTGATGAGAGTATGTCCACATTTTTCTGGGGTGAAGAGCAATTGCTATCCTCAGATTTTTATGGCCTCAAAAAGATAAACACTGGTCTGGAGAACAGAGCAGGTTAGTCTGGCTCCCTCAGGGCTCAGACCCCCAATTTGTCCTGCATTCAGTCACCTATTAGAATCCTGGGGTCGAGAGCACAGTGCAGCCCCCTCCATTGTCAGATAGGGAGCAGTAGGGGCAGAGCCTTGCCTAGAGTCACATGAGAAGCATGTGGTGGGGCCAGGACAAGACCCCATGGACTCCAGCCTCCCAGCCCCCTGCCTAGGCTGCTGCACCAGCTCCCTTAGTCCCCGTTGGCACTGAGAAGCCACCACTACCCCTGTCTTAGTGGGTCAGAACTTGGCTGTTGGGGAGCTGAGCAGCTGGTAGAACCCCAACCATGCAGCACACGACCGGGTCTGGCCCCCTGCTGTAGGTTAACAATCCACCAAGCCCAACCACAGCCCAGAAACTGGTCCAGCATCTTCCCAACGCCCTTTCTTAGAGGGAGCCAAGCCTGGTTGGGCTGACAGGACTCCCGTGCTGCTGCTGAGATTATTGCCCTGAGCAGCCCAGCCGCTCCCTCCCACCACCACCCAGATCTGCTGTCTGAGGTTTGCCTGGTGTTGCAAAGGCTGCTGTGGGCCAGTCGGCCTCCCTCTGGAACAGAGTGACCCTTCACTATTTTTGGGCCATGGGACCCTCTGGTATTCTGGTAAAGGCTATAAACCTTTCTCAGTGTTCTTAAATGTGTGATACAAAATACATTGGATTCCAGAGTAACCCAATGATACTGAAATATAAACATGCACACATTAAGAAGTTGAGTTAGATATATAGTAACACATGCTTTTTTATTAGTGCATTAAATAAAAAGACTCAGCAGCAGGCGTAATCATTATCATAATTCTTAAGTAATGATGAGAATAAGTGATTTTTCAAGCTGTCTGCGACTGCTGTAAATGCGATGTGTTGTTTTCTGTCGATGTCACAGTCAGCAGGTACTGCTATACTGCTGTGCTCTGTTACATTTGTAAAGGAAGGAAATACTAATAGATTTCCAGAAGAGATGGGTGAAGATTAAGATGTCATTTTTTCTCCCGTCCAAGACCACAGATCCCCAGATGGGACACTTATCAGTGTGTCACGTCCTCTTCTCGTCTCTTGTAATCTTCCCAACACCCCGTAAGGAAATCGAGGCTCAGGGATGGGCCTGGCCAGGGAGTGGCAGGGCCGGGGCCTCCTGGAAGAACGCATCCATGCTCTTCACGGGCCCACTGCTGCCTCCCTACCACTGAGCGAGCCACACGCCGCCCGGCTGACGGGCCTCGGGGATCAGAGTTTTGAGTCCCAGACTTCCCCATGGAGGAGATGATTGTGAAGGTGGTCCTGAACTGTCCCCATTGGGAGCCAGCCGGGTCCACAAGGTGTTTGCCTCTCCTGGACCCAGTGGCGGTAGTTGCTGCTGCAGCCCCACGAGGGTGGAGTGGGAGCCCATTGTTCAGAGGGCAGGGGTTAGGCTCTGAGAAAGGAAGGTTGTTTGATGGGTTTAGTTCATTTTTTTGCTCAATAAATCTTTCCTGTGTTGGTTGCTGGGGCTGGAGAGGTTAACGTGCCCTGCTTCCAGCTCCTGAGGAGCTCGGGATGAAGGGCTGTCTGCTGGAAGGAGTCTCACGGGGAGGCAGACAATGAGGAGCCAGATGGCAAGTGCAGCGAGAGGGGCTGTGGATACGGAGGGTTTGGGGAGTGGGCCCCCAGGTGAGAAGGTCCCCATCTTGGATGCAGTCTCGGGCTCCCTGTTTGTTTTTCCCCCATCCAGGGCACCTTAGCACCAGTGTGAGGACGGGTAGGTAGGGATGCCTGCCTTCCCAGAGAGCCCAGACGCCTAGGCAGTGGGCCCTGGGGCTCAGCCCGCTCTGGTCGCTCTACCCACCAAGAAAGTTAGGAGTTTGACACCAGCGAGGCTTCTGGGCTGCTCAGCCCTGAGCCTGAGCCTTGCAGCCCCGCCCAGGCCCACCTGGAGCATCCACCTAGCCTCCAAAGGAGCTTGGACACCTGTGGAGTCTAGGGGCCTAGAGTGACCTTTTTTGCAGACCTAAGAAAGGGGACCAGAGGCAAACTGCTCAACAACGTGAATGACTTTGTAAGTGTCCCTAACTTAGACATAGCCATTCACCAAGCAGCCTTAAGTACTTCACAGTTTGCCTTTCACAGGTTTTTGTAGGCTGCAAATGCTTCTCTAGAGATTCATCGTCCTTATCAGTGATGTCACACTCCTTATCTGGTCCTGAAGAACTGGACACCTGGTCACTCTCTGTTCACTGCCCCTCCCAAGATAGTCGTGCCACTTTTCACTCCCTTGGGGAGAGGCTAGAACAGGACTGGATCGTGGACAACAAGTGACTACCATTTTGCTGCCCTTAGGCCCATGGAGAGTCTGTGTCTGGCCTTCCCCTCTCCCTCGGGAAACCAGAGGAGGCTCAGCCTGGGGGGCAGACCAGAGCGGAATGCAGGGCCAGGCAGCCCTTGAGCACCCATGACCAGCATAGTGCCCAGCAGAGGTGGGGGGCGTGGCAGGGCTTGGCTTCCCTCCCTGGGCAGTGGGGAGGGTGCTGGACGCAGGCCACACTTCCACCAGGCATGAGTACCTGCTGCCCCTGGCCCTGTACTGAGTGCCAGGGAGCAAAGAAGATGTGGCCCCCCTCGTGTGGGGAGTTCAGAGGTGAGAGATCCACTCGGGAGGACAGTATGATATTAGAGAACAGTTCTGGAAGAGAGGAGGGCTGAGCGAGGCGTTGAAGGCTGGGTAAAAACCGGGAAGGTGGACTGCCTGCAGAGGGCATCTGCAGGGAGCCACGAGGCAAGGCAGGTTTGGCACGGACCTCCTTCCTTTTAGTGCCGGGAGGCCCAGAGCAAAGTGACCACGGGGAGCTGGCCCCAGGGAGTCTTCCAAGGTCCTGCTGGGGTTTTTGAGAGGGGGCTGATGGGCTCTGGGCTTTGGTCTGGGCCTGCCGGGCACTCTGCTGTGTTGGAAGGGGCCAGCCCCTGTTCTGGGGTGGGAACCCCTGCCCCACCCCGACCACCAGTCTCAGGTCCCTCCAGTGGCAGAACAGGGCTTCTAATATTTGGTGAGTTTCTAAAGCCTGGGCAGATTAGGGACTTAACAGTCAGACTTGGGTTTGAATCCTGGCTCTGCCTCTGTCCTGCTGGGTGACCTTGGGGAAGTTACCTCCCCCTCAAGCCTCACTGTTCTTGTCTCTAGAATGGGGTGGAAGTCCCTCTGCTACACACTTGAGACAGTGGTTCAGCCCAAGTCCTGAGATGGGGGGGCACTGGGTAGGTCCCTCCCCTTGTCCACAGGAACTGTGCCAGGTACCGGGGTGGGGAGACAGACGCACGAGGAGGGGGCGGAAAGGACAGCTCTGAGGACAGCTTCACAAGAAGCTGGAGTCTGCTCCTCCACACTGCTGCCCAGACCACAGGGAGCCCGCGTGCCCTCCGCGCCAGGGCAGCCAGCCCATCAGCATGTAGGAGATGAGGCTCCTGTCCCTGGCAGCGCGCTCCTCCCCAGGCCGGGGCTGGGGGTCCCCTGCCCATGGCCCCCAGCTGTGCCTAGCTTAGTGCCACTGTAAACACCCACTCACTCACCCCCAGAACCTTTGCCCGAGGGGAGACTGAGGCCACCCTTCCTGACCCGTGGCTGCCTGCCTCCCCCAGGAGTGTCCTGCAGTGCCATCCTCCTGTACACGTTCTGCACTGATTGCTGGCTCATCGCCGTGCTCTACTTCACCTGGCTGCTGTTCGACTGGAACACGCCCAAGAAAGGTGAGAGCAGAGGTCCCCTGTCCACGCCCCCCTGCCCTTGGGACGGTCCTTCCTACACAAGCTGCCCTTTTACTGTGTGAAGAGCACCAGGCCAGGGTGTGGTGGTGGGGGTGGGGTGGTAAAAAACTCAGAGGGCACCGTCCTGCCCTCATAGGAGCTCACGCTCGGTCAAGGGTTTGCAGAACATGAAAGAACGAGCGTGGAAAGGGGCCCGGAGGGAGGGGGAGATGCTGCCAAGGGCAATAGTCACCTACCTCAGGGTTCACGCTGGCTCTGTCTTGTCTCCCTTGCCCAAACGTCACCTGTCCCTCCCCCCCATTCCCAACACTGTGTTTTGTTCCCTGGAAGGTGGCAGGAGGTCACAGTGGGTCCGAAACTGGGCTATGTGGCGCTACTTTCGAGACTACTTTCCCATCCAGGTAAAGACTTGTGGGGGTCATCTTGGGAGGGTGGGAGTGCCTGGGAAATCTGAACTCAAGCCTTAACCCACCCATCCACAGTGACCACATGTGCTGAGTTAAACCATGTGACGCCTCTCACTATTCATACTCTACCCGACTTGATGCAGATTTGAGGCAATTCAGGATACCAATAATGTCATAAAGGGTAAAAAGAAAAATCAAGACTTAGGGTTAAAAAAATACTGGTATTTCAGCCACAAGGGTCAGCAGAGTTGCAGTGGTTGAGCTTCATAGTCAGCTTGGAGCTTCCTGGCAGCCGAGGCAAAAAGGGAAACATGATAGATGTTGGTTCTTATTTTGGAAAAGGCTTGCTAGTTCCTTAGAGAAACAAGACTTCTTTTAGCATTTGGATCTAAAAGATGTTTCAGGGGCTGGCCTGGTGGTGCAGTGGTTAAGTGCGCACATTCTGCTTCAGCGGCCCAGGGTTCGCCGGTTCAGATCCCGGGTGCGGACATGGCACCGCTTGGCACCCCATGCTGTGGTAGGCATCCCACATATAAAGTAGAGGAAGATGGGCACAGATATTAGCTCAGGGCCAGTCTTCCTCAGCAAAAAGAGGTGATTTGTCAAGAGCAGCACCAAGGTGGTCCCAAGTCCATCTGGCCTGAACTAAGGATAGAGCTTAAAGCAATAGGTTGGAGGGGCTTTCTTTCCTTCTGAAGCTTTTGCAGAAATATCACTTCTCTCAGCCGGTTTCAGGTGGGTTGCTGGGGGTCATGGCCACGGAAATAGGGCCCAGGAAATTTGATGTGCAGTGAAAGAAGGGTGAGACCCTAGTTGCTGAAGTGCTTGGGGAAGGCTTCTGGAGCAGATGCTCCTAGAATTCCATCTTAAAAATAGTAGCACTGAAGAGGTGGGGAAAATAGTGAGAGCAGAGGGCCTGAGACTGAGAAGAAGCCTGGGGTGTAGGAACTGGTGAGGAGGTGGAGGGCAGAGGGAGGATCTTTACTGGGGGCCTTCTAGGAGCCAGCGTCTTTCCCCAAGGAGTCTCCTTTAAGCCTGACAGCACCCCTGTAAGGCGAGTATTCGCTTTATCCCCTTTTCACAGAAGAGGGAACTGAGGGTCAGAGAGTAGCAAAGCTGAATGAGGCTAGTGAGGGGCTGAGCCAAGATTCCAGTTACTGTCTTGCCTCAAAGGCTGGGCTCTTCCCAGGACAGCATGCTGCATCTCTGTGCAGCAGAGCTGTGGGAAATAAGCTTGGGCAGATACTCAGGCTTCCCTCAGCCTTGGAGAACGGAGGCAGGAAAAGTTCACTGTGACCCTGGACAAGGCATAGTCCCTTCGAGGGTGCAGTCTTCTCATAGGAAGCGAGTTTAGACCAAGTTGGTCTCTGGGTTTCCTTCCTGATGCATCATTGGCTGCTGTGGGCCCCCCACCCTGGTCTTCGGAGCACCCATCTTCTCTGGGGCTAACCTCAAGGTCCTGCCAGGGTAAACGGTGGTCTGGCTTCAGTCTCCTCTCTGTCTGGCCCCTGCCTGTGGTCTGCAAGCTAGCTTGGCAAGGCAGAGGCATCTGGGCCCTGGTGCCCATGGGCGAGGCTGGTGGATTGTGGATACCTGGCAGAATCCTGAAGGTTTTTCCTGCAAGAGAAAGACCTGTCTGGCCACCACACTGAGCACCCCAGCCCCGGCACATCCTAGCTGCTGAGGTGACGCAGCAGAAGGCAGTGGGGTCTGCAGAGCAGAGGCAGTGTGTGTGAGTGTGGAGGGTTTGTGCATGATGTAGGTGGTGTATGTTTGCTGTTGTGAGTCAGCGACTGAGACATCCTGGCGTGCTGCCTGGGGGAGGTGGCCGGGTAACCCTACATTCCTCCCCTGCACTCAGTATTGTGAGGACGGCCCTAGGGCTGGCTCCCTCTGCCCACCCCAGCCCGAGCCCAGTTTTCCCAGGACCTTTGGGGTCAGGGTTCCTGTTCCTCCCTTTTCCTGATCCCGTCTCTCCAGCTGCAAGGAATGCAAGGCTCTTGGTGCTGGGAGGATGTTGCATCATAAGACCCAGCTCTCTCATTTTGGAGGTGAGGAAACTGAGTCCCAGAGAGGAGCAAGGACTGGTCCAGGTTGCCCAGTGAGTCCCTGCCCATGTTAGTACTAGAATCTGGGCTTCCTGAATCTGAGCCTCAGGTTCTTTCCCACTGCATTCCTACTGCCTGTTTCTCTGGGAGAGATTTGGTCCCTGATTTCCCCCCTGGATTGAGTCCCACGCCCTGGGTCTCCCCCTCTCTGCTCTGCTATTGGAGACTGAGGTTGAGTTCCTGCTCTGTCACTCCATTCACTGACCTCCATAGCTAAGCTCTGCTGGGCAGGGGGACCCAGAAGAGTCAGTCCTGGGCTCTGCTCTCAGGTGGGCTCACCACCTAGAGGATCCTGCTAGACTTGGTCCCCTTCTGCCCATGGGACCACAGGCACACTTCTGAAGCTCACCGAGCCTCACCTGCCTTGTCTGCAAAGTGGAGCTGTTCCTGTGATAAAAAGTGGTAAATTATGGTTGAGTCTGAGGGGTTATGGACTCTGGTCTCTCTGCTGGGGCCCTTACCTCCAGGGCCAAGCCCCCATGTTCAGTGACCTGCCCCTCAGGAAGCTTCCTTAAGGCCAGTGGCGTCCTCTATCCAGAACAGGATGACCTGGTGACCATTGGTCAGACCTGTGACAGGCAGGCACCATTCCAAAAGAACCAAAACAAAAGCCCGTGTCCCTTATCACACCTCTGTTCTCAGAAGGCAGCTGAGAGTAGTGGCCATAGGGCACATGAGAGCTGGCCCTCTGAGGGCTCCTGGGCACTGGGACCAAAGCCAAGCTGGGCCTGCGGCAGGCCCAGGGCACTGAGCCCGTGTGGGCTCTGCTCTTGCCTGCTGGGGACCGCAGCCCAGCCCCTGCCCCTTAGGGCTCTCAGTCTCCCCTTCTGTTCAGGGAGGGTTTGGCCTTGGTGACCTGACGTCAGGGCTGACGCTCTGTGGCTTTGTATATGACCCCCTGTCCCCCACCCCCTTTTCCCAGCCCCTTGCCAGTGGTTGGGTCATAAGAGCCTCCAGCTGTCGCCACCCCCCCAGCCCTCCCCACTCCCTTCTTGGTGAAGCTGTTTGCTTTTTGCCACCAGAGCAGCTCAGCTGACCCAGAGGGCGTCCCTTCTCCCAGCAGAGGTGGGGCTCATGTGTTAGCATCAGCCACCAGGACCACTGGCTGGCTGGAAGAGGAGTGGGCTGTGCTGGGTCACTTCTCCCTGAGGTATAGGTAGGATCTTTGGAGAGGGGACTAGGAAAGACTCTCTGAGCTTAGAATCCTCTCTCTGCCCATCTGCCTCGCTTCACAGGTGAGCCTCTTGGGGCCCAGAGAGGAGAGACTGTCGTCAGGTCACAGAGCAAGTCAGTAGCAGGTCTGGTATAGAACCTGGGGCTGTCTGCTTCAGGGCCCGTGTTCTCTCTCCTGCAGTCCTCTGCCACTGTGCCCTGCTGTGGAAGCTTAGGCAAGTCTCTGCTCTTCTCTGGGCCTGAGCTTCTTCCTCTTTATGGTGCCAGAGTGGGACACGTCTATCTGAACACTGTCCTGCCCTAGGAGGCAGGGTGTGAGGAGTGACTTGCCAGGAATGTGTCGCAGGCTCGTGTTAGCCAGCAGGCCTGGCCTGGGCACCCCCTTGGGTTGAGACTTTGCCATGGAAAAACAGGGGACATGAAAGTAGGCATGTCAGCAGAGCCGTCATCAGCAGTGTCCCTCCTCCCCCCTCCAGAACGGACACCCTGTCCAGCCCTGGGGCGAGGGGAGTGTGGACTGAAGACAAGACTAAAGCTGTGTCAGATGCCCACATTCTTCTGGGTTGCCCACCGAGGGCCGTTAACCTGCACTGTGCCCCAAGGCTCCTCATTAACCAGATGTCCTGCCACATAGAGACTTGGCGGAGGGACGGATTTAAAGAGCCAGCTAGGGTTCCACCAGGTGACACGTCTACATCCCAGGCCCAGGGACAAGCGTAGGTGAGTGGCCTCATCTAGAGATGGGAGGGGATGTGCTGTGACCTCCCGGGAAGCAGCGACTCCTTTCTCTAAGCCTCAGTCTCCACCTCGTAATCAAAGGAATGGCCGCGATCGGGGCTCTCCAGCTAGTTCTGTGCTTTGGGCTTGCAGGCCCAGCCTTCAGCTCAGGGGCAGGTTCCCAGTCTGGTACTGGTGTCTCAGCTCGTGCCTCAAGGCCTGCCTTTCCCTGGGAGCTGGCGCAAGGTGCTTTTTCATCCCAGCTTTACTGAGAGCTCATGTGCTGGGCAGACCTGCTCTTCAGGAGGCAGACCCTCAGAACAAGCGCCTTGCAAAGCTGGTGGACAGCTGGGCTCCCTTAGGGCCCCCTCGCCGCCCCTCCCCACTAGCCATGATCTAGGCCGCCAGGAATTGGGCACGTGTTTGAGCAGCTTTAATCTGCTTGCCAAAGGCAAAGTGGGAGAAAGAGTAGACTGTCCCAAGCAACAGGGGGTAAAACTCAGGGTCTTGCTCACACTTACACGCACTGGCACTTACAGAGCTGGGGCTGGTGCCAGCCCCGCTGCTTCCATCCCCCTCGGGCCTCCATCACCTGAAGATTCAGATTTCAGTTTCCCAAAAGCCACCCACTGGCACTCCCCTCCCCCAAAACAGAGCACAAGGTCCCTCCCTCAGCCAGGAGATTCCCAAATCTGGAGTCATGGAAAACCCAAGCTCTTGATACTCTGCCAATGGCCCGTGGCTCTGCCTCCAGCTGGCACCGGTGCATGGAAGTGGGCACCTTCAAACCCGGCAGGCAGGAATGTCATAGTGTCACCTCTCTAGAGGCCAGGTAGCCCACCAGAGGAAAATGTTCATTCCCTTTGACCCAGGAATTGTATTTCTACAAGTTTGTCTCGAGAAAACAATCAGATATGTGGACAAAAATAAGGTATTTAGGGATTGATTATTTCTGAGGGACATTCTGGAAGCTTTTTAAAGGTCCATCAATCAGAGTTTGATGACAATTCTGTGACGTGTGGCGTAGCTGTGCGAGAGAATGACAGCCGCAAGGAGACATGTTGCTGAGGGAGGTTGACAGGGAAAAATAGGTATCATGTGCTTGGTAGAAAATTACATAGAAGTGGTAGCAACCCAGCACCTCAATTTCATGATTTTTTAAAAAAAGCATGTGTCTATTTGAGTGCAAAAAAGACTCAACCCATCAGTGGTTCATCTGGATGGAGATCTGACTGGTGCTTTGGGTTTTTTTTTTACCTTCCCATATTTTTTACGTTCTCTGATTATTCGTTATTTTTCTAAAAAAAAAAAGTGATGTTTTCTGAACAAAATACCCTTGCTCTGCATCCCCCTCAGCACCCTCACCCCCATCGGGTTCCCTGTAATGCTGGGTGGGTGGCTCTCCTTGTCCAGAACTTAGGGCAACTTTGTACCACCCACCCGCCCCTTGAGCTGCAGGCCGGGGCAGGGGGTGGGCCCCGAACAAGCCGATCGTCATTCAGAGCATCCCAGGACAGCCCTGTTGATAGTAGCGCAGGTCAGCTGGCCCAGCTGTGCAGCTGCCTCCCTGCCCCCACTGTGACTGTTGCTTGTCCTTGTCCTTCCTGCATCAGAGTCCAGGCTGAGCCTGGCTGCCTGGAAGGAAGTTTCCATCCAGGCCAGCTGCACTGTCCCTTCTCTGGCCAAACTAAGGGACTTGGACTTTACCCCGATAAAGAGGGCTGGACATCCCTCCTTATCTGAGAGTGATGGGGGTTGGGTTTGGGTTGTAGAATAGTCTCTCTGGCTGTGGTGAGGAGGATGGGCCTGGAGGCAGGGGAGGCAGGAGGCTGGCAGAGCGTGGATAAGATGACCTGGTGTGTTTAGCTGGAGAAATAAGGGGAGCGAGTGAGAAAGTTTCCCTTCCTCTCTCCAAGCGGTGACCACTGAGTGTCCGGCACTGTGGCCTCAGGGAGGAGAGTCTGAGGTTTGGTGTGGAGAGTCACTCCAGTCCTCCAGGGGCCGTGGCACACCCAGTCCCTCCCCTACCCTCTGGGTGTGCCCCAGGACCCCTCTCCTGGCCTGTTTCCTCTGACCCGAGCTTTTGCCTGCAGCTGGTGAAGACGCACAACCTGCTCACCACCAGGAACTACATCTTTGGCTACCACCCCCACGGCATCATGGGCCTCGGTGCCTTCTGCAACTTCAGCACAGAGGCCACGGAAGTGAGCAAGAAGTTCCCTGGCATAAGGCCCTACCTGGCCACGCTGGCCGGCAACTTCCGGATGCCAGTGCTGAGGGAGTACCTCATGTCTGGAGGTGAGCATCCACCTCTGCCTACCCCTGCTGGGCGCCCTGGTCGAGGCCTGAGCCTCTCCATTGGGCCAGGTGATAGAGAGGCTGGGAAGCCGATATACCGTGCCCCGCAGCTGGTCCTGTGCTGGGATGCAGCCTGCTCCAGGTGCAGTGGGCAGGGCTGAGCAGAAGAGCTGTTCTACGGTCTGCCAGCTTCAACTTGGATAACGTCTTTCCCAGGCAGCCGCCTCTCACCCGTTTCTGGGTGCCTCCAGCCCCTGTGCTGCCCTCTGCACAACCTGATCCTTGTCCTTGGCTCTGTCGTTATCCACCCATCTGTGACCCCCACGGCCTGATTCACTGGGATTCCCAGCACCTGGCACCAGCCTGGCAGGGTTAGGAGCTCAGGGAATGTTTTCCAAATGAATGAGTTCCCTAAACAACCTGGTATCATTATCCCCATGTTATAGGGAAGCCGAGGCTCAGGAAGAGGAACAGCTGATGCAGGGCCTTTCAACTCAGTGGCTGGGTTAGCTCCGGGCTCAAGCCAGGGCTCGCTCTGTCTGTACTTGACCGTGTGCAGGGGGTAGGGAGTGCGTCCGTGGGCAGCCCTGACTGTGTGTCCCCCTCCCCTCCAGGCATCTGCCCTGTGAACCAGGACACAATAGACTACTTGCTTTCAAAGAATGGGAGTGGCAATGCCATCATCATCGTTGTGGGGGGCGCGGCCGAGTCCCTGAGCTCCATGCCCGGCAAGAACGCGGTCACCCTGCGCCACCGCAAGGGCTTTGTGAAACTGGCCCTGCGCCATGGGTAGGTGCCTCCCTGCACACGCACACATGCATGGACACGCACACACACCTGTACATGCACATGCAACCCTCCAAAGCTTTGCTTGGCCTGGGGCATCAGCTCCTCAGCTCCTGGAGGCAAGGACCAGACCCCAGGAAGGCGTGGTAGGGAGTTCACCATCCTGTAGGGAGGGGAGGTTGGAGCCCAGAGGGTCAGGCCAAGTTTTTCCAAGTGTAGCCTGGGTTTCTGAGTGGGGCAAAGACGCAGCCTTTGTACCCTGGGCCCTTGCAGGTGGGCTAAGAGGCCAGGCTCATGCGGGACCATGCCGTGGTGCCCAAATGTGTCATGCTGCTAGGAGAGCAAGAGGCCAGGAAGGAGGATGGCTGGAAACATCAAGGAAGGCTTCCTGGAGGGGTGACACTGAGAACAGGCAGAGAGGAGCTGGACAGCTTGGATTTCTGTGACCTTTTCTGGAAAACCAGAGGCACATTCTGTGTAGCCACCTGTGCAGCACATCTCATTTGGTGGAGCACGTTCACTTCTGTGGGCCCCTCTGATTCCCCAGCAGGTGACCCTGCAGGTGATGACGTCCCCATTTGCCATTTGAGAAAGCTGACTAAGGCCAAGTGACCTGGGCAGGGCCACGTTGTAAAGTGCAGAGCCAAGCTCTTTGGACTCCAGGTCCACTGTTTTCCTCCCGTATCTGGGCCCTGGGTGACCTCAGGAGGAGGGCCCTGGGGTGACAGACCTCCAGCAGTAACGTAGCTGGGGTGGGAGAGGGTGCAGCCTTCAGTCACACACAAGTTAAAGATGGCACTAACCACGCCACCTAGGCCCCACCCAGCCCTTCTGTCTGTCTCCTCGGGGCCTTCCTTCAGGCTTCAGAAGAGGCTGCTTTTCAGGGTCCAGCCTGGTGCCAGGCCCTGGGGACACAATCAAAACTGACCGAGTCCCTGCCTTCAGGGTGGGGGGAGTGAGGAGGGACAGACAGAGACAGGACGGTGTGCTGAGGGCTATGACACAGGGCTCAGAGAGACCAAGGAGAACTTCCTGGCAGAGGCAGGCTTGAAGGATGAGAGAACAGGCATTCCAGAACAGGGTTCTCACCATGCCCTTTGCCTAGTGGTCCCAGAGCCCTGACATGCTCCCCAGTCTCTAATGGAGACAGAGGCCCATCCGAATCTGTAGTGAGGGGACTTGTGGTTTGGCATCCCCTGGCTGATTCTGCTGCTCCCCTGGGGGAGGGGAACTTGGCTGTTGTCCCCGCCTCTGGGGCTGACAGGAGGAGCCGAAGGCAGTGATTGGAGTGTGACGGATCCTGACTTCTCCCTTCCAGAGCCGACCTGGTTCCTATCTACTCCTTCGGGGAGAACGAGGTGTACAAGCAGGTGATCTTTGAGGAGGGCTCCTGGGGCCGCTGGGTCCAGAAGAAGTTCCAGAAGTACATCGGCTTCGCCCCGTGCATTTTCCATGGCCGAGGCCTCTTCTCCTCCGACACCTGGGGGCTCCTGCCCTACCCGAAGCCTATCACCACCGTCGGTGAGCCTCCATGCCTGCAGACCCTGAACTCGGGGGGCCACAAAGCTGTCTAGTGGGAGAGTGAGGATTCATAGCCAGGCTGCCTGGCTCTGATGGCCATGCTCTAAACCGTGAGGACGGGTTTGCGTGCCCATCAGGAGGAGTGGTGGGGGCGGGAGCGTAGGGATCATCGCATGGCGGTGAGCCGAGCTGTGCTAGGCAAGCAAACAAGACCCAGCAGTTCTCTGTTTGCAGAGCAGAGTCTCAGGGAAGACCCTCTTACAGCAAGGACCCACGGGTGTGACAGGGATGTGCAGGGGGCTCTGGAGGGCCGTGGTGGACCCCGGGAGGAGGTGACTCTTACATTGTTAGCTGAATAGGGATTACCCAGCAAAAGAGGAAGAGGAAGGGAGTCTTTATCAGAAACAGTAGCCAAAGTGAAGCTCCGGCAGCAAGGTGGTGTCCATTTTTGAGGAACAGAAAGAAAGGAACCTACATGAGTGGAGCATAGGCCTGTGAGAAGGGTAGCAAAAAACTGACCCCCAGCTGTGCTGTTTTGGGTTTGTTTGGAACCGTTCACAGGATTCCAAAGAATTACCTATGGGAGGGGGGTGCGTATGTGTGGGTGTTAACGATTCACGAGCTAGAGATCACGCAGGAGTGTGTGGGTCACAAGCCATGGACTGTAGGGGCCAAAGCTCACGTAGACACTTCAGATTATCAGGACTGGTCTTCTGCTTTGTACTTGTACACAGAAACTTCCTGCATTTTAGGTCACATGACCCAGACTCAGTCTTGACTCTCACAGCAGGTCTGATCTCTGTGAGGCAGCAGGGACATTTCCGTGCACAGGTGCGGCTGGAGAGGCCCCCTGTCCTGGGGGCCTTGTGAAGGAGTTTGCTCTTCACCTTAAGAATGGAAAGCTGCTTGAGGTTTTTGGGGAGAGGAGGTTCAGATTTGCATCTTAAAATGATCCTTGGGGCTGGCTGCTGGATAGAACGTGGGTTAGAAGGGGCAACCATGGAAGACACAGGACCAGTCCACAGCCTTTGTGGTAGCAGATGTCTTGGACCAAGGGGATGGCCATGGAGATGGGAGAGGAGTGCGTGAACTTGGGAGAAATTTCAGAAGTGTCTTTGACAGGACTTCAGGATGAGTTGGGATGGAGATAAAGCAGGATAAGAAGACAATGCACATAGATGGCTGAGTGTTGGTCCCCACCTCCCTCTCCCACCCTTACTACATTGTTCAAAGCATGTCATGTTCTTTCACAGAATCCTCAGCAAAGCCCCATGAGGAAGGTTGCCCATGTGATAGATGAGGAAACTGAGGCTCAGAGAGGCATAGTGACTTGCCCAGAGCAGGGCAAAAGCAAAGCCATTACTTGGTCCCGTAACTCCCAGAGGAGCTGCCAGCTGAGGGCAGTGGGGGCAGCCAGTCTTGATCCCACCTGCTGCTCAGTGGCTGTGTGGCCTCAGGCAGGGGCTGTGTGCTCCTGGCCTCCATCTTCTTATCTATAAAAGGGTCAACCTGATAGGCAGCGCACTCAGCACAGTCCCTGCACATGGTTGGCGTGTAGCACAGGGTCGTTGCCATCAATAGCGTGGTGGACGCCCAGGGAGGGTGGGCCCAGGGAATTGACTAACCAGAAGCGTCTGCCTCATCCCTGCAGTGGGTGAGCCCATCACCATCCCCAAGCTGGAGCACCCAACCCAGCAGGACATCGACCTGTACCACGCCATGTACATGGAGGCCCTGGTGAACCTCTTCGACAGGCACAAGACCAAGTTTGGCCTCCCGGAGACTGAGGTCCTCGAGGTGACCTGAGCCAGCCCTCAGGGACCAGGTCCTGGGAGCAACCAGCTGCAGATTGTTTTCTACCAAGTTCTCCACTGCTTTTTTTGTTCTGTAAATTTCAAAGCGTCATGGGTGTCTGTGGGTTATTTAAAAGAAATTATAACAATTTTGTTAAACCATTATAATGTTAGGTCTTTTTTAAGAAGGAAAAAGTGAATATTTCACCCTCTTTCACTTCCAGTTGTCCTGTTCTAGGTGATGGCTAACACATCTGGTCCTTTATGGTTTTCTCAACCAACCTGTCTACTTCCCTTCCCAAAATTGCAGGAAAAAACTCAGTCCTGTTAACTGGGGAAGGACAGCCCTTCGTGACTCAGGCCAGTTAGATGATTTGCTTTTTGCCCCTGTGGGGCAGAAGCCACTTGCCATACAAACACCTCTGCTCGCAGCTACCCCACCCTAGACCGCAGGACTGGTTCCTCTTGCCAAGAGGGAGACTCAGAGGGCAGACTAGTCCCATTCTGAAGAGTGCACTGATGAGCAGCTGGGATGCTCCAGCTTGCTCTCCTGTCTGCCCCCGCCCCCCGCCAGTCTTTCAAATCTGAGCCTGGCTGGCCTCCAGAGCGAGATTGGGAGTGGCAGTGATCCCGTGCTGGCGAGCAGAGCTGTCTTAGATGCACCATCTCTGGGATTATCCAGCCACCACGTTCTGGTTGTAGTGACTGATTTTCTGGCGCCGTGGACCCAGCCCTGGCCCGACTTCGGCCTGAATTGCATACTTCCCAGTGGCCTCATTTTGTTTAAGCCCCACCCCCAAGTGCAGGTATGAGGAAGGGCTCCTCTTCCTGCCCACAGAGGGCCCTGATCTTCTGAGCAGCAGACTGGTGCCAGGACAGGAGGCCTCTGAAGCCATGTCTCACATATTTGTGCCTTTATGAGAGGGTGGGGGCCAGGGAGGAAGCCCAGCGCCCCCCGAGTTCTGTTTTTCCTTGGTGAGATCACTGTACATGTCAGACTTTTGTATATTCCTAAATGAATAAACAAAAACGAGAGACTTCTGTGAGTGATTGCTGGGGGCCGCATCTGCATCTTGCCACTGACACTTGGGGAGACCAGGGCCCATCTGAGCTGCCTGCCGAGCCCTCTCCCTCTTGCTCCAATGGCCCACGGGGCCCTGTGTGGTGTATTAGTTATCTATTGCTGTGTAACAAACTACTCCAGAACTTCGTGGCTGCACACAACATCGTGTCTAGTTTCTCAGGGTCAGTGGTCAAGGTCCAGCCTAGCTGGGCCCTCTTCTTCGGGGTCTCACGGGCTGCAATCAAGCTATCAGCCATGCTGCAGTCCTCTCAAGGCCTGACTCTGGGGATCCACTTCCGAGGTCATTCCTGTGGTTGGTGGCAGGGTTCAATTCCTCACTGGCTGCTTCCCAGAGGCCACTCTCAGTTCCTTGCCACACGGGCCTTTCCACAGAGTCGCTCACACACACTGCTAGCTTCATTAGAGAGAGAGTGCAAGACAGAAGTCAGGGTCTTTTATAACCTAATCTCAGAACTGCTCTCCTGTCACTTTTGCCATATTCTCTTCATTAGATGCCAGTCACTGGGTCCAGCTCACCCTCAAGAGGATTACACACGGAGTGCCTACCAGGAGGCAGGGGGCCTCGGAGCCCCTTCACAGTGGCCTCCCACGTGTGGTAAAGGGCTGCTCTCCAGCTGGAAGGTCCTGGAATGGCTGAGCTGGAAGGGTCGCTATGGATTGCTCAAACCGTGTTCCTTGCCCCGGCCTCAGTTATACCACAAAGGGGGAGACCTGGCCTGCTGTCACTCTAGTGGGTTCCTGCCAGGCCCGGGTCTCACAAGATGCCACCTCTCTCTGTTCTAATGCCATTCAGTTCAGTGAGTACGAAGCATCTGGTGACCCTCCCCAGCTGAAACTAAAGGCCTCCATTCCAACTTTCCCACGGCCTAAATGCCTGTCCTTGCCATCCATCCACCCCACAGACTGCTCCTCTGTGCCCAGGGTTGTGAGCAGGCGGCTTGGGGGCAGAAACATTAGAAACAGCTGAGGATACACAGGGTGGTCAGACCTGTGACAGAGATGCCCCTAATCCAACCCTGGGTGCCTGGTTGAGCTGAGACCCCATGGCCTGAGCTGGGACTCAAAGGGTGACTGTAAATTTGCAGGAAGGAGTTGAAGGTCAGAGCAGCAAGTGCAGATGGGGCGGCCAATCTTGCTGATTTGAACGACAGAGGGGTGGCAGCAGAGAGGTCTGTGGTGGGGCTTCACTTGGAAGAGTTGGGAGTGGCTTCCCCAGAGTTTCTAGGTAGGCAGGAGGCAGAGGAGAGTGAGGAGGTGCCCTGGAGGGGCCAACAGAGGCTGGATTCTTTGGTTTTGTTTTTTCGTTTGTTCGGTGAGGAAGATTGGCCCTGAGCTAACATTCTATGCCAGTCTTCCTCTATTTTTTTGTATGTGGGATGCCACCACAGCATGGCTTGATGAGCGGTGTGTAGGTCTGTGCCCAGGATCCGAACCCACGAACCCCAGGCTGCCACAGTAGAGCACATGAACTTAACTGCTACACCACTGGAGCAGCCCCCAGAGGCTGGATCCTGTAGCACCAGGCAGGCCTCAAGCTGCAGAGCTCAGGTCAGAGGACAGTTGTTTCCTTTAGGATGGAGGAAAGTCCTGTTTTCTGGTGACTGTCTCAGCCCCACCCCAGCCTGGGGTTAGCCATGACCCTCCACCTGTGGCTCCAGGCTAAGCCCTGGCCCTAACCTAGGCCACCCACAAAGGTAGGCCCTTCTTCTCAGCATTAATTTCATGGGGATTGAATACTTACTGTGCGCTGGGGAACTCTGCAGTCTCTGCCTAAGAACAGCAACGATAACCAGGCCCCACATCCCAGAGGGGCTGCCTCACCCAGGGCAACTGTCTAGCAGGAGCCTGTGCAGAGCAGAGGCCAGCCCGGCTCTACGCTGTGTGTGAGACTCTAGGTAAGTGCTGTGGACATTTCCTCGGGTTGGGAGTTGTTACCTTGGGAGAAGGAACTGAAACCTACTTTTCCAGAAGATCCTCTGCCTTTGGACGGTGGGAGTGGGTTGCCATCTCAGCCTGAAGGTCTTCAATTCCTTGGTTCTGCTCGTGGTTCCCAGATGTGGCCACTAGGGGGCACTGAGGATGGTTCTGAGGCAACGGCTGCACAGCTTCCTAAACTTGCTTTTTACATTTTGACATTAGTGTAGGATTCATCTAGAGCAACTCCTCCTAAGCTGGAAATCTTGGCAGAGAGGCCAAGGGACTTGCCTCTAATGACACAGCAGATCAACATTTACCACACGCCTCCTCTTGACAGGAATGAGGGCTTCCAAATTGAAGGTCCCTTGTTCTTAGGCGTTTGTAATGTAATTAGGGAGGCAGACATGTAAAGCATCTTGTTCGGTACTTTGCCTCCTTTTTATTTTTTTTTAAGATTGGCACCCGAGCTAACAACTTGCCAATCTTTTTGTTTGTTTGTTTTGCTTTTCCTCCCCAAAGCCCCCTGGTACATAGTTGTATATTTTAGTTGTGGGTCCTTCTTGTTGTGGCATATGGATGCCACCTCAGTGTGGCCTGATGAGCAGTGCCATGTCCATGCCCAGGATCCGAAGTGGTGAAACCCTGGGCCGCTGAAGCGGAGCGCGTGAGCTTAAGCACTCGGCCACGGGGCCGGCCCCCTTTGCCTTCTTTGATAGTCCCTGTCTAGGTTCTAGAAGTCATACTGCCCCTCTATCAGCAGAACCTTACGCCCAGTCATGGTGGACGCTTCTGTCCTCCTCCTCCTTGCCCTACTCTAAGACCTGCCTGTTGATGCTGCTGTGGAAATTTTCGTCTCTCAAACCATTCCCTCCTGTCTCACCCCTAATGTATTAATGACACGGTGACACTGCCATTACCGGCTGCATTGCCATGTCACTTAACCTCTCTAAGCCTCAGCTTCTTCATTTGTAAAATGGGGATAATCTATATTCTTGAGTAAATGAGATAATATGTATCTAAATATATGATATATAGAGAAAGTATTCATCCCAGGGCTTGACCTATAGTCCCTCAACAGTGAATGGTAGCTGTGACTATCATCACTATGGTCATCTCTCCCTTGCTGGGTCTCCCTGACCTGCTGAGCGGAGCTCCCTGTCTCCAGGCCCCTCTCCAGTTCACTATTCCTGCAGCAGCCAAAGGAGCCAGCTTTCCTAACTTTGTCATAAATAAAAGTTTTATTAAGATATAATTTACATATACAGTTCACCCTTTAAAAATGTACAATTCCGTGGTTTTTAGCATCTACACAAAGTCGCGCATCATCGCCATTCTCTAATTCCAGAACAATTTCATCACCCCTAAAGAAACCCCATACTCCTTAGCAGTTTCTCCTCATTGCCCACTCCCCCTCAGCCCCTGGCTCATCTCTCATGTGCTTTTCTGCCTCTATGAATTTGCCTGTTCTGGACATTTCATATAAATGGAACCATACAATGTGTGGCCTTTCATGTCTGGCTTCTTTCACTGAGCATAATGTTTTTGAGTTGCATCCATGATGTAGCATGTGTCATGAGTCAAATGTATCGTTTGTCCTTTGAAGCACAAAGGTTTTTCATTTTGATGAAATCACATTTATCTAACTTTCTTTTGGAGTGTGTCCTTTTGTATCCAAGAAGCCATAGCCTGACGCAAGGTCACAAGGATTTACTCTTATGTTTTCTTCTAAACGTTTTAGAGATTTTAGCTGTGACATTTAGATCTCTGAACTATTTTGAGTTAATTTTTATATACGGTGGAGGTAGGGTCCAACTTCATTCTTTTGTACATGCATATCCAGTACCCCAGCACCATTTGATGGAAAGACTATTCTTTCCTCGTTGAATTGTCTCGGCACTGTTGTCAAAAATACTTTGACCATAAATGTCAAGGTTTATTTCTTGGTTCTCAGTTCTATTCCTTGATCTATATTTCTACGCTTACTCCAGTACCACACTGTCTTGATCAGGTTTGTAATAAATTTTGAAATTGGGAAGTGTGAGTCCTAAGTTTGTTGTTTTTTGAGATTTTTTTGGAGATTAATTTGGTTATTGTATTTGGTTATCCTCGCATCTCCACATGAATTTTAGGATCAGCTTATTAACATTTGCAAAAAAGACAGCCAGGATTTTGAGAAGTATTGCATTTGAATCTAAAGAACAATTTGGTGAATATTGCCATTTTAACAATATTAAGTCTTCTGGATGCATTTCTATTTATTTAGTTTTTAATTTCTTTCAATAGTGTTTTGTAGTTTTCAGTGTACGTCTTGCACTTCTATTGAATTTATTCTTAAGCATTTTATTCTTTTGATGATATTGTAATGGAATTGTTTCTTAATTTCATGTTCAGATTGTTGTTAGCGTATAGAAATACAATTGGTTTTTGCATATTGATCTTGTATCTTGCAACTTTGTGGAACTCATTTATTAGTTCTAATTGTTTCTGTGTGGATTACTTAGGGTTTTCTGTATACAAAATCATGTCATGTGTGCATAGAAATTGTTTTACTTCTTACTTTCCATCTGGATGCCTTTATTTCTTTTTCTTGCCTAATTGCCCTGGCTAGAACTTCCCGTAGGATGCTGAACAGAAGAGGTGAGAGCAGAGATCCTTGTCTTGTTACTGATCTTAAGAGGGGAAAGCTTTCAGTCTTTCACCATTGCAGTTGTTAGCTGTGGAGTTTTTGTAAACGTCCTTTGTTAGGGCATAGAAGTTTTCTTACATTCTTAGTTTCTAAAGCATTTTTATCATGAAAGAATGTTAGGTTTTGTCAAATGCTTTTCTGCATCTACTGAAATGATCATGTGGTTACCTGTCCTTTATTCTATCAACATGGAGTGTTACGTTAATGGATTTGTGTATGCTAAACTAACTTTGCATTCTTGCTAAAATCCAAGGTGGTCATGGTGTATAGTCCTTTTTATATTTTTGGGTTTGTTTCACTAGTACTTTGTTGAGGATCTTTATGTCAGTATTCATAATGGGTCAGTGATATCGGTCTGTATTTTCTTGTCTTTGCCTGGTTTTGGTATCAGGGTAATGCTGGCCTCATAGAATGATTTGGGAAGTGTCTCCTATTCTTGGAAGAGTTTGTGAAGAACTGATGTTAACTTTTCTTAAATATGTGGTAAAATTCACCTGTGAAGCCATCGGGGCCTGGGCTTTTCTTTGGGGAAACTTTTTGATTACTAATTCAAACTCTACTTTTTATAGGTCTATTTAGATTTTCTAGTTCTTCTTGAATCGCTTTTGGTAGTTTGTGTGTTTCTAGGAATGTGTGCATTTCATTTGATAATCTAATTTGTCGGCATACAATTATTCGTACTGCTCCCTTGTAATGCTTTTTATTTCTGAAAGGCTGGTCGTGATGTCCTCTCTTCCAGTCCTGATTTTAGTATTTTGAGGCTTCTCTCTTTTTTTCTTGACAGCTCCAGCTAAAGATTTGTCAATTAATTGATCTTTTCAAAGAGCCAACTTTGTTTTCATTAATTTTCTCTGTTTTTATATTCTCTTTTTCATTGATTTGTGCTTTGAGTCTTCAGATTTCCTTCCTGCTTTGGGCTGGTTTGCTCCTCTTTTCCCAGTGTCTTAAGGTGGAAGGTTAGGTTATTAATTTGAGATCTTTTTTCTTTTTTAATATAGGTGTTTGCATCTATAAGTTTCCATCTAAGAGCTGCTTTAGCTGCATCCCATAGGTTTTGGTGTGTTGTGTTTACATTTCATTCCTCTCACAGTTTTTTCTCATTTCTCTTTTGATTTCTTCATTGACCTTTTGATTATTTAAGAATATGTTACTTAATTTCTACATATCTGCTATTTTCCCAAATTTCCTTTGTCATTTATTTCTAATTTCGTTTCACTGTGGTCATAGAACATACTTTGCATGATTTCAACATCTTTTAATTTGTTGAGGCTTCCTTTATGACCTAATATATAATCTGTCCTGGAGAATGTTCCATGTGCGTTTGAGAAAAATGTGTATTCTGCTCTTGTTGTTGGAATGTTTTATAGATACAGATGCCTATTAGGTCAGGTGGGTTTACAGTGTTCAAGTGTTCTATTTCGTTGTTGGTCTTCTGCCTAGTTGTTCTATCCATTATTGAAAGTTGCGTATTGAGGTCTCCAACTATTGTTTATTTTTCCCTTCAATCCTGTAAGCTTTGCTTCGTATATTTGGGGACTCTGCTGTTATGTGCATATATGTTTATAGTTGTTTTATCTTCCTGGTGGAGTCCCCTTTTATCATCATAAAACGTTCTTTTTTGTCTCTAGTAACAATTTTTGTCTTAAAATCTATTTTGTATAGCCTGTGTTAGCATAGCCACCCCAGCTCTCTTTGGGTTACCGTTTGCATAGAATATCTTCTTCTATCCTTTCAACCTATTTGTGTCTTTGGATGTATGTCTTTTGTAGATATAGTGTTGGATCTTTTTTTTTAAATCCATTCTTCTACTTTCTGCCTTCTGATTGGAGCATTGTCTATTTACATTTAATGTAATTATCAATAAAGCAGGACTTACATCTGCCATTTTGCTATTTGTTTTCTGTGTGTCTTACGTCTTTTTTGTTCCTCTCACCCTCCATTCCTGCCTTCTTTTGTGTTAAATATATATTTTCTAATATAGCATTTTAATTCTCCTGTTGTTTCTTCTACTATATGTTTTTAAGTTATTTTCTTAGTGGTAATCAGGAGGTTACAATTAACATCTTAATTTAAAACAGTCTAGTTCAGATTAATACCAACTTAATTTCTCTACCTTTTAGGCAGGCTGGCCTGAGAGAAAAGAGGGACAGGCCACACATAGGAATGATATAATGGGTTGAATAGTGGCCCACAAAATGATAAGTGCTCATCCCTGGGACTTGAGAATGTGACTTTATTTGGAAAAAGGTTCTTTGCGATATAATTAAGTTAAAGATCTCAAGATGAGATAATCCTAGATTATCTGGGTGGGCCCTAAATCCAGTGACAAGTGTCCCTATAAAAAAAAGAGAGGAGAAGACACAGGGAAAAGGGGAGAAGGCCGTGTAAAGGAGGCAGAGGTTGGAGTGATGCTGCCATAAACCGAGGAACGCCTGGCAGCACCAGAAGCTGGAGGAGGCAAGGAAGAACTTTCCCTTAGAGTCTTTGAGGGGCACAGCCTCCCAACACCTTGGTTTTGCACTTCTGGCATCCAGAACTGTAAAAAAATAAACTTCTGTTGTTTTAAGCCAGCCTGTTTACAGCTTAAACTAAGACAAACAGTGACCTTCAACATATTTATATATCACCTAATAGAGGAGTTGTATCAGTGGATGGCACAGTCTGGTGGTCTCATCAGTAAAAGATGTCACTTTTCTTTACATGGGGTGGGCTGCAAATTGAAAAGACACTCAGGGGCCGGCCGGGTGGTGCAGTAGTTAAGTGCGCACATTCTGCTTCAGTGGCCCGGGGTTCGCTGGTTTGGATGCTGGGTGCGGACATGGCACCGCTTGGCAAACCATGCTGTGGCAGGCGTCCCACATATGAAGTAGAGGAAGATGGGCATGGATATTAGCTCAGGGCCAGTCTTCCTTAGCAAAAAGAGGAGGATTGGTAGCAGATGTTAGCTCAGGGCTAATCTTCCTCAAAAAAAAAAAAAAGAAGAAAAGAAAATGCACTCATTCCTAATACTTGTGAGAAAGTGGAAGAAATTCCCATTTAATGTGTTATAATAGGAAGGCTAGGAGGAGAAAAACAGGAATTTCTTTCATCCCTGGGCTTCAACCACAATTTTTATAACAAACCTCAGCCCCACATATACTGCAAACTTCTTTTTCATAATCCTGTTTCCCTTCCTTGTAAACTCTTTTTCAGGATATTTTTCACCACTTACTGCTTAGGGAGTTTGGGTTTGTGTATTTGCATCTAATATTTTTATCATGCCGACACACAATTGTATCTCCTCCATTTTTCACATAATATTAAATTGTAATTGCACACATTCAAAAAGTTCCTTTTCTGAACCCTCATACGCTGTTGGTGGGAGTGCAAACTGGTGCAGCCGTTATGGGAAACAGTATGGAGATTTCTCAAAAAATTAAAAATGGAAATACCATATGACCCAGCCATCCCGCGACTGGGTATCTCTCCAAAGAAATTGAAATCAGCAATTCCAAAAGTCCCATGCACCCCGATGTTCATTGCAGCATTATTTACAATAGCCAAGACGTGGAAGCAACCTAAGTGCCCATCAACTGATGATTGGATAAAGAAGATGTGGTATATATACACAATGGAATACTACTCAGCCGTAGAAAAGAACAAAGTCGTCCCATTTGCAACAACGTGGATGGATCTTGAGGGAATTATGTTAAGTGAAATAAGCCAGATAGAGAAGGACAATCTCTGTATGACTCCACTCATATGACGAATTTAAAAATGCAGGCAAAGAGAATAGATTAATGGCTACCGGGGGAAGGGTGGGGTGGGGTGGTGGGCACAAAGGGTGAAGTGGTGCACCTACAACACGACTGACAAACAATAATGTACAACTGAAGTTTCACAAGGTTGTAAACTATCACACTCAATAAAAAGTTAAAAGCAAACAGAAAAAGTTCCTTTTCTCAGTTCTAAATTATCAAATGATTTTTGAGATTTCTAATTACTTTTGATGAACACTGATACAAAGTATTTTTCCTCTAATTAAACATGAATAATATATTTTTTAATGTATATGGTATAAAAATGTATTCTGAAAATACATATGCCTTCACCGTATAAATAAAATTTAAAATATATGCTGTAACACTCTTTCTTAAGAGGCAGTAAACTGTGGGATTCATAACCTTGGAGTCACAGTGCTTTCAAATCCCAGCTCAATACTTGGCAAAACACGTGACCTTGGGCAAGTGACAGGACCCTTGCCTTAGCTGTCTAATCTCACAGCGCTGCTGTGAGAAAACACAAAAACCGCTCACAGCGACACCTGGCACATACCAAGCGCTCCGTAAGTTATTACTTTTTTTGAAAATATAAGCTTTAGTGAGCAAAATGTTATGAAAAAAGTAAAATATAAATACATTTTCACTTTGCTTATAGGAAATAGATTATACAATGGACATTGCAAGATTTTTCTTTATCATTTTTTGGGAAATAATCTCACAAAAAAAAGTAGCAGGTACAACAAATAATTTTTTTTCATAAACTATTTGAGTAAGTTGCAGACATGATGCCCCATACCCAACAAACAAGGACATTAACTTTTGTCTTGTTTGGTGAGGAAGATTGGCCCTTAGCTAAGGTCTGTTACCAATCGCAAGATTGTCACTGAGCTAAGATCTGTGCCCATCCTCCTCTGCTTTACGTGGGATGCTGCCACAGCATGGTTGACAAGCGGTGCTAGGTCCGTGCCCAGGATCTGAACCAGGGAACCCCAGGTCGCCAAAGAGAAGCACACGAACTTAACCACTACACCACTGGGCTGACCCCAAGAACTCATCCTACACAACCCCAAAAAAGCCGTGAAGATCACTAAATCAACATGGAAACACTACTACCTCAGCTCCTAGCCAGGTTTCACCATTCATCTTAATAATGACCACTTTAGCAAAAGGATCAAGTTCAGAGTCACATGTTGCTTAAGTTTCCTTCTGGAGAAAAACACACTCGTGTTTCTTCTCTACTCTCATTACTACAACGCTACTTCATTTTGGACACCAGCCGTATGGGTTTTTTGCCCACACATCAAACAATTATCTCATACCAGCAGGGTGTCCTACAATTTAACTCAGTTCTGACACTGTCTAACTAGAGACAGCGTCAGATCCCACAGGTTAAGGGCTCAGTCCCACAAGACTGCACCGCCCGATACTCTTTAGATGCCAATTGCAAGTGCAGGTTGTTTACCTGTGCTTCTGACCAACCAGCTGTAAATCAGAGGTTCTCACGATCCCCTCCTTGGGTTCCCTTAACTTGCTAGAGTGGCTCACGGAACTCAGAAAAGCAGGAACAGCCAGAAACAGAAGAGATGCTCAGAGCAAGGTATGTGGGCAGAGGCTCGGAACTTCCATGCCGTCTCTGGGTGGGCCACTTTCCCAGCACTTCCACAGCTTCATTGACCCCAAAGCTCTCTAAACTCCATCCTTCTGGGTTGTTAGGGAGGCTTCATTACATAGTCACGACTGATTCGATCATTGGCCACTGGTGATTGAACTCAATTGCCAGCCCCTCTCCCCTCCCCAGAGGTCACAGGTGAGGTGGGGCTGGAAGTTCCAACCCTCTAATAAGAGTTGGTTCTCCTGGCAACCAGCCCCCAACATTAAGCTTTCTAGGGGCTTTCCAAAAGACACCCCATTAACGTAAGCTCAGGCTTGGCTGAAAGGCGCTGGTTATGAAAACAACACATCCATTTCACTTTTGTTGCTCTGAAGCTATTTCAGGAACTGAGGACACAACTAAATATTATAACAAAAGATGCCCCTGTAGCTCTTATATAGGAAATTACAAGAGTATTAGGAGCTTGGTGCCAGGAAGAGTGAACAAAGACCAAATATATATTTCTTATTATAAATTACAATACCACACTCCTTTTATCTGAAACAATTCCTCAGTCTCTCCTGGACTATCATGACCTTGACAATCTTGAAGGTTACAGGCCAGGTATTCTGTAGAACACCACTTAGTTTTATTATGTCTAATCTTTCCTCATGATGGATTCAGATTATCCATCTTTAGTAGAAATATCACAGAGGTGATAATGGAGTCTCCTCACCACATCCCCCAGGTGGTACACGGTTTCAATTCGTCCTATTGGATGATGTTCATGTCGATCACTTGATTAAGGTGGTGACCGTCAGGCTTTTACACTGTAAAGTTACTCTTTTTCCATACTTTGAGACTATGTAAATATCCTTTTTCTTATGAAGCACTTAGTTTATTATTTATTTATATCAATATTCATGGGTCCCTATTTTATTCAATGGGCTATAAGCTGTTTTATCATTATGTTAAACAAAATTCAACTGAGTAAATTTAAAGATCTAATTGGCTTTATTCAATGATACATGAATCGGGCGGCATCCCTTCTAGCAAATAGGAAGGAGTTCTGAGGAGCTGTACAAATGGAAGACTTTTATAGGCAGAAGGAGGCGGGACAAAGAAGTTGTTAGCAAAGAGTAGATTATTTCAGGCAAGGTCACCTTCCTTTGGGGGACGGCAGGGTCCATCAGGTTGATTACCTCACTTGCACTGACCAGGGAACTCCAGCCTGACCGGCTAAGATTCCACTCCTGGGAGAGGCTGAAGCTGCAGTAAGGTTAGCTATTAAGTCTTGGTTTGGTAAGTTGGGCTTAGCATAAGTGACTCCATTTTGGGCTTGCTGGCTCCCATTAGTCTTAATATATCTATTTATTTATTTGACTAACTTGTCTGTAAGTGACCAGTCTCCCATTGCTGCCGTTGTCCTCCATCCTGACCCCAGGACTGATGCTCTCCTTCTCAGGACTGGCTTCGTGGGATGCGACCTACACAGTTGCACCAGGCCTGGTGCTTAGAAGAACCCCATGCTTGATTTAATGCTATTGCCAACTTGGAATTCTTAATAATTTTTGAGCAAGACATTCCACGTTTTTATTTTGCACTGGGCCCCACAAATCATGGAGCCAGTCCTCTCCTCGTCCTGCTTGGACTCTGACATCTTGCTCCGGGCTGCCCTCCCATGCGGACATCCTATTCACTCACTCCAATTCCCAACCTTGTGCCAGGATCCTCCCCTCCACCCATGTCTCACCCTGTGTGGACACCCTCCTCGCCTGGCTCTGGTTCTGACTCCCTGCTCTGGGCCCCCACCCCGCCCCCCACCCAAGGTACTTACCCTGACCTTGCTCTCAGCTCCACCCAAAGGGCTTTTGGACTAGATTATTTAGGAAGAGAAAGAGAAAGAAGAACTGTATAAGGAGTTTTATCCTTCAGATTTTCTGCAGCTATACTTTGCTGTTGACGGGAGTAAGATTCTCATTCTTTTGGTAAAATTCAGTCCTAAATAGAGTATTCTGATTAATGCAGATAGTGTGGGATGAGGGACAGAGCCCTGACCCAGGGAACAGGAGACCTGGGTTCACAAGTCAATCAGCCACCAAGAACCATGTGACATTGGGCAGCTCAGTACCATTTTCACAGCTTCTTTTTAGCCTTCCGTAAAACTGGGGCAATAATACCCACTTACAGGATCCTGTGGGGATTGACCATAGTAATGTATGTAAGGTACTGAGCAAATGTCAGTTCTCTCTAGGCCCCAGGGAAGCCTGTCAGGGAGAGGAATCAATTTGCCCAAAATCGTGCAGCCAATAAGCTGCAGGCTCAGACCGATCTTGTTTTCTCCTGACCCCTGGCTAGGAGCTCTTTCTGTCACACCACTTTACATCCAGGATGCTCATTCTCAGGAAGCCTGTGAAGCCATGCCTGCTGGGGGCAGTGAACAAGGGAAACTGGGCAGCCTTTGAGCCCCTTTATTCCTGGGAACTCAGCCATATCCTTGTTCAAACTGTCCTCTAACTCAATGACGGAATGTCACAATTTATTATTACCGTTTTCACTATGCGACCCCATCCTTGAATCCGCTCTTGACACAGCAGCCAGAGTGACATTTCTAAAATGTAAATCAGATCGTGTCACTCTCCTGCTTAAACCCTTCAATAGTTGTCCACGTGCCTCAAACAAAGTCAAACTCCACCGGAGCTATGACACCTGGCAGCATCTGGCCCCTGCCAGAATCTCCAATTCACTCTGTGCCATCAGGGCTGGATTAAAACTTCAGAAGAGATAATGCTGCTGCTGCCATAGGAAATTAGGAATAAAAGCAATACCAAACTGTAAAAGAAACTGAAGGAGGTCTTTGATTTTACTTTTGAAACATCAGTTTCTTTCAAAAAAATGTTCTCCTCTTCCTCTCCCTCCTCCTCCTCTCCCCCCTCCCCCTGCTCCTCCCCCTGCTCCTCCAGACCTGCTGCCTCCCTCTGCCTCCTCCTGCCTGGCCTTCTCTTTTAGTTCCTTCAACGCTCCGTGCTCCTTCTTCAGCCCAAATTGTTCCTCTTGCTCTCACCACCTCCCTTGTCCAGTTAACGCCTGCTTGTCCTTCAGACCTCACAGCAAAAGTCAGTTCCCAGGGAAAGCTTTCTCTGGGTGACTCTGACTAAATCAGCCCCCTGGGTTAGATGCGCTTGCTTGTATCCAACGTGTCACCCCAGCTGGCCCATAAATTCACAAGCTCCTGTGCTCACACTGGCACATTTATAGTCCGTGACAGAGTGAAAACCACTGCAATTGAGGAAGGGGTGCTGGCCTGGGGGCCGGAAGCCTCAGTCTTGGTCTCAGCTTTGCCACAAACTTTGTGTGACATTGGGCAAGCTCATTTCCTCTCTCTGGGCTGTGTGCAGTGGGAGAGGTATGGAGGCCCCGTGTCATCCAAACGTTCACTTACTCAAGCGTTCATTCATTCATTCACTGATTTTAGTCACTCAGTCAGTCATTTGCTCATTGAAGCTCATGGAGCCTGTCCTCTGTGTCAGGATGCTGGGGATGCAGAATGAGATCAAAAGCAAGAGTTCACAGTAGAGTGGGCGAGACAAACATAAGCCACTCAGTATATGACCAGGCCCAGCTCAAATGTCGCCTCTTCCATGAAGACTTCCTTGATCATAATGATAGCATCTATAGCAATTGCTTTTCAGAGAAAGGGACCTTGAAGGGCTGAGAAAGGAAAAGGAGAAATGCTGCTCAGGAACCTGCCTTTCAGGTTTCTTGGGTGTCTGCAGGCTCTTTGGGGAACCGTCTCTTAGTTCCACAATTCTCACCTGGCCTTCTGAAGAATCTTCCTCTTCTAGGCCTGCCCCTTCAAAGGTGCATCCCCAGGGCTGCCTGAGGATCTTTCTAATGACTTCCTGTTGCCTAAGTTTAAGCCCAAGTGCTTCAGCTTGGTAGCCAGGTTCTTCTCACCGGGCCTCATCTTCCTCTTCCAGCCTCTTTGCCTGTTGCTGCCCCAAAGATGGCCTGTTGCAACCTTGTTTTCCACCATGTTAAACTACGCGAATGCCATGTCCTCCGCCTGGGTGCCTTTGCTCATGCTGCTCCTTCGGCCTAAAATACTCTTGCTCCTCTAGAAAGCCTTCCTGCACGACACACTGTAGTTTGCATCCTCCTCTTCTGTGCTTCCATTACACTTTATTTATCATCCCAGCGACTGTACTTACCACTTGGTAATGAAGTTATCTGTGAACTCCTTGCAGTCAGGGATTCTATCTGCATCATTTTAGCAAATGTAGTGCCCAGCCTGGGCACCAGGTAAAGCTGTGATGGGTGTTTCACTAAATGAGTAAGTGAATGGAAGAAAGAGGACTCTGTTGAAAGGAAGGCGATAGACTTAACTTAATTAAGTTTGACACCTATAAAGACCCATCTGCCCAACCTTGCTCTTATTTACCCAATGCGTCACACCCATGAGATCTGCAGAATGAGGGGGGAGGAGGAAGAGGAAGCAAAACGCATCAGGGCAGGTGTGGCTCTTTGGCCCTGCAAACTGAAATTGTGGTTACAGTACCCAACATGGTCCTAGTTAGTTGTTGAAACACCAGCCATCCCTGAACCAAATAGATCTAACCCCCTGTTGTTCATCTACCAAACTCCTAATCATGCTTTAGGACTTCTGTGAAGCCTGCTCTGACCTTGTCCACCAGCCCTTGTAGAGTTGGTCACTCTCTTACCACTTGACCTTGATCTTTCTTCTATCATTGCATGTACACTGTATTCGACCACCTTATAATCCATGCTCTTTAAATCTGGATTCAAACAAAAAACCCCCAAAAAAACAACAACAACAAAAAATAAAGCTGGATTCATGTTTCTTTAGCGGATATATAGCACTATATAAATATTGTAATAATTTAATTCTAAGTGATTAAAAATATTTTATGTTGAAATAAATACAGCCATGTTATGGAATAGGATCCAAAATAATACAAAAATTTTTAGAATGAAATAGGACATATAAAAATAATGATAGGAAGCTTTTTTTTTCTTTTTTAACAATTTTTTTTGGGGAGGGGGGAGATTAGCCCTGAGCTAACTACTGCCAATCCTCCTCTTTTTGCTGAGGAAGACTGGCCCTGAGCTAACATCCATGCCCATCTTCCTCTACTTTATACGTGGGACGTCTACCACAGCATGGTGTGCCAAGCGGTGCCATGTCTGCACCTGGGATCTGAACTGGCGAACCCTGGGCTGCCAAAGCAGAATGTGCAAACATAACCGCTGTGCCACCGGGCTGGGCCCTAATAGGAAGCTTCTATTGAACACTTACTATACCCGAGGCACTACGCTAAACACTTCACATGCATTACCTTGAATATTTTGCAAGCAGCAGGCTCTTTCAGTCCTCCGCCATGTCCCTGTGGGTGAGTGCTCCAGCTCTCCTAGTGTCTGTGGCATGTGGGTGGAAAAGTCTGAAAAGTGTTGTTTACTTCAGGTCTGTATTTGCAGGGCTCAGTAATCTGCCTGGTGGAGAGATGAACCTCAGCAAAGGCTTGTAGAAAGAATCGATCCTGCTCTCTCTGTCGGAACATCCTTCCTTTCCTCTCTGCCTGTGGCACTCTTGTTGGTCCTTCAGTTCCCAGGTTAAATGTCACCTCCACTCTGAAATCTGACTCTCTTCTCTGGCTCCCACAGCCCCTGCACTTCCCTCAGACCCAGCACTGAGCAACTGGATTACGTCTTTGTTGACTTACGGGTTTCCCCTATAAGGAGTTGGCAGCTCCTTTGGGGATGAGTCTGGGTTTGATTTCCCAGCACCTAGCAAAGGGCTTGACACACAGAAGCCCTCAATGAACATTTGTTGAATGAATGAAGTAATAAACTTAGCTAATATTCAGAGCTCACCCCCAAAAGAAGAAGTGATTCAGTGTTCTGTCTCTATTGGCCCGTTTTCTTAACTTCCATAGTGGATGTCCACCGTCCCCCGCCCCCTCCAATGAGCCCACGCTCTAACCCCTGGAACCTATGAATGTGACCTTATTTGGAAAAACAGTGTTTGCAATTAAGGATCTGAAAATGAGATCTGGATTATCTGGGCAGGCCCTAGATCCAAAGACAACTGTCCTTGTATGAAAAAGAAGAGAAGACACAGGAAGAAGAGGAGAAGGTCATGTGAAGATGGAGGCAGAGATTAGAGCTACGCGGTGCAGTCATAATCCCAGGGATACCTGGAGCCACCAGAAGATGACAAAGGCAAGGAAGGATTCTCCTGAGAGTCTTCTGAGAGAGCGCAGCCCTCTCGAAACCTTGATTTTGGGCTTCTGGCCTCTAGAACTGTGAAAGGATAAATTTGTTCTTTTGTGCTACCCAGTTTGTAGTAATTTGATACAGCAGCCTCAAGAAACGAATACAGCTTGGAAACAGAAAAGCGTTTTCTGTGAAATTCCACCAGATCTTGGCACTATATGAGTTGAACCAGATGAGATTTGGGATTTCCCAACTACTCCCTTCCCAATAAACACCTGACCACACACCCTAGGCTGTAGCCACGAGGAACCACGCAGTGTTTCGGAAAAGGAGACTGTGTGACAGCCAAGTTAGCTAGCACTGGGGTCGGATCCAAAGTGTTTTCGGGCTTCTGAACACCCTGGAAAGACAGTATGTCTACCTTTTACTAGTATATTTTTAGTGTAATTATTATGTGCCAGGTCCTGCACTGGGCACTTTACATATTTTGATTGACTTAATCCCCACAGCAACTCTATTACTATTTTACAGATGGGGAAACTAAAGCTGAGAGAGGGGAACTGGCTTGCCCAGGAATAGTAGCTGGAAGTTGGCAGAGCCAAGATTCCAAAAGGGCCTAATTCCTGTTGTGTCTGACTCTAAAACACTGTGTTCTTTCCGCTACATCAGTCCAGGTGGTGGAGAAATTCACAGTCTAGGGGGAAAAAACATTATCCTGCAGAATGACTCAGTGCTATTTATTATAGAAGCAATTGCTATAGATGCTATCATTATGATCAAGGAAGTCTTCGTGGAAGAGGCGACATTTGAGCTGGGCCTTCACTTCAAAAAGACATCCTGATTCTCTCAGGCCTGGGAATCCAGAAACAAATCAGACAGAATCCTTTGGCTTGAGGAATTCACAGTACTTGTGTGTGTCTTTCTGGGAGGGGTGTGTGTGGCTGCATGTGTGTTAACACTTATTAAAAGACAATCCAATAGAATAATTAGTAATATGGTAGAGGCAAGGTTTCTAACTCAGAGTCCCAGAGTGAATGGGAGAAACCTTTTGGACGACGGGACCCCAGCCCCGGATGAGATTTGATGAGTAAGTAAGCATTAGTGAGGAGAAAAGCAGAAAAGGCTTTCTAGGGACAGTATAAGCAATCCACTCGTAGAGGACAAACAGCGTCCAGGTGCCCGGCACACCGCGGAGCTCAGCGTACTAGTTAGCGGAGTGCGAGGAGGGGCATGGAGTTGTGGGCTGGAGTTGGTCGTGGAACTGCCGGTGGGACTGCCGGTCAGGTTTCTGGTCTCCGTGCATCCTGCGGGGTGGCTTTCTGCCGAACCATAAAGAATTCCTTTTCAATCTCCGCACGTTGACGGGAGCACCTTAGGAAACGACTGCTCAGGGAGCTGGCAACTGCAAACCAGCCATCATCACGATCCAACTGGCGCCGAGGGTCCCCGCCCTCCTCGGGAGGCCGGTTACCATGGCAACTAGGTTAGGGCGGAAGTGGCTCCGACTGACTCTCACTAATCAGGTGACTCTCCTGCCTCCTGCACGTGACACCAGAGCCCAGGCGCGCTCTCTACCTAGTCAGACCCCGCCCCTCTTTCCCTTTACTGACAACTGACAGCGACTGAGAGCAATGGCCCTGGCGGCTCCCCCAGGAGACCCCGCCCCTTGGTAGCGAAAGAACCAATTAGACTAGGAAAAAAAGAAGCAACGCCCCAGGTTTCACCAGGCTTGACAGACGCAATTTAGGCCATCCCCCGGTCCCTCCGCCCCCAGCCCGTTCCGGCCGCCGATGGACAGGCCTTCTACCCAATAGCGTGCCCGTTCCCTGTGGCTGGGTCCCGCCCCCGTGGGAGCTGAACCAATGAGCGAGCCAGGTCTCGGCGGGGCGGTGGGGGTTGCACTGCGGTAATATGGCTCTTCCTTAGCCAGCGGCGGCGGGCGGAGGTGGGGTAGAGCAGTCCTGCCTCTCGGGTGGCGGGTTTCTGGGCTGCAGGGGCTCGGCGGGTCGTGGCTAGGCGGTGGTGGCGGATGCCGGAGGAGCGCCGGCCCCGCCGCTTGGCGGCCCCCTGGTCACGATGAGCGCCTCCGCGGCGGTCGGGGGCCCGGTCCCGCCGCCGCCCCCGGGCCCGGCCGCCGCGCTGCCCCCCGGCTCTGCCGCGCGGGCCCTGCATGTGGAGCTGCCGTCTCAGCAGGTAAGCCCGCGGGCTCGCGGCGCTCGGGAGGGGCCGGGAGGAGCCCCGGCAGGGGATCCGTGGGCGGCGGGCTGCCCCTGTGCCAGCCGGGAGACCCGGAGAAGTGGCCGCGGAGAACTCGGGCGGCGAGGAGGGCGGTCCGCAGGTCTTGGGAGGGGAGGGAGCCAGTGATGGCCGAGCCTCTGGGAGGTCCCCGAATCCCAGGAGAAATCCCGTTGCTGGAGATGCGCTGTGAAGGGACTCGAAGGGACCCAGGGAGACTCCGGGGGCCCGGCCGAGTCCGCGTCTCCCCGGTAGGGAGCTGGGGATTCCCGTGCGCAGACCCCTCTCCCGTCCCCCTTGGCCCTCGGGGGAAGGGGCCCGGGGAAGCCCTGGTGTCCCACGGGAGACAAGGAAAGCGCTCTTCCTTTCTCTGCCCACTTGCGGAGAGACCGGTTGGTACTCTTTCCTCCTTAGGGTTTCTACCAGTTACTTTGCATCTCTCCTTATTATGAAGCACTCCCCTCAACTTCTCAAGAGAAATCCTTTGGGACTTGGGGTTTCCTTCCTAATTCTCAGACTCCCAAGGAACGCATTTTAGCGAGTTCGGGGGCGCTTTTCTACTTCCTTCCCTCAAGTGCCCCTCTGTGGAAGGAGGATTTCATGTATGTGTCGTGTCTTGCCCCATCCTTCAGCAAGGGCTTTCAGGGCTTCTGGCACGGTGCAGGGGGATGAAAAAGAGAGAACAGGAGTACTTTTTCCCTCCTTCTCTCCCTTGCCCTCCTTCTACCCGCCGAGAGGAGACTTTGCAGGAACGCTAGCATTAAAGAGTCTTAAAGTCTCTCTCACCCCCTCTTTATTCCTCCTTCCAAGAAGAGGACCTAAGAAAGACCGTCAGTTATGGAGTTTATCATGTTGGGTTAGTACGAAGTGCTCAAGAGCCAGTAGTTCATTCAATCCTCACAACTCTATGAGACAGCTATGTTTATTATTCCCCATTTTGTAGTTCAGGAAACCAAGGCTTCACGATGTAAAATCACTCTTCCGTAGTCTTGCCAGTTAGTAAGCGGTGGGGCTGGGTTTCAGAATCCAGCGTCTGACGCTGTAGCCCATGCACGTGGTTGTGTATTTGAGACTGGAGCAGCTACCTTCCCACAGGATAGAGCACGTTCCTTCGTACCCTTCGTCCAGCTTTCGATCCCTGCCGAGTACTTAGGAAAGATTCATAAAGAAGAAAGCAGAGGTTGAGGGGCAGAGGTGGAGGGGGGAAATGGGACGGATCTGAATACGGGAAAGTGGAGAGGGTGCTAAAGGGAAGAGGGGGGTTGGAGATGATAGCTACAGTGGTGGCCATGGAGCTGAACTGTTTGTAGAAGCCAAGGCTTTCTGTGTGGTAGAGAAGGATTTAAAAGACTGGGATAGCATGTGCTCTGGTTTTGTGGCACTGTTGGGAAGGGAGTTTGCCGAAAATATTAGGAGTTTGAGGGTAGTGAGGTTTGGATTGTGTTAATGAGGTGCTGGGAGAGAGTGAAAATCTAGTGGGGAAGCCTAGCCTCTGGAATGAGCATTAATGTGATTTTTCCTGTGTGTGTGTGTGTGTGTGTGTGTGTGTGTGTGTGTGTAGGTGGATTGTGAGGGTGGATACTGGGAGAGGCAATGGTGGACACTGTTAACAAGCATCCTGGAGAAATCTTGAGGGGTCGAGAGCCAAGAGGGGTTTAGTTTGAGCGAGCTGTGGGAAAATGTGGGATTAGATAAGAGAAAGCATCATTTGTTTTATAGAGCCTGCTCTGTGATAACAGCTCACAGTTTAACACTGGGGGAAATCATCCAAACAAACTGTCCGTGGAATAAATTCAACTGCATTTGTAAGCGTTTGTCAAACTTTTGGATTTGTGCCGAGGTCAGTGTATAGTGGCTTAAGTGTACGGCTGAATGCTGTATGAGCGCTGAGTATGTTATTTACAGCTTTCTGGGGGTGTCACCCTTCTTGAATTCTTGGAAGGCAGCCTTTTAAACAAAAGGCAGTTTTACTTTTACAGTTGAAATTAATTTAGCTTTCTGGGTCAAAATGTTCAGGTTTTTAGGATATAAATATATAACCTTTAAAAAAAATAAATATTTTTGTTAAAGTGTTTTCTGTAATCAGTAAAGTGTACCGGTTATTGGTACACAGCTTGATCAGTTGTCACAAAGTGAACACCGTTATATAAGTACTACTCGGATTAAGAAATATAAAGTTATTAGCATCCCAGAAGTCCCTCTTATATTCTCTCCCATCTCTGCCTTTCCTTTCTCTCCAAAGGAACCACTATTCTGACTTCTAACATAAGAGATAGGTGTTTGCCTGTTCTTGAACTGTATATAAATGGAATCATGCAAAATGTATTCTTTCGTGTCGGGTTTCTTTTGGTCAGTATTGTTCGTGAGAGTCATAGAATGTGTGTGTGTATAAAACTTTTTTCTTTTAGCATTAATTCATTGTCTTTTTTTGCCTTTGGCTTCTGCAAAATTTCAAAGGCTTAGAGAAATTGGAAATCCAATAATACTTTGAAAATCGTGTCATTTTAGTAGATCCCATGCTATTTGATAAGGTTCAATATTTCTTTTTCTTTCTTTTTTTTTTTTAAGATTTTATTTTTCCTTTTTCTCCCCAAAGCTCCCCGGTACATAGTTGTGTATTTTTAGTTGTGAGTCCATCTAGTTGTGGCATGTGTGATGCCGCCTCAGTATGGCTTGATGAGTGGTGCTATGTCCATGCCCAGGATCCAAACCGGCGAAACCCTGGGCCACCGAAGCAGAGCGCTTGAACTTAACCACTTGGCTACGGGGCTGGCCCCAGGTTCAGTATTTCTAAACAAAAGTCCCATTGGTTCTAGTGGCTGTAATGTTTAAGATATTTATTTACTATATGTTAGTTCCAAAAGTGTTGCGCTTCCCCCTCTATCTGCCTCCAGAAAAAGACTTATTTTGTTTTTACTCAAGAAAAGTCCACAGAATTATTTATAAGACCTAACTTATTTTTGTCTTATTTTAATCCACTTAATTTAAAAAAGTTTAGTTAAGACTGCATAACTCGTGGACCTTTGCATGTATGAGTACTAACTACTAATAGCCCATAATAGCTGCTTGACTGTGTCAAATGGGACAACTACTTAATCTTTCTCTCCTTTTGCTTCTGTGTGCTTTGACTTCAACTGTAATTTAAGCATGAACGAGTTACACATTTTGAAGACGGTTTTTGCTCTTTAATTTTTGGTTGAGGTTTGTAATTAGTGAATATAGGCTCACTGCAGAATAACTTCCTTCATATCCTTAGATTTAGGAGTCTTGAAATAAAAATTTGTGTTTTGTGGTCGAGGCATTTAATGTGTCCGTAAAAGTTTAATCGAGAGCATTTCTCTTCTCCCCAAAGGCTTCCTCGCTTGAGTATAACCTGACTTTTTCTCGGATATTCAAAGCTGGAGAGGCTTTTTGGTGATTGTTAGTGACCCTTTTTGGGGGTCACAGATTCCTTTAAGAATTTGGTAAAAGCTAAAAACTGTTTCCTTAGAAAATGCACTTACATACATACATAAACACAGTTTTGCATGCAGGTTTGGTTCCCTGAAGGATAAATGGAAGAAGACCCCAGACTAAATAGTCTTAAAGTGGTTTAATCTCTTCCTTTTAAACAAGTCAAGAAATTTTGCAATTCATTATTATTTTTCTTAAGACAGTTGTCCGTGTCAGTATCTGTATGTCTGCTACATTTTTGCATAAGAGCGTTCATTTATGTTTGTTTAACTCCCGTTGGTAGACTTTTGGACAATTTCCAGTTTTTCTCTTACATTGTTGCAGTGAATATTCATATACACGTGTCTTGGTACGCTTGTACTAATGTTTCTGTAGGATATATTTTGAGCAGTGAAATCACTTACTCAAAGGAGATATATATATATATAACCTGCATACACATATACATATATGTATTTTTTTGTTATTTAAATTTGCATTTCTTTAATTATTAGTTGTATTTCAGTAGCGTCATTTATTGTATACCAGACACCATGCTAAGTACATGATCTCATTTATCCTTACACAACCCTTTGAGTTTCAGTATCTTTTGGTAGATTTATGTAACATTTTTATTTCTTTTGTGAATTGCTTGTTCATGTCTGGCATTTTTCTGGTTGCTGGCTCATGTTTTTCATTGATGAGCATTTTTCTCATCCCTTTTTTGGGCAGGAGGTGGGGTATATTAGTGCTGTTAGCCTTTAGCTACCTTGAGTTTTTTCGAATAGACTTTATTTTTTAAGAACAGTTTTAGATTTACAGAACAATAGAGAAGATAGTACGGAAAGTTCCTGTTTACCCTACATCCGTTTTCCTCTATATCTTTCATTAGTATGGTGCATTTGTTACAATTACTGAACCAATGTTGATGCATTAATGTTAACTAAAGTCCAGAGTTTATTCAGATTTCCTTAGTTTTAAAAAAAATTGTGGTAAAATACGTGACATAAAATTTGCCATTTTAATCTTTTTTAAGTGTGTGAGTACATTCTAATGTGCAACCATCACCACTGTCCATTTCCAGAATTTCTCATCATCCCAAATAGAAACTGTCCCCATTAAACGACTCCCCATTCTCCCCTCCCTCCAGCCCCTGGCAAACTCTGGTCTACTTTCTGTCTCTTTGAATTTTATTATTCTAGGTACTTCGTTAAGTGGAATCATATAATGTTTGCCCTTTTGTGTCTGACTTATTTCATTCAGCATAATATTTTTAACATTTATCCATGTTGTAGCATGTATCAGAATTTCATTCCTTTTTAAGGCTGAATAATATTCCATTGTCTGTATATCCTACATTTTGTTTATTCATCTGTTGGTGGATCCTTAGGTTTACCTAATGACCTTTTTCTGTGCCAGCATCACATCCTGAATACCACATTATATTTAGTTGTCCTATCTCCTTAGCCTCCCCTTGGCTCTGACAGTTCCTTCTTTTTGATGACCTTGACAGTTTTGAGTACTAGTCAGGTATTTTGTAGGAGCCCCTCTATTGGAATTAGTCTGATAGTTTTGTTTGTATCACAATTAGATTAGGGTTATGGGTTTTGGGGAGGAAGGCCGGAGAGGTAAGGTGCCATTTTCATATCGTATCAAGTGTACATACTGTTAACATGACTTATCCCTGTTGAGGGTGACCTTCATCTTCCCCAGCTGGGGTAGTGTCTGTCAGGTACTCTGCTGTCAGGTTCTCTTTCCTGCTTCCCCCTCCGTACTGTCCTCTTGGGAAAGAAGTCCCTGCACAGTCCACACTTAAGGTGGAGGGACTCGTGCTCCCTGTTGGAGAGCCGAGTATCTCCTTCTGCACAGGAGATTTCTATCAGTGACCACTTCCTTTTACAGATGAGGGGTTTAAGGTCTGGGTAACTTTCCGAAAGTCACAGTGTCAACACAGGGACTGCAGTCTAGGCCTTTTTTTTTTTTTTGGAGGAGAAAGAAAACTTACTATATTTACCCATCTTTTTTCGCTTTCAGTGCTTTCTTTCTTCTTGTTCCAATATTTGTTGATTTTTTTTTTAATTGTACTCATTCTCTTTCAAGAATTTCTTTTAGCCGTTCTTTTAGGGCAGATGTGCTAGTGATAAATTCTCATGGTTTTGCTTCACTTGAGAATATTTTATTTTTTCTGTCATCCTGATCACTGTTTCGCTGGATATAGAAGTCTGGAGCATTCTAATTGTTTTTCTACTGTATGTAAGGCGTCATTTCTTTTGTGCTTCTTTCAAGCTTTTTTCTTTGTCTTTAGTTTTTAGAAATTTAATTATAATTTGTTTTGACATGACTTTCTTTGGGTGTATCTTGTCTGTGGTTTGCAGCCTGGGTCTTTGAATCCCACTTTCCATAGCCTCCCACTCTTTGCAGGGTTCTGGTGAAAAACAAAAGTTTTAAGTTACTTCAAGATTTGGGACCATCATACTTTATATTTTATTTCCCACCGCACCTTTACCCAGTGCTGTGCTGATTACATAGTAAGAACTCAGTATATTTTTATATTTTTATTTGTTTATATGAGAGTCTTTCCTTTGAAGAACTGTACAGACTAGATTAGGCACATGTGTGTCGTGATGGATCTAATCAGTCTTCGAATGGTGAACATGATGTAATCTACACAGAAATCGAAATATGTACACCTGAAATTTATGTAATGTTATAAACCAATTTTACTGCAATAAAAAAAGAGAACTTTACAGACTAAAGAGAGGAAGGAAATGAGATTGAAACACACAAGAAAAAAATGGTAGAAACAAAAGCTTTATCAAGCTTAATTTAGCTGTGCACGATAGGTATTTTCGCCTTACATGTTTGTGTTTATTAGATATCTTACTTTTGTCACTGTAATTTAATCATCTTTTGTTATGTTTTCAGAAGACCTGTTTTGTTTGTAAGGCCACTGAAGGCAGAGAAAGCTGTGTCGTATTGGGAACGTACACCCCATGCAGGCTGTACCGTGTCATGTGCATTTATTCCTTTCACAGAGACTTACGAGGCCCTTTCCTTGTAGCTCAAATAAAAAAAATACATAGACAGCTATATATTTGTATATCTGTAAAATAAAATGATGGCAATTTTTGAGCTGCTTTGGTTCTTATGAACAAAACTATATGAGGAAGCTTCAGACCTAAAGGAAACATCAGCATTCTAAAATCGTTATTTTTATGTGATAAAAATGCCATCAGGAATTTAAGATTTTGTTTTTTTTGATTATTTTCTTTCAAAGGAAAAGCTGTGTTCTTATTTAGTGCTTACTTTAAAATTTTTCCACAGGGTCACAATTCTTAACTTTGTGGCAAAAAATTCAGAAGTGAAACTGACTGGAAATAGAGCAAGAGCAGAATTGAAACTAATAAGTTGGGCCTGAAGTGTGTGGTAAAATGAAAAAAAAAAAGATTTTCATAGTTTCCAAATGTGTAGTTTTTGATAATCTGTGTATTTTTACCCGTCAGACATATTACCACTGGGGGGAAAAAGAAATATTTGTCATTTTTAATGACAAATAAGTCATTTGAGTAAGTGCGGCTACAAACTAGGGGTGTTTGAGAAAAATTAAAGACAGATCTATATTAAGAGAGGAATTGAAGCGTTTTAGGTTTTATACTTTGTTTTAGGTTTAATGACATGAGTAATGTCTCAGAGTTGAATTTTTTTTCTTTCTTTTTTTTTCCTTTAGGAAAGGTTAGCCCTGAGCTAACATCAGCTGCCAGTCCTCCTCTTTTTGCTGAGGAAGATTTGCCCTGAGCTAACATCTGTGCCCATCTTCTCTATTTTTTATACGTGAGATGCCTGCCACAGCATGGTGTAGGTCGGCGCCTGGGATCCGAACTGGCAAACCCTGGGCCACCACTGGTGGCTGTGCACACTTAACCCCTACCCTGCCACTGGGCTGGCTCCATAGAGTTAAATTTTTTTGATGCCTTGTATTTTAACAGTTGCATCCTTAGATTATGCAGGTAGAGGAGCACACAGAGAATGGAAAACTTGACAGTGGAATTTTTAAAAACATAATTCATAGAATACCTTCTTGGTTTAGTGTTATATAACCTTGTTTTCCATCTTAAGATGGAAACATGAATTTTGAATCATAGAATTTGATAGATGCAAAATCGGAAGGTCTCAGAGGTGAGACCACTCCCCTGGCCATAGACTCCGTCCTTCGTTTATTCCCGCCCTCAAGGACTTAGTAAAGAGCGTTAGTTTAATGAATCTGAACTGAGTGTCCTGCTGCTCTGCTAGCGGCAGAGACCTGACCAGATCTGGGTCTCTCGGGAGCAGCCCCCCTGTGCTTGGCTGGGTATCCTGAGAACTTGTTTTTTAGGTTTATCTCTGTGCCTTGACACGTTGTCCCCGCAGCTTTGGGGATTTTAGGCTAGAATTAAAATGGGAGAAAGGCTGTATTTTAAACTTCTCATTACAGGCGGGACACTGAGACTCCCCCTGCGCCCTCTCTCGTGGTGTGGATCACAGCAGAGACTTTGGAAGGCGCCTCTGGTTCAAGCGGTCAGTCTTCCTGTTGGTCGCTGGGCACTTACCCTCCCATCCTTTTTTGAATATTCCACTTAAGAAGTCCAGATTCTTTACTTCCATTAATTTCTGAAACAGCAACCATCTGGTGATTTGTGGGTTTTTTGATATGAGGAATTTTATTCTGTGTAGTATTTGACACTGATTGCCACAGTCCTCATTTGTCAGTAATGTTATTAGGCATTGAAGACTCTAGTCAAGTGAGTGTATTGGTTAAGAGGGTGAGACATAATGCTGAAGCTGAGACTTAGGAGTCTCAGTTTGTTGCTCCATTGAAATATCTGGCACTTTTTCCCACCGTGGTTTTTAGATTGTCCTAAAAAATGCAATCAGACTTTTTTGAAAATTATGAGGAAAACCAAGTAGCTGAAACTGGCAGCTGCCTTTGGCTTTTGTTGGTAGACTCCTGGGTAAGAAAAAAGAGAAGAGACAAATAAGTGAAAGTGGAAATCAGACTTTTATGATCTATTTTTTCCAGGAAAAATTTGGTGCTCTTTAACATGACTATGCTTTTTTCTATTAAGGGTTTAACTCTGAACTATAGGTAATTCTTGTGTTCATATTAGCCTATGTTAAAACTAATTTTAAGTGCAGGAGTAGAAGAAATTGACTGAGTCATCCATTTATTCAACAGATATTTATAAATTAGCTTCTTTGACTTATTTTAGGCATAGGATTAGCAACTGTATGTCTTATTTCCTCCAACCTACTTATATCTTTCAGGGGATATGAATTATTTCCTGTCACAATTCCAGTCATTTTTTTGTATGAGAGGTAATACAATACAAAAGTTTAGGAAAACAGAAGGTTTTTTTTTTGCTGAGGAGGATTGTCCCTGAGCTAACATCTGGGCCAGTCTTCCTCTATTTTATGTATGGGTTGTCACTACAGCATGGCTGATGAGTGGTGTCGGTCTGATCCCAAGATCCAAACCTGTGGACCTGGGCTGCTGAAGTGGAGTGTGCCGAATTTAACCACTAGGTCATGGGGCTGGCCCTAAACTTTTTTTAATACAACATGAAAATAACTTTATTTAGGATTATGAAAAAACTGTTTTTTTAAACTTTGATTGTCTACCTTAATTAATAGGATAATATCATTAAGAAAATTGGTACTCTTTTTACCCACAAAATGTTAATATCTAGGTATATATGAGAAGCAGCAATATGAAGACTTTCTAATTTTTCAGTCTGAAAATAGATCACAAAGCAAGATGGGCAGGTAGGCTGTGGGGTGCTCCTTACAGGTCTGGGATATTTTACAGGATTATGCTCATACAGGTTAGAGTTGGTCCCATTATAGAATTGTATATACAGTAGGTATTTCAGGCTTATTTTTCATGAATTGACTTAATAGAGTTTAATCTACATGGAAGGTATTTAATATAAATATGAAAATAAAGAAGAGTTGTCCTGATGCTCCAGAATGACTGGTTTACTTTTGATATTCATGTATTTCTATCAAAAGATATCAGTCGGATTATCAGATAGGGGCACTAGAATTGCAGAATTTCTTGATGGCACTTCAGCTGCATTTTTGAAATTTTATGAACTTGGGTATTTTAAAACTACCTGAAAATTGCTAAAAATTATCGTTCACTATTATTACCTTGTATTTTCAAGAAAAGGTTTACATTATTAATATCTTCTTTAATGAGGTAGCAAAATATGCAGTGCATTTTAGATGTTATATCAAAAATAAAAGTGAAATAAATTGGTACTTGGAAGTAAATGTAAGATCTGTTAAAAAAATGGAAAATTTAATTAATTGATATTGAATTCTTACTGTGTACCAAATACTGCCTTAGACTCTGGTGTACTTCTTTCTCCAACTTCTCTTATTGTTGGAATACCAGGATATCTCTGAATATGGTTTTACAGTTTCTTGAAAGCAAATAATTATTCCTTTCATATGGTGTGGTAGGAAGACTTATAGGGCTGGTTCTGGGTGTAACTTAGGTAACTTTGGGAAAAGCACTTTGTTCTGGTCTTCGGTTCTTAACTTTTGCAGTGCGAAGATTGGGTTATCTGTGTCCTGTGCACGTTTTTAACCTCTGTGTGACTCCATTTCCTCGATCACCAATTACTTTACTTTTGTTCCTAGTATTTTCATTCCACAAACATTATGCTCACCTCTGTTCTACACTATCATGTGTTCAGCAGTCATTGTTTGAGTTTCTACCGTGTATCCCACAGTGGCGAAGAATGTAGATTCTAGAGCCTGACTGCTGAGGTTCAAAGCCTGGTCCCACCATTTCCTACTTGAGCAGTTTGGAAGTTACTTATCTCCTTGTGCCTCAGGGAGGCTCAGATCAAATGGGCATAATAGCACCTACCCTTTGGGTTGTTGAAAGGATTAAATGAGTCATAAATTTGCTTAAAAAGGTGCTTGGTACACAGTAAGTGCTCAAGAAAGGTTAGCTGTTGCTACTATCATTACTATTATTACTATTGGTCAGGCACTGAGGATACAGGATAAATAAGGAGTGTCCTTGCCCAGGAGAGACTCGTAATCTAATGGTTAAGGCAACTACATCAGCAGACCATTTTAGTGTTATATAAGAGATGGTTGGAACAAAATGCTGAGGTGGAAGAGAGGAGGAAAAGCATTCTAGCAGAGGGCCCAGCTTGAGCAAAAAGGGAAGAAGGTGTAAAAGGCAATGGCAGATAATTAAGTGAGGCGGAGTGTAAGGGACTTGGAGGAGGGTGGTGGGAACAGATGAGTTGCAGAGGTACGGTTTGGGATAAAGGGCCATGTGTGCCATGCCTCGGAATTTGGACATTATGCTGTAGGGTAGGACAGTCTTTTTTCTTTTTAAAATAGATTTTAGTTTTTAGAGCAGTCTTAGATTCACAGCAAAATTAAGCAGAAGGTCCAGAGATTTTCCATGTACCTGCTGCTCCCCCACATGCATAGCTCTCCCATTATGAACATCCCCCACCAGAGTGGTACATTTGTTACAATTGATGAACCCACACTGACACATCATTATCACCCAAAGCCCATAGTTTACAGTAGGGCTTACTCCTGGTATTATGCATTCTGTGATTTTGAACATATGTATAATGTCGTGTATTCACTGATAGCATCATACAGAGTAGTTTCACTGCCCTAAAAATCCCTTGTGCTGCACCTGTCCATCCCTCCCTCCCTTGTAACCCCTGGCAACCACTGCTCTTTTTTTTTCTTCCAGTTTTATTGAGAAATAATTGCCATGCATCACTGTATAAGTTTAAGGCATACAGCATGATAGTTTGATTTACGTATGTTGTGAAATGATTACCACAATAGGTTCAGCTATCCACTGGTCTTTTCACTGTCTCCATAGTTTTGCCCTTTCCAGGATGTCGTGTAATTGGAATCATACAGCTCCTTTGAGTGAATACCAAGAAGCACAATTTCTGGAATGTAGCGTGAGAGTAGATGTTTAGTTTTATAAGAAATTGCCAAACTGACTTTCAGAATGGAGCTACCATTTTGCATTCCCGCTAACCATGAATGAGAGTTGCTCCACATCCTCATCAGCATTTGATGTTGTCAGTTTTCCAGGTTTTGGCCATTCTAATAGCTGTGTAGTAGTATCTTGTTGTGTTAGTTTTTGTTTCCCTGATGAGAAATGATGTAGAGCATCTTTTCATGTGCTTATTTGCCATCTGCATATCTTGTTTGGTGAGGCATCTGTTAAGGTCTTTGGTCTATTTTTCAGTCAGGTTGTTTTGTTTTCTTACTGTTGAGTTTTAAGAGTTCTTTGTATATTTTGAGTAACAGTCTTTAATCAGATGTGTCTTTTGCAAATGTTTTCTTCCAGCCTGTGGCTTGTCTTCTCATTCTCTTCGCATTGTTGTTTGCAGAGCAGAAGTTTTTAATTTTAATTATGTCCAGTGTATCAGTTATTCCTTTAATGGAGAATGTGTTTGGTGTTGTATATAAAAAGCAATTGCTGTACCAAGGTCATCTAGATTTCTCCTATGTTATCATCTAGGAGTTTTTTTAGTTTTGTGTTTTACATATGGGTCTATAATCTGGTTTTTTTGGTTTTTCTGTTCGTTTGTTTATGCTGAAGAAGATTCGCCCTGAGCTAACATCTGCTGCCAATCTTCCCCTTTTTATACGTGAGCTGCTGCCACAGCATGGCCCCTGACAGATGAGTGGTGTAGGTCTATGCCCGGGAACTGAGTCTGGGCCAGTGAAGTGGAGTGTGCCAAACTTAAGCACTAGGCCACAGGGACTGGCCCTATACTCCATTTTGAGTTAATTTTTCTGAAGGGTGTAAGATTTGTGTCTAGATTGATTTTTTTGCACGTGGATGTCGAGATGTTCCAGCACTATTTGTTGAAAAAAACTGTCCTTGTTCCATTGTATTGCCTTTGCTCTTTGACAGAGATCAGTTGACTATACTTACATGGGTCTGTTTCTGGGCGCTCTGTTGTGTTCCATTGATTTGTTTGTTCATTCTCTCCCCAATACCACACTGTCTTGATTACAGTAGCTTTATAGTAGTCTAGAAGTCAGGTATTGCCAGTCCTCTGACTTCGTTCTTTTTCTTCCATGTTATCTTGGCTACTCTGGGTCTTTTGCCTCTCTCTCTAAACTTTATGATCAGTTTGTCAATATCCACAAAATAACTTGCTGGGATTTTTTATTGGGATTGCATTGAATCTATAGATCAAGTTGGGAAGAACTGACATCTTGACAATATTCAGTCTGCCTATCCATAAATATGTGATGTTGCTCCCTTTATTTAGTTCTTCTTTGATATCTTTCATCAGAGTTTTGTAGTTTTCCTCATACAGATCTTGTACATATTTTGTCAGATTTATACTTAAGTGTTTCATTTTTAGGAGGTACTGATGTAAATGGCATTGTGTTTTTAGTTTCAAATTCCACTTGTTCACTGCTGGTATATGGGAAACTCGCTTTTGTGTATTAACCTTGTATCCTGCAATTTTACTGTAATCATTTCTTAGTTCTGGGAGTTTTCTGTCAGTTTTCTCAGATTTTTGACATAGATGATCATTTCATCTGTGAACAAAGACAGTTTTACTTCTTCTTTCCCAATCTGTGTACCTTTTATCCTTTTTTTGTCTTACTGCATTTGCTAGGACTTGTTTTTCTTTTTTTTTTCAAGATTGGCACCTGAGCTAACATCTGTTGCCAATCTTTTTTTTCTTCTTCTCCTTCCCAAACCCCTCTAGTACATAGCTGTATATTCTAGTTGTGAGTGCTCTAGTTGTGGCATGTGGGACGCTGCCTCAGCACAGCCCGACGAGCGGTGCCATGTCCGTGCCCAGGATCTGAACCGGCGAAACCCCCGGCTACCGAAGCGGAGCATGTGAACTCAACCCCTTGGCCATGGGGCCAGCCCTTTTCTTTTCCTTTTTAAACTTTTTGTTTGGAAAGAATTTCAAGCTTATTGAAAAATTGCGAAAATAAAACTTGTACCATAACACCTTTATGCCCATTACACAGATGCATCTGTTGTTAACATTACTCTATTTGCTTTATTGTCTGCAAGCTCTTTCTTTCTCCGTATACACAAGTCTAGGTAAGGGATTTTTTGTGAGTCGTTTGAAGTTAAGTTGCGCACGTCTTGATCCCATACTCTTAAATACTTAAGTAGATATTTCCTAGAATAGGTATATTCTCTTTCATAGCCACAGTCTAGTTTTCAACTTCAGTAAATTTAACATTGATATAATACTTTCATCTTATCTGTGATTCATATTCCAGTTTTGTCAGTTGACCTCATAATATCCTTTATAGAAATTTTCTTCCTCCATTTCATAATCCAGTATAGAGTCAGATATTACATTTAGCTGTCTTATCTCTTCTTTAAGGTAGAACATTTTCACAGCCTTTCTTTGTCGTCGTTATCTTTTTTTTTGCAAGGAACATTGTTTCTGAGCTAACAGGTGAGCCAGTCTTCCTTCTTTTTGTATCTGGGATGCCGCCACAGCATGGCTTGATGAGTAGTGTGTAGGTCTGCGCGTGGAATCTGAACCTGTGAACCCCAGGCCACTGAAGCAGAGCGCACGAACTCAACCACCATGCCACCGGGCCGGTCCCTTATCTTTTTTTTTTGTATATCAGTGTCATAATACAGACCCCTTCCTCCTTTTTTAAAATAGATCATTCCTTGTTTTCTGTTTATCTGATGTTTCCTCATGATTAAATTCAGATTGTGCTTCTCAATTGGAATGTTTCATGTGTGGTGCTGTGTCCTTCATCTAAAGGCACATGATGTCCATTTATCCCTCACTGGTGATATTAATTTTGGTCACCCAGTCAGGATATTATCTGATTTCTCAACAACTGTGTGTGTGTGCGCACTGTTGCGACTAATAAACAGTTTGTAGGTAGACACATTGAGACCATGCATGTGTCCTGCTCCCCCCTCTAGATTTATCATCCATTGATGATTCTTGCCTGAACTAATCTTGGCTGTGATTGTGGCAAAACTATGGTTTCCCAGCTCTTGACTCTCCCTCCACATTTACCAGTCTGTGCTTGGCATTGTGCTGTAAGCCAGAGCGGGAGGACCGTTTTGAGAGACTGGCGGTGAGAAGAGAGATTGAGAAGAGTGGGGTGAAGATTGCTGATGAAGTTTCTGAATAAGGGGAGGTTGAGGCCTAAGCTGAGGCGGTGGTATTTGTTCCTTCATCATTCCCTTGTTCTGTCAGCAGGTGTTTATTGAATATCTGTATGGCTGCACAGTAGCCACTTGGGATAAAAAGACCATTTTGGTTCTTAAGGAGCTTGTAGTCACTGAGGCTATAGAAGGGCAGAGTTGTGATAAAATATAAGTGCTATTAAATATAAGCTATGTATAAAATATAACTTTATTTTATTTTATAAAATATAACTTTGAATGTTATCATATACTTAAGGGTACTGTCTTATATGGCACAGTGAAACGTCTGATCTTGTCAGTGGTTTACTCTTTGGTTCATCCATCAAACACTTACTGAGTACCTCCTTTGTGCCAGGCCTGTGCTAAGTGCTGTGGGTAGAAAGAGGAATAAAACTTGGGTTCTGTATTTAAGGATCCCTCCTCTTTTGGGGGACGCAGGTGTATAAACAGTCAATAAAGCGTGATTGTGGTAAGTGCTGTGCTGGTGCCTCGTACGCAGTATAGTCATGGCCCGGGGGGGGGGGGCGCGGGCTTGGCATCTTGGTTTAGGTTCGTGGGTGGGGCAGGGAGGTCAGGAAGGATGTGTTAAAAGTGGAGATTCTGGAACTGGGTCATGAAGAATGCTTTGGTGTTTGTCTGCTTAGCTGTAGGTATGCATTTCAGTCCAGCTTTGTGATTACCATTTGCTGCCATATTTTCCTCCAGTCAGGTCTTAGGGCTCACCATCTCACAGTGTCACAGAAATACCCTTTAAAAATCATTCCTGAATCAGTTTTGCACTCCTGCTTTTTTGTCTTTTGCCACGCTGCCTTGTGTTTTTAGTAGCTAATCTCTTTAAAACCCTTCTCATTGTATTTTTAGCCACAGTAGTTAGACCCATCGCTCCCGTTTACCGGGGCGAGGGTGAAGGCCCAGACAGAACGTGGAAGAGGCAGAGTTCATACGCAGTCATTCTGGTGCTAAACTCAGAGCTTTTCCCGCTGTCTTACTCTGCTTGCGTGTTGGCTTCGGAGTACAATTTTCCAGTTTCATCTTTGCCTCTACCTTCACAAACCTGTGTAGCTTGAGTTAGGCGGATAGATTTTGAACCTACGAGTACACGGACCACTCAAGACTGAGGAAACTGCGGGGTGATTGATGATGACAGTGACGTTACTGAACGGTCACGTGCGCCAGCACTCTGTTTAAGCCCTTTTCAGCTCCTCCCTTTACTCCTCATTACAACCCCGTGAGGTGGAAACTGTTACTATTCCATTCTACAGATGAGGTGTCTGAAGCTTAGACAGGTTAAACACATTCCCAGGTGACATCCAGGGTTGGGACTCCACCTCAAGTCTGCTAAGTTTATACTGCAACAAAAAACCCAGTGTTTGGTATAATTGGAATAAATAGCTCACAGTCTGATTTTAAACTGAAGCATACGCCTTTGGTCTTTCGGGTTGATTTAATGGAACTCAGTTTGTACATGGGAGTCTCCAGAACTCTCATCCTAGTGCTGGAGTGTGCAGGCTGTTGTTGCACGAGAGTTAGTTTTCATGTTGCGGGTGGCCTATTCCGTCTGTTCATCTTTTATAGACGGCTGAGCATCTATAAAAGTCTTCCCATATTGTTTGCTCTCAAAAAAGTCAAAACTTCTTGGTGTAGAAATGGAAATGGGGCAGACCAGGGCTTTCAATTTTATTGAATTTATGTAGGAAAGGTATTCAGCCTTCTGTTTTATTGTGTAGTTCCTGGCACGTCATGGGTACTCAGGAAATGTTCAAATACTTTGGTTTGTAGGGTACAGTGTACAGGAGAGAATTATGAAGATAGGAGAATCTGTGAATGTTGAGAGCTCATTGGGACGGATTGGGGTAGAAGATGGTACTGGAAAGTAGGTTTGGGGCCTTTGGATGTATTTAGTATAGCTTGATTATAGTGAGAGGACCTTATAGATTATAGATTATAGATGAAGGCAACCTGGGTTAGTTCTGGGGCAAAGAGAAGGAGGTAATGGGAAAGAAGTAACGGAAGTGAAGACAAGAAGATTCTGGACTAGAGTTACCAAGTTATAGTTTGCTAGTCTTGGTAGGTTTCGAACATATATTCTGCCTGAAATCAGTATGTTAATATTTAATGCTTTGTAATGCCTTGCACCTTCTTAAGGAATTATATAGAGCTTACTGTTTGTAAGAGAGTGCTTGTTTGCAGAAGAGGAAGTTAATACACGCATAAGAGAAGGAAGCTGATTTTTCATAATATGAACAGCAGTAGGTTTAGGGCAATGAATGAGAGTGTGGTAAAGAAGAAGCGTATGCCTGGGATATTGTGAAGAAAGAATTGATGGGCTGGGTGGCTGATTAGAAATGTGAGTGGGGGCATGGGACGTCTGTAAGGCGAAGATGTCCTGAGGGTTTTGAAACAGGGTATCTGGGAAGCAAGTGCGTGGTGTGCGTGCACATGCATAGACATAGCCGAGCAGTTCAGGCTCCAAGACTTGATTTTCCTATTTACCCGCAGTGTGAACATGGGTGAATCCTTTACTTACGGCCTCAATTTTATCATCTGGAAAATAAGTGAAATGGCTTAGATTAGTGCTTATTAAACTTAAAACGTGCATACAGATCACCTGGGGATCTTGTTAAAATACAGATTCTGATTGGCTAGGTCTGTGGTGGGCCCTGAGGTTCTGCGTTTCCAACGGGCTCCCAGCTGATACTGAGTAGAAAGACTTACGTGACCTTCAGGATCCTTTCCAGTTCCGTAATTCTGTTTATTGAGTGTTTGTCCTTTGGAGATCCGTGACTTTACCACCTCTGTTTACACAGAAGAATTCTAAATCCGTCTCTTCACTTGAAACTGGAAATGCCTAAACCAGTTCATCCTCTTACACTGATAACCACATCCCTTTCTTGACATCCGTATTTCTGTTAATACTTTATATTTGTAAGGTACTGTAAAATTTTTCAGAGAGCTTTTATATCCATTATTTCATTTGATCCTTAAAATAACCCACAGACGTAGGCATGCAGGATCTATTTCCACCTTATGGAAGTGAAACAGACTCAGAGGGAGTGAGTGACTTGCCCACTGGAGAGTGGGGGAACCGCCCCAGAGTTAGGATTATTGGCTCTAGTTTGCTCTCGTCCTACTGTGTCACACTGCTTCTGATAATGGCCAGCACTGATATCTGTGCTTAAACATTGGTTGCCATCTGTTTCTTAAAAAATGAAAATTTAGTTTTATTTTTAAAAATAATATATTCATATGGATCACACATCAAAGAGCCTCCATACCATTTTTTGTCCCAAATACCCATTTTCCCTTCCCTGGGGCAACCAGTATTATCAGTTATATTTTGTGCATCTCCAATAATTACAAAATTGTATTCTTTTTTTCCCTATGAAACAAATGATAACATCTTAAACACTGACTACCTAAGCTGTATTTACTATATATATTATATATTGACTTTATAAACTGTTTTGTTCTTTTTTTCCAACTAATAGTATATCTTACAGATTGTTCTATATCAGCACTCAGAGTGCTGCTACATAATTTGCTCTTTACAGCCACATAGCATTCCACTATAGGATATACCATCATTTAGCTAGTTCCCTACTGATGGACATTTAGCTTATTTCGAGTTTTTTGCTAATATAAACAACAGTGTATTACATTTATCATATTACATACCTGCAAGTATATATTTAAAAAAATGCAGAAGTGGAATTGCTGGGTCAAAGAATATGTGCATTTGTAGTTTTGGTGGGTATTGCCAGACTGCCATCTGTAGATCTTTTACTCCTTTCAGCAAAGTCCCTGTTTTTCCACTGCCTTGCCTGTGAATGTGTTTTCAGACTTTCTGATCTGTGCTGATTTTAGTGTAGTTTTAATTTGCATTTTCCTTATGAGTGAGGTTGAGAGTCTTTTCACGTTTAAGTACTGTTTGTATTTCTTTTTCTGTGAATTATCTGTTAATATTCTTCACCATTTTTTTCTGTTAGGTTGTTGGACCTTTTCTTATTGATTTCTAGGAACTCTTTATGTTTTAGTGAAATTCTTTTTTTTTTTGAGGAAGATTAACCCTGAGCTAACTACTGCCAATCCTCCTCTTTTTGCTGAGGAAGACTGGCCCTGAGCTAACATCTGTGCCCATCTTCCTCTATTTTATATGTGGGACACCTACCACAGCATGGCTTGCCAAGTGGTGCCATGTCTGCACCCGGGATCTGAACCGGTGAACCCTGGCTGCCGAGAAGCAGAAGGTGCGAACTTAACCGCTGTGCCACCGGGCTGGCCCCTGAAATTGTCTTTGTTGTGTGAATTAAAATTTTTTTGTTGGTTTTTTCATTGACTTTGCATGTGATAGTTTTTGCTGTGCATAATTTAAAAATATTTTATTTAGTAAATTTATTAATTTTTTCTTTTTATAGCTTCCAAGTTTTATGTCATTTTTAGACTTTTTGAGGTTTCTTCATGATTTCTTTTTGTACTTTTGTGCTTTATTTGCATTTAAATATTTTTATATTATTTTAATCTATCTGGAATTCAGTATAAGGTATATTGTATGTGTGTGTGTGTATATATACACACACACACATATATATCTATATTTTTCTTTCTTTTTTTTTTTTGATGGCTACTCTGTTGCCCCAATGTCTTTATTGATTAGTTCTCAGTTCCCTAGGGGTCCTTTGACCCCCTTATTTCTTTTATCAGTTTTCTCTTCCTCCTCAACCATTTCCATTATCTAATTAGATTCCCCATTAAGCCCATTTTTTTCTTTAGGCTGCTGCTACTGCTTCTTTTTTGTTTGTTTGTTTGGTTTTTTTTGGTGAGGAAGATTGGCCCTGAGCTAACATCTGTTGCCAATCTTGCTCTTTTTGCTTGAGGAAGATTGTTGCTGAGCTAACGTCTGTGTCCTTCTTCCTCTGTTTTTCATGTGGGACGCTGCCACAGCATGGCTTGATGAGCAGTGTGTACATCTGTGCCTGGGATCCAAACCTGAGAACCCCAGGCTTCCAAAGTGGAGCAGGGGTGCTTAACCACCATGCTACCAGGCTGGCCCTCTTTAGGCTTCTGTATAGTCTTATCCTTTCTTTCTGTTCCTATTGATATCAACTCTAAAAGCTTTTTGTTATGGAAATTTCAACGAATAATGAAATATGTGTATTGAAATGTATGTTGTATGTATCAATATATATTGAAATGCATATGTGTAGGGCTGGGTGTGGGCGTACAGGAACTCTCAGGTACCTGTCACCCAGCTTCAGTAACTCTCAGCTCCCGGCAGATCTTGTTTTATCTATATGCCTGCCTACTTGTCCTCCCTCCCCCCAGTTGCTTTGAAACAAATTACAGGCATGATATTACTCTTAACACTTGGACCCACGCACAGCTGTCTTCTGTCTTCCGATTTTTATCCTCCAGGTCATCCCATGTAATTCTGTGTCTTTCTTCTTTGGTCTTACATTTTTAAAATAACAGTTCTTCAATAGACACTCACTGAAAGTATACTTTTGCCTCGAATTGGCCTTTTCATGTGCACAAACTCCAGTTCTTTAGTAAGATCACATACTCTGAAAATGGGGGATGGCGTGTTTGTGTCCCCACAGTTCTTAGCCAAGTCTGTGAAGGAAATACCAGCAAGATAGAATAGAAGAATGAAGGGATGGGGGGGAGGATGAGAGAGACACAGAGAATGACTGGATCTGTCACTGCAAAGGCCTGTTTCTTAGAACAAGACTACTCAGAGCAAACATGGAGGGAAAAGGGGCACGTTCGGACCTTCCACCAAGATGGGGGGTGAATAGGGTGGAGAGAAAAAACCCAGAGCCTCAGTGCATGAGAACTGTGGAAAGTTCAGAGAGAGATTTTGTCTTTTCCTTGTGGGGAAGCCTGTTGTATAATTTAGTAGTGCGCAGTAAATGACTGAATTAAATTCTACGACGGATTTGAACTTGGGTGAGAGCAGAGTTAATGTCAGAACAAGGGCTTTAGTTTCAACGTTGTGCAATTTGTGTGAGAGAAAGTCCTCAGTTAGGCCAGGAGCTCTGAAGTATCGTATGGGAGATCAGAGCTGGCAGGGCTTGGTTTAAATCTGTGACGTTGGCTCTGGGCACCATTTGCTTGTGTTCGATAGCACCAAGCACTCATTTTAAAGCGTTTTTGTGTTCTTTCAAAACTTTTCAGTGAGTCTTTCAGGTGGGTTCAGAAGATTAGAAAAAATAGGTGATTGAGAGTGCTATAATATAGAAGGGGCTTTTGTGTTTTTTAAAAAGACTGGCCTAATTTGTCAAGCTTAAGTTTTTGATTCCTTAAGTCAGTGTTTTTATCTTCTGTGGAAATATGGAAAACTAATTTTCTCCCAGGTTTGCTTTTGTCGCCCCTCAACAAAGTAACTAAAGTAGCAGTAATCTGAGTCACCTGAGACAACCTGGGCCTTAATCCCTCGTGCCCTTTCCCCTCACCCACGCTGAGAGTAATGCCTGAGCAGAAAAAGAAATGAGTGGAGAATAGGAAAGGGGGGAGGGGTCCAGAACGAGTTTGACTACATTTCCAAACCAAATACTACTTTAAAAAATTATCTCGTAATATTTCTGATTATCTACATCAGGGGTCAGCAGACTGTGGCCAACAGGTACTGGTTTTTATAACAACTGATGACCTAAGGAAGGTTTTTACATTGTTAAAAGATTATAAACAGACAGAAAAAACAAAGAATATGCAGAGACTGGATGTGCCCTGAAAAGCTTAAAATATTTACTCTCTAACCCTTTATAGAACTGGTTGGCCAACCCTTGATCTGTATCATTCACGGTATATAGTAATATTTCTTTATCTGAACGTTTGAACTTTCCTGCTCTGTTGTTTGTGTTCCATATTAGCACTTTATTTAATGGTTATGTAATTTTCCACTTAGGAGTGTACCACAATTTAAGAGTGGTTATTCGGTTTTGCTTTTATAGCCAGTATGGAAATAAGTATATCTGTGCACATTTTCATGACTTGTGGAATTGCTTGGTCAAATATTATATGCAATTTGAAATGTCATAATTGTTGCTAAATTGCCCTCCCTCGAAATTGGACCATTTTATATGTCCCCCAACCTTGTTTTTCTTACTCATATCAACCCTCACAGAGACTAAAATAGTTTGACTGTTTAATCAGATAGGTCTCTTCATTTTCTATTGCTGAGTAATAGACAAAAAAATTAGTGCCTTAAAACAACATCAGCATTTATTTTGCTCACGAATCTGAAGCTTGGTGGGAACAACTTCTGTGTGCTTTATTTGATGTCATTTCTGGCGTCTCAAAGGCTGGGGCTGAAATGGTCGTGTCCACATCTGACCATGACTGGGAGCTCAGCTGGGGCTGTGGATGATACCTGCGAAGTCCTTTCCATGTGGCTGCTTGGCATCCTCACAGCAGGGTGAGTGGATTCTAAGGAAGGGCATCCTATAGGAGGACCAGGTGATTTTGTGATCTAGCATCAGAAGTCACATAGCGTCATTTCTGCCGTAGTCACAGTGTAACCGAACTCAGTGAGTCGGTCTCTTGGTGAGTGTGGAGCTGAAAAGCACAATCCACGCTGAAGTGGGTGAAGAAAAAGGTTTATTGCTTGCACAAGCAATGGAGAACACCAAGGGTAGCTCCTTAACCCTTTCCTTACCTGGTTTCTGGTCACAACAGGCCTGCCCACAGGTAAGGGGGAGGGAACAGAGGCCCCACTCGGTAACAGAGGCCCCACTCGGTAACAGAGGAGCGGCAGCCTCGCACTGAAAGAGAGCATGTGGGATGGGATGTGTTGGTGTAGCCATTCTTTGGAAATGGTGCTCTGCCACGAAGGAGAGTGTTTGTTTTCGTGTGCATATCTTAATTATGAGTTTGACTATAAATCTTTGTGTGTGTTTATCGACCATTTCCATTTCTTTTCCTGTGGGCTGCCTTTTTATATCCTTTGCTCCCTTTTCTACTGGACTATAGGTTATGGATTGTATTACTGACTTGTAATAGCTCTTGTAGATTAAGCAAATTAGACTCAAAATTTGTTTTGAAAATACCTCACTGTGGCCTTGGCAGTCATAAAAGGTGTGTGTGGGATGGTTGTTCAGTTTGGCGATGGTGGGGATTGTGGAGTAATTGTATTTAAGAACCATAGTACTTTTATTTTTAGGCAAGGGGGTACAGGGAAGGAAGGGTGAATGACAGCCATTTCCTCCTCCTTCTGTTGCCCGGCAGCCTCCCCGAATCACTTCTAGCAGGGATGAGGAGGAGATCAAAGACACCTCACTCCTCTGTGGTCGTTATGATGCCTCAAAAGCCAGGAAATTTTAGGTGCCTGTGAGGGAAAGGTAGAACTTGGGAGGAGTGTAGAGCCCTGATGGCATATTTCACTGCCGAAGATTGCTTTGGATTTCTTTTAGCTCTGGGGTGTGATTTGACTAGTTTTTGAGCCTTGCTGTCACCCATGTTGAGGTTCAAAATTGTATCAAGAAAAATGGATTGACCCACCAGAAATGATCATTATCTAAATTGTGAGGATGTTTAACAAATGAAATATTTCTTTGTACTTTGCCATTAAATAATTAGAATGTTACTTTTCCTCTACTAACCCATTACGGGATAAATTCTTAATAAACAGTTACATTATGTGTCTTCTCCCCAGTTGTTATTTTTGGCAGTTTTATAGGGACGTGGCTGGTGTTTGTCATTATAGTTCTCATTTTAGGTGTGGTTTGGTCCAGAGACTTAAGTTCTGTTGCAGGAGCTGCATTCCACGTCTCTTGACTCTACTCTCTTCCTTGTTGGTTTCATTCTGAGGGTTCACTGTGGTGGAAAGATGGCCGCCAGCATTTCCAGCCCTGTGTCCTTCCAGGTTCAGGGCCAGCGGGGGAGTTAAAAAAGAACTTTCTGGGCTGCCTGGTGGCATTGAGCGTTGAGTTTGCCTGCTCTGCTTTGGCAGCTCAGGGTTTGCAGGTTTGGATCCCAGGCGTGGACTAGCACCGCTAGTCAAGCCACGCTATGGTGGCAACCCGCATAAAATAGAGCAAGATTGACTCACATGTTAGCTCAGCAACGATTTTTCTCAAGTAAAAAGAGGAAGACTGGCAACAGATGTTAGCTCAGGGACAGTCTTCCTCACAAAAAACCAAAAAACAAACAAAAAAAGAACTCTCAATACTTTAATACAATCTCTAGGTCTTCATGGACCCTAATTAAATCATGTGGTGTTGCTAGCGGATGAGATGTGCTGATTAGCTAATCTGAGTCACATGAGCACCCTTGCAGTTGGAGGTGGAGCTAACTCTACAGGAAGTTTATGGATTGATAGTAGAGGAGGGTGGTTCTACAAAGGAAATCCTAAGTTATTGTTTTTTATTTTTATTTATTTAATTTATCTTTTTTTGAGGAAGACTAGCCCTGAGCTAAGTACTGCCAATCCTCCTCTTTTTGCTGAGGAAGACTGGCCCTGAGCTAACATCTGTGCTCATCTTCCTCTACTTTATAGCTGGGACGCCCACCACAGCATGGCTTGTCAAGTCATGCCATGTCCGCGCCCGGGATCCGAACCAGCGAACCCTGGGCCACCGAAGTGGAATTTGCGCACTTCACTGCTGCGCCACTGGGCCAGCCCCTATTGTTTTGTTTTTTTGGTGAGGAAGATTGGCCCTGAGCTGACATCTGTTGCCAATATTGCTCTTTTTGTTTGAGGAAGATTCACCCTGAGCTAACATCTCTGCCGGTCTTCCTCTATTTTGTATGTGGGATGCCGCCACAGCATGGCTTGATGAGCAGTATGTAGTTCTGTGCCTAGGATCCAAACCTACAAACCCTGGGCCACTGAAGCAGAGCATGTGAACTTGAACTGCTACTCCACTGGGCCAGCCCCCCAAGTTGTTTTTTTTTAACCACATGGGTGCTGAACAGGACGAAACAAAAAATGCAAAAGACAAAAAAATTTCTTTTAGACTACTGTTATGTTTTAAAGCCATTTTCTAAGTACATTAGTAGTATTAAGAGAAACAACCATTTTAGGTTCTTTAGAGGCACCGGTTTACAATTATACTAGTGAGTGAGTAATTCTTGTTTTTTCACTAAAGCAAATGTTTCAAATCTACCATGCATGCCCCTTAAGTCTTGTTTCAGAATTTATGCTTGAAAGATTTGTAAAAAAGTTAAGGACTTCAGGGTCCTTCTGGCCTTTTGCCCACTGCCGGCATTTCAGGTGGCAGAGCTGTGCTCTGAGTGCATCTGTCACCCCTCCAGGTCAAAGCGGAACAGGAGGTGCTGATTTTATATGTTTGTGAATGCTTTTCAACCTCTATATAGAACGTTTTATAGGTAGTGCTTCAAAGATTTTGAAGCCATGTTAATTGCAACTTAACAATTTGAAGTCCGGTCAGCTTGAGCTTTGGGGTCGGTGTTAGTAGAGCACATCTTGGCTGCCTCGAGCTGCTCCCTTACAATGGTACACAGAGAGCGTTGCTGGTCACCTGGCCAGTGTGGAGCGTTTGAGAACGTTGAAGGAGGTTGCTGGTAAAGAAAACTGTGTGGAATGTTATCTTAAAGGGTAATTCCAAAGTCTGTGTAAATTTTAATTACTCAGAATATTTTTACTTTTCTGAGATATTTGAGCCGATTTAAATAATAAGACAGATTTGATTTTAGTTATCTTTAGATGGGCCTTTTGAAGAGCTAATCTGATATTTAATTGTATTTAGACAAGGTGTACAGCAGTGTATTTATGCTAGATGCTGCCACCAGGCCATGAGGTACCGCTGGATGGTGCTCCCCCGTGCAGTTGAAGGCACACGCGTCCTGAGGATGTGCTGGAGTCCAGAAGCCCTGCTGAGCCTTCACCTGCTTTCAGTTCTTAGGGCCCTTCTTAGGTTTGAGGTGCTGTGTGTTCTCCCACTGTCTGGTGGGTGGGTGTCACATCCACTAAGGGTCCCTCAGGATCGTGGCAAGGCCTAGGTCATACCAAGACCTTCTTGACTGGGTTAATTCACTCGGGATTTATTAATTCAATCAAAAACATTTATTCGCTGCCTGCTGTTGCTAGTTACTCATCTAGGTGCTGGAGATACAACTGTAAATAAAATGAAGTCTCTTCTCTCGTAGAACTTATATTCTAGTTGGGTGAGATAGACAAATATCTGGAACTACCCATATTTCCCTGTTAGGTATAATTACATGTTGTTTTGGTCAAGTGTAGATCTTCTGGGGAGCTGAGAACCAGAGAGGGTCCTTTAGGTCGCCCTGATTTTTTTAATACTTCCTTGGATGATAGGGTAATAATTTGAGCGAAGGTGGACGATATATCCTAAAACTGGTGGTAATTTTTAGTATTGTTATATTCAGGACCAGGTGTAGCTGATTTAAACTTTTTCTTATTTGTTTAACTTTATTTTTTGTATATGTAAAACATTTATGTGGTACAGAAGTCACAAGTACATAAACAAGTGTCAGGGAGTCTTGTTTTTGTCTCTTATTTCCTCCAGCCTGTGCTCACCCCCATAGGTCATCATTTTTCTGGGTTTCTGTTTTAACCTTCCAGTGTTCTTTAATTGCATTAAATCTTGGGGGAAGGGGAGGACGGAAGGAGGTGGGAGACTGAAGGAAAGAGGTACATGGGTGGGAATAGAGGAGAAGAGTTCTGTTTAAGTAATGTTTGTGAAATGTTTTATTGGCACTCTTTTTGTCCCACTTGCATTTCTACTAACTCTGAAAAAAGCAATAACTTTTAAAAAACCGTTCATTTTATTTGGGAATGATTTTAGATTTACAGAAAAGTTGCAAAGATGAGACAGAGAATTCCCTTCATTCAATTTCCCCTAATGTTAACATCTTACATTTGTCAAAACTAAATAGTAACATTGGCACGTTATTGTTGATTAAACTCTGCTTTATTGCAGTTTAGCGTTTTTTAAAAATAATAAGCAGCTTTATGGTAAAATTGGAATGAATGTTCTTAAAGAAGCAGCCAAGGCAGAGGGCACAGGAGGGCTCATGTTCACACTTACGGCCTCTCACCAAGGTTACGGCAGTAATTTGCCCGTGAAGAGGTGATTTCCTTTGTCCATTCCAGCGGCTGGAAGCATCTTGTATTTTAATTAGTCATAATGTAATGAGAATACTTACCATAATGCTTTTGAAATAAAGAAAGTAAGGGAAAAGGCAAAAAGTCATACAACCCAAAGTCAGTGCCTCAAGTATAGTTAGTTAATTTGTGGAGGAGTCTTTGTTTTTTTATAAACCTTTTTATAAAGTGCCCTGATGTGGTCAGTTCCATTGTATCCACCTCAGTGGAGGGAAGCGTGGAAATGATAGTGATACGCTGGAAATGCACCCAGATGAGCGTTTGTCGATTCCACCGCTGATTTTACAGTCCTGGAGCTTGGAGTCCGAAGGTGCCTTGGAGGTGTTGTGCTAACTTCCTACATAATGCAAAGATCTCTGCAGCAATAGCCATGCGTCCGTTACAGATTCAGTCTCTGTCCAAGCCCTGCATACTGCTTCTAAGGCAGGCAGTTCCATTAGCATTATGTTTGTGGTATAATTATTCTCCTGAGTTGAAGGATAGGTCATTATTGCTCTGTCCTCTTTAGCAACAGAGGAATGTAAAGACGAAATTATATCTGTGTTAGTTAGGTAGGTGTAGATAGAGGTGTGTAGGTGCCTACGTGTATAGGTATGACCCCTTTGCTCTCTCTCTGCTTTCTTTCCTTCCTTCTTTGGAGGTATCCCTCTCATTTATTATTTACTATTTTGTTTCTTTGTTTATATTTGGTTCTTTAGAAATGTTAGGATGAAGAGATGAATAATGATAATGAGCATTCCTGACCTCGTAGGTTTGTTACGAAGATTAAATAAGATCACATGTATGAAGTGTTCAGCATAGTACATGGCACACAGTAAGCGTTTAATGAATGCTAACAGTGTAGTGATGGCGATGGTCTCTGTCACCCAGTCTTTTCCTCCTAGATTAATAGGGAAGATAACTGTAAACAACTACGTATAATACAACAAGGCTGAATGAAGCGGTGTGGTGGAGATGGAAGCAAAGCTCTTCTTATTTATTCTAATAAGGAAGCAACTAGTTTCAGTGAGAGAATCAGGAAGGAGGACGCTTCTCTCCTTAACTTTGAAATAGAAATAGGATCTCCTTAAAGAGAAGGATATTCTAGATTGAGGGGCTAGCATTAGCCAAAGCATGGAGCTAGGACGAGGGGTTAGGTGTGTGGAAGATCCGGTGGGAAGTCAGGACAGGATACAGAGAGGTCGGAGTGCACAGGGCTTTGAAAGCGATAATGGGAAGTTGGTACTTTATGCTCGAGGCTTTGGGTAATATTTTCAGGTCTTTGAATAGAGGACCAAGATTGTGATCTTACAGCAAAATGGATGTCATTATTGTATATAGACAATTAGTGGTTCTTGTCAATTAAAAATTTTGACTGAGAGGGCTAATGAGAAATGTATAATAGAAGGAAGTAGTTGCTGTAATCCAGGGTGTGAAATGGAAACTTGGCAGATTGTGGAAAAACGAGTCTTTTAGCGTAAGCCCTAGGAACTTCTTGTAAATACTTTTGGGACTTTTCATACTTAGAGGATTAAACATATTTGTTAGACAATAACCTTCTCTCTGAAAGAATCTTAGTCTCTAGATTGGGAAGAAGGATGGGGTTGGCATGTGTGTGGAAAGAAAGCACTGTTCTTTTCTGGCTGACTGTGCGTGTAATTAAGATGAATTTAGCTCAAGAGAGCGGGTTGCCCTTCAGCCTGCAGGGAGGGCTTTAAGCATAAGCATATTTTAAAACTGAGCGCTTGGTTTCTATTTTTATGTGTCTGAAAATAATGATCCGACACAAGGAACTAGCTTTAGGGAATGAATCTGATGCGCCAGACTTCAGCGTCGCCAACATTTTCTCTCTTCGATAGGAGTGATTTGGTTCCCCCTTAAGTTGTCTTATATTTTTGTTGATTTCTACTGTTGCTCATGGAGCTTTTTGCCTTTTCAACACTTGTAACTCCGGATAATTTGTGCGTCCTACTTGGAGAAATTTTTGGTAAGGAAGTCTGATTAGGAAAGAGATTGGTTGGCTGCTGGTCAAGTGAGAATTTAATTTCAGCTCACAACAGTTGGGTTATTGGAGTGACCAGTGAGTTATTGTTTTTGTTTTTTGCCTTTGGTTTCTTTTCCTGGTTGTACAGATTATCTAGCATCTAGACTAAACTAGCAGTGGGGGCATGTGTCTGTGATACCTGCTTCTTTTCTCTTGGTATGAGTTGGACTTTGCATGTCTACAGCATCCTTCTGAAAGGAACAAAGCAAAGTACTACTTAGTCCATCTTCCAGGAAATACTGATCCTCTTCTAAGGTGTATAGCACTTCTATAACATTTATGCTTTGTGAAAGTGTTTCGTATCGTGTCATTTTGTGCTCACAACCACCTTGTAAATGAGGTAGGGCAGGTAGAATTCCTGTTTGACAGAGGGGATGCTGAGGCATAAATAAGGGGCTGAGTTAGGGTTGCTGGCTCAACAAATAAATGATGGGGACAGTTTACTATATTTCCTTTTTGAATGGTAACTTGCAGAAAATTTTATAGGAGGAAAAAGCTGAATGCCGCTCTTTTTGTTCTTATTTTTTAGCGGCGTCTTAGACATCTTCGGAACATCGCTGCCCGGAACATTGTTAATAGAAATGGCCATCAGCTCCTTGATACCTACTTCACACTTCACTTGTGTAACACTGAGAAGATATATAAAGGTAAGGGGATCTGTGGACTTGCTACCCACAGATGGTTACATCTCAGTTTTATTATTTTTTTTGTGAGGAAGATTGGCCCTGAGCTAACATCTATTTGAGGAAGATTGTCCCTGAGCTAATAGCTGTGCCTGTCTTCCTCCACTTTGTATGTGGGATGCTGCCACAGTGTGGCTTGATGAGCAGTGTGTAGATCCGCGCCCAGGATCCAAACCCATGAACCCTGGGCTGCCAAATCAGAGTGTGTGATCTTAACCACTATGCCAGTGGCCTGGCCCCACCACTCTTTCTCTTTTTGCTGAGGACGACTGTCACTGGGCTAACATCTGTGCCAGTCTTCCTCCACTTTGTACGTGGGACGCCAGCATAGCATGGCTTGATGAGTGGTGTGTAGGTCCACGCCCAGGATGTGAACCGGCAAACCCCAGGCTGCTGAAGTGGAGCATGGGAACTTAACCATGACACTACCTGGCCAGCTCTGTCCTTTTTATTCTTTTTTAGCACAAGTGATTCTCAGTGCTTCTTGCTATTATTGTTTATTGGAAAGCTAAATTGTCATGCTGTCTGAAAATATTTCATGAGATGTTGTTATATATATTAAAGAAAAATAGCTTTTAGATAGTTCTTTCAGATTAACTGAGCCTTACATTGTTTGTCATTCCTTTGTGAATGTTAGCTATTCACCTCTTTATTCCAGTAGCTGTCTTTTAAAATCGATCATATGAGTCTGGTATGCAGTACTAATTTGCTTTTCTTTAAAATATAATAGATTTCTTTAATATTATGGTGAAATTGGGACCTAGTATGTTTCTTCTTGTATCTGTAATTCCTAGGGTATACATGGTCATTTTTTAGAAGAATTGCATGATTTCTTTGAATTCAGTTTCCCATATTGAAATGTGGATTCTTTCGTAAGTGACAGTTCTAAGAATAGACCAAATATTTGTTTCAAAATCGCAAGCATCTTTTGAATACGTATTGGATGGAAGGGAGTTTGGTATAATCAGGTGATTTATGTCTGATGGTGTAAGAGAGGAAGTGTGGTATAATGACAGGAGTATTAGACTAGGATTGAAAATACATAATGCTGGTTCTCGCTCAGCTGTTTACCAGCTCTGGGACTTTGGAGAAAGAGCATGACTTTTTGAACCTCACTTTTTCCATTTGTAAAGCAGAGAGAATGAGGTTTCATGAAGTCTGCAAGACAGATTTTTATGAGGAGCCACTGAGATAAGGGATAGCATTTGGTAAGATGTGATTAAAAGTCTGTGTTAACAAAAGGTGGTGTTATTTTAATAAGCGGTACTAAGGACTCATTTGAAAAATTCAAATGACACTTTATCTTTTTGGTTTTAATTGCTTTTGAAAACTTATTAAATCAGTAGCTGTTTAACAACTTTTTTCTTTTTTAAAATTTTAATACCACTATATGCTCATTATAAAATTGTCAGGAGTTAATTAGAGTCGAATCCCCCCCAATGTAAATAGCATTAAAATAATTTTTAAGGATGAAAAAAAGTACTCTAAATACTTCTGTCTTCACATAATTTTATTTCGTTCTTATTTTTCCTTCTAACCATTGCTTATTTTAAAAACACAGTTGTGTTAATCTGAATTATTAATGCTAGCTACTATAACAAATACCGTAAATCTCACTGGTTTAACATCATACATTTCTTACATGTGGTCCGCCGGTGCAGGTGGTTTTTTTTTTTTTCCTTAAGATTGGCACCTGGGCTAACAACTGTTGCCAATCTTCCTTTTTTTTTTTTCCTGCTTTATCTCCCCAAACCATCCCCCCGTATACAGTTGTATATCCTAGCTGCAGGTCCTTCTAGTTGTGGGACGTGGGACGCCGCCTCACCGTGGCCTGAGGAGTGGTGCCATGTCCGCGCCCAGGATCCGAACCCTGGGCTGCCGCAGCGAAGCGTGTGAACTTAACCACTTGGCCACGGAGCCGGCCCCTGCAGGTGGTCTTGGTCAGGTCCTGTCTTGGCAGCGTCCTCTCAGTGGTGGCTCGGGTGGCCAGGCTCCGTCTCTCTTGCCATGCCTCTGTTGTCAGCACGTGGCCTCTGGCCCGGCAGGAGGGAGAAGTTATTTGAGGGAGGTTTCTTCATGGAAATGGCCCACATCAATTCCGTCACATTCTGTTAGACAAAAATCAGTTGTGTTGTCCTTTTTAAATGAAAAAGGGACTTCTTAGGTGTCTCTTCCTATGTGCCCAGATGGAAAATGAAACAGTTTGGACATGATTTGTCCTAAGCGTATAAGCATTTTTGCAGACCTTAATCCATTTAGTCTACTGCTCACTGATTGGTTTCAGCAATGTGATGATAGTGCCAGAGTATTTGAGATTTTGGATAGGTTCCTATATGATCTGGCCTGGATTGTCTTCATAGAACTTCCTTGCTCTGGTGTTCTCTCTGATAACAGTAATTAACAGAGTACTTAGTACATTTTAGGTATTTGCTGAATGATAGCAATTATTATTAGAATTGTAATGTTAATAATATAATAGTAGTTTGTAAAAAAAAAGTAGTTGTGCAGCTGATTGATGACCGTGATGTAAAAACTTGTCTGAGAGATACGATGAAAGCAAAGTGATTTTTTTTTTTAAAGATTTTATTTTTCCTTTCTCTCCCCAAAGCCCCCCAGTACATAGTTGTGTATTTTTAGTTGTGGGTCCTTCTAGTTGTGGCATATGGGACGCCACCTCAGCATGGCTTGATGAGCAGTGCCATGTCCGCACCCAGGATCCGAACCGGCAAAACCCTGGGCCACCGAAGTGCAGTGCACGAACTTAACCACTTGGCCATGGGGCTGGTCCTAAAGTGATTTTTTTTGTTTGTTCTTGTTTTTGCTTTTTGTCTCCTTCTAGCTCAGATTACATCTTCAGCTTAAAAGTTATCATAGACTGCTTCTTGAAGTTATCTCAATAAAATGATGATTGACACAGTCATCATTTGATTGTGACAAACCACGGGGAAGTCTAGTGTCTGGTAGTGGTAATGAGCCTGTCACTAACTGGCCAGCCCTTTGGCTATGGCATTTAGTTCCCCTTTTGAGCTTTAGTTAATTTATCTCTAAAACGAGAGGACTGATGATTTCTGAGACTTCCTCCTGCTCCAAAATGTCATGGTTGAATTAAGTTTATTCGTGGTCTTCTTTTTGGGTCCATATGTTGGGCTCTATAGCTTTGAACTAGTGTAGGAAGAGCCCAGAAGCTCTTTCCATAGTAAACCTAGTTAATACCACCTTATCTTATTAGCCATGTGATGACAAACACGAATATTCATTTCATGATCATTATGTGGCCCTTGGTGTAGGATGACCACAGTAGAAGGCCAATTGGCTCTTCCCACAAAACCACCTGTACCACCTGCTTAGTGGTGGTGTTTCTTAGTTTTAAAAGAAAGATTTTTTTTTGTTGGAAGAATATCTGAAATGTTGATTTCTAAGTTATTCTTTTATTTCAGAAGAATTCACAGCATATCCTAAGAAGCTATGTGTGAATTTTTTTGGATTTTGACATCTTGTAGTGCTCTTAGGAGGCCGTCTGCTTGTTAGGTAGTTCAAATCAAAACACCAGTTGTCACATCCCCAGAGAGCAAAGCCTTGTGTTAATGTGTGAGGGCCTGGGTTCCAATTCTGGTTCTCTCTTATATTTGGAATATTGATAAAATCAAGTTTGTTCTTCAGCCATAGTTATTTTCTCACCCGTGAAATATGAGTGTCTGTCCTCTCCTGAAATCCTAACCAGCTATATTGAATACATCAGATGATGAATATAATCCAGTTTGGATTATAATAATCCAATTGGTGGTCCAGTTTGGTGAGAAATAATCCAGTTTGGTGATCTCACCCAAGTCTCATAGTTTAAATAGCATTTATCACTTTCACAACTCGCAAATTGTATCTTTAGCTTGGCTCTCCCCTCTGAACTAATGCTCCTGTGTTCAGTTGCTTACTCTACATCTCTCTTTGGAGTTTAGTAGGTAACTTAAACTTGGTATATTTAAAACTGAGTCTCTGCTATCCAATCTGTATTCTTCCTTCTATCAGAAAATGTCAGCTCCATCATTCCATTTCCTTGGCCAAAAACGTTGGAATCATCCTGGATTGTTCTCTTTTATATCTCACATCCAATCTTTCAGCAAATACTTTTGGCTCTTATTATCAAAAATATATCTATAATCTTGGGGTTGGCCTGGTTGTGTAGTGGTTAAGTTTATGCTCTCTGTTTTGGCGGCCTGAGGTTTTTGGGTTCAAATCCCAGGCATAGACCTACATACTGCTCATCAAGCCATGCTGTGGTGGCATCCCACACATAAAATAGGGAAACTTTGGCACAGATGCTAGCTCAGGGCCAATCTTCCTCACCAAAAACAAAAACAAAAACAAAAAACAACCCAACACAACACTATATCTGTATCTGTAATCTAATCACTTCTTACTATCTCCAAACCACTATCATCTCTTGCCTGAATTGTTGAAGTAGACTTCTAACAGGTTTGCCTGCCCATGCACCCTCTGCAGTATGTTCTCAACCAAGATCCTATTAAAATGAAAGTGAGATCATGTTATTCCTCTCCTCAAAACCCTCCAGTGGCTTCCCATCTCATTCAGAGTAAAAGCTAAAATCCCTCTGGTTTCCTAGAAGGCCTGTCATGATCTGGCTCTCTGTCACCTCTTGGAGCTCCTCTCCCCCTACTCCTCTAGTTCTGTGTTCCGGCCACACTGGACTTCTTGCTGTTCCTTGAGTACCTTGAGTTTACTTCGCTTTGAAGACCTGGGCACTCTTTGCTCCTGACACCACATGACTGGCTTTTCCGTCTTCTCTCAGGTCTTTACTCCGAATGTTTTCTTAGAGAGACTCTCCTTGATCGCTGAGTAACCCTCTTCAAAATTGTGGCTGTTCTCCTCCTGTCTTTTTGTGCTTTATTTTTCTCCACAGTACTTAACATGAGCTGACATACTGTTGTTTATTTGGTCAATGTGCGTCCCTCTCCGCTGGAGTGGAAGCCCCATGAGGGCAGAAGTGTTTAGGTCAGTTTTGTTCACTGTACTGTCTCCAGTGCTTGGAACAACGCTTGGCACATACTAAGTCCTCAAATTTATTTTTTTCATTTAATTCTTTAAAAGCTAATGTAGTCCGTGGAATATATAAAGGTTTATATTAAAGTCTTCTTTTCACCTGCCCCATCTCTCCTTAGTCTTCCACCCCACTGTGGTAACCACGGTTGCTCGTTTCTTGTTTATCTTCCCTGAGATTCTTTATGCAAATACAAGTAAAAATAGTTCCAAGCTATATATATTTCCATGCCTTGCATTTTTCGCTTAATATGTCTTAGATGTTTTTCCATATGAGTTCATAGAGAGCTTCCCAGATTTTCAGCACAGTTTTGCATTGAGTAGATGTACCATAAAGTGTTTGAATAGCTCCCATTGGTAGGCATTTATAGGTTGTTCCAGTCTTTTGCTGTACACACAGTACTACATTGAGTAACTTTGTTTGTTATGTTGTGTGAGTGCTGGTATAGCTATAGTATACGGGAAAATTCCAAGAAGTGGAAGTACAATGAGAGTGTGTAATTCTAGTTTTGGTAAATATTGCAAAATTGTCCTAGTTTACATTTCCACTTGCTATGTATGGGTTCCTTTTTACGCACAGCCTTACCAACAGACTCTGCAATGAAACGTTTGAATTTTTTGCCAATCTGATAGGTGAAAAACAGTTTTATAGTATAGTTTAAGTTTGTTTTTCATCTGTGATGCGTGAGATTGAGGTACTGAGAAAGCGTTTGTTGAATGAGTGGAATGCTGCATCAGAGCCGCGTGGCGCCCCGGGACCGTGCTCTGCAGTCTGCTTGCCTCGATTCTTTAGGTCTTGGCGTGCATAGAGGAGCACTGAAGTCTCATGGTCCCTTTCAGTAGAAATAGGTCTTGGATGATATCTTTTTGAAAATTTACTTGTCAAGTAGTGTTGCTCCAATTGGATTAATAAAAATTAATAGAATTGTATGAATAAAAATTAGAGTTTATAAAGAGTGTTTAATTCACTGTTTCATGTGGGCTTCACAACAACCCTGTTATTTTCCAGGTGTCTTTCTCCTTTGAAAGGTGAAGGAACTATGGCCCAAGAAGGTTAATTGACTTGTCCAGGGTCAAACTTACATGTGATGGATTGGGGACCGGAACTACTTTTGACTTTAAATTCTCCTAAGTTCACTATTCTGTTTTGTACCGTGCTGCTATTTTAGATGTAACAGAACGATAGGCAGTGTCGGCCCACGTTTGGCATGTTAGAAGTTACCTTAGACTTGGCGATCTCTTTCCACACCGTAAGGCTCCTCTGTCGGCCTCTCTCCGCTTGAATTAGCAAGCGCATTTTGAGGGTCTGATGGAGAAGGCAGATTGCTCAGGTTCATTTGTACACAGTCAGGCAGTCAGCAACGTTTTGGAAGAAATAATGATACTATTCCTCTTCTCAGTGCTAGGGATATTTCTTTTGGGAACTGTTTAATTTGGGCACTTTGCATATTAAGTTGAGGAATTCTCTCTCAAAAGAAAAAAGGAGTATTTTATTATTTTTTTCACAGATTTCAAAAGTAATATATACTTGCAAAACTTAAACAATGCAAAAATGTATTAAGAATGAAGTGAAAGTGCCTTGTTATAAAAATGGTACTTTTTTTAGCCCTTTGTCTTTTTTTCCCTAAAAATATATATGGTACATATAAATTAGAATATACGTATGCGCACACATTCACACATGCACACATGCGTTTATACAGTTAATATATATGGTGCATATAAATTAGAATATACGTATGCGCACACATTCATACTGTACACATGCGTTTATACAGTTAATATGTGTGGTACATGTAAATTAGAATATACGTATGCGCACACATGCACACATGCACACATGCGTTTATACAGTTAATATGTGTGGTACATGTAAATTAGAATATACGTATGCGCACACATGCACACATGCACACATGCGTTTATACAGTTAATATGTGTGGTGCATGTAAATTAGAATATACGTATGCGCACACATTCACACATGCACACATGCGTTTATACAGTTAATATGTGTGGTACATGTAAATTAGAATATACGTATGCGCACACATGCACACATGCGTTTATACAGTTAATATGTGTGGTGCATGTAAATTAGAATATACGTATGCGCACACATTCATACTGCACACATGCGTTTATACAGTTAATATGTGTGGTGCATGTAAATTAGAATATACGTATGCGCACACATTCACACATGCACACATGCGTTTATACAGTTAATATGTGTGGTACATGTAAATTAGAATATACGTATGCGCACACATGCACACATGCGTTTATACAGTTAATATGTGTGGTGCATGTAAATTAGAATATACGTATGCGCACACATTCACACATGCACACATGCGTTTATACAGTTAATATGTGTGGTACATGTAAATTAGAATATACGTATGCGCACACATGCACACATGCGTTTATACAGTTAATATGTGTGGTGCATGTAAATTAGAATATACGTATGCGCACACATTCACACATGCACACATGCGTTTATACAGTTAATATGTGTGGTGCATGTAAATTAGAATATACGTATGCGCACACATGCACACATGCACACATGCGTTTATACAGTTAATATGTGTGGTGCATGTAAATTAGAATATACGTATGCGCACACATTCACACATGCACACATGCGTTTATACAGTTAATATGTGTGGTACATGTAAATTAGAATATACGTATGCGCACACATTCACACATGCACACATGCGTTTATACAGTTAATATGTGTGGTGCATGTAAATTAGAATATACGTATGCGCACACATTCACACATGCACACATGCGTTTATACAGTTAATATGTGTGGTACATGTAAATTAGAATATACGTATGCGCACACATTCACACATGCACACATGCGTTTATACAGTTAATATGTGTGGTGCATGTAAATTAGAATATACGTATGCGCACACATTCACACATGCGTTTATACAGTTAATATGTGTGGTGCATGTAAATTAGAATATACGTATGCGCACACATTCACACATGCACACATGCGTCTATACAGTTAATATGTGTGGTGCATGTAAATTAGAATATACGTATGCGCACACATTCACACATGCGTTTATACAGTTAATATATATGGTACATATAAATTAGAATATACGTATGCACACATTCACACATGCACACATGCGTTTATACAGTTAATATGTGTGGTACATGTAAATTAGAATATACGTATGCGCACACATTCACACATGCACACATGCGTCTATACAGTTAATATGTGTGGTGCATGTAAATTAGAATATACGTATGCGCACACATTCATACTGTACACATGCGTTTATACAGTTAATATGTGTGGTACATGTAAATTAGAATATACGTATGCGCACACATTCACACATGCACACATGCGTTTATACAGTTAATATGTGTGGTACATGTAAATTAGAATATACGTATGCGCACACATTCACACATGCGCACATGCGTTTATACAGTTAATATGTGTGGTGCATGTAAATTAGAATATACGTATGCGCACACATGCACACATGCACACATGCGTCTATACAGTTAATATGTGTGGTGCATGTAAATTAGAATATACGTATGCGCACACATTCACACATGCACACATGCGTTTATACAGTTAATATGTGTGGTGCATGTAAATTAGAATATACGTATGCGCACACATGCACACATGCACACATGCGTCTATACAGTTAATATGTGTGGTGCATGTAAATTAGAATATACGTATGCGCACACATTCACACATGCACACATGCGTTTATACAGTTAATATGTGTGGTACATGTAAATTAGAATATACGTATGCGCACACATGCACACATGCACACATGCGTTTATACAGTTAATATGTGTGGTGCATGTAAATTAGAATATACGTATGCGCACACATTCACACATGCACACATGCGTCTATACAGTTAATATGTGTGGTGCATGTAAATTAGAATATACGTATGCGCACACATGCACACATTCACACATGCGTTTATACAGTTAATATGTGTGGTGCATGTAAATTAGAATATACGTATGCGCACACATTCACACATGCACACATGCGTTTATACAGTTAATATGTGTGGTACATGTAAATTAGAATATACGTATGCGCACACATTCACACATGCACACATGCGTTTATACAGTTAATATGTGTGGTGCATGTAAATTAGAATATACGTATGCGCACACATTCACACATGCGCACATGCGTCTATACAGTTAATATGTGTGGTGCATGTAAATTAGAATATACGTATGCGCACACATGCACACATGCACACATGCGTTTATACAGTTAATATGTGTGGTGCATGTAAATTAGAATATACGTATGCGCACACATTCACACATGCACACATGCGTTTATACAGTTAATATGTGTGGTACATGTAAATTAGAATATACGTATGCGCACACATTCACACATGCACACATGCGTTTATACAGTTAATATGTGTGGTACATGTAAATTAGAATATACGTATGCGCACACATTCACACATGCACACATGCGTTTATACAGTTAATATGTATGGTACATGTAAATTAGAATATACGTATGCGCACACATTCACACATGCGCACATGCGTTTATACAGTTAATATGTGCGGTACATGTAAATTAGAATATACGTATGCGCACACATTCATACTGCACACATGCGTTTATACAGTTAATATGTGTGGTACATGTAAATTAGAATATACGTATGCACACATTCACACATGCGCACATGCGTTTATACAGTTAATATGTATGGTGCATGTAAATTAGAATATACGTATGCACACACATTCACACATGCGCACATGCGTTTATACAGTTAATATGTGTGGTACATGTAAATTAGAATATACGTATGCGCACACATGCACACATGCACACATGCGTTTATACAGTTAATATGTGTGGTACATGTAAATTAGAATATACGTATGCACACATTCATACTGCACACATGCGTCTATACAGTTAATATGTGTGGTACATGTAAATTAGAATATACGTATGCGCACACATTCACACATGCACACATGCGTTTATACAGTTAATATGTGTGGTACATGTAAATTAGAATATACGTATGCGCACACATTCATACTGCACACATGCGTTTATACAGTTAATATGTGTGGTACATGTAAATTAGAATATACGTATGCGCACACATTCACACATGCACACATGCGTCTATACAGTTAATATGTGTGGTACATGTAAATTAGAATATACGTATGCGCACACATTCACACATGCACACATGCGTTTATACAGTTAATATGTGTGGTACATGTAAATTAGAATATACGTATGCGCACACATGCACACATGCACACATGCGTTTATACAGTTAATATGTGTGGTGCATGTAAATTAGAATATACGTATGCACACATTCACACATGCACACATGCGTCTATACAGTTAATATGTGTGGTACATGTAAATTAGAATATACGTATGCGCACACATGCACACATGCACACATGCGTTTATACAGTTAATATGTGTGGTGCATGTAAATTAGAATATACGTATGCGCACACATTCACACATGCACACATGCGTTTATACAGTTAATATGTGTGGTACATGTAAATTAGAATATACGTATGCGCACACATTCACACATGCACACATGCGTTTATACAGTTAATTTATGGTTGGAATAATTAGTTAACCATTTGGCAAAAAAGTGAAAAGGATAATAGTTAGGATTGCCCAGTGTTGGGGAGAAAGGTATTTTCATAAGTGGGATTGTAAATTGGTACAATATTTTTAGAGAATAATTTGGCAATATCTATCAAATTCCAACTATATATTCTTTTTCTCTTGCAATTTTACTTCTAAAAGTTATCCTATAGATTCAAATGTCTCAGGATATATATCTTTAAAAGATTGTTTGTAACATTACTTGAAATATCTAAAACTTAGCAGTAACTTAAAGATCATCAGTGCGAGATTTCGTTTAAAAACACTTAGAATGATCTCTTTTCTTATTTAAAATAATTGCTCAAAATAGAAAAATTAGAAAACTGCCAAGCAAAAAATAAAAATGAGCAGCCTAATTCTGTCACCTGAGATAAGCATTGTTAACGTAGTTATAAAAATTTGGATCCTGTCATAAATTCTCTTAAAACCTGTTCTTTTAACTGAATACACTGTGACTGTCTTGCCACAAAACGGAATAATTATCTTCATCTTTTTTTTTTTTTTCCCTTAAGGAAGATAAGCATAGATTAATGTAGATGGTGTGTTTGTCAAGAAGTACTTTAACCAAGAGTTTGCCCGGAAGAGTGTTGTGTCCGGGTCTGCTTGTCCTTACTGCTTGATGACTCCCAGGCTGCAGTCGTTGGTGGACCACTTTGACAAGTTCCACTGTATCTGAGTTTCATCTATACTTTACTACTTAATATATTAATATATTTTTTTAAGTTCATTATTTTTAAACTTATGTCTAAGCATCATCTGTGAAATTGTTCATTCGATAAAAAAGTATTTATCAAGCATCTGCCCTGTGCCTGGAATGGTCTTGCTTGCTGAGGAGACAGCAGTTGTACGAAACAACACTACTGCTCTTTATGGAGCTTGCAGTTAGGGTTTGAATGTATGAGATACAAATTTCAATACATTAGAAAAAAGTAAAGTTCACCCATGTATCACCTACAATCATCTGAAGTACCAGTGGTCCGTGCATCACCTTTGGGAGATACAGCCCCATAGCAGCTTGAGGATACAGGAGTTCTTGTGGGCTCTGCAGAGACAAAGCATCGTGGAGCGGCCTTCAGCAGGGGCAGCAGAGGGAATGTGGGGGGCGGGTGCTGGGAGTGTCTGAACTTCTGACACATTTCCCTCTTTTGATCGTGTCTTCAGGTTTTGTAGCATTTACAGCATATACGAAGGTTTGTAGAATCGTGAAATTTTGATGCTTAGTCTAATTCTCGAAGTTGTCTAATGAAAAATGGGCCCAAGGAAGTTAAAGAGACAGAATGTTAATGACAGGTAGAGCCAGCACTTAGGTTACATGGTTACTAGATCGATATTCATTCCGCACACTACAATGGATAATCATTGGAGATATTTGAGAAAAACAGAGTATATGGAATCAGTTTTAGAGAGTGGCAGTAGGCAAGGGAGAAGAAAGTCTGAGTTTTTAAGGGCTCAGGTTTGAATATGGGGTAAAAGTAGCCAGTAAGGTTAAATCTAAATTAAGGTTAACCTAAATTAAATCTTAACAGGTTTTGGCCTTTCTTTACTAATATTTTTCCCTTTAAAACACTTTTATTTAATCTTTATTTCTGTTTTATTTTTTGCAGATAAAGATATAGAGAGAATAGATTCCTTGAAAATGTTTTAAATGTTTGCTGAACACATGTTAAAAAATTTACAGGATTAAGAGTTGATGAGCTTGTTTTCTTCCATATCACTTATTGTTCTTTTTCTTTTTTTCCAGAATTTTATAGAAGTGAAGTGATTAAGAATTCCTTGGTAAGTTTGCTTTCTGACAGGTACATAGGACTAAGCCTATAACTCCTGTTTCAGAAATGCTGACATATAAAATAAGTTCAAGTTCACTTCTGGCGTTATGGTATTTCTGCTTTTAGATCTTATGCTCAGTTATTGCTTACATCTTCGTTGATTTGTTCATTGCTGTATCTCTGGTGCTTAGAACATGCCTGGCACAAGTAAGTGCTTGATAAATATTTGCTGAATGAACTGATTTTTTCTGTTAAAAATTTTAGCGTTCTTTCAACTCAAATTCTATAATTCTATCACTTCTATTTGCTATAGAGGTTTTTGATCATTTGACTTACGAAACATCATAATAAATGATATCTTTGTTTAGATATAGTTCTTAAGGATTTTATTTCTAGGGCCATCATATAAGATCTTTCTACTTATTATTTTTGGCAATGGCATTGCTCAGTTAGAAATCTGAAAGTGTCCTATTTTTGATGATGTGTACACTAGATAATTGCATAAATGGCTCAATTTATTGGGCCATGTTGGGAAATAGAAAAGCTTTATGGTAATGATAATGTCCTTTTAGTGGTCCGAGACCATAGTGGATTTGACTCCTCTTTACTCTTTCAGCCTCGTCTCCTAATATTTTCCCTCACTCATTGTGTTCCAGGCATACCTCGTTTTTTCAGTGCTTCAAACGTGCCAAGCTTGTCTTCTTCCTCATGCCTAGAACCCTTGTTTCCCTGGTTCTTTATTTGGCTGACGATTCCTTTGAGGTCTCAGCTATGTCATTGCAGCTAGGCTTTCTGTGACTAGTCTATCTAAGTAGTCCCCTTTCCCCTAGTCACACTCTTGTTCACACTGCCCGTTTTATTTTCTTTAGGGCATTCCTCACTATCGGAAACTCTTGTTCACTATTTGTTTGTGTTTATTATCTGTCTCCCACCTACCAGAGTGAAAGTTCCCTGAGAGCAGAGACCTTGCCAGTCTTGTTCACCACTGAAACCCTAGCGTCTAGAATAGTATAGATGCTCAGTGAATATTTGTTAGATGACTAAATGGATATCAGTAATGTGTTATATTTACAGAATCCTTTTACATATAATATCCCGTTTTGATCCTTAGAACAACCTGTAAGGCTAGATGGGATAGATCTTAAGAAACTGATATCCAGAGAGGGCCAACAACTTTTGTAGTCACATAACCACAAAACTAGAACCCCAGTCCTTAGACCTTCTGCCTTCAAGTCTCTGCTTCTCTTTCCTCTTCATCAAGCTATCTTCTAAATGCCTCTAAAATATCATAATAGATTTGGATCCTAGGCCAGACGAGTTCCCTGGGCCCATCTCTTCAGAGCCTCAGTCACCAGTAAAGTTCTTGTTCTACATACCTTAACTGATTCATGGGAAGTGACTGGCGCCATGCCTGACACGTAGTGGCTATTGGGTAAATGATAGTTTCTCCTCCTCTTCTGGTTCAGGTGGCAACAGAAGTGAGAGCCGGGTGAGTGGAGGTTTAGGGAGCAGACAGAGGAGAACGTCGCCTTCGTTTATCTCCCCCCTTTTCTGTAGGCAGAACTCTAGTTGGGCTGGTTCTGCAGCGTCCCGTTACTTTGTTCCGGGTTTGCGTGGGAACGGAAGCTGTGATGCAGTGGGCCTTCAGCGTGGGGTCAACATTAGTGCTGTTGTATTTACCTGATAGTCACTCGACTTCCAAATCCATGTTTCTAAACATCATCTCTGAATATTAACTCCTGTCTTCAACTCCTTTTGTCTCCTATCTTCAGTTGTTTCTGAACCATCTATGAAGTGTGACATCGTCATCCCTGATGTACTTGAGCTGAACAGTGTAGAAAAGGGAGAGGATTGGACAAAAAGACTTCCTAGGTCCTTTCAACTTACAGTTTGTTCTGTAATTGTTTCCTTAGTATACGTATATCCTTACAACATTTGCTTGCATAGTAATTGTTCATGAACATTTCATCTCCCAAAGCAGACGAAAGTTCCTGGAGGTCAGAGACTGCCTGAAGATCTTTCTGGCCCTCTAGCTCCCAGTGTACTTCTCTTATTGGGTAGTTGTTTGGTAAATGTTGATTTGTCTGTATTTCCTTTTAGGATATTCTTTGAGATTATGATGTTTTGGCAAGGATTGTTTTTTGTTTCTTTGATAACTTACTAAAGGTTTAATAAACCTCAATTTGGGGCTGGCCCCGTGGCCGAGTGGTTAAGTTTGCGTGCTCTGCTTTGGCAGCCCAGGGTTTCACCGGTTCGGATCCTGGGCATGGACATGGCACTGCTCATCAGGCCATGCTGAGGTGGCATCCCACATAGCACAACCAGAAGCACCTACAACTAGAATATGCAACTATGTACTGGGGGGGGCGGTGGTTGGAGAGAAGAAAGAAAAAAAAATTGACAACAGATGTTAGCTCAGGTGCCAATCTTTGAAAAAATAAATCAATAAATCTCAATTCATTTTTTATTTTCTTTTTGAAAGGACTCTTTTTTTCTTAGCTTTTTGCTAAATCATTGTGACTGGTTCAGATTAATGGCCATTGGACACCACAGGAATCAGCAGTCCTCAGCGAATATGCACATTGTTACCTCTCTTCGTACTGTCTCTGAAGAACCGCAGATGAGCAGCATTTGTTGGTTTCTTCCCTGCTTAGGTGTTTGTTATTCTTAAGCTGTTGTGATGTTTGCTGAATAGTGGTTTAAATGTTTTTATTCCTACTGGTTACCATTGTGCTTGGCACACAGAAGGCACTCAGCAAATGTTTCTTAACGAGTGGACTCTTTCGTAAATGTATTTATTGACTGACTTCTAATTAGCTATTAAAGGCTTAGGCAAAGTAATACGTTATTTGTAGCTAAAGCTTTGGGTAAATTTCCACTCTAGTGAACTAAGTTGGGCTCTCGTGACCTTGTGAATATTCTATTTTACTCCTGTAACTTTAAGGCTTCGACTGTTTCTCTTAGTGTTATATTCTGAGCTTGGTCCTCAGAGCAGAGTAGCCTGGTTTTGCCACTCTGATGTCAGAGGAAAAAAATATATATCCTAATCCAAGTTGTCAGTTGTAAGACTTTATGTTCACCAAGAAAAAATAAATATTTCTAATTAAACAGAAACACAGGGCCTTTGCAGTAGTCCTGTGTGAGCTATGATTCAGTCTTACCAGCCTCTTTTTACTATGAAATTTATTTCACCCGTTCCAAGGTGTGTGTTTGGGTATCTTTCCTTCCCTCAGATGCATTGCTTGCCCTGTGATAGGGAATCTTTTGTATGTATCTCAGCAATAAAATATTAATCAGTCCCCTCAATTTGTGGGAATTTCCTTAAGTCCTGTAAAGAAGATGGATGACATTATTTCTCTGTTGACAGATATTTGCTTTTCTAATACCAAGTTCATGCCTTGTTGCTGTGTTTCTGTGCTTTTCTACTGACACGAACTTAATAGTTCTCAGTGCCGTTTCCTGTACATCCAGAAGCATTTCTAGCTCCTAAGTGTACAGTTTGATACATTGTCTCAAGTTGAGTACACCTGTGTAACCAGCATCCAGGTCAAACAACAGAGTATTGTCAGTGTCCTGGGAGCCCCCTCATGCCCTCTTCAGTTACTACTCCTCTCCTGACTTTTAACACCATAAAGTAATTTTACGTGTTTTTGAGCTTTATAGAAACGAAATCATACAGTACACACTCTTTTGAGTCTGACTTCCATGTCTTGACTTTACATTGTAAGAGTCATTCGTATTGTGGGGCATATTTGTAGTTTGTTTTTGCTCTATAGTATTCCATTGTCTGAATACACCAGAATTTATCCATTCTTCTGCTGACGGGGCGTTTGGTTAGTTTCCAGTTTTGAGCAAATATGAATAGTGCTCCTATGAATATTCCTGTATATCTTTTGGTTGAACATAATGTATGTATGCATTTCTGTTGGGTGTACATCTAGGAGTGGACTTTCTGGGAATATGCATATGATCACATTTAATATATATTGCTGAACAGTTTTCCAAAATTATTGTTTTATTTACACTCTGCCCAGCAGTTTATGAGAGTTCTGGTTACTCTACATTGTTGTGAACAATTGGTATTTTTTTAATCTTTTGAATTTGAATTTTTGATAGCTATTATGTATGGGACTTTTTTTTGTTTCAATCTGAATCAAGAGAGATATTTTAAGTGGCAGTTAAATTTAGCACATGTGGTGCCAACAATGTATCTAACTTGAAAGAATTGATATTGAGACCAGCAATTTTTAAGGTTGTGCATGTAGAAACAGTGACACCTGATGACTGCCACCTGGTGGTCAAAGATTGTAGGACCTCATTGATTTTAACATTCCTAAAATCAGAATTCATCTTACAGTGTGAAGCAAAGTGCATGTTAGAATTGATGAGAAATCGGAATATGTTGTTAAATGGTAATAAATACAATGTAGTAAGATAAAGCAGGAAAAGGGAGGATCTGGCAGGGGTGTTTGCTTGTTTTTTTCTCTGGTAGTCATGTAGAGGATATGATTTGAGCAGACACCTGAAAGAAGTGAGGGAACAAACTATGCGTCTGTGTGGGAGAAGACTGTTCTAGACCAAGAAACAGGAAAGTACAAAGGCAGGAGTGTGCTTGAGGTTTTCAAGAAATGGCTAAGAAGTGGAGTGAGCAGGGGTGGATTGGGATTTTGCTTGGCAAGTATGACGAAGACAGGGGCAAGGGGATTGAGGAGCAGGGCAGCAGAGGAGCCACGGGCTGGATGGCATGAGAGTCAGATTTTGGAAGGGATACTGTTACAGGTCACAGAATATTAGGAGCATCTGGTGGACAAGAACCCCCACTTACTCATTTTTCTCTATTCTAATGAGCCGAGTGTAATGCTCTACCCAGAGAAGTCTCATAAGTGTCTGTCGCATTGAGTAACAAGAATAATCCACCTTTGACAGGCCAGGTAGTGAAGATGTGTCTCCAAGTTATATGTCAGTCCTGGTTTCTTCTCAGATATATTTGGTATGGAATAATTACTGGGGAATGTCTAATTCAGCTTTAATGTCTCTGGCTTCAGCTAGCCATACCCTCCAAACCACTTATTAGATTTTGGGAACTTTTTCTTTTGGTTCAGGAAGAGGTTAGATTCTTAGTGATTGAAGGGTCATCGGTATTAACTGAAATGATTGGAGCAATAAGAATGAAAGTAACTAAGTTCTCTAAAGTTGATTTTGTACATACTGGAAAGTAAAGACGAATTGTAATGAACCCGCATGTACCCATATTTAACAGTTATAAAGTTAATCATTAGATATTTTTACAAAAAGGGAGTTTTTAACTATTAGGAAATTAAAAATCTCATGTTGGTGGAGTAAGAAAAGTGATAGCTAGTTCCTGTGTGTTTCTTTAATAAATAAGAGATACCGATTATTAAGTACTCACATGTGATTCAAGTGGCGTGTTGGATGCATTATGTACATTGTTTCTCATCCTGGTAACAGTGCTGCAAGGTGTTGAGGCAGATAACCAACAACCATTCCATAGGTAAGGGAGAGGAAGTTAATTTTACTTGAGCCAGGTTGAGAACTATAATTCGAGAAGGCATTCTCCACAAAGGAAGAAAGTGTTCTGGAAAAGTATGGTTTTCAGTACAGTTTTATACCTTTTTAGAACAAAGAACGGACATACCCAGGATACATATTCCTCAGTTTCAAAGAGACGCTCAGTTGCACATTAGCAGGTCCACATGACCCTGATGTCCGGGAAAGGAAACTTATCTTCTGGAGTACTGGTACGGGTGTTACTGATACTGGTACTGGTGGTAGGAAAGGAAGTATGTGTCCTTATCTTCAAAGTGAGCATTCTTTCACTTTGAGATAATGTTTAATGCGTTTACTTTAATGTTTGATAGGCCATAAGTCAGGTTTCTTTTTAGTTCAGGCTGAGTCAGGTTTAAACCAGAATAGCCACCCCGTATACCTCAATATGTGAACATTTCTTGTCCAAGGAAAGAGATATGCCTGTTTTACTGGTGAGGAAACGGAGGTTAAGACAGGCTGAGGAACTTGCTCTAGGCCGTAAAGCTAGCGCTGACTGGTAGAACCGATGTTCAGGAGCCCCGCTCTTTCACAGCATCCTGCTGCTTCCCTTGTGTCACACTTCCTTCAGCTGATCATGTCTGCTAGAGGTCCACTGGAGGTTGGTGATGGGCCTTACATTTAAATAAACAAAATTTTAGAGCCTGTATTTTTAGGGAAAGCATGTGACATAATTATCAGAACCATAAACTTCTGTTGGAATTGTGACTGCCTGAGCTGTTTTTAAACCTTTGGGAAAAAACTGAACTGAGCAGTACAAATACTTATTTATGAGTTAACTGGCTTGAGTGATTCTCAAACCGAGTTTATGTTTCAGCTGAATTGTGACCCAGTGAATTAACCTTTCCTCTCTGTGGGTGTGTGCATGTGAGTAGGGAGTTGGCTCCTCTTGCTTGAGCCGAGTTATGTTGCCCTGTGTTAAACTGCTTCATCTTCAAGGTGTTCCACCTTCTGTCTGCTCAGCTACACGGTTTGGAGGGAGACTAAGATAGCTGACACATGCGTTTGTAGTACCGGGGAAGAACAGGATTCTACGAAAACCTGTAGGAGTATTATTTAGTTTGGGAGAGGGTGGTTAGGAAGGGTTTCTAACAATAAGTAATTCCTAAGTTGAGACATGAAGGCTGAAGAGACGTGAGTGACACAGGGGAAAGAGAGTTTATTGGGCTGAGGAATAACTCCTACTTATAAATTCAGCACGTGATTCCTGAGAGTTATCTTGTGTGTTTCGAGAAAGTTGGAATAACTTTTATGAATTCTCAGTTGTTGCTTGTGATCATACATTTATTATTGAGTGATAAGCACAGTGATAGCTAGTTTGTGTGTGTTTTGAAATTTTTCAGTACGTGTGTTTGTTTAATAAATAAGGGAGATCAATTGAGCAGTTGTTGAGTGGTGTTATAGATGAGTTGTCCTGGTAATAAATAATAATTTTAGATTCTCTTGTGGGTGGTTAGCAGGCAGTCAAAGCTGTAATATCCCGATAAATATCCTGGTATTCTGCCACTGTACTTTTGGTTAATACGGTATAGGTCCTTAGATGATGTTAGTGTTTGAATCATTTGTTCTGTCTGGAAAATGGGCTGATGTGTACAGGTTAAATATGAATAAAAATCATCTGGGTGTTTACAGTAACATTATTGGGCAACAATGTCTTTAACTGTGTGGCGGACTGTATCTGCCTGTTTCTGAATGTACCAACTCAGAAATTAGTGCTCACTGTCTGGCAGCTATTTTATACAAGTGTAAAAGAAGGTCGTTGTACTGAGAAGATTGACAGTAGCTCTATTGTACTAATGCTGTATTGGCTTAGAAAGGAAAGCCAGGTCATCTGTTCAACCACATGAAATGACTTCAAAAGGCTACCTACCCCTCCAAAGGGTTTTAATTTCTTGTAGAATGAAGTATTTACAAATAGTTAATACAACTGCTCCCCAAATCGTCCCTCCCCCCATGCAAACGTGGCCTTTCAGATGCACTCACCAAGCCTTCCCTTTTTTCACTTTGAAAAGGGGTGGTTATTTCATGCTTTTTACGGTGCTTTGTCACTCTGAGAGTGAGAATTTGCAATTATACTGTCTATCTCATATTCTAGAGCACGTGTACTTTTGTTGAGAGGTGATCTTACACATAGGCATAGAAATAAATGTTCCTTACACATAGAGATAAACTCCTTACGCACTAGGAATAATTGTCTGCCTTTTCAGGAGGTGTAATTCGAAGGCCTGGAAGGCCCTCCGACTCTTAGGCTTTAGGGCCTCAAACTGCGTCATGAGGAGACGCCTTCATTTGATTCATCTCTGCAGGCATCTCCTTGTAAGATGTATCTTTTCCGTTATTGGGTCTTCTAAAAATTAGTTTTATTCCTTTTTTTTTTGGTTCTTGGTGAGGAAGATTGGCCCTGTTGATGGACATTAGGTGTTTCTGTATCTTGGCTGTTGTGAACAATTCTGTAGTGAGCATGGGAGTCTATATATTTCTGAGATACTGATTTCATTTCCTTTGGATAAGTAACTGGAACTGAAATTGCTAGATCATATGGTAGTTCCATTTTTAATTTTTTTAGTAACCTCCATACTGTTTTCAGTTGTCATGTTGCTTTATTCTCCGTCAGTCTAGAACAGTTCTTTAGCCTTTTTTCGTGGTGTTTTTGACTTCAACATTTAAAACTATACAGGCCAGTTATTTTATAGACTGTCCTTCACTTTGTTTTCTGATGTTGCCTCATGATTTGATTCAAGTTATGCATTTTGGCAGGAAAACCGTAGAAGTAATGCTATATCCTTTTCAGTGATTTGCTGTAGGAGGCAGTTCTCGTTGGCTTCTCCCAATATTGATGTTAACTTTCATCACTGGATTAAGGTGGGGCCTGTCAGATTGCTCCACTGTGAAGTTACAATTTTTCCTTTTACAATTAATAAGTGATTTGTGGGGCAGATACTTTGAGACTTTGTATATATCCTACTTCTCAACACATGCTTGCTCACCAGTTTTAGCATCCATTGATGATTTTCTAACTCCGATCATTTCTTTTATATTTATTAGTTGGCATTCTAACTTTACTTTAATCTCCCATTTATTAGTTATTTATTAATTTATATCATTATGAACTCATAGGTTCTTCTTTTATTCGGTGGCTTATAATCCATTACTGTTATTACTAACTTTGCTTAAATTACGCCACGTTTGGTTAATGAGGTCCCTGTAAATTGGTATCCTTTTGATACGTCCCCATCATTCTTTGAGTGCTTCCTTACTTTCTGGCACAGGGTGTTCCAGACTCATTTTCTACTTTCCCAGCTGCAGCCCTGGAATAAGCCTTTTCCTCAAAGAAGTGGTTCCTTTTAGTGAAAATGCTAAAAAGGCAGCAAGATCTGGGCATGCTTGTTGTTACTGGGGTGCTCATTCCTTGTAGATTTTCTTAGGGTACTGAGCTAGGAAATGCTCCTCCCCCCCCCATAGCTATTGCTCTGTCTTTTAAAACCCATATGTCCATACCAATATCTCCAATTTCAGTCCAACTGGACTTTCAGTTGGTTTGTGGCTCCATTCCCCAACAGTGAGAAACTTGGCTCTCACTGTCCTCAGAATGTTCACTCATTCACTCACGCTTAGAATGTACAGCAGGTGGCTTCAGAAATGCCAACCCTTATCACTACAAAAAGCAGACCTATGCACTAGAGTTTAATATTTATTTATGGGGTTTCTATTAAGAAAGTAGAACTTATGTACAGTGAAATGCATAAATTTTGAAACTCAAACTCAGTTTTCTGAGTTTCTTTTTTGTTTGCTGAGGAAGATTCACCCTGAGCTAACATCTGTGCCAGTCTTCCTCTATTTGTATGTAGGTCGCTGCAAAAGCATGGCCACTGATGAGTGGTGTAGGTCTGTACCTGGGAGTCAAACCTGGGCTGCTGAAGCGGCGCACGCCAAACTTAACCACTAGGCCACGGGGCTGGCCCCAGTTTGCTGAGTTTTGATGAATGCATATATGCTTGTCAAGATGTAGACATTTCCCATCATTCCAGAAAGTTCCCTTGTGCTCAATCCCTCCCCCAACAAGAGGAAACCATTTTTCACCACAGATTAGTTTTGCCTCTTTTAGAACTTCCTATAAATGGAATCATTATACAGTGTGTATATGTATAAAGTATATAATGTGTATATAAAATATCCTTATTTTTCCATATTCTATTTTAGATTCTTTCTTTGCCTTTTTAGCTGCACTCTTTGCGTTCATTTTTAAATTGTTGCTCTGGGGATTATTGTATGCACTCAGCTATTTCGTGTAAAATGGAAGAACCTGGAGAGAGTATAGTTCCAGTTATCCACCTTCTGTCGTTTGTGCTGTTACTTTCATGTGTGTGACCTGGACGTAGATTATAAACCCTCTGTACAGTTATAGTTTTTGCTTTAAACAGTCATATATGATATAAAGAAAACAGGATAAGAAAAACATAGTCTTCTCTGTTTACTCGATATTTACCATTGCTGGGCTCTTCATTCCTTCTTATAGATCCAGGTTTCTGTCAGGTGTCGTTTCCCTTCAGCTTGAAGAACTTGTTTTAGCGTTTCTTGTAGTACAGGTCTGCATAATTATTCCTAGACTTTAATGCTCATCTTCATATTTAAATGAAACTTTACCCCTGTTTAGCAGGGCCGCTAAAACAGTAATAATGGGATAGAGTCTGGGGGTCGTAGAAGAATGGAATTCTGTTGATCTTAGGTTGAAATTCTTGGATGACTGGAATTTAGTTTTGATATGATCCAGAATCAAACTGATTTCCATAAATGTGCTTACTAAATGTCATTACTATCCTATTCAGTAGTCTTTGAGAGTCCTCAGATCCATATCAGTTAATTGGACATTAATTCACTCATTCAGCAAATATTTACTGAGCACACCAGGTACTTTTGGAGCTTTGGGGAGTCTTGTGGTAAACAAGTCAGGCAATGTTCCTGTCTATCAGAGCTTTTATTTTAGTGGAAGGAAATCAGACAATAAAAGTATCAAAATATAAGTGAAAAAGATAGATCAGACATAAGTGCTATGAAACTGGAAGTCATGTCTCTTCTCCTGAAACTTCAACAACCAGCCCGAAAAAACACATACATCAGTGTATCCCCTGAAACAAAAACACGCTACTCTGTTCTCTTCTCCCATTTGGTCAGGGAAAAACTGCCACAAAACCAAGAACAGTTACCTTTATATGAGGAGCCTTTGATTCACTGATTTATGTAATGTGAAAATTGCTAATTTAATAAGATTGATTATGGTTACATTCAGCAATAAAAGCCCTAACATTTAATATGGGGGAAATAAATGAAGGTAATTGATGCATTGTAGTTCATGTCTATTGATGTTATTAAAGCTTCTTAACATTTTCAATTTTCAGAGACTGTTTCAACCATCTGGATGATTCTCAATGAAAAGTTACTTCAGAGCATAAAGTTGACCGTGTCATCTTAACCTTAAAACATTTCAGTGGCCCCACATCTTGTACAGAGTAAAGGACTGCCTCCTTGGGAAGGCATGAAAGATCCTTCAGTTTAGTCCATTGTTGATTTCTCCAGCTTTGTGTCCTGCCTCTCTGTGTGACGTGCTGCAGCAGTTGTCTTAGCTCCCTGCCCACACCTTGCTGTTTCACGCCTCGGAGCCCTTGTTTGTTAGGTTCCCAGTTGCCTAGAACTCGTTATTTTAAACTGGTGGTGAAATCCTATCTGTCCTTTAAAAGTCAAGTTTCACAGCCTCTGTGGTCTTTCCCCTGTTCCATCAAAGTTTATTATTCCCTCCTGTCCCACCGTGTAACCTTTTGCATAGTTCTGTTGTTGAACTTTTCACGGAACAACGTAATTATTTAAATAGATATTTGAATCCAGCAATAAGTTGAAGGTACTTTAAGGGCATTGTTTCTGTGGTGGTTCTTAATAATTGTGTATTAAGTGTTGAATAAGTAAATGAAATACCTTATGAAGCCATATTAATGAGAGATTAGAATGTATCCTCCTTCTAATGACTATAATAAATAAGCAGAGAAATTCAGAAGTACCGTTATCACCCCGTCATGTTAATTGGAATGTCTTCTCGGTTCACTTAAGTTTGCAATTTAATGTATTTATGAGGTCTTTTGGTTTTTATAAACAAAGTGATTTACAACCTAACTGAAATAACTGTAAACAAGTTGGAGTCTTCGTAAAGCATGGTTTCATTTCTATCAACAGAATCCAACGTGGCGGAGTCTCGACTTTGGAATAATGCCGGACCGTCTTGATACATCCGTGTCTTGTTTCGTGGTGAAGATATGGGGTGGAAAGGAGGACGTCTACCAGCTCTTGATTGAGTGGAAAGTCTGTTTGGATGGGCTGAAATACTTGGGTCAGCAGGTAATTTTCAGACTGTAGTTTTGAGTAGTTGTCTTCTCTAAATTCTGTTGGTGCTTCTAATTCTACATTTCCTGTTATGAAGAGAGACCTTTTATGATTGTTTACTTAATTATAGAAATTTGAGTCATTGCCAAGTTTAAAAAGTAACCTTTAACTGAAGAAACTTATGAAGAAGTGCCCTAAGCTGATAATTTAAGAGGATTTTTTTTCATAGGAAGAGCGTGCTTTCTTATAGCATTCTGCTTCTTCTGTCGTACTGGATGTTCTCCCCTAGAATCTGAAAATTAAGTTGAAAATAAGGAACATGCTTTTAAACACTTCTCTTAAGATGCAGTTGAGTTGGGTTATTGCAGGAATAAGAAGAGCTGCTGTTCACTGGGCACAAGGATGACAGATGCCTGGCTTCCATACCACTTCCCGTTCCCCGTGAGTGATGGAGCTCACTAGTCCTAGCACTCTTCCAGCTAAGCTCAGAAGTAGCTCCCTAATCCTTTTCAACACAGTGTTCCAGGACCCAACTAGCGATAATCAGAATTGTATATGAAATGAGACCTCTTTGCCATCCCCAGACATAGGTCATTACGATTAATGTTTATAGCGACCTTGTGAAGGTTGATATTACGCCCTTATTTTCCAGATGGGAAAATTGAGCCTCCAGGAGTTTAAGAAACTGCTCAAGATCATACTGCTAGGTGGACTTGGACTTAAATCTAGGCCTGGCTGACTTAAAAGTTCATTGCCTTGTGCTCTGCCGCACTGGTATATACATGTAGTCTGTGGTAGCCACTCACCCCACCTTGGAATGAGTGCCATTTCTATTTTGTGATTCCTGTGGGACTGCTATTAAAGGTAACCCTAAAATGTTAGTCTTCTCTACAGACAACATTGACGTTCCTTAATATTTACTCAGTATATACTTTCTGATGTATTTCTTTTAAAGAAACAATTTAATGTTGTTGATATTATTTCTTTATGTATTCTGGATATCAGTCAGTCCTTTATAAGATAAGTATTTTCCAATGATTTTCTGCCAGTCTGTGGCTTATCTTTTCATTTTTTGAAGTGTCATTCAAAGAACAGAAGTTTTTAAATGTTGATTGAATCCACTATATCAGTTTTTTCTTTTATGTTTCGTGCTTTTTGTGTCTTATCCAAGACATCTTTGCCTAACCCAAGATCACAAAGATTTTCTTGTGTGAAATTCTTCTAGAAGTTTATAGTTTCACATTTATGTCTGGGATCCGTTTTGAATTAACTTTTATGTGAAGAGCGAGGTTCATTGTTTTGCAGATGGATGAACATTTGTTCCTGTACTCTTTGTTGTAGAGGCTATTATTTCTCTATTGAATTACCTTTTGGCTTTGTTGAAAATCAGTTGTTGAAAATCATTTGTGTGGATCTGTTTCTGGACTCTGTTCTATTTCATTGATCTATGTGTCTGTCCTTATACCAATACCACATTATCTTGATTATTGTAGTTTTCTATAGTCTTGAATTCATGTAATATGAATTCTCCAACTTTGTTCTTTTTTCAAAATTCTTTTGGCCGTTCTAGGTCTTTTGCTTTTGTGTACACACTTTGGAATTAGTTTGTCAACTTCTACAAAAGTCCTGCTTGATTTTTATAGGTGTTGAATCTAAGAAAATTTGGGGGACGATTGACTCTTGATAGTATCGAGTGTTTCAGTCTACAGACATGCTATATCTCTCCAATCATGAAAATCTTCTTTGATCTCACTCATCAATTATTTGTAATTTTCAGCTTACGGATGTGGCACATATTTTGTTAGATTTGGACCTACAGGTTTCATGTTTTTTGATGCTAATTCAAATGATATTCCTTTAAAAAATATTCCTATTTCCAATTTTTGTTCCTAGTATATAGAAACATTTCTGTGTTGAGTTTGTATTCTATGACCTTGTTAAGCTTGTTTATTAGATCTAGTAAGTTTTTTTGTGGATTTCTTTGTAGATTTCTATGTAGGCAATCATGCTCTCTATGAACACATGGTTTAATTTTTTCCTTTCTCATGTGTATGTCTTTTTCTTATTTCACTGATTAAGACCTCAGTACAGTGTTGAGTAAGAAGTGAGAAGAGTGGACATCCCCGTTTTGTTGCTGTTCTTGGGGGAAAGCATTCAGTCTTTCGCTATTAAATGTAATGTCAGCTGTAAATTTTGTGACATTTTATCAGGTTGAGAAAGTTTTCTTTCATTCACGGTAGGTTTGATTAGCTAGTATTTTGTTAAGGCTTCTTTCATCTATGTCCCTGGGGGATATTGGTCCGTACTTTTCTTGCAGTGTCCTTGTCTGGTTTAGTATCAGAGTACTGCTGCTCGTAAAATGGATTGGGAAGTGTTTACTCTTCCTGTATTATCTGAAGGAATTGGGTAGAGTTATTATTTATTCCACAGATGTTTGACAGGATTCTTCAGTGAAGCCATCTGGGTGTTAAGATTTCTTTGTGGGAAAGTTTAAAAGTGTGACTTCAATTACTTTATTAGATAGATATAGGGCTATTGAGATTATCTGTGTCGTCTTAAATGAGCTTTGATTGTTGTCTTCCAAAGAATTTGTTGATTTTACCTAAGATTTGAAATTTATTGGTATAAAATTTTCTACAGTATTACCATGTCCTTTTAATGTATGTAGGATATATAATGATCCTTTCCTCTTTCATTCTTGCTATTTCTGTCTTCTCTTTTTTTCTTGATCGCTCTGACTAGAGATTTATTAATTTTTATCAGTTTTTCAAAGAAGTAGTGTTTGGTTTCATTGATTCTTCTTATAATTTTCAATTTCATTGATTTCGGCTTTTTTCCTTGTGTGTTTTTTCTTTTGCTTGCTTTGGGTTTAATTTGCTCTTCTTTGCTAGTTTCTTGAGGTAGGGTCTTAGATTACTGATTTGAGACTTCTTTTTTCTAAAATAAGCATTTAATAAATTTTCCTCTAAGCATTAACTTTAGCTGTGACCCACAAATTTTGATATTGCATTTTCATTTTCATTTGGTTCAAAATATTTTCTGATTTCCCTTTTATGTCTTCTTGACCCAAGGATTATTTAGAGGTATGTGGTTTAATTTTCAAACATTTATGGATTTTTCAGATGTCCTTATTTTGTTGATTTCTCCTTTAATTCTGTTGAGTTTAGAGAAAATAGTTTGTATGATTTCAGTCCTTTAAGTTTTTTGAGATTTATTTTATGGCCTAGAATAGGTGGTCTGTCTTGGTCAGTGTTTCACGTATGTGATGTGTGTTCTGCTGTTATTGAATGGAATATTTTAAAAATGTCAATTGGGCTAAGTTGGTTGATAGTCCTGAGTGAATTTTGAATGATAGTTTGGAATTAGCTGGAGGAGAATGATGGGGATAGGCACAAACTATGACATAACACAGCATGATCTGATCCATTCATTTTTAGATGAGGAAACAAGGGCCCAGAGTGGCGATGCAACTAGTCTGGAGTCACATACTTGTGTTAGAGCTACAGTTGGAACCCAATTTCCTGAACAGCCTTTAGAGATAATAGATTTAATCAGGGTGTTTTCCCCAGAAGTCATGAATTAAGCTGGTCTTGACTTGGATATTGATGACAGAGGGGCAGAGGGGTTTGAAAATAGCTTTGTTCCAGGTGGGAATTGGGAGAATTTGTTGATGTTGCTTACGTGGGGCATGTATGGTGAAAGAAGTTCTTGTCCTTAGTTTAAGTGGTTAGAACTTTGTATTAATGACAACAGCAACTTTAAACCCTTTTCGTGTTTGGGTGTCTTTTTATATTTACACAGTCATTCTACATGAGCACAGTGACCGGGGCCTTTTGAAGATCATGTGAGCAAGTGTTGTTATTTTCCTCAGTATTTAAATGAGAAAACAGAAGCTCAGAGATGGAGTGATTTGCTCAAGGTCACACAGTGATTGGTGGATTTTAGGCTATTGCTTGTTCCCTTGCTAAGACTGTATTATTCATTTCACCAGCTCTAATCAGTTGTCTTAAAAAGTGTGCCCTTTTTCATAAAGGGATCAAAATATGAGGTTGTGGTTGGATTAACAGAGACCGTGTTCTGTAATCTCCATAGTAAGATTCTAACACAGTTATTGTTGGGTCAGTAATCTATAATTCATGAGTAGAGGGTGGTATATATCCACACTTCTTACTAGCGTAATTCAGCAGTTCCGAGATGTACATGGTAGTGTGGAATATGATGCAGCCTGTTGTGTTAAGCACGTTTTTCTTTTTCTGGATTAGTGAGGAACAAAGGGATCTTTCTGAGCTTTATGGTTGCCTGATTCTGATACATGATTAGATTTTTTCCCCCCAGTATTGTTCATGTCTAACTTCCAAAAGGGCTTTCATGTCCACTTACCTCATTTCATCTTTATGACACCCCTGTAAGATGGAGCAAGGGGTGTTTCTGCTTTTGGCTGATGAGGGAATTAAAGCATGGACCATTCCCATTAAGTAACTACTGTATGTCGGGTAGAGTGCTGGTCACTAGAGTGTACCATAAGGATAAACAGGTCAGAGTTCCTTATGAAACAGCTGGAGTCGAAATTAGAACCCAGACCGCTTGATGTTTTTTAGCCCAATGTCTTTTCAAGCACTGGAATCAAATTGTCTCCTGTTTTTCAACAAACTATTTTAATGTGCATCTTCATGAGGCTTATGCTTTGAGAACTTCACCTTCCTGTAAGATTTGCTCCTGCCCATAGTGCCACCCACCCCCTTCTTTAATGGGATATTTTCTTAATTTTAGTAATACCTATTCTTTGTGGACACTGAAAATTTTGAAAAGCACAGAGAAGAGAATAAGAAAATTATGTGTAATTGTCTTGCCCAGCTACAACCATTGTTAATATTTTGATGCATATGATTTTAATCTTCCCCGCCCCCGGTGTATACGTTTATAAAATATTTTATGCAGAGGCCGGCCCCGTGGCCGACTGGTTAAGTTTGCCCGCTCTGCTTTGGCAGCCCAGGGTTTTGCCGGTTTGGATCCTGGGTGCGGACGTGGCACCGCTCATAGGGCCACGTTGAGGCGGAGTCCCACATGCCACAGCTAGAGGGACCCACAGCTAAAATATGCAACTATGTACTGGGGGGATTCCAGGAGAAAAGCACACACACACACACACAAAATTTTATGTTTTTAAAATTTTGGGTCACTTCTAATATTGAAACTGATTTCATAATGTTTTTCCTTTTCTCTCATAAAATGAAATACTTCCTGAGATTGATATGAGTTTACTATTACAGACTCATCTTTTGGTATTGTATTCAGTTAAGTAGATGATGTAGGTAAACAGGGAGAGTATGATTAATTTTGCTTTAGTAATAGATGTAGGAGGTATGGAAGTCAGATAAATGTTCACAGGAATTTTGCTGCTGTTGGCTTTGGCCTGTCTGTCTCTGGCTACAGAAAGAAGAGATGGAATAGTCTATTCTGGCAGTCCTTCTTGTCTTTCTCCCATTTGAACCCTTGTGTTAACACTTCACTGTAGAAACAATTAAAAGATTTTTTAGCCAACAGCTCTTTCTGATCAAGTAACTAAATCTATTTTTATGTTTCACAATTGGACACTTTATACTATTTTGAGTTATTTTTTAATCTTAGTTCTTCAGTTTTTAAAGTTTTAATCCTCCCACCTTTTAGATGAAGTTCTCTTTGGGGTGGCACTGACGGAGGCTCAAATCAGTTGCCTTTGAAGGAGGGTAGTAGGCAGACAATAATTGATAAGCGCTTAAAGACTTTAGGGATTGGATATTATTTTTTTAACTGTCTTTTTAAAAATAGAAAATAATCTTTTATGTTTTTTCTAGGGCTTCTTATATTTTAAAGCAGTCTTACTGACTAACTGGATTGCGATTTCTTTGAGATGAGAGAATGTATAGTATGCCTCTGAATCCCCTGAACTTCAGGAATAGCCTTTCCATAATGACTTGAGAAGTGTTTGTGGAAAATATGTATGAATGTCGGTGCCTTGATCTCCTGTGGTGATTTTGGAGCCCGTCCACTAAAGCAGGACACTCTAAATTGCTTACGTGGTCTTAAGATGAACGGTTTGTTTTCTGCTGCCTTGTTAGATGCAGCCAGCCTGTTTCTCAGCATTGAGGCAGGTCCTGTTATAACAGTCATTCTCCGATCATGTTAACACTCTATTGCGATGAGACGAACTAATAACATCTTTTCCTCCTTTCTCAGATTCATGCCCGCAACCAAAATGAAATAATTTTTGGGTTGAATGATGGCTACTACGGTGCTCCATTTGAACATAAGGTAAGAGGATTTTCCTAATGTTGTGAGTTTTGTTTAGTGCAGGTGTGCCTTGACGTATGGGGGGAAAGCTCTGTGTAAATACAGGCATGTTTTAGGTATTATTCTAAGCCTGTTGTTTAGTGTGGCTTAAGGTGAATGCTTTTTAAAGTGAAAACTTATTATGTAACCACCCCAATTCATCTTTTCTAAATCCAGATTATATTAATTTTCCTGAAAGAAAATCTGAACTAGCTCTTTGTTCTTATTCTACATAACTCTTTGGGGGTTAAGAAAGAATGGTGAATTTTTATTAAATGCAATACAATTTTATTGAATGTTTCAGATATCTTTTACAACTTTCAATAAATTTAAGAAACCTTGAGTCAAGTTATATTACAGTCAGTGCTGTCTCTATATCTAAAGATGATTAGAGAAAGACGAGGGAAGAGAATTCATATTTCCCAGTACCATGCCGGGTGATTCATGTTGTTTAGACCGCTTAACTCTAGCCACAAACCGCCTCACAAATGAGGTGTTTTCTACATTACTTCCTCTTAGTGATCACGTTGCTTCATAATTCTTGGTTGTCTGAAATGCTACTGCTAGAATGCTTCATTGATTCAACAACTATTTATTGGGCACTTGCTGTATGTCAGCCACTGTGCTCTAAGGGCTGAGGGTACAGTGGGGAGCAAATGGATATTTTCCTGCTGTCAGGGAGTGTATGGAAGAGACAGACACTGATGAAGTAACCTAACCTAAATGTATAAACACAAAGGCTGGTAAGTCCTATAAAAGCGTGAAATAAGGACCTTACCTACTCTGTTGGCTCAAGAAAGGCCTTCGGGCACTTGACTTTCAAGGTTACAATCCTGAGGATGAGTGGAAGTGAATAATGTGGAGGGAGTGGGAGCTGAATAGAGAGAGCATTCCAGGCAGAGAAGGGTAACATGTTGGAAGGCCATGAAATGAAAGGGGAAGTGGTAAGTTTGAGGGGCTGAAGGAAGGTCAGGGTAATAAGGGAGAGTGATACTGGATGAGGCTGGAAGGGTTGGCAGGGGCCACATAATACAGAGTCTTTTAAAGGATTTTATGCTAAGAGCAGTGGAGTGTGTTGAAGGATATTTAAGCTCGGCAGAGGTATAATTAGGTTTGTGTTTTAATAATTTCACTCTGGCTACCAGTAAAGACTGATTATAGAAGAGGCAAGAATGTATGTGGGAAAACAGTAAGAAAGATCTTAAAGTATATCAGATGAGAGATGCTGATACTCCAGGACAGGGTCATGGTAGACTAGAGAGAAGACAGATTTAGGAACGTTTTAGGAGGTAAAGTTATTAGGACTTGGTGATGGTTTGCATTTAGGGTATAGGAAGAAAGAAGGTGCTGAGGATGACTTTTTGGCTTCTGGCTTGGGTGAAGAACTGGATGGACGAAGCTGCCAGGCACTGAGAGAACTAAGGGAGCTAGAGGCAGCCCGGGGATGGTGGAGGCAGGTCGCGAGTTGAGATTTGATCCTACGGAGTTGGAGACGCCTTTGAACATCCATGTGTAGATGTTAAGTAGGCATTGGATATACGAGTCTGGAGTTCGGAGGAGAGAAGTGAGTTAGAGATATAAATGTGGGGCCCATGGAAATGGTCATTGAAATCCTGAGTTACAGGTAAGATAGACTAGGGACAAGCTGTACCGTGAGCAGAAAGGGGGCTTCGTAACCAATCTTGAGGACTCTAACTTTTTTTTAAAAGGCCAAAGAGAGGAGGAGGCATTGGAAAAGGTGACTGAGGAGGAGTGGTGAGAGATATATAAGGAAAGTAGAGTGAAGTCTTATGGAATCTCAGAGGCCAGAGGAAGAGAGGCTTTTAGTTTTTCTCTTTTTTGATTTTTAAGGGGGGGGGTTAAATAAGATGAGAACTGAGAATTGCCCATTGGATTTGGCAAAATGGAAGGTATTCTAGGTGACTTCATCAAAATTCAGTTCAAGCTCTGATATGCTTGTTTTCTTTCTCTCCTTTAAAGCCCCATCTTTTGAGTTCCTGTAGATAGCAACACCCTGTGTATACCTTTGAGATGAGCTGTACCACATTATAACTCCTTCTTCCTTTCTAGCCTGTAAACTTCTTGAGGACAGATTTCCATATGTAATTTTGAATTTCCAGTATCTGTCACACTTTTTGAGGCATGGTGTTTGCTTAGTAAAAATGTTTGGTTGAATAAGAGAATTGTGGGACTACTGCTGCTTCTGTTTGTAATACCCCATTCATGGGGTTAGCCGTGTGGACACTGTTGAAGGATTAGTTACTCCTGCAACTGGTCACCAGCTCACCGTCTAGCACAAGGTCTGGCACACAGTAATAATATTAAAAGCTAATGTCTATTGGATGTTACTATCTGTCAAACACTGTTTTAAGAGCTTTATATTTATTATTATTGTATTTAATCTCCCTAAGAACCCTAGAGCCAGATGCTATTAGTTGAGGTTTTAGGTAGGCCTATAACTAATACCCCTTTCTTCTCCTCCTGAGTTTGGAACAAGTTAGAATAAGACAGATGATAGATGAATGGAGATCAGAATGTAGGTTTTATTACTGATAAAACTAATTGACAAATGTGGCTTAAATTCTGTAGCTAAAAGAGCTCGTATATACTTTCTTCCAAATTGAACCTCCCCCCAAAAATAACAAAGCAAGCAAAACTGAGGTCTTCCACTTACAGGGCAGAGCCTGGTCCTCCCAGCCAAAGGCAGGATGTCAGTGTGCTCCAGACAGGCTGTTCCTGAATGGAGGGGGCCTGGAAAGAACTCTGGCAGTCACACTCAGTCTCATCTGAAGCTCGGCAGTCAGACAGGTCATCTACCTGTCCTGGGAGGAGTGAGTGAAGGACACAGAAAAGCCTGAAACATTCTTTTTGTGAGCTTCTCTCCTGAGAAATGGAGTGGAAAGTTTTTCTCCTGTGTGGAAACATGGGAGTGCAGAGCGTTTCGCCTGACAATAGTAATAATAGCTAATGTTTAGTAAGCACTTGTGCCAGGCACTATTCTGAGTAGTGTTACATAATTTACCTCATTTAAACCTCACAAAGCTGGCACAGAGAAGTTAAGTGATTTTCCTAAGATTACACAGCTACTGAGTAGCAGAGCTGGGATTCATGACCAAATGGTCAATAAATGTTTATTGAATATATGATTATAATAAGTGGTAAATTTTATTCTATAGTCCTTCAGTTAATGAGTTTTATAAATTTCTAAGTCCAGGTTATCTTGCCCCATACCAGTTTTCAGTTGACACTTGATGTGTAGGCTGAACCTTAAAAAGCATTTTTTTTTTTTTCACTTTTAAGAAAGCCATAAGCAGCGTTTCCAGTCAAGATGGCAGTGCACACTTTGAGACCCTCTTCTGCACCTAACAAAAGCAAGGATTGATGAAATCAGAGGAATCTAAAGAGACATCTTGCTAAAACAAAGAAACAAAAAGCAAGATAATAAACCTGTCTGGAACAGAAATGGAGTAGAAACACAAAGAAGTAGGCGAGACCATAGGCCTCGGGCCTGCTTGGTTGAGAGATGGGCTCCTCTGGGTGAGATGAGCACTAAATGAGCCCAGCGGCTGAGACAGGACTCTCCCCGTTACACAAAGAGGCTGACAAAGGACATCTTAGAGAAGCTGCAGATCTTTAGGGATAATATTAGAAGGGGAAATCTCAAAAGCTAGCAGAGAGAAAGGAAATATTCCCTTTGAATTAGACCGATAGCAGACTTCTCATCAGCAACAGTTGATACCAGAAGTATATCTTCAAAGTGTATATGTGTAGTTCTGTTTCTGGTAAACTTTCACCCGAGGGTGAGGGTAAAAGAGAGAGAATTTTAAATACACACAGATTGAGTGTTTACTGCCCGCAGACCCTTTATCAGTACTGAATGGTGCGGGCAGAGAAGCGATCCCAAAGGGAAGATGTGGCATCTAACAGCAAATTACAGCAAGGTGTATAAAAATGGTTAAAATGTTACTGAATTTAACTACTGACTGTAAACTAACAAGCAAACAAAAACTTAGACTAAGTTTATGTATTTTAAGATAAAGCAAACTGACCATTGTCATTCAAACTATAGTCTGTAGACCAGAGCTGGTGCCAGAACTGTCTGTGGGGAGCAACGTATGAAAAGTGAGAGTAAGTCTTTCAGAACTTTCAGTATCAGTTCATAGTGAATTGAAGGAATAGCAACTCGTCCTTGTCCACAGAGAGTCTGAGAAGCTCTGCTCTAGACCACAGTAAGGTGAGGGAGGCGGTTTAGAGAGTTCAGACTCACTGAGGTCCTGATTTGTTTGGAAAATGGCTAGAGATGGTCAACAACTTAAGAATTTCTTAGAAAAATGTGTGGTCAAGTGTGCATGTTAAAAATTTAAAGATACCTAGTAAAGACTAGAAACAGAGAATAAAGATTTTTAAGTAGCAGAGAAAAAAGGGAATATAAAGAGTAGAACACTTTGTTATCTTGATGGGAGACAGAAAAGGAGAACAAGTGGTAAACAGAAACATGGAGCACAGTGGCAGAAATAAGTCCAAATATATTTGCAATCACAATATTGCAAGTGGCTGTCATCTCTGCTTTGGAAATATTTCATAGAGGACTTAAAAAATGCTAAAGCGACAAGGCTTTGGAAACAGAATTACATTTTACGAATGCGTGTTCCATACAGAAGAGAATTCACACTTGTGAAGCAATAAGGAAGTGTGTTTTAAAGCAACTTTTAAAGTAGTGACTGAAATTTTTGTTGGCCAGTTCGTCAGCGTTCTCGTTGTGTAACATTAGCTATAAGCAGAAACACTTCTGTTATTACTTCTGGTGATGATGCTGCTGTTCATCCTTCCTCTGTGCCTGTTACTTAAAAGTACCTTCAGCCACGATGAGTCCAAAAGCTGAAGTCGTTTGCTCAGAACTTTTGCCTCTTTGTTTATCTGCTTCTCAAAAAGGCTTTTCTCATTTCTGTTGAGTCTTAGGAACCTAGTAAATCTCTCAACTGTATACTGTAATGGACAAGTAATTCAGTCTCACTTCTAGGAGTGTGTTTGGTAACTATTTAATACATTGAAAATCTTCAGCTAAAATATACACTGTGAGTTTGAATCCTGTGTTCAGTAACCTCTGCTGGCATTATTAGGGAGTGGTATGTTCTTGTTAATTTTATGTAGTAAAATTTCATTAATGTGGCGTACAGATGTGGAACTCATAACTGTTTAACAGCAATGCAGACAGAGATAATTGAATAAATAATGATGAAACTCTTCTGCATTTAGTTCTAAAAGTGACTTATGATTTTATTTCTGTCAATAAATATCAAGTATCTACTATATGCTTGTTATTAAAATAAGTACTGTGGGATACAAAATATTAGACAGATTCACAAGTGTTTATTCTTTTTAGTTGAGATAAAACAGCATATATTCCGAAGAGCTCCAGTTTACAAATGGGTTTAGTTTGAAAAATTGTGTTTTTTTTTTTTTTTTTTTTTTTTGCTGAGGAAGATTTGCCCTGAACTAACATCTGTGCCAGTCTTCCTCTATTTTGTATGTGGATCGCTGCCACAGCATGGCTGCCACCCAGTGGTGTAGGTCCACACCTGGGAACCAGACCCGGGCCACTGAGGCAGAGTGCACCAAACTTAACCACTAGGCCACGGGGCTGGCCTGAAAAATTGTTTTTGATGTGAGTTGTTTGGGTCTTGCAGATAGTGCAGGTGAATTATAGCAGAACCTGAAACAATTGAAGAGCATCTTAGGAAGAGGTGTTCTTTCTAATGTCTGGGGACTGTGGAGAAGCAGAGAGGAGCACTGTTGTAGCTGGAAACTGGGGTGGATGGAGGTTGGCAACTGAGGCTCGGTGGCCTGGAGAGGTGTTTTCTAGGTGGGTTTAACTGCTAGGATGACACTCAGGGGAGCGTGGGTAACGAGAGGCCTTTGGGCCAGCTCTATCCAATAAGCTGGAAACCTTTCAGATCCCAGTTCAGGAGTTCTGCCTTGCATATAGACACGTAAGATTCTCTGTACCTGATTTCCTTTGGGCAGCCACTCTTCTTTCTGGGACGATGCTGATAGCTACCTGGGTGAATGTACACTCTAGTGGTTTTGGAGTCAGGTTGATGTGAGTTTAATTCCAGGCTCTAGGGCTGCTTACCTACGAGAGAGATCTTGGGCAAATTGACTCATCTCTGAGTTTGTTTCCTCATCTGTAAATGGAGATGACAATTTCTACCTCATCACAAATCATTCTGAGGATTGAAGGTAACAAAGTATATTCCAAGCCTGGCACGTGAGTAGAGTTCAGTAATAAATGGCACCTCCCACTCACTGGGCTCTCAACCTTGTGATAGGAGGGATTGCATCTCTAATGCTTACCGTTGTGTCAGTATCGTGTCCCTTGCACAGTGCCTGGCACGTAGGAGGCGCTCAGTCAAATTGTGTTAATGAATGCAGGTGCGTGCTTGCTGTATTTAGGACTGTCATAGCAATAATTGAGATTAAACGTCTTGAGGGGATGGTATTTCTCTTTCCCACCCTACTTTACCATGGCCCCAACTTTTGGAGTTTTATTTTTGTGTAACTCATACTGTCATAAGAACTCTTAACTATTGTGTTATTGACAAAGTGCAAAAAGCGTTAGCTTGGTAAGAATTCTTTTCTCAGACTAAAAAGTATAGTAGCAATGTCTTCACAGTCCAGTAGATGGCAATGCTTTCTCATTTTAATGGAAAAAAATTAGAGCAGGAATAGAATCTAAGTGTGAAAAGGACCAAATCCTTTTCGAATAAAACTCTCAGGAGATTGAAATAACAATTTGGTGATTAATTTCACAAACGCAGCCACATAACTTGATCATCTCAAGTTGATAGTCATGCCAAGATTGAAGATTTAGGGACAACGGCAAGTTTCAGGGTCTGTCTTAAGAGCTTGTACAAATGAAATTCCCTATTTTATATTTTTCCAGGCGTAATACTACTGAAAAGCAGAAAACCTGGATTCTAATCCCGGTTTTGTTCTGGTACTTTGTTCCTTGAGCACATCACCTAACCTCTCTTAGTTTTAGGTTCTTCATCTCAAAAGTAAAGAAATCCTGATTAGCTGATTAATGCTGGAAGCCATATTAGAGTTATCTAGCTCAACCAACACTCTTATTTCATGGATGAAGAAAGAGGCTCAGGGAGCCTCATGATCTCTTGAACTTGACATGGCAAGCTAGTTTCATGCTATAGGTGATAACTTAGACATAGTATAATAATATCACACATATGTAATATATAATATAATAAAATCACTACCTACTTCCTTTCATAGCTCATTTACTGTTACGGATATGCTTACAAATTATTTCACTCCATCCTTACAATAGGCTCTGAGGAGGACAGAGCAACCATTGTTAGTAGTTTCGGTAGCAGTAGCAGGCATCTAATGGGTGTATAATAAGTATTCTGGGGATAAACGAATGGCTGAGATATCAGGAAGAGTCAGTGGCAGAACACGTCTCTCTCCTTCTAGAGAAATGGACTTTCTTCATTATACCATGTCACCTGTGTAAAGGTGATGGCCAGATGATTTTCGTCATTTAATTTCTTTTTGAGGTTTCTTCCCTCATTTTACTTGATTAACTGTGATTGTGATTATATGCTGTTAGAGGTGTCGTCTTTAACTTACAGCAACTCAGGTGGGCAAGTATTAATATTTTCATTTTCAGGCTGAGGATGCTGAAATCTAGAAAAGTTAAGAGATTTCCATTTAGTTAACTTTATGGAACTGAAATATTAACAAGAAGGCTGTTTTCTCTTGTTAGTCAAATTAGTGGATACTAATGTGTTCTTAAAGCATGACCCCAACAGAACTCAAGCAGAACATTCAGTAGGGATTAAGTGCCCCAAGTAGCCTGTGCTTTAACAGCAAAGGGATATGGTGTAATTTCTGTCCAAGTCTCTCAGTACATCATCAAGCAAAAGTTGGAAAAATGACAAAAATAGCCCATTCCTGTATCTATTCTATTCAGTTTTCCTTGTGCAGCACCGCCCCGTCTCTCCCTGCCAAACTCCTTACAAAATACAGGGAACAAAGACTAGACAGATCCTCGGGGCTGTGTCTGAGAGCTGCCTGCTTTATAATAAAACGTCTGGGTGTCTGAGCTCGTTTAAAGTCCAGGGTAAAACTTTGTTGAGCTGGTGTGATATCCTAGTAACAGTGTTACACCAGGTGGCATAGAGCTTTTGAGAACGACCATTGCTGGTTGTCATTTACTGAGTACCTACAATATGTCAGACACTATGGCAGCTATTTTATGTGTCTTTATTTAATCCGTGTAGTAACTCTGTGATTTGTTATCCTCATTTTATGGGTAAAGTACCCTAGAAGAAAACCTTATACTACTAACCCAAATTACATGCCTAGTAATACATAGGTAGCAGAACCACGATCCAAACCCAGGTCTGATTTACTCAGAGGCCTTTTCTTTTAAGCAGTATGCTACATGGCGTCGCTCCATTTCTTCCCCCTCTATATAGTATGCCAAAGTACCAAGTCTCTGTTTTTACATTTAACCAGAGATATCTACTATGTGCATGGTGAGAATCAAATGAGAGAGTACATGGGGAAGTGCTTTGAATAGTATAAAGTGCATTATTGTACAGACTTTGGGTATTTATTATTGTAGAGTGGGCATGCAATGCCCATGAGGCCATCAACCCACCAAAGTCCACAAAAGTCCCATGCATTAGTCACTATGTTTGGCTTCCCTCTGAGTCTTTTTTTCCCCCCTTTTCTCTTGGATCAAATTAACTTCTGACAGATGTTTGGAAAATCGTCTTATCCTGTAATTCATATTTATAAATCCTGCTGCTGCAGTGTGGTCCCCATTCTCTCTTTACGTCGAAGCCAGAGAATAATCTGGGAAAATGCCACGTTTCCTGTTATGAATTTGGAGGATCTTGTCTTCTTAGCACAATTTTTGAGCTTTTCAGAATTTTAATATTGAAAAATTCAAAGCCAAGTATGGTTTTTCATATAGATGTTTTAGATTCTTGAAAAGTAAACAGAAACAGAGCTCCAGACTTATCCTCACTAGGGGATTCACAGAGTTTAAAGTTTTGAAAACTTGTTGTTCCTGTTCTCTCTTAGGTTTGTAATCAGGGCATTCATAACCTTTTTTCTCCCTCTGATAGTCGGTTTGGTTTAAATTGTTCTTCTACAAAGCTGGAAATCCTTCCTTCTTTTCTTTTTTTATCTTTCTGTTAATGCTAGTTAACGTGCTGTCACTGCTGCCTTCTCTGCTCCCCCTTCTCTCTTCTCTCACAGTTAAAGCAATGTGTGTATCCCTGTTTCCTTCACTTAGGGTTGAGCTTCTTTAGGCCTGAGGTGGTCTTGCTCACTTTTTTAGTCCCATGGTGTAGCGTAGACTTTGCTTAGTAAATATTTCTCTGTTCATGAATGGAGTCTACTAGGGTCACATGGTTCCTCTCCCTGTTCTGGAGCATACTTTTCACGTAAAGGGTGGCTGCTTTAGCAGGGTCCCTTTCAGTCCTCTTGTCATGGAGGAGCGTTGATGACATTCACTCCACTTTATACTTGGAGTGTGTCACTGTGATTATTTTTTTCAGGGTCGTTTAAAACACTGAAGTGTAAACAGGAATCTCCTCATCTCTGTTGACTTGAATTAACAACAACAAAAAAGGATCGATTTTAGTTTCAGGATCTGTATACCTTTGCTTACTAATGCTGTTCCTATTTCTCATTGCTTCTCGGTGTTTTGAAGGAGAGGAGAACATCCTCTGTTGTCTCAGACGTCAGGCCAAATCTGGAGGCAGACGCATATTCAGCTCTGGTTCCGTGTCTCAAAAGAGGTCTCACCTTCCCCCCTTAGCAGCTCAGCATCTGGGCTTCGTCGAAGGAGCTCAGGGGCAGAGGGTATCCAAGGCTCGAAGGTGCTTGACAGAGATGGTTGCACAATTTTCCTCAGTTTAAACTGGGCTGACACTTAAAAGTGTCTTAATGTCCAAGTGAACATATGCACATAGGAACGCAGGCTGTCTGTTGATTCATCAGGTAGCTATTTTAGAAGGAGTTGTCCAAATAAATACTATATTTTTAAAAAGTACACTCATTGTGTCTGAAAATGTGCTCGAATAGTAGAATGAACCATTAGTTTTTTTCCTCGTCCATCAATTTTTTATTCCACCTAAGTAAGCAGCAGAAGGACTGTTGGCAAAGTTCACTTACAGTTTTAGGAACACCCTATAGACGGGTGTCGGTCCTGCTGCGGGAAGCTCCTGGTGGGGCCCTCCGGTTACTCTCCTCAGGCTCCCATTTGGGCCTTCTGTTGTCTTATTAATGCGCTGTGTCTGGGTGGTTTAGATCCCTCCCAAGTCTGCATCTCCAAATCTCTAGACTTGTGTCAAATCGCTTGAATGTTTCAGAGACACGTACACTCTTCAAGTCCCCAGCTGAGCTCAGCTCCCTTCACCCTCTGAAAAACCTCCTCCTGTCGTGTTCCTTCCTTATTGATGGCACTGCTCTCCATCCGCTTCCTCAGGTCAGAATGGGGAAGTCATCCTGAACCCCTCCCTCTTTTTCCGAATCACTTTTTTGAATCACTGCTTATGGTATCTGCTAAGTATTTACTTCTTTCTTGGTTCTTTACTTTGTAGTTGGATTTATCTTTGTAAAATGCCAGTCATGTCCCTCTTTTATTCACATTATTTCAAAGTAATTAATGGCTTATAAGGTCTTGCTGTGACCTGATTCAGATTTCTAAACACCACTCCCATAACACTTTCTAATGCTAAAGTTTGTCCATCTCAGTTTTAGCTTAGATCCCATTTCCATACAAAGGTTTTTTGTGACATACCCCCTAAGTCCAATTTGGATACCCCTCTTCTGAGCTTCCATAACACCTTGCATTTCCTTTTCCTTGTCACTGACCCTTATGCGGTTATATTCTGCTTGCCTGTTTACTCTTCTCTCGTTCTTCCTAGATTCTAAGCTGTGTAAGGGCAGAGCCAGTGTCTGTCTTTATCACTCATTTATCCTTGGTGCTTAGCACGGTGCCTGGCATATAGTAAGAACTCAATAAATAAAGCTCAATAGAGCTTCTGTAGCAGCAGGTCATTACAAATTCTGTTGGGATATATTACTTGGTTGTCATCAGTTGTATAGTTTGTTACTCAAACTTCTGGTTCTCTGTTTAAGTAGTTTCTGACCATTTCTGCATAGACACTTGTCAGCTGCAAATTATTATACTTTAAATAGAACTCTGCGTTTTTCTCTCCAGGCTTGCTTTTCCTTCCAGTTTTCCACATCTTTATTAACTACTTTTTCGTTTACCCAGGCCTCAAATCTTGTAGTTAGTTTTGACTGATTTCTTTTATCCACTTGATCCCGTCAGCCACTAGACTCTTTGGAGTACTTCTCTGCAATAACTCGTATCCGTGGCTGCTTTTCCATCTCCACTGCCGTGATCCGAGCTCACACCGGCACCCGCACAAGGCTGGGTTGCTGCAATCGTCTCCTGGCTGCCTGGGCACTCTGGTCTCTTTGTGTCCGCCCTCTCCTGTTCACCGCTGCCTGATGAATCTTCCTAAAGCGTGCTTTCATTTCATTCCCTCGCTTCCAGGTTGTCTGGAGTCACTTCTCCGAGCCTGCTGCATGTGCCCACTCCCTGACCTGATCTCCTTTCCGCCCTCAGCCCACATTCCGTCAGTGGTGCAGTCCTTTTGGTTCTTTCTCAGCTTTAACTTCTTTTCTCTTTTTCCGGCTTGTTTGCTTCGTACTTGGAGCTCTCATTACCTACAGCGTGTGTGGACTTTCAGACTAGCCCTCCAGCTGCTGTTTGCACATTCTGCTCCTCCATCCACTGTGTCCGTCGTTACCGGAGTAACCTTCCTTGCATGCGGCTCTGACCACCTTGCATGCGGCTCTGACCATTGTCTTACCCTGTCGGAAGCCTTTCACGAGTCCTATTGCCTGTGGGTTATCTTCACTTTTTAGCATGGCGTTCAAGGCTTCCTGTGCTTTGGCCCTCCCAACCTGTTCAGCCGTATCTCCCACTGCTTCCCTCTCCCGGGTTCCAAGTGATTTCCACATCGTTGAAGCTGAACTAATTGGACCTCTATTTAATTTTCTCTGAATGCCCTGTTTCCCCACTGTCATGTTTTGGCTAATGGTGTTCAGTCTGTGTGGGACTTCCCGTCACTGCCATTCAGCTTTTTACTGCTCCTTAATCTATCCCAAATATTGCCACCCTGCAGCCTTTGATGTTAGTCCTAATAGATGGAATCTTTACCACGTTAGAACCTTTTTTCCTAAGCTTTCTTATGGCACCTTAGCATTTTTACTTCACTTGGAGCCTTAACTGGGTCGTATACTTTAGTCTACTGGCTTGTATACTTTTATAAGGGTGATAGCAATTGCCTGACACCCTGTATTTATTAAGCATTCAGAAAACACTGAAATGGATAAATATATGTATAATGCTGTTTGTTTCATAATCAGTTATCCTGTCAACTGGATTATTTCAGTATAACTCTTATAGTTTTAATAAAGTTAAGCACAGTCTTGTGACTATTGCAGAGGCTAAAAAGTCTCAAAAGGTACAGTAACGTGTTTTAAAAGGTGACTCGTCCAGTGATCTAGCACAGGGGTAAGCAAACTACGGTCCAGCACATGTTTTCATTCAGCCTGCAAGCTAAGAATGGTTTTTACATTTGTAAAGAATTTGAAGGAGAAAAAAAGAAGAATATACAGTGGAGATGACATGCGGCTTTCAAAGCTAAAACGTTTGCTGTCTGGCCATTGACTGAGAAAGTTTGTTGACCGCTGGTCTAGAAACACACCTGGTCATCTGCCTGGAATTACTGCTGCTCATTGGCTGTGTGAAATTATCTGTTTCCTTGAACAGTTAAATAGACACCCAGACCAGTGCCTGTTTCCTTCCTTGAAAAAGAATTATTAGGCTTGGCTTCAGAAGAATTTTGAGTGACATGCTAATCTCCTCTGGGCTCTTTGGCACTTGGCAGTATCTCACCCAGATAACCAGATACAAATGAGCCATTTCTTTGCATTGTAATCCTTCATCAGAGCTCTGTCGGGATCGCACATCTGGTGAAGTTAGGTGTCATTCAGAACAAGGCTCTTCGCATATTTCAAGAATGTTAATTGCTAAGTGGTGGCCGAAGCAGAAGGGTTTAATAATGTCCTTAAGTTGCCTTAAATGTACATGGACCCAGAATTTTAGAACAGGAAAAGGTCTTAGAGATCAAGTATAGAACGGTCATTAAGAACATGAGCCATGGAGCCAGACTGCATGGCTCTTCTACTTAATCCTCCCTGTGTCTCAGCTTTCTCACCTTTAAAGTGGGGGTAAGAATAGTACCTGTTTCACAGGATTGTGTGAGTATTAAATATGTTAACCCTTAACATGCATGACATTTTTATCACCCCAAAAGAAAATCTCCTACCCATTAAGATTCACTCTCCATCGTGCCCTCCCCAGCCCCCTGGCAAACACCACTCTGCTTCCGTCTCTGTGGATTTACCTGTTCTGAGTATTTCACATAAATGCAGTCATAGAATATGTACCCTTTTGTGTCTGGCTGATTTCACTTAGCATAATGTTTTGAGGTACACCCATGTGTAGCATGTGTCTGTGTTTCTTCCTTTTTATTGCTGAGTGATATCCCATTGTATGGATACACTGCGTTTAGCCATTCATCTCTTGATGGATATTTGAGTGGTTTCTGCCTTTTGGCTATTTAAATAGTGGTGCTGTGAACGCTGTGTACAAGTATTTGTTTGAGTGCCTGTTTTCAGTTCTTTTGGATGTATACCTAAGGGTGGAATTGCTGGGTCATATGATAATTCTATGTTTAACTTTTTGAGGAATTGCCAAACTTTTTTCCACAATGGCTGACCATTTTACATTCCCAACAGCAATAAACGAAGATTATGATTTATCTACATCCTTGCCAACACTTATTATCTGTTTTTTAAAAAAATTTTGTTTTCTTTCCTTATTTATTACTTATCCTAGTGGGTATGAAATAGTATCTCATTGTGGTTTTGATTTGCATTTCCCTGATGACTCATGATGTGGAGCATCTTTTCATGTGCTTGTTGGCTATTTGTATCTTTTTTGGAGAAATGTTTAAGTCCTTTGCCCATTTTTAAATCAAATTGTTTGTCTTTTTGTTGTTGAGTTATCAGAGCTCTTTATATATTCTGAATATTAGATCTTTATCAGATATATGATTTGCAAATATTTTCTCTTCTTTTGTGGGCTATTTTTTTCCACTCTCTTTATAGTATTCTTTGATGCACGAAAGTTTTGATGAAGTCCATTTTATTATTTCTTTTCTTGCTCATGCTTTTGGTGTCATATCTAAGAATCCATTGGCAAATCCAAGTTTATGTAGATGTACCCCTGTGTTTTCTTCTAGTGGTTTTATGGTTTTAGTTCTTACAAATAGGTCTTTGATCCATTTTGAGGTAATTTTTGTGTATAGTGTTAAGCATGGGGATCCAACTTCATTATTTTGCATGTGGCTATCTAGTTGTTTCAACATCATTTGTTGAAAAGATTATTATTTTCCCCATTGAATAGTCTTGGCACCTTTGTCTAAAATCAGTTGACCATGAGTATATGAGTTGATGGATTCTCAGTTCTGTTCCATTGATCTGTATGTCTATCCTTATGTCAGTGCCACACTGTTGTGATAACTGTTGCTTTGTAGTAAGTTTTGATTTGGGGAAGCGTGAGTCCTCCAACTGGGTATATGTTGATTGATTTCATTTATTGACCCATCCTTACATACCTTGGATAAGTCCCACTTGTTCCTGGTATATAATCCTTTTTTAAAAAATTATTTTTAATTGTGGCAAAATATACCTAATGTAAAATTTACCGTCTTAGCCATTTTTAGTGTATAGTTTAGTGGCATTAAGTACATTCACATTGTTGTGCAACCATCACCACTCTCTATCGCCGGAACTCTTTTCATTTTGTAAAAATGAAACTTTCTACTCATTAAGCAATAACTCCCCATCTCCCTCTGCCTCAGCCCCTGACACTCACCCTTTTACCTTCCGTTTCTATGAATTTGACTGTTCTAATGACTACCTTGTACAGTCATGCCCCAGTTAACAACGGGGATATGTTCTGAGAAATGTGTCATTAGGTGATTTCGTCATTGTGTGAACATCATAGAATGCACTTACACAAACCTGGATGGTATATAGCCTACTACACACCTAGGCTGTGTGGTACTAATCTTATGGGACCACTGTTGTGTATGTCTGTCATTGAACAAAATGTCATTATGTGGCGCATGACTGTAGAAGTGGAGGCATATAGTATTTTCTCCTTTTGTCACTGGCTTATTTTACTTAACATAATGTACTCAAGGGTTGTCTATGTTATAGTATGTCAGAATTTCCCCGCCTCTTTTTTTTTTTTTTGGTGAGGATGGTTGGCCCTGAGCTAACATCTGTTGCTACTGTTCCTCTTTTAGCTTGAGGAAGATGGTCCCTGATCTAAGTAACATCTGTGCCAGTCTTCCTCTACTTTATATATGGGATGCCGCCACAGCATGGCTTGATGAGTGGTGATTAGGTCTGTGCCCAGGATCTGAACCCATGTACCCTGGGCTGCCAAAGTGGAGTGCGCGAACTTAACCACTACGCTGCTGGGCCAGCCCCAGAATTTCTTTCCTTTTTAAGGTTAAATAATATTCCGTTGTATGAATATACCACATTTGGTCTGTCCATTTGTCTTTTGATGGACACTTGGGTTGCTTCTACCCCTTGACTGTTGTGAGTGATGCTGCTGTGAACATGGATATACAAATACCTCTTTGAGGTTTTTTGTTTGTTTGCTTGTTTTTGCTGAGGAAGGTTCGCCCTGAGCTGACATCTGTTGCCGGTCTTCCCCTATTTTGTATGTGAGCTGCCATCACAGCATGGCCCCTGCTAGTCGAGTGGTGTTAGGTCCATGCCTGGGAACCGAACTCGGGCTGCTGAAGTGGGGTGTGCCAAACTTAACCACTAGGCCACTGGGGCTGGCCCCTCTCTGAGTTTTTGCTTCAGTTCTTTTAGGTGTATACCCGGAAGTAGAATTGCTGACCAAATTATGTGTCTTTTAATTTACTCCTGGATTAGCTTTGCTAGTATTTTCTTGGAGATTTCTGCATCTATATTCCAAAGGGATATTGGTCTATAATTTTCTTGTGATGTTATTATCTGACTTTGGTATGAAGGTAACACTGGCCTCATAGAATGAGTTAAGAAGTATTTCCTCCTCTTCCATTTTTTGGAAGACTTTGAGAAGGATTGGTGTGACTTTTTTCTTTAAATGATTAGTAGAATTCACCAGTCAAATCAAGTATTTCTGGGCTTTTCTTTGCTGGGATTTTTATGATTACTGATTCAACCTGCTGTGTTATGACTTTGTTAAATTAACGTTTGTTAAGTGGAGCACAGGGTGCCAAATGATGAGCTCTGGTTCAACAACGAACCACAAGAGAAATACAGCTAGAGAACTTTTATTACTCGTAGGTCCTGGAGGAATTACAGGGTATGCCTTGAGGGACCACATAGGAAGGTCAAGGTAGAGTGCAGACAGAGAGGCAGGACGTGGGGCACATGCCTTATTAGGGTCTGTTGATGGAGTGCTTTGGGGTTTCTGGGTGATGGCTGGGTTGATCCGTCAGACCAAAAGAGCAGGGTTTCAGTAAGCTGCATGGGGATTTTTATCTAGGAGCGTGTGAGGCACATAGGTGCTGGGAAGCAGGGGAGACTGTTGATAACGAGTCATATCAGGAACTTGTATTTGCTTGTGACTCTGCAGTGGGCTATCTAGGGCATTCCCTGAGGGGTCTAGTGTCAGTTTAATGTCCCTGCAGGCCACTTGGCCAAACAAAATGGATCCAAGGCAGCAAATCCATAGGGAAGCGTAGCTAAACTCTCAACAACTTGTAGATCTGTTAAGATTTTCTGTTTCTTCTTGAGTTGTTTTTGGGAGTTTGTGTGTTTCTAGGAATTTCCGTTTTATCTAGGTTGTCTGATTTGTTGACATACAGGTGTTTATAGTATTCTTCTATAATGCTTTTCATTTCTATAAGGTGGGTGATAATGTTCTCACTTTCATTCCCGAGTTTAGTGAGTTGAGTCTTCTCTTTTTCTCCTGGTCGGTCTAGTTTAAGGTTTGTCAATTTTGTTGCTTTTTAAAAAAGAACTAACTTTTGGTTTTGTTGATTTTCTCTCTTGTTTTTGTATTCCCTGTTTCGTGGATCTCTGCTCTAATCTTTATCATTTCTTTTCTCCTTCCTTTGGGTTCAGTTTGTTCTTTTTATTCTAGTTCCTTAAGGTGGAAGATTAGGTAATTGATTTAAGCTCTTCTTTTTGTTTCTTAAATGTAGATGTTTACAGCTATAAATTTCCCTTTGAGCACTTTTTCACTGCATCTCATATATTTTAATATGTTGTGTTTTTGTTTTTATTCATCTTAAAATATTTAGTAATTTATTGTGTGATTTGTTTTTTGACCCACTGGTTGGTTGAGTGTATTGTTTACTTTGTGGTTTGTGAAGTTTTCAAATTTCCTTCTGTTATTGATTTCTAGTTTCATTCCAGTGTAGTCAGAGAAGATACTTTGTATGATTTCAGTTTTTAAAAATTTATTGAGACTTGTTTTGTGGCTGAACATGTGGTCTATCTTGAAGAATGTTCCATGCAAACTTGCATTACAGAATGTGTATATGGCTGTTGTTGGGTGGGGCATTCTGTATGCATCTGTTAGGTCTTGTTGACTTACAGTGTTGTTCTTGTCTTCTCTTTCCTTCTTTATCTTTTGTATGGTTGTGCTATCTATTATTGAAAGTGGGATGTTGATGTCTCCAGCTATTTCTCACTTTAGTTTTGTCAGTTTTTGCTTCATATGTTTTGTTATGATTTAGCTGCATATATATTTATAATCATTTATATCTTCTTGACTCTTTTTTCATTATATAATGTTCTTCTTTGTCTCTTGTAACATTTTTTGTCTTAAGGGCTGTCTGATATTAGTATAACCACTCCAGCTCTCTTTTGGTTGCTGGTTACATGGAATAGCTTTCCAAATCTTTTCGTTTTCAACCTATTTATGTTTTTGGTTCTAAAGTGCATCTCTTGTAGACAGCAAATAGTTGATAATTTAAAAAAAAATCCTTTCTGCCAATCTCTGCCTTTTAATTGGAGCGCTTAATCCGTTTACACTTAATGTAATTATAGGTATGGAGAGGCTTCTGCCATTTTTCTATTTTTATCTTTTTTGTTCTTCATTTCCTCCATTACTACCTTCTTTTGTGTTAGATATTTTCTCATGTAATATTTTGATTCTCTTCTCATTTCTTTTACTGGGTATCTTCTGGTTATTTTCTTAGTGGTTGCTTTGGGAGTTACAATTAACATCTTAATTTTTAACAATCTAGTTCAAATTAATACCAATTTAGTTTTAATGTTATACTTTTCTTCTATCTAGCTCCTTTCCCCCACTGTTGTTGTTATTGTCACAAGTTATATCTTTATAATTGTATACTCATCAAGATAGGTTATGATTGTTTCCTGTATTTGTCTAGTTGAGTAATTTTTAACTGCTAAACCAATCTTGCATTCTTAGAATAAATTTGGTCAATAATGATGTGTCATTGTTTTTTCCTTATAATGTGTTGCTGGTTCAATTTGCTAATATTTTGCTGAGGATTTTTGTGTCTTTGTTCATGAGGGATATTGGTCTATAATTGTGTGTGTGTGTGTTAAGTCTGACAAATTTTAGTTTCAGTAATGCTGGTATTATGAGTTGGAAATTGTTCCCTTTTCTATTTTATAAAGGAGTCTGTGTTAAATTGATGTTATTTCTTAAATGTTTGATAGAATTCATCAGTGAAACAATCTGTACCTAGACCTTTTTTGTGGGAAGATTTTTAATTACTTATTCATTAAAAAAAAAAGACATAGGGTTATTCAAATACTGTTGTTTCATTGTTTGTCAATTTTGGCATGTTGTGTTTTTTTAAGGAATTTGTCTAATTCATCTAAGTTGTCCAATTTGTTAGCATAAAGTTGTTCATAATATTCTTCTCATGACCTTTTAATGTCTGTTGCAATGTAACTTTAAAAAAATGCTAATACTAGTATTATATCAAATATTTCTGTAGTGCTTATTACATACCTTTCACTGTACAAGTATTAACTCTTTTAATTCCCACAGCAATTTGTGAGATAGGTAATATTGTCATCTCCAAATTATAGATGAAGAAACCAAGTTTATACTAAGAGAGCTTAGGTGCCTCTCTCAAGATCACAGAGCTGGTATAGCAAGGGCTTAAACTGTGATCCAGGTGATCTGGGTCCCAAGTCCTTTTTTCTTAACTACTGTCTACTTTGCCTTTCCTGAATGACAGACACCTGTTCTGTTCTTATGGAATTATGCTGTGTTCTCTCCAGAAGCCATCCTTGCTCCCACCACCTTTGTACCACGGAGCGGATATATTTGTTTCTGGTATTCCTAATTAGAACTTGGAATGCCTTTTTCCCCATAAAAATGTTACATATCTTGGCTATGCATACTTGAAATGTTATTATTAATACTTTTCTTCAGTCACATAATATGTTAAAAAGACTTCTGGGGCTTCCCTGGGAAGTTCACCACAATTTATAATGTGAAGCATCGTTTCTGTGGGAAAATATTAGAGGAAATTTATTTTAAATTCACTTGCCTGAAAGGTTAAACTTCAGTTATATGGAAACTGTGCTTAACTTTTTGGAATCTCTTAACGATTTGAATTTACTGAAGTGTTGTAAGTTATAATTGTAAAAAGACAAACGTTACGATTGATTTGTGCACATATTTTATTTCCCTTTGATTAATTTGTTGATTAATGTCTTTCAGGGTTATTCAAATGCTCAGAAGAATATTCTTCTTCAGGTGGATCAGAATTGTGTTCGCAATTCTTATGATGTCTTCTCTTTACTGCGGTAAGAAACTTCTTATAGTCCTCCTGTGTTTTCTAAAGAATCTTCCTCATTTTGAGTTTGTGACATTTCAGTGTGAGGAAATGTATGGGAGCTTTAGAAGCTGTTATTCAGGCTTAGCATTTTTTAGTGAGAGCTTCATAAATTTTGTAGCTGCAGTGATTTAAGTTTATCTCTTTCACAAAGCCTTTGGAAAGCCATTTCCTTTCTCTGGACAGTGAGGGAGAGTGACTGGAAGCCCGTGATCTTAAAACAGGGACATGAGCTGTTTCCGGTCTTCTGCGCTATAAAGAGCAGCAACCAGAGGTACAAAATTAGGTTTATCAAAATCTTAACAACTACAGCATTACTGGAAAAGCCCTGCAACAGCCCTGGACATGGCTTAAGAGTTTTGACCTGCAGTTCATCTTAAAAGGATTGTGTTTGGCAAGGCAAAGGAGCTTTGCATGAATCTCATGCTCAGAGGCTTAACTGCCTCAGCTCTATATTTTCATAATGTCTAGGGTAATTTTGAAAGATTTTTAAATTTGGTTTTAATTTTCAGTGTGGTAGATCATCAAGGACATTTTCCCAGGAGGCAGGCTACCAAAATAAATGCAATTTAAAATAAAGTTAATAGTGACACTCAACCTATGTTCACCCTACTCAGACAGATGGTTCATTGAAATTTGGTTTTGGCAGTATTTCCCTAATGTTTACATAACACATCATAAATTTCAGACCGTTAGACATCCTCTATATATCTACTAGAGGAAGAATCCAGAAGGATGGATTGGGCTCTTGTCCGATTGGATGATTGTTTCTTTTATAAACATTATGAAATGGACCTTTCCTTTGCAAATCTTGAATCTTATTATACATGATGATAGAGAGTTTGGTCACATGGACTCTGTAAATTGCTCTTAAGGGACAATGATTCCAACTAAAGTAACCACACACATTTGATGACTTTTGATTCTTATCTGAGTGAAGTGCTTTCACTTTGACTTCTTAGGATACGTAACAAAATGGACAGGATTTAGTCATTGGATGGTGGAGATAGAAGGCAGGAGGTGTCAAAATAGATAACTCATATTTTTGAGCCTGTTCAGTTTGGGACTACTTTGAATTTTAAGTATTGAAAAGAGGAATGTACGGAAATAGTTTGAAATGTGAGTAAGGCACTAAAATTTCTTGATCTGTAAAATGAGTATAGATACTATTATTTTAAAGATAGTTTCCAATTATGAGGTTGTGTGGTCTTATTAGAGAAACTAATAGAATTAAAAGAAAAAGGAATGCAAAGTCAGTGAGAGGAGGAGGATTTGGGAAGGGTAAGCATCATGGAAGGCAAGAGGATAGAGATTCAAAGAGAAGAAAGCCAGTAGGGAGGCAAGTTGGTCTAATAGAGAAGGCTTTGACTAACCTCACCTCGACTTTAATTATCCCTGGTTTATCCCAATCCATCTAACCTGTGATTCTTCCAAAAGGTGGAAGCAGTGAGTTACAAATTTGTGTAATTTACAAGCATTTTCACATTTGTTATCTTAATCTCTTAGAAGCTTTTTGTGTTCAAGTCAGGGATCAGCCTTTGTTTTCAGTGTAGAAGCTGAGGCCAGGAGGGTTGGATGGTTTATTTATCTGGGGGGCACAGCAAGTAAGAGCCAGTCTGGAGGTTGGTATGGAGGTTTTCTGACAAACAGATTTTGCAGATCCTTTTCACAGTCTCTCTTACTTTGCTAGACTGGTGGTTATAAGGTGTACATAGCATAATGATGGAGAAAATTTTCTGAAAATCATGGAGCCCTCCATAAATACAAAATCATCAGGTTAATTTGGCAGTGCTCGATTATTTAACATTGATCTTGCAATGATGTGGCCCTTGGGGGTTTCGTTCTAGAGTGCCTTCCATATTCCTCAGATGAGTCCACCGTTTGGATTACCTTATTCACAGTGGCCTCGTCACCACTGTGTAAATCATTTATAGCTGGGAACAGATATACTTTTTCTGAACCAGATCAAGTGTCTGTTTATCAACCAAATTACTCAAACCCAGAGAGTTATTCTGAAACTGGAAACTTTAAATTGTACTTGTCAAAGCTAATGAGTAAAATGGAGCTTTTTCTGATAATTCTCTCAGACATTAGTAAAGAGTAACCATCATCTATCTGTTAAATCAAAAGCTCTTCTTTTCCCATGGTTTTGCCAGGATATATATAAATTGCTTGCTGGGAAATTTAATTCTGTGCTGATCAATTTTGTTCGTAGTTTTCCCTCTTTAACTCAGGCAACATTGTTCCTAGATGGAGTCATTTTCTGATGCTTTCTTGGTTTATAAAATTGTTACTTCTTGATCTGTTAATTTTATGTGAAGACACTCAGAGTGTCTGAATTCTTTACTATCACCTGACTCCACGAAAGTCTCAGTGCTATTTGGAGACAGGATTAGAACTCAGGTCTCCTGATTCTGTTTTTTGAGAGTATATTCTAGTTAATAACTTTCACTGTGTTGTTGTGCTGCTAGTGTGCATATATTTCTTCCACTTTTTATGTGTGAATGTCATGGAAAAATAGGAAATCCTGACTAAGGCAAGGCTTTTGGAGTAGCTAAGACAAGGCATTAAATCTCCTTCAGGTGGATGTGTTGTAGGAAAACAGTGACCCGAGGTTTTACTCAGATTCTTTCACCCATAGTTAAGAATTTAGGTTATTTTCAACGTCTGCAAAGTAATAGCAGCTCTTTCCGAATTTATATTCAGGGTGTGTACGGTGATTGAGTTTTTCCTTCTTGACCTTTGGAAATCCCTGGATTCTGGGTTGGTTTTCATTGAAGCAGACATTTAATTAGGAGCCCGCTTACTCATTGTTACATTTAATTTAGGATGTTCACCACAAGGTGTCAGTGTTGCATTGGCATTTGAAATTTCATTTATTTTTAAAGTTTTGAAGTAAGAAAAGTAGGGTTATACATTAAAACTGAGCATTTATTTTTAGAAGTTGCCTTTTTTCTCTCAGTTATTCCTTCTAGGTTAAGGAGTGTCTGCATTTATTAGATTTCTTTCTCCATTGGGTTCTCTTGCTTTTTTTTGTCCTCCTGGTGATAGGCAGTTCTTGAAAGATGATAAAGAGAGGAGGAGTGACGCGGTCAGCTGTGCAGTCCAGAGTTCTGACCGTGGCAACAGTGTGGGGTTGGCCTGAGGGATGAGGCTGGAGCGAGGACACGTCTGTAATCCTCCCTCTTCTCTGAGATGGGAAGATTATTTTTGGTGTTTAAAAACTCATTTTTTTTCCCTTACATGCTTCCTCAAAAGCGTAGCTCCATTGTAGCGAGAGATGTGAGGATAATTCTGGTTTTCTTCTAGCGTAGTTTTTATTGTTTTTTTTTTTCCTTCCCCTCCTACTTTTGCCAGTTTAATAAGTGGAAGTGTGGTGGAGAAGCCGTAAGCCCTCCGTTTGGGTTCCAGTCCTGAAACTGCCGCATGCCTGTAACGGGATGCAAGACTTTGGGCCGGTTACTAACTTTGGTGTGCCTCAAACTACTCTTGTAAAATGGGGACACTGTTTGGCTCATGGGAAGATTACAAGAATTAAATAAAATAAAATACTTGAAACATCCTAGGACAGTTACTGGCATATCGTAAACATTCAATAAATAATAGTTTTCCTTTTCCCTTTACTTGCCCCATCTTGGAGTTAGCTTTCTCCTCTATGATAGTGTTCCTTTTTTGTGTCACCACTAGCTTTTCCAATTTTCAGCATTAATTTCCCTTTCTCTTCTTGCCAGTCTAATGTCTACCACCTCTGCTTTTAGAATCTTTTATTAGTCCTAAACAATCATGATAAAAATTGTTTAACGTGTGCGTGACTTTTCTCCCTAATGATGTCGAAAACTTGGAGGAGGGGATTATTTCAATGGCTATATTTTCTCCTCTTTTTCTATCTTATTAGCAATTCTTGGTTATGTTGGAGTTCCTGTGGATCCTGTTCTGATCCTAGAGCCCTGGGTCCTGTGGGTCCTAGGACTCTTCTGCATTACTCTTTCTGAGTACTCTCTTCTATTACCACAGCTTTTTTTTTTTTTTTTTTTTTGAGGAAGATTAGCCCTGAGCTAACTACTGCCAATCCTTCTCTTTTGGCTGGGGAAGACTGGCCCTAAGCTAATATCCATGCCCATCTTCCTCTACTTTATACGTGGGACGCCTACCACAGCATGGCTTTTGCCAAGCGGTGCCATGTCTGCACCCAGGATCTGAACCGACGAACCCCAGGCCACCGAGAAGCGGAACGTCCGAACTTATCCACTGCGCCATTGGGCCGGCCCCTATTACCACAGCTTTAATGAACATATCCACATGTTAATAACTCTCAAATCTATATCTCTAGTTTCTACCTCTCTTTTGAATTTCTGATCTGTATTTCCCAATGATCATTAGACATTTATACTTTCATGTTCTGGAGGAACCTCAACCCTAACATGTCCAGAGCTACACTCATCGGCTTAATCCTCCTCTTCCTTTCCTTTTCCCTGGTTTGTCTGATAATATTATCGTCATCTCAGGCATCCAAGCGAACATACCCCTCTTTTTTCCTGGACTATTTCCTGACTCCTAACTAGTCTCCCTACTTTCAGTTTTTCCTTCAAGCAATTAATAGCTGTTACTTATTGAGCACTTACTTTGTGCCAGGAACTATTCTAAGTGCTTTACGTTAATCAGCTCTATTAATTCCGACAACAACCCTCTATGGTAAGAACTATACCTGCTCCTATTTATAGATGAAGAAACTGAGGCACGAACGGTCAAGTTACTTGCCCAAGGTCACACAACTAGTTCATGTTATCCTGTCTTCAAACCCAGAGTCTAGTTCCCCAGCCCATATTCTTCTTTTTTTTAAAGATTGGCACCTGAGCTAACAACTGTTGCCAATCTTTTTTTTCTGCTTCATCTCCCCCAAATTCCCCCAGTACATAGTTGTATATTTTAGTTGTGAGTGCCTCCAGTTGTGGCATGTGGGACGCTGCCCCAGCACAGCCCGACGAGCGGTGCCACGTCTGCGCCCAGGATCCGAACCAGCAAAACCTTGGGCCGCTGAAGTGGAGCGCGTGAACTTAACCACTGGGCCACGGGGCTGGCCCCCCCAGCCCATATTCTTAACCAGTGTATTTTACTGTTTTATAGTCTTTTACGTTGCTTTAGTACAGTTCGTCTTTCACATTGCTGCCAGAGTGACCTTTTGTCTTGTTGCTTATTAGGCTTAGAAATCTTTGAGCCATCACATATGGAATCAAGTCCACACTTCTTTTTTTTAAAGATTTTATTTTTCCTTTGTTTCCCCAAAGCCCCCCAGTACATAGTTGTGCACTTTTAGTTGTGGGTCCCTCCAGCTGTGGCACGCAGGACGCCACCCCAGCATGGCCTGATGAGCAGTGCTATGTCCGCGCCCAGGATTCGAACTGGCCAAACCCTGGGCCACCGAAGCGGAGCGCGTGAACTTAGCCACTTGGCCACAGGGCCAGCCCCAAGTCCACACTTGTTAATATGGTATTCAAAGGACGTTGTTATAAACACTGCAGGGACTTGTGCTTTTGTTTCACTTCCTACTACCACTGCCTGTGCGGTTAATAGTAGGGTTTACTGAGCTCTTCCTGTGTTACAATTAGTTCTTCATTGTCCAATTCTCTCTCCTCTCAGCACCTCCAGACGGAGAGCTCTGTTAGGCAAGAATTCTTGTGTTATCGATCTTTGTATTAGCCCTATCACAGTGCGTATCATATATACTAATCAGATAAAAATGCTGCTTTATTGATCAAATTGAACTGTTTGTCGGGTTACAAAGCACTAGAGTTCTATTGTTCCTCTTACTGGTTTGCATCTGGCAAAACGAGAGTTGTAAAAAGTTTCTAGGCTATTATCTAGAAAGTGTTGAAAATGCAATTGGATCTCTAAATCTTCAGCTGCCTCTTTTCTTTCTGTCGATACCCTCCACGTAACATCTGGTGAGATTTCAGGATTTTGTGCCCTTTATTCTCACTCCTTATGTAGATTTTTCTGGAAGATCTTTATCTGGCTGCCTGAAGGCAAATTGCTCCCCCCGCCAACTTTCATAGAAAATGCTTTATCCTATAAAATTTAAAAGGGAAATGCTTACATTGAATCAATTATTCTTAGGATAATGTTTAGAGAACAGAGGGGATAAGATACAGAAGTGCATACCTGTCTGTGGAGTTTGGGACGTGATAACCAGCTCTTGGGTTTTGGGGAGAGCTCTCCCTCTCCCCACCTGATGATCTCTCCCTAGGGAGTAACTGCAGGTAAACGGTGTATGGCTGAGAAGCCAGCTCTAGCAAAAGATGTCGTAATATTTACGTACTAAAACATATTCCTTTGTGTTCATTGTAGAGACTACCGTCTGACCTGGTATCTGTGTGCACATTTTTAATAACCAGAAGGGGAATTGGGACGATTAGGTTGAGGCGGACAGACACACTGACAGCAGGGAGGAGTGAAAGCTGGTCGTTTGCTGTTTGCTCTTTGATTCTGGAATACAGCTGAGTGAGAAGTCATATTAGCTACCCTCCTGCCTTTATAGTCGCTATGTTTGGATTCATAAACAGCTCACTGTCACTGCTCCACATAAAAGAAGGACAGGGGAGAAATAGTCCTACTGTAAAGAAGGACAAACTAAGTGAAAAAGCATAGCCAGCTTACCTCTTGTATGTCTGAGCAGCAGTCCTTTACCCGAGCTCAGCTCCGTGTTGCCATTCATAACTGAAGTGAGTGATGGGAATTGTCGAGTGCACTAGGTTAGTTTTCACTAATGCTATTTGCATTTAACAGATGAGGAAACTGAGGCTTAGGAAGGTGAAGAGACTTGCCAGGCACCACAGGACGAATGAGTGTTAAAGCAGGTTTGAATAAAGGTCTGCCAGGTTCCTGTGTGGGAGCTTTTTTCCTTTATGCCATTTTGATGCCAAATCATCAGTAAAATATAATGTGATTATTAGAGCCTATGTGGGAAAGCAGGGGGATGTGATAAGTTTTAGAAAGGTTTTCAGTCAAAATTTAAAATGAGAAAATTTTGGTATTTAATGTAAGTTTTGATTTAACAAAATTGGTATTGGTGTGTAATAGCACATTTTATTCTTATTCATCTTTCTCTCTACACACACGTGTCTACATACATGTAAAGACACATATATAAACATATGTTTACAAAAATAGAATTTTATCAAAATACTGGAGTAATTTTCGGTGCAGGTGTTGTTTTCTTCTTTTGACTTTTAGGCTTGTCTTCTTCCTTGAACCCTTCTCTCCCACAACTCTGCCAAAAAACCACCAGCTCTAGACTGTTTGTGTCCCCTCCAGATCCATACGTTGAAACCTAATCCCCAGTGTGATGGTGTTTGGAGGTGGGGCCTTTGGGAGGTGAGCAGGCCCTGAGGGCGGCTCCCTCAAGAATGGGATTAGTGCCCTTATAAAGGAAGCCCAGGCAGATCCCTGCCCCTCCCACCATGTCAGGGTATAGTGAAAAGACAGCTGTCTGTGAACCAGGGTACGGGCTCTCACCGACCCCGACCGTGCTGGGGCCTTGACTTACTTCCAGGACTGTGAGAAACAAATTTCTGTTGTTTGTGAGACACCCAGTCTATGGTATTTTGTTATAGCAGCCTGAGGTAAAATGCTTCCCAAACACAGAACACACGTCCACGTGACCCCTAGGCACTCATTCATCCATGTTCAATATCTGATGTGTATCTGTCTGTTTTTCCCATGGTCTCTAAGTATATGTCATGGATATCACTATATACATATATTCATATATGTGTGTGTGTATATTAAGAGTTTTAATTGCTGTTTTACAAAATTGGAGTGAATATTATATACCTAACTCTACATCTTGCTTTTCTTGTGCAATATTTAATGTACAGATCTTTTCAATTCACTCTTTTAATGGTTTCCTAATAGTTCGTGGTGAGCGTGTACCATATTTTTCAACCATTACCCTATTTACTCTGACTTTGGTGTTTTTGTTTGTTTTGCCAGTAGGCGCAATACTGCAGTAAATATTTATATACATACATATCCTTATATTTATCATGTGTTTATTTCTGTGGATTAAATTTTTAGGAGTAAGATTTATGAGTCAAAGGGTATGTATAATTTTAGTTTTAAGAGATATCAGTTGTTTTCCCAAAGCGCACAAATAAGATGTGGTGTTACTTCTCACCCTGCGTCCCTGCTGGCAGTGTGCATCAGCGTTGTTTTGTGATTGTTTTATTAATCTGATGACTGTGACGCCTCAGTTTCTTTGCTTTTCATTAGCCTCACTGCGAGTGCTCAGTTTGAGCTGCAAGTGAAAGTGAACATCTTTTTCTGAGTTTCTTGGCCATTTAGTGTATTCTTCTGTGAATTTGCCTATTCGTCTGCTTTATCTATTTTTTTATTGAGTTTCTTGGATTTTTTTCATAAATTTTTAATAATCCTTGGTATTTTTTCCAAATCTATCAATTACGTCTTGACTTAGTGTACCTTATACAAGAAGTTTATATTTGTTATATTGTATAACTCTTTTTTCTTTTGTATATTCTGGGCACTCTGTCTTGGTTGAAGAGATCTCTCTTATACCTTGGTTGTACATATATTTTCTAAGTTTCCTTTTGAGGTTTATATTATTTTACTTTTTAAATTAAATCTTTAATACATTTGGAATTATTCTTAAATACATTGTGTAGATATTCCATATATGGTGAGGTAGAGATTAATTTTTTTCACAGATGAATATCCAGTTGTGCTAGTAACTTCCTCTTCCTGTTGAATTTAAATACTACCTTGTCATATGTCATATGTTAAAAGCTCATATTGGGGCCCGGTGGTGCAGCGGTTAAGTGTGCATGGTCTGCTTCGGCAGCCCGGGGTTCACCAGTTCGGATCCTGGGTGGGGACATGGCACTGCTTGTCAAGCCATGTTGTGGTAGGCGTCCTACATATAAAGTAGAGGAAGATGGGCACGGATGTTAGCGCAGGGTCAGTCTTCCTCAGCAAAAAGAGGAGGATTGGCAACAGATGTTAGCTCAGGGCTAATCTTCCTCAAAAAAAAAAAAAACAGTATTAAAAAAAAAAGCTCATATATCCTGGGATCCATTTCTGGATTCTCTCTTTTTTTCCTGATCTTTTTGTCTATTTCTTTGCAAATTTCAGATTGACTTAATTACAGTGGTGTTTTGGTATGTTCTAATATCAAGTAAGACAAGGCCCCCTCTTGCTACTGTTTTCATATTTTTTTTGGCTATTCACAGAACTTTATCTTTCATATGAACTTTAAGGTTATTTTATCCTATTCTGAGGGAAAAAAGGCTTTATTGGAATTCTAATGGGAACTTTTGTATTCATTGACTTTTTATATTTTGGGAGAGCTGTCATTTTTATGATGTTAGCATTCCCATCCAAGATATGGTATGTCTTATATTTGTTCACATTTTATTTTATTCCTTCAATAAGATTTTATAAAAGTTCTCTTCATATGGTCATGTGCCTTTCCATTAAAATTGTTCTTAAGTATAGTTTTTACACTATTTTGTGTAACGTATATTTTCCATTTCCATTATGTGCTTATTACTGTTATAGGGGAAAGCTATAATTTTAAGAAAATCTTATATTCAGACTATATCAAATTATTTTTGTTGTTTTTTAAGGAAAGCTCTCTTTGATTTTCTTGTCATGCACTCATTATCATCAATAAAAAGGGTAGGTTTATCTGTTCCCTTCCAATTTTTATACATATTTTCTAGCCTTACAGTTTATATATATCACGATATATATATCTATCATTTTTACAGTAAAAAAGGTTTACTGAATTTACTAAACCTTTTAGAACTTTCAAAATAATGTTGAAAAGTAGTGGGCATAGTGAGCATTCTAGTCCAATTCTTATTTTAATCGAAAATGTTCAGGGGCCGGCCCTGTGGCCCAGTGGTTAAGATCGTGCGCTCCGCTTTGGTGGCCCAGGGTTTCTCTGATTCGGATCCTGGGTGCGGACATGGCACCACTCATCAGGCCACATTGAGGTGGCATCCCACATGCCACAACTAGATGGACCCACAACTAAAATATATAACTATTTACTGGGGGGATTTTGGGAGAAAAAGCAGAAAGAAAAAAAGGAAGATTGGCAACAGTTGTTAGCTCAGGTGCCAATCTTTAAAGAAAAAAAAGTGTTCAGCATTTTGCTGTTGAGAGTATTTTCTGTTAATTTAGAAAATAAATAGCTCTTCCTATAAATTTAACTTCTCAATTTTTTGTTTTTGTTTTGGTGAGGGAGATTGGCCCTGAGCTCACATCTGTTGCCAATCTTCCTCTTTTTTCTTTTTTCTCCCCAAAGCCCCAGTACATAGTTGTATATCCTAATTGTAGGTCATTCTAATTCTTCTGTGTGGGATGCCACCTCAGCATGGCTTGATGTGCAGGTCTGTGGCCAGGATCTGAACTGGTGAACCTGGGCTGCCAAAGTGGAGTGCATGAACTTAACCACTTGGCCACGGGGCTGGCCCCTTTAACTTTTTTCTTAGGAATGGATGCTAAATTTTTGGAAATGCCTTTCCACGTTTATTAACATTATATATTTTTCTCCCTTTAATTTATAGTTGCAATAAGGTGTGTATATTTCCTGATACTTTACTGCATTACTAATTATTTATAGGTTATTCTTTTAGATTTTTTTTTAAAGATTGGCACCTGAGCTAACATCTGTTGCCAATCTTCTTTTTTTCCAAAAAAAAAAATTCTTCTCCCAAAGCCCCCCAGTACATAGTTGCATATTCCAGTTGTAGGTCCTTCTAGTTCTACTATGTGGGACGCCACCTCAGTGTGGCCTGATGAGCAGTGCTAGGTCCACGCCCAGGATCCGAACCCACAAAACTCCGGGCTGCTGAAGCGGAACACGTGAACTTAACCACTTGGCCACGGGGCCAGCCCCAGGTTATTCTTTTAGTCACTACTATAAGTGAGATTGGTATACAGTATTCGTGGTAGTAATAGTAGGGATTTTTTGAGGGGGGAGGGTGGGGTAGGTAATCACGTTTTCTAAGATTGTAAAATTGGGAAGCTTTTCATCTTTTTCTATGACCCTAATCTATAAAATGATAAGAACAGCATGTATCTCATTGGGTAGTTTGGAGGATTAAATGAATTAACATGAAATGCTTAGTCCAGTGCCTGAGTATGGGTAGCACTGTATGTGATGGCTATTAGCTGAAACACATTAAGTAATTTGGGGAATTTTCAGTTCTTTAAAGTTTTGTTAGAATTTGGCTATTAAATCATCTAGTTCAGATGCCTTCTGTAATGATAAATCTGACTCTCCTACCTTTAGTACTATTTGCTCTGTCCGTTTTTCCTACTTCTTCATGGTTTATTCTTGGCAATTTATTTTTTGCCCAGAAGCCATTTATTTTCTCTAGATTTTTAAATTTATTGCTGAAACAGTGCATATAGTTTGTTTTATAATTCTCTTAATCATTTCAATAATTTAGAGCACATTTTCTAATAAAGCCCAGAAACTAGTATTTCAGTTAGAAATATTGTTATACTATGAACTCTTTTTGGACTGGATACTTTCTGGCGTTAAAGTTATAATACTTTTTTTGTGTGAGCTAAAACAAAATATTTGAGATCCTTTTTGCCTTTAAAATTTTTCTCAGAATGAGAATGGAGAACATAAACAACATAAGTTTAGGGAATTTATATCTCTAGTTTACAATTTTGTCCCCAGCATATAGCACTAATCTGGCTCAGGATAGATAACTCAGTTAATATTTGTTAATGGATATTTGTTAAATGGATAAGTGATTGAATTAATGAATGAATGGATGAAATGCAGTTCAGTTGTATAATAACTGAATTACAAGTAGGTTTTTGGAGGACTTTTTTTTTTTTTTTCTGAGGAAGATTAGCCCTGTGAGCCCTGAGCTAACATCTGTCACGAATCTTCCTCTTTTTTTTGTGTGAGGAAGATTAGCTGTGAACCAACATCCGTGCGGGGCTTCCTCTACTTTATATGTGGGATGCTACCACAGCATGGCTGAGGAGTGGTGTAGGTCTGTGCCCAGGATCCGAACCCATGAACCTGGGCTGCTGAAGCAGAATGTGCTGAACTTAACCACCGCACCACCGGGCAGGCCCCTGGAGGAATTTTTAAATGGTAGATCTTTAATCACCTTTCCAAAGATAATTAATACTAACCTGGGATATGTTCTCCCACAATTATAGTAAGTTTTGAATATAAAGTATTGGAGTACTTAATTTTAAGCAAAGCACTTGCTAATGAAAGTCCTGTAGAGGCATCGTGTGGTAAATTAACTCCAGTTTGTTAAATGAGTTAACCAGTAGTCGTGACTTGCTCGTAGATCTCATAGTCCTTAACTAAAACCTTTTGTAGGCTGTTCATGCTGCTATGTCTCTTTTCTCTTGCGTGCTGAATGTTCGACAGGGAGTGGAAACTCAACAGTGGATAAATTAAATGAGCCCTCCTCAAAGCAGCGTTCAGAGCTCCTGGCTCAGAGCAGTAGTCAGTTTTCAGATGTTGTTGGAACGGTGAAAGAAGTGTGTAAAATCAGTGTAAAGAGGTAAAGAGCATCCTTTGAGGGCAGTAAGTTATGAGTAGTCTTCTGCCCAAGAGATGTTCTCGGTCCCCGCCCCTGTCCTTCAGCTCTGGCTTGAATTCACAGGGTCGCTTTACTGAGGCTGCTCTGTTTAAGATGTCACTGCAAATTAAGGCTTTACTCTCACACCCCTCGTAGCTGCCTTGTAACTTCTACATTCCCACTGGTGCCAGGCATGTTCCAAGGCAGCTGTCCAACGTTTAGTGATTTCACCCTAATGTCTCTGCCAGTAAAAATAACCAGTTACCATTAAACACCTACCCCACCCATAACTTGATTTTTACTTGCTGTTTTATTAAGAGAACTTATCAGAGATTTTAGGAGAATTAATACATTGTGCTCTTCAGGGTATCATCTGGCCCTTGGAGTAACCTTTATGCTAAAAGTGGGATGTTTTACCTTTGAAGAGAATCTGAGACTCAACGTGTTTATCTGTTGAGCAGAGTGGACATTGTGATAACCTCATTCCTACAGTTGATTCTTTATGACTGGAAGTGTTCTATTAACATGAGAAGCCAGATTCTTACTTTGGGGACTTATATTCTAGTAGGCCAGATTAACAGACACAGCAAGCAAGGAGTCTTACATTCTTTGAGAAGTTAATAATAATTTCTAAATATTTTCTTGGTATTTTAGGAATAAGTCATAATCCCATCCTTTTCTATGCCTACACAGGTGGTAGGGAAATAAAGTAATATTTGAGTATCTAAAATATGAAAGGCGCTTAAATGCTAAAACTTAGCATGCCTATTTTCATAATATTCACAATACCATGCTACTATTATAATGCTATTCTACTGGTAAGCACATTGCAGCTTGGAAAATTTGAGCTAGGTTGTTATTCAGAAGCTGGATCTTTCCAATGGCAAAGGCCTTTCCAATATATTCCTCCATCTCATGTGGAAGAATTCCCTGTGACCTTCCTTTCTCTCCTTGAGACTGCCTAACAGCACCCGTACCCCTTCCAGTGAAATGTCTTTGGTGGTGCACCTGACTGTAAAATGGGGAGGCGTTTCTTAGAGAGTCTTGTGGCACTTGCACAATGGAGGCATTCAGAATAGGCTTTCCCAGAGCCGTCCATAGTATGCTTAACATACTCTTCACCTCTCCACCTCTCCGTGCTGGGAGGGTTAACCAAAGCCTATAGGTTTGCTGTTGAGGAGTGTCTCTATAACTGTGTGACCACAGGGTTCTTTTACTTCTTTTCCCTCAGTATGGTAAGTGTGAAGTGATTAGACACAATGATTCTTCCTTAGTTGGCATCTCTGTTTTCTAGCTCCCATCCCCTAAATTCTGACTCGGCAAGAAGCACACTAACACCATAGAGGCAAAGGGACTTTTCCATGGTAGCACTGATTTTCCTGTCTCAGAGATTCCTTGACTCTAGTGACAGAATCAGATGTGGACCTTGGAGTAGAGCTGGCTTTAAATAGTTTATGAGAACATGTTGAGATTTAAAGTTATGAAAAATTCACTGTAAGCCAAGAAATCGACTCAATGGCTTTCAAAAAGGAGCTAAGGTTATCTTATGTTGCAGTAATTAAAATGTACTGTCCAGATCAAGGGAAGTAATAGTCTTCTGGACTTTGTGTTCATTAGATCATATTTGGAATATCCTGTGTAAGCCCCAGTTTACTTTGATGAGAAGGAGCCAGAGGAGGTGGCCAGGGTGATGAGGGGATTGAAAAGAGTCCTATGAAAGGAGTGAGGAATAAAGGATGTTTAGCTTGGAGAAGAGAGGACTTCGGGAATATGGTTGCTGTCTTTAAACTAAAGAGTTATTTAATTAATTTGGCAAACAGTTATTGAGTAATAATAGTAAAATAGACACATTTATTGAATATGCATTGTCAGGTAAATCCTTTCCATGCTTTATCTCGTTTAATCCTCAAAGCAAACCTATGAGATTGATGCTATTTTTTGTTATCCCTGTTTTGCTAATAAGGAAACAGATCCAGAAAAGGGAATTGACTTGCCTAAGGTTGCCTTGTGACAGAGCCAGCCGGATTTTCTGACACTTTTTTCCTTTCTTCTATGCTGCCACCTATATTCTTGAGGCTTTGGGCTTTTTCTGAAGGGATGTAATTTGGAAGAGAAAAAGTATATAGGCGTATTGTTCCTCTGGGTAGAATAATGATAGCGCTAAGTGGGACAGAGAGTACTGAGGATGGTAGGATGAGTTATTTTAGATAGGGTGGTCAGGGAAGACCTCACTGAGAAGAAAAGATTTGAACAAAGACTTGAAGAAGATAAGGCAGCAAGTTGTGTGGGTATCTGTGGAAAGAACATTGCAGAGAGCGGAAATAGCCGGTATAAAAGCCCTGAGGTGGGAGTGAGGCTGGTTGTTGCAAGGACAGCTAAGAGGTCAGTCTAGCTTGAGCAGAGTGAGCAAAGTTGGCAGAGCTCAGATCTTGTAGAGTTTTAGTTTTTTTCTCAGCATAATGGGAAGATGTTGAGGGTTTGAGCAAGGGAGTGTGGTGATGCGATTTTTATTTGAAGAAAATGACTCTGGCATGGAGAATAGATGAGTGGGGTGGGGAGAGTGGCAGGAGCGAGCTTAGTTAAGAGACTATTGTAGCATCCAGGCAAGAGATGAGAGTGATCACGCTGGTCTGGTAGCAGCTGAAGTAAATGAAGAGAAGTGGTTATATTCCTGACATATTTTGAAGTTGGAGCTAACCAGACTTGGTGATGGATTAGACCTGGGGTATGAGAGAAATTGGAGTTAAGGATATTTGGTCTGAGCAACTAGGGGAATTGTGGTGGTATATATGAAAATAAGTGGTGTGAGATTCCTGAGGGAAGGGGGAGCAGGTAATGAGGAATTGAGAGTGTATTTGCGACATGTTAGGTTTGGGTGAGATGTGCATTAGTTATGAAAGTGGAGGTTCTGAGAAGGCAGTGGGATATGCAGTTTTGATCTCAGGGGCCAATTGGTGCCAGAGATAGGAATTTGGGAATTGTATCAGTCAAGATTCAGTGTAGGAAACATAAACCACTCTAGATATTTTCATCAGGAAGAGATTTAATGCAGAGAATTGGGTATTTATAGAATGATAAGAGGGCTGGAGGAGTAGAGTTGGAGGGTTGCTGCTAGGCTTCAGGGACACACTACCACTCGGCTTCAAGGTCAACCCACCACAGCTGTGATCCAGTGATCGTGAAACTGCTGCTGGTGAAATAGCCGTTCCACACCCACCAGACACCTGAATGAGAAAACTGGGTCCTGCAGGAACTCCTATGGGAGAGAGCTTGTCACTGCTACTGGAAGAGTGGCCTCCACCCGTTCCACCTTCCAGACTTTGCTCGAGGTTCTCCAACATTTAAGAAGAGGAGGATGTAGCAGAGGACAAGGGCAGCTCATGAGGTCAGGGTAAATCTGGGACAACATGGTGTCCCAGAGCCAAAGTAAGTTATTGTCAAGAGAATGATCAACTGAATCAAATGGTGTTGATCGGTTGAGTAAGATGAGGGCTGAGAGTTGAACGCTGAATTGAGCAACTTGGAGCTCACTGGTGACATTTACGAGAGCACTTTTGGTGGCGGTGTAGGACCAGGTTAAGGAGATAATCGGAGTGAGGAAATGAAGACAAGAAATCTAGACTACTCTTGTGAAATTTTTCTGTACAGAGGAGGAGCAGGGAAATGGTACTAAAGCTGGAGAGAAATGGAGGGTCAGGTTAGCGTGGTCACGTGCTGAAGGAAAGTTTGTAGATGCATGAGAAAGAGAGGGTCTAGTAGCAGGCACAGAAACCTTTGATAAGGGAAAGACGGGGAATCCACTGTACGAGTGGCCTGAGGAAGAAGGGCTGCACCTGTGGGGAACGCAGAGTACGTGGGTACGTATACAGAATCACATGGTAGACTTGGTAATAGGAGAATGCGTAAGTTGTCCTCTCACTGCTTCTGTCCTTCAGGAGGGTCCTCAGCCAGGTAGAAGGAAGGTGGAAGGAATGCATAAGGATTGAAGAGAAAAGAGAAGGTTTAAAATGGTCATCTTAGAGAATGAGAGAGTGAATTAACTAGACGCGTTAGTTCTGACTTTAGCCTGCATCAGAATCAGCTGGAGGGCTTGTTATAACACTGATTGTTGTGCCCCGCCCCCAAGGTTCCTGATCCCTTAGGTCTGAGGTGAGGCTGGGGAATTTACATTTGTAGCTCTCCCAGGTGAACCTGATGCTTCTGGTCCAGGGACCATACTTTGGTTATAAATTTAATGGAGGCCATTCAGCATGCTGAGTGTATTTCTCCAGCTGTCTTCAGCCACTTGGGTGCAAAGGTGAAGAAGGCAATGAGTTGAATTTAACCAGGAAAGGGTTTTGCTAGGTGAATTCAAGGGGAAGAAGAGAGGGCCATAGGAGTGATTTATAACGATGGACCATAGAATCTAAGCTGGATAAGGAGAGAAGTGAGGACATGAAGGAAGTGGTGGTCAGTGGAAAAGTGGTAGGCTTAATGGATTGGAAGTTCTGGTGGTGAGAGTGAATTGTTGGAGTGAAGGGATCTGGAAATATGGAGTGTAGTGTGGTGATTAGAGGTTGGGATGCTTGAAATTGAGGTTTTAAAGCTGCTGCAGTTATTAATTATGATTTGAAGTAAGAGAATCAATGGCTGAACTGAGTGGAGGTCAAGAATCTGAGAGGTTGAGTATTGGATGGATCTTTTATGTTGGTGTAGAAGTCATCAAGAACAATGGCAGGAGTAGTGATGGAGAGAAAGATGGTGTCAGGTGCTAAAATCTTTAATTGCTAACCTGGAATGGGAGGACCGTAGATAGCAGCAAGAAGGGGAAGTGGCATAATCAGTGTGTGCATTAAAGGGACGAAGGCTTTTTAGGGAGAGCAGCAGTTTGAAGCAGCAGTGGGTTGCAAGGAAGACATCTGCTTCATCTCCAAGCTCAGTGTTAGGGTGTAGGTGGAAACACATGAGCCCCACTTGACTCATACATGATCTTGTTTCTCACAACAGCCCTGTAACAGTAGGTATTATTATCCCCATTTTTACGGATGAGAAAACCGAGGCTTAAAATAACTGGCCTGACAGTCATAGCTTGTGAATATTGGAGGTGGCATCATGTGAGTCCAGTGGAAGCCAAAGGAAGGCAGATGTTGACTTGATGTGAGAAGGTACTTTTTAGCAGTTAGAGGTGGCACCAACGGAAGTGTCCTTTGGAGGAGAGAGTGAGCTCCCTCTCGCTGGAGTGGATGTCTGCCTGCTGTTGTTGCCACTGCAAACAAATTTAATTACGGAATGGTATAAGGAGAAAGCCAATTTATAGTAAGGAGGAAGGGAATTGATATTCATTAGCTCTTGGAGGAGGGGCAAGGGAGAGAGAGAGCCGGATTCAATTATCTCTAAGATAAGAGTCTGTGATTATGTGGTAGTTGCACAACATTGTGAGTGCATATATGTCACTGAATTGTACACTTTAAAATGGTCAATTGCATGTCATGTGACTTTCACTTCAGTTTAAAAACATCTATGATTAAACTGATTATTTCCATTTCATTTTGCTGGCAATTCATCATCCTACAAGATTTCACATATGAGGCACTTTGGGTACAAAAATGTGGAAAGGTACTTGTTGCCTTCATGGAACTTAGAGTTTGGGTAGGTGTGTATATGCGTATGCATATGAAGAGATAACTGGTCACACAAGGTGGTGACTCGTAAGTGTCCCCAAAGTGGTGTAAATCATTGCTGTTGGTCGAACTTCCTAGGAGGAAGAGCTCACTTGGGTCTCACTACCTCTTCTTACCTCAGTGTATGTGTCACACAACATCTTCTCAGATGTCCTGCTTTTTCTCAGTGTTAGAATGGGAGGCAGCCCGCTTTGCTCAGTTTTCAAACTCTTCAAGCTTGAACTGTGACATCAGTTCAAAAATTTGTGGAGGAGGATCAAGTTGATATTTTTACAGAGAATCTTGTCACCTAATCCCTGGGGAAAGGACTCAGTGGCAGAAATACAGGGTTGTTGGTCTTGCAGGGATGGCTGTGTTTTTGTTAGGCTTGATTGCAATCTGGCAGGATCTTTTTGAAAATATATTCTTTGTTTAAATAAAGAGGACTATTTGTTCAGGTTTCGTTGGGTAATTTCTGTGAGTATTTTAGGTATTGATTTTTCACAGTGGTGTTATAAACATCCTGAGTCTGATGTTATGAAAAATCAGCTGGTCTTTATTTTGTTTTCATTTTTGAAAATATCTGTTCTTACTTTACGAAATGTTTTACAGAAACATTGTAAGATAGTACAGAGAGTTCCCATGTACCCTGTGTACCGTTTCCCCTATTCGTAGTCTCTCTCCTCAGTATGGTTGAGTAGGAAAAATAGTCCTCCTCCTGTTTTTCTGCTTTACTCCCACACTGCCTCACTCACATACTTCTCACGCCAGCCGTGGGGGGATTGCCCACATTGCCCACACCAAGCAATTTCGTGACGCGAGCTGAGTGCCTTACAATTTAACTCAATTCTGACACTGTCTACTTGGGAGTTAGTGTCGGATCCTACAGGTTAAGGGCTCAGTCCCACAAGACTGCCCTCCACTTCAGACACCAGTCTCTAGTCCAGGTTGTCACCTGTGCTTCTGGCCTGTAAATTGGAGGTTTCTACAGCCTCCTCCTTGGGTTCAGTCAAATTGCTAGAGTGGCTCACCAGACTTAGGAAAACAGTTTACTGTTTACTAATTTATCATAAAAGAATCTGGTAAGGGATGCAGATGACTGTCCAGATGGAATGGAGGCAGAAAGCAAGGTATATGGGAAGGGGTGCAAAGAGTGCCTGCTCTTTCCTGGAGTGCCCCTCTCCCAGCACCTCCACATGTACAGCTAGCCAGCTCTCTGAACTCCATTTTATTGGGATTTTTATGGAGACTTAATTACATAGTTATGATCAATTATTAATTCAATTTCTAGCACCTCTCCCCTCTCTGGAGAATGGGGGATAGAGCTGAAAATTCCAAGCTTCTAATCATGGCTTGCTCTTTCTCCTGACTGTCCCCCATCTAGGAGCCCACCAGGAGTCACCTCATTAGAACAAAAGACACTGCTATCACTGGGGAAATTCCAAGGGATTTAGGAACTCTGTGTTAGGAACCAGGGTCAGAGACCAAATATTAGAACAAAAGATGCTCCTAGCGCTTTTTATCATTTAGGAAATTACAGGGGTCTTAGGAGCCTGTGCTAGGAACTAGGGGCAGAAACCAATACACACATTTTCTACTATCTCACAGTGGTACATTTGTTGTTACTAGTGAACCAATATTGGTATATTATTATTAACTGAAGTCCATATTTTGTTCAGATTTCCTCTTCCGGGGTCTGTTCTGGTTGCCATATTACATTTAGTCATCATGTCTCCTGAGATTCCTTTTCGCTGTCATAGTTTCTCAGGCTTGTAGTCGATGATCTTGATAGTTTTGAGGATTACTGATCAGGTATTTTGTACAGTGTCCCTCTGTTGAGATGTCTAATGTTTTTCTTGTTATTAGATTGGGTTTATGGGTTTTCTAACATTTTTGATGATCAAACAGTTATGATAATATGATTGTGAGAATGTGTATGGAAACTAACAGTTGGGAATTTTACTGTATGTTACTCATATGCTCATGGAGCGTGCAGTGTGATACACTTTGCAGATGAAAATTTTAGGATGAATTAGGTGCAAGGGTTTAGTAATCCAGTAATCTAAGAAAAGAATGCTGCTCAATCCTTTGAAATAAAATGTCACTAGCAACAGATCTTTACTGAGAACCTGTCATTAGTAGGGCCTTGTGCTACTCCGCCAGTCGCTCCGCTCCCGGTCAGCTCCAGCAGAGCTGTGCACAGAGTGAACAGCAGCAGAAGTAAGGTCAGTGCGCTGCCCTGGGAGTGGGTGCCCGAAGGGCAGCTCTCTGGCGCAGGGCTGCGTGAAAGCCCGCGGTGTAGGCCCAAGGGAGCCTCCTGACTTACCCCACGTCTCAGTCTCGGCCTTCGCGTGCTCAGTCGGGTCTTCATTTTGGGGTGGAGAGAAAGGAATCACCTTGACATCTTCTCTTAGAGAACTTTCCATGGTGATGTCATTGCTTGTGGAATTACTCTGCTTCCCTCAATACATCGTAACCTTTGTGGGGCGGGGAGGCTGGTTTACCCTGCTCACTATTATAGCCTCTGCTGCTTGGCCTCTCCCCCAGCACATGGTAAGCGATAAATTAATCAAGAATGAACGCGAGCTTGTCAGGCCATGCAAGGAGCAGCAGATTACGCCAGGTAACGGCCTGTGGAAAGGTGGAGAATGCTTGCCTGACACGTTCAGTAAATTCTTCCAGATGTGGATCACGTTCCTCTGCTCTAGGAAGCCTTCTTGGATCTCACTTCATTTCCTGTACTTTTATTGCACTTAACAAGTATTCTGTGCCGTGGACACTTACTTTATTAACCTTGCATTATTATCTTTTTGTATAGATGCCGCCCTGTCTCCTCAATGCTAGCTGCTTTTTTTTGGAGTGCCCGTTAATGTGCAAATATTGCAGTAGGTGTTGTACATATTTTATTTATCCTATTTCATCCTTTCAACAACCTTGCACAATCGGCAAATGAGGAAATTGAGGGTTAGGAAGGTTCAAGGACTTGCCCAAGGTTGTACAACACTTTCTTGGCACCCCCCAGGAGCGAGGCCCCTTCTGCTGGCCTGTGCTGTGTTTAACGGGACATCAGAAGAATTTATGTGCTTAATGAATGTCTTTTGTACTTTTTAGACCTCATCACAGTTCCATTCTGTGTTTTTTTACTATTATTTGATCAAAGGGCCATGTAATCCTAACACTTCTTCAAACTGTGGAGCTGAACAGCAAAGTGGTGAAATAGCGAACTACGAATGTGTTGTTCTCAAGGCTAAAAATGAATGTTTAACTTAGTGATCCCTTATATGATAAACTATTATTATAGAACTGTTTTTATAGAGAGCAGACAGAAAAAGAAAGTTTTATAATTGTTCAGAGAAAAAATATACTTATTGAAAGTGTTAGGCATTCCGTTTTTGCTGCTTCAACGTTAAACTGTGCCCTGTAGCCTTGGAAACCGTAAATTCTCAGCGCTTGTTTTCAAACTATGGTTTTCTTTTTACTATAAGTAGATTCTCATGGTAGAAAAAAGTTGTCATGTGGAATTACTCTGTGGAGCCGCTTGAATAGACTTGAAACATTGTTTATACATAAATAAATTCACCACTCTGAAAAATACTCTGAACAGGCACAGTATGTGCTGGCATCTGCAAGTCAGCCTGCATTTGATACGGAGTTTAGACGACTCATAGGAAGTGGCGAAAAGGACCTTTGATAGAAAGCAAATGGGAAAGGCAAGGTGTTGGGGATTTTTCTTTTCTTTGTTTGCTTTTTAAATTTCTTTTGACCTTTCCTGGGAATTCATCAAAAGTTTTTTTTCAAAATGAACTTTTTTGGTGAGATACAGTTAGCATGACACAACTGTAAATGTTGATGTTTTGATTTATTTTTTTTCGTTTGGTTTGTTTTCTTTTTTTGAGGAAGATTGGCACTGAGCTAACATCTGTGCCAATCTTCCTGTATTTTATATGGCATGCTGCCACAACATGGCTTGGTGAGCAGTGCTAGGTCTGCGCCTGGGATCCGAACCTGTGAACCCCAGGTCGCCAAAGCAGAGCGCGTGAACTTAACCACCATGCCAGCAGACCAGCCCCTTGTTTTCTTTTTTTAATGCAGTTTTCCAAATGAAGAGTTGATATTGCCAGTTTTATTCACTGTGACCATTATTCATATGTTGTTCATTTATTCAACAGCTATTTATTGCTCTTCTACTAGTTATTGTACTAGTTATGTGCTGGCAATACAAATGTATGTAAGATCTGACCCCAGTCTTCAAGGAGATTTTAATCTATGGCTTAGTCAGACAACTAAGCGCAAAAACACAGTACCTTCTAATAAATGCTCTGATAGTGTCCCATACTTTCTTCTCTGGGAAACAAGGAAAGAGGCCCCAAGGTAGTCACAGGAAACTTCCTGGAAGAAATGATAATTTCTTTCCTTTTCTTTTCTCCTCCACCCCTTCCTCAGCTCCTTTTAAAAAATTAAAGTGAGGGCCAGCCCTGGTTGCCTAGTGGTTAAGTTCGATGCACTCTGCTTCAGTGGCCAGTTTGGTTCTTGGATGCAGACGTACACCACTCATCTGTCAGCGGCTATAGTGTGGCAGTGGCGGCTCACAGACAAAGAGGAAGATGGCAACAGATGTTAGCTCAGGGCAAATCTTCCTCAGTAAAAAAAGAAAAAAAATGAAAGTGAAACCTGCGGGGTTTTTTTTTTTTTTTTCCCGTGAGGAAGATTTGCTCTGAGCTAACATCTGTTGCCAATCCTCCTCTCTTTTTTTTTTTGCTGGAGGAAGATTAGCCCTGAGCTAACGTCTATGCCAGTCCTCCTCTGTTTTGTTTGTGGATTGCTGGCACAGCATAGCTTGATGAGTAGTGTAGATCTGCGCTTGGGATCTGAACCCATCAACCTGGGTCACCGAAATGGGGCACGCCTGACTTAACCACTACACCAGGGGCTGGCCCCCTGTTTTTTTTAAAACCAAATTCTAAAGCTAAAAGTAAAAGTTCCTGGGGCTGGCCCCGTGGCCGAGTGGTTAAGTTCGTGCGCTCCGCTGCAGGTGGCCCAGTGTTTCGTTGGTTCGAATCCTGGGCGCGGACATGGCACTGCTCATCAAACCACGCTGAGGCAGCGTCCCACATGCCACAACTAGAAGGACCCACAACGAAATATACAACTATGTACCGGGGGGCTTTGGGGAGAAAAAGGAGAAAAATAAAATCTTTAAAAAAAAAAGGTCCTGTTCTACCCTCCCTTAACCCTGCCCCAGTCTCACTCCTTAGCAATAACCACCTTTAACACTCTTTGTTTTCCTTTATGATTGTTGTGATAAAAACTTGAAATAATATATTTTGTTTCTGTTAGTTGATAAATAAACTTGGCTTTAGACAATGAAAGAAGAGGAATTTAGCGCATTTATAGTACCTGCCACCTTCTTTCTCTCCCTCCACCTGTATGTTTTTGTTAGTTATCTTATTGTTACATTATTAAGTTTTTTTTTAAAAATTACATTTTGTTATGTGATTATGATTAACTCTTCTCTCATGTCTGTAAGATTACTTAAAACACTGAGCCACAAAGAAACCCCCTTTACAACAGTACTATAGATCCAAGTATACGTTAATATACATAGTATATTACAGTATTTAGTAATATACATTATATTACTATAGATCTAGGTGTACAGATCACTTGATTAGTGTGGTGTCTGCCAAATTTCTTCTCTGTGAAGTTACCCTTTTTTGCTTGACAATCTATTAAGTATTTTGTGGAAAGTTGCTTTTAGATAATGTAAATATTTTATTTCTCATCAAATTTCCACCCATTAGTGTTAAGATACATTGATGTTTCTTGGCTGAATTAATTATTAAAATGATAGCTGCCAAACGCTTATTTTCTAATTTTTTCTATATTCATCAGTTGATAGTCTACTGTAAGGGAAAGCTTTCTTCTCTTTCATATTTATTTGTTCATATCAGTATGAGTTCATGGGTTCCCATTTTATCCAATGGGTTATAATCTGTACTATAATGATTTATTTTGATACTCAACTTATTCCAGGTTTGGCCATGGGAACCTTTTTAAGCTGGCTTCTGTTTTCTTATGACATATTTCCATCACTCTTTGAGTACATATACATATTCCAGGCTTATATTCCCTTTGCCCCTGTGCAACATTATTCCCGGGCACAGCATATTCCAGGTTTATTTTCCCTTTGTGCCTGCATTAGAATTAGTCATTTCTCCAAGGAGCTTTGGTTTCTTTTAGGAAAAACAGTTTTTTAGAAACCAAGATCTGGGTCTGTGTGTCTTCTTTGTAACTGGGGTGTCACTACTCCCGGGCCCTCAGTGGAGAGAGCTCGGAAATATCTGCATGTACACACACACACACAGGCTCATCTATGTTTTTGTATCCTCTGTCTATCTGTCTACCTACCTACTTACCTACCTACCTATGTTGAAAACCACGAGTCCGCATGTGGGACTGTATGATATAGGGCATGTGAAGAGTTCACACTGTCCTTATCCCACTGAGGTTCTGTCCCCTGCAGTGGGTCATCATCCTCCACCCTCTATTTGGACTCCCCTATGACCTTGCCTAGGCTCTTATACTTTGGGTCAGGCTGCCCTCCCTTCCCTGCCATTTCCAGTACTCCATGGAAGTCTGACTTGTTTGGCTCCACTAAGGCTCTTAGACTGAATTATTCAAGAAGAGAAGAAGGATGGAAGGAAAAAAGGATGGTTTACAGTTTTTGTGGCTTTTCTCTTTGAAGCCAATTGTTTTCATTGTATAGTCCCATGCAAGAGGTGGGTGTGATGGGTAAAGCAGCCTATTTGGATGGGGATGGTGGCTAACATGAGGTCATAACTGTAATAAATCTTACTTTATTTTTATCTAGTCTTTTCATCTTAAGTATTCTCAATGTTGATATTTTCATTAGAAACATTAATCTGTCTTTGAAGGGACCGTACATAGGTACTAGCAGATGTCCCTGGATGACACAACTGTATGATGGCTAAAGGCATGCTGCTGCAGGCCATGCATCTCAGAATACAAGGTGAGTGGTAAAACTCTCACCTCACATATTCCTAATGCACATAGTAATGCTGAAGTTTCCTGCCAGCCTGGCTACCAGGGATATTTAGAATACAGAGCAAAATACTGCCTCAGTTTTGTAGAGAGATGTGGATAGTCAGCACGTGTGTGCACGTCTGTAAATGAGGGACCAGAAAGTGAGAAGGTCATTGTCTCCTATTGTCAGTAAACATTTAATTAAATCTTTTAAAAGTGATTGTTAGAAACATCAGATCTAATTCATTTTTCTAAAAAGATTTTCTTTTTCCTTTTTCTCCCCAAAGCCCCCCAGTACATAGTTATATATTTTTAGCTGTGGGTCCTTCTAGTTGTGGCATGTGGGATGCCGCCTCAGCACAGCCTGAAGAGCCATGCCATGTCTGCTCCCAGGATCCGAACCGGCGAAACCCTGGGCTGCAGAAGTGAAGCCCGCAAACTTAACCACTCGGCCACGGGACCAGCCCCCGAATTCATCTTTGCACCATTTTTGGCATTTAGCTCTGCACTGTTCTTCTTTTTGGGTTCTGAGTAAATATTGGTTGAAAGAATGAATGGATGCTATTGTTTGAGTGTGTCTAACAAGTACTTAGTGAATTTTCCACTGTAGTTTTTAGGAAAGTACCATGATATCTCTCTCTGCAGGGCTAGCTGTGTTCCTGTGTCAGAGTTAATAGAGGTGAAGGGTCTTGAGTTCTGGTGCTAAGGATTTTTTTTAAAACAGCTTTATTAAGATATAATTGACGTAATCAACTTTACATGATTAATGTGTACGACTTGATAAGTTTTGATTGTCATAAGTAAGACAATGAACATATCCAACAGCTCTGAAAGTTTCCTTGTGCCCTTTGGTAATCCCTTCTTCCCACTTGTTCTCTCCCCATCTCCAGACAACCACTGATACGCTTTCTGTCACCATAGATTTGTTTGAATTTTCTAGAATTTTATATAAATAGAATCATATAGTATGTGTTCTTTTTTTCTGCCTTCTATGTCTCAAGGTAATTATTTTGAGATTCATCCGTGTTGTGTGTATCAAAATAGTTCATTTGTTGTTGCTATTAAGTTGTATTCCATTGTATGGATGTTCTGCAGTGCATATACCTACCGCATGACCCAGCCATTCTACTCATAGATGTTATCCAAGAGAAATGAAAGCATATGTACAAATAAAGACTTGTATACAAATATTCATAAGATCTTTATTTGTATCAGCCAAGAACTGGAAATAATCCAAATGTCCATTGACATTTGTAAGGAATCATAGAATGAATTAAGAAATACTCCCTCTTCAGTTTTCTGGAAGAGACTGTGTTAAATTGGTATTCTTCTTTACGTGTTTTGTAGAATTCACAGTGAAGCCGTCTGGGCCTGGAATTTCCTTTGTAGGAAGATTTTAACTAAAATTTCTCTAGCTGTGGGACTGTTCAGTTTATTGGTTTCTTCCTGAGTGAGCTTTGGTAGTTTGTGTCTTTCAGGGCATTTGTCCGTTTCATCTAAGTGGTAAAGTTTAATATCTGTAGAATCTGTAGTGCTGTTCCTTCTCCTATTCCTGCTATTGGTAATTTGGGCCTTCTTTTTTTTTCCTGTTTTGTCTAGCTAGAGGTTTACCAATATTTTTGATCTTCTCAAAGAAACAGTTTTTGGTACCATTGATTTTTTTTCTATTGCTTTTGTTTTCTGTTTCATTGATCTCAGCTCTGATATTTATTATTTTCTTCCTCCTCCTCACTTTTAGTTTAATTTGCACTTCTTATTCCAGTTTTTTACAGTGAAAGCCCAGGTCATTGATTTGAGGCCTTTCTTGTTTTCTAATATATGGTTTTAGTACTATAAATTTCTCTCCAAGTAGTATGTTAGCTGGATTTTATATATTTTGATGTGTCATGTTTTCAATTTCATTCATTTTAAACTACCCAGTTTTCCTTTTGATTTTTTTTACTCATGGGTTATTTAGAAATTTATTTGATTTTCACGTATTTTCCAGATTTTTTTTATTGATTTTTTAATTAAATGGCATTGTGATGAGAGAAGTTAACATTGTATGCTTGAATCCTTTTGAATTTATTGAGCCTTGTGTTGTGGTTCAGAATGTTGTTCTTTAACGTTAAACGTTTTGTGCGCGCTGGAATATCTGTTCTGCTGCTGTTGAGGAGAGTGTTCTTTACATGTTAATTAGGTCACATTTGTCCTCCAGGTGTTCTGTATCCTTGCTTATTTTCTTTCTAGCTTTTCACTTACTTATTCAGAGAGGGGTGTTAACATCTCTTCTTGAAGTCTGGATTTGTCACATTTTGCTTCATGCGTTTTCAAGCTGTTGTTAGGTGCATAAACATTTAGAATTGTTATGTCCTCTTGACAGATTGACTTCTTTATCATTATGAAATTGGCTTCTTTATTCCTGGTGATATTCTTTGCTCTGAAGTCAACTCTGAACAATATTAGTATTTTCCTCCCATTATTTACTGATCGGTACACAACTGAATCCTTGAGTGTGACCCCTTGCAGATCTCAGGAGTTTTCTGTGTGCGCTCTCTTCTCTCGTGCTGTGTGCTGGGAACTCGAGCACTTGTGCTTGCCCTGGACTCCCACCTCTCTTCTCAACCCAGGGAGACTGCCTTGCTCTGTTGGAATCCCCTTCCATGTGCCTTCGGCTGGAAACTTTCTCCAGGTGGTAAGCTGGGGCAGTCATGGGGCTCGCCTCTCGTGTTCCCTCACTCTAGGTACCACTGTCCTTTGTTGCCTGGTGGCCAGTGTCTTGAGAACCATTGTTTCCCATGTTTTCTTAGGGTTTTTTTAGTTGTTTCTGGGGGAGAATAAATCTAGTTTCTGTTACTCTATCTTGGCCAGAAGTAGAATGAGTTATGCTGGTCCTAAGGATTTTGGTGTCCAAACAGCATTTTAGTAACTTCAGGGTAAAAGATGGCTTTACGCTCCCCTTTAGTGAGAGGTGTAGACCTTACTTTGCTACCTCTGTATCATTTTCTTCTTCTCCCTTTGTTCCCATTCACATTTGAACTGAGCCACATTTATGGAAAGCCTCCTGTGGGCCAAAGATTAATATGGTCTGACCCCTTTCCATAGAGAACTCAGAGCTTAGAGATGATTAGAGAGGTTATATAATCTCCTCTAAATCATAGCTCTTAAACTGGTAAAACTGAATTTGAACCAGATTGTTTAGCTTCCGGTCGAATGTCCTTTCACTATAGTGTACATTCTTAGAGAGTCCCCTGTGCTTATGCATACAGACATAAAACATATATACATGTGTCTTTATACATGTATGTGCGTACTTACACACAAGCACACCCTGTAGAACCCAGGAGGCCTCAGGAACACGTGGTCTAAAGACTGTAAGTCCATGAGTCTCGCCTTCTTCAGATTATTGTTTGCTTATCAGTCACGGAGAGACTTATGAGGCATTTGCAAGTGTGTGAGACTGGTAATGAACTAGGGGTCTAATGGGACAAAAAAGAGGAAAAAGGAGAGTTGTGCTGGTTAATTTTTTGGGAACAGACTTCAAGAGTTGTAAGTAGTAGTATGCTGTAGAAACATGTCTGTAGAGACACTGCAGTAATTTTGATTTGTGTCCAGTTAAAACTGCAACAAAACTACCAATCTGAAAGGAATTCTGTATTAGCTCATTTTCTTCAGATAGTAGGCCAAATGTCGAAATTTGTTAAGCCTATTCTGAAACATTATACTAAAAACCGAAATGAGCAGTTAATCACATGTATTGGCAAAAGGGGCGTCCATGAAAACATTTCAATTTCCGGGAGCAGCTTTTTACTTTCTAATACCAGTGATAAGACCACTTGTATAAGTATAATGTGGCATGCGAGTGTGACAAAGAGGACAACAGGCCGTGTGGCGCAGAGGAGGGAAAAGTGAGTTGGAAGTTAGGGATCTTGGGCTTCGGCCCAGCTTTCTGAGTGGCATCGCTTTGAGACTTTGGCCAAGTTGCTTAAGCTAACGGGGTTCTGTTTTCATATTTAAAATGAGAACTTTGAATTAAAAGACCTCTAAAATAAGTCCTAATACTAACACTGTCATGTTCCTTTGACCATAAAGGTGACCTCAATCGACAATGAGTCAATTTCCTAGTTATTTCCAGAACTGACAACATGCAGAAAGTTGCTTTACTAAGCCATCACATTTTGTTTTTCACTTAAAAGGTCATTATTCAGCCTGATTGAGTCACCAGAATTTGGCCCAGATTAATTGTGATGCTTCCTAAAATATCAAGCCCTCCAGCAGAGATGGAGATTTGCCATTATTGAAGATATTCAGAGACCGTACCGCAGGTTTTGTGGGCAGCTCCCCAAAGTGCTTTGGACAGTGGCATTCTTGTTGGTATAAATGTATAGGCTTTAAGAGGATAATAATAATTAGAATCATCGCTAATGTTTGAGTACTTTTCAAATGATAAAATCACGGATGCTTAATAAGTATTTAATCCTCAGAAATAAACCTTTGAAGAATGCACTATTTTTATCCTCATTTTCCAGATGAGGCACAGAAAGGCGAGGTCACTTCCACAAAGTCACATGGTTAATAAACAACAGAGCTGGGGTTTGAACCATCATTGGTGCCACAGCCTACGTGCTTAACCACTACATTCTGCTACCTATTATATTTACAAAATCCGAATCTATCTGACTGCCTACGTGTTTCCACAGAGACTGTATTAATTGTAAAATTGCGCTTTAAGAAAAATCATGACATTATTATACATTTTTGCATGTTTATAGATAATTATCATTTTAATTTTTCTAGATTCTGATTGAGGGGGTTTATGAATTAATCGTTATGCCTTGTAAAAAGCAGCTCAGGTGTTTCTGCTGCACACCCCGAAAATGAATTATTGGTTAGTCTCTGGCTTGTCTGTCAGTCTGAACTGTTTGTTACCATTCTGTTAACAAAATCAATTTGCGCCAAAATGTTTTCAGCTATATCATTAAGCACATTATTTAATTCGGCTGACATTTTTTGTAGGAAGTTTTTCTCAATGAAGGCGGCATCATTCATAGATTTACATTCAGGAATAAACTCCATAAAAATGCCTTTCTAACTTTACTTTTGTTGTCTGTGTATACTCAAGGACATAGCCGGAATGAACTCTCTCTCTGTAGATTTTTGTTGTTGTTGTTGTATATGCTTCTCCATATCTTTCTCATTAATTTCCCTGGAAATTAGAACTCTTCTGGGAGTGTCTGACACAATCTAAAAAAAGTCTTACGTGTGTCGTCTCTTCAATAAAGCCTCCTTTAAAGTTAATCATTACTGTTACCATATCTGTCATCTCCCCCTCCGACCTGTTACTGGTTTTTTGGGTCCAGAGTTAAAATTAAGATTAAAATTAAGGAAATGTCATTTCTCCACAGTTGAGTAATCTGAAAAACTTCCATTTTACACTGAAAGGCACTGTTGAGGATAATTTCACGTGCTAGAACCTCAGGACCAAGTGGAAAATCATTAAGAACCCTGCATTGATCTGATGATCACAAGCCTGAAAATGTGCAATCCTGGAAAACGTAACCTCTCTCTGCACCATGTAATTTCCAAAAAGGAGATGGAGGGGACTAAGGCTTGATCAGAAAAGATTAGGACCATGAAAACACACGATCATGAATAATGAGCATTAGAATTCAAAGTACATGGCATCTAAAAGAAATGGGGTACCAGTAGCAATTCAGTTTTGAATATTACATTGCCAAAGAACCATTTTTAAAAATAAAAAAGACTTAAAGGAAAAGAAAAAAATAAGTATATCCAAGTTGTTGAATAACCTACCCCTGTTTGTTCCTGAAAGATTTCAGTCACATCTTCCTGCTTCATTGCCAGTCCTTTTGGAGTGTGAGTATCAGCAAAGAGAAACATGAATGAATTCATGGCAACTCGATGTACTTGATAGTATGATTTTTTTGAGTTTCTTGAGATGTGTTGTCATTTTTCCCTTGAAGTGACTTTCACTGCTGTCCTATCTGATGACTTTGAATTAGATGTATTCTCTTTCTTTCTTGTACCTCACTTCCTTGGTGGAAACTTTTGCCTCTTGGTTTAGACATGGTGTTTGTGGCTTCTCCTTGGGGTCTCTACAAAAAAAGCACCCTCACGTAGGGAGAATCTCTCTAAAAGGTTTACAAATTCATGTCTTTATTTCACAGCTCAACCACTTACTTTCTGTTAAGATTTAATCAAGTAACTATAGTTAATAATACTGTACTGCATATTCGAAAGTAGTAGTTGGAGAGTGGATCTTGAAAGTTCTCAACATGAGAAAAAAATTTTTGTGGCTATGTATGATGATGGATGTTAACTGGATTTATTGTGGTTATCATTTTGCAATATATACAAATACTGAATCATTATGTTGTATACCTGAGACTAATAGAATGTTATATGTCAATTATGCTTCAATTAAAAAAAACTGAAGTTTAGTAATTTGTTTTTAAACACTGTTCTTATGAAAGCCGACTAGTTGATGAATATTATTTAAATTACAATTTTAAAATGATTTAAAAAGGCATCATGGGGCCGGCCCCATGGCCAAGTGGTTAAGTCTGCACGCTCCGATTTGGCGGCCCAGGGTTTTGCCGGTTCAGATCCTGGGTGCGGACATGGCCACTGCTCATCAAGCCGTGCTGAGGTGATGTCCCACATGCCACAACTAGAAGGACCCACAACTAAAAATACACAACTGTGTACTGGGGGGCTCTGGAGAGAAAAAGGAAAAAGAAAATCTTTTTAAAAAAAAGCATCAAGTACATATTAAACTCTTGCTAATTGTACAACCCTTTGTTAGACACAGTGAGAGAGAGGATGCAACAAGAAGGCAAAAAGCTTGCTGTCTACCTAGTTGAATAAGATTTAGTACATGGGAAAATTAGTGGCAAGACAAACATAATCAAGTGCTGAACTTTGTGGTACATCTGCTTATTGAATGAGATAACACATACTTAGTATCCTTATTGTTTTGAGCGTTAAAACATTTAGAAAAAGAAGAAGCCAGTGTGATTTCCCAAAAGTCTTAGGTAAGGAATAAAGAAAGCTCTCAGATCAGAAGAGTTTTGAGGGTCTCTAGAGAGGTAAAGAGCAGACAGTAAGGTGGAGGAGGAGGTAAATGCAATGGGAAGATTCTGCTGGAGTACTTGCAGCACCTTGAAATTGCAGAGTGCGGGATGGAGGGAGGTTCACTTTGAGAAGTATTAATTTGGTGGGATAGGCTGTATGGGGGCAGTGGACTATTTTTAATGAGGCCTGAGAGTGATCAGATTTAAACGGTATTTTTGGAATGAATATATGCTAGTTCAAATACACTCCTCTTGCCCCATCTTTCTTGTGATCACAGATTTACATTTATAAGCCAGTTAACCAGGGTTAAAGATAGAATCTGTGGCTGTGAGCCAAAGCAAAGTGCATTTGTGGTAATGTAATTACATTTTATACTCACTGGTACCATGGTTTCACCAGTTGAGATAGGCTGCTCACTACACCATGTAAGGTTAATGGAGAAACTCTTGAAATTAAAGGCATTCTGGATTATGCAGGCTGATCTTGCATCCAGTACTTTACTGAAGTCTTTTATTCTAATAGTTTTTAATTGACTCCCTGGGGTATGTTAGGTAGATAATGATATCTTTTGCAAATGGTGACAGTTCTGTCTCTTAGTTTCTAAGTGTACACCTCTGGTTTCTTATGCCTTATCACACGAAGTCCTCCACAGTGAGTGTTCTCTTGTTACGTATCAAATCATCCCCAGACTCGGTAGTTGAAAACAGCATTTTGTTATTCTTAGAGCCTCGCAGTTCTGTGGGATGACTCGAGCTCGTCTGAGTGGCTTTCACTTGGGGCCTTTCAAGTAGTTGCAGTCAGATGGCAGCTATGGCTGGAGTCATCTGGGTTCAGCTGGGTTGGACGGATGGCTGCTTCTTCCCTGACAGGGTAGTGCCTCAGCTGGGATGGCTGGAACAGTGGAAACTGGCCAGCCGTCTCTCTCTTTCTACAAGCAGCTTCTCCCTGTGGCCAGCTTGGGCTTCCTCACATATCGCGTTCTCAGGGTGGTCACATTTCTTCGTGGAGGCTGTTTTCCTCCAGAGTGAGCGTTCAGAGGGAGGAAGTAGAAGTTTCCAGGCCAGTTTACTGCTGTGCCTCACACCAGCACAGGGTGACTTGTGTCATATTCTATCTGTCAGAGCAGTCGCAGGGCCTACCCAGATTCAAGGGCGTCTGACAGCGTGCTCAGTTGTGCGAGCATGAGGGACAGGTTGTTGAGACTGAAGAGAACAGCCAGAGGTGGCGTACGAGACATCAGGGCTTATTGGGCCTTAGGGACAGGGAGTCTAGGAGCGGCTGGCCGGGTGAAGTTGTGCACCTGCTACTACAAACAGAGGGAGGGTTGCGTAAGCAAGCAGGGGAGCAAAGGCTGTGTGCTTGCCGAGAGGGGCCGTCCTTGCATGACCACCGTTCCGAGGACCGGTAGCTCACATGGAAGGGCTCTCTGTTCCTTCAGGATGTGGTATTCTTTGAGATAAACAGATCTGGGCTGGCTAGGCCCCGGATTGTTACAATACCGGTTGGTTGGTGTTCTGCCGAGAAGCGGCCAGAAGGACTCATGGTTACTATCGGGCACGTGGCCACTGCCCTTACAAAGGGGTAGAGAGATTCCGCCTCGTGGTGGGAAAATATTAAGGCCACGCTGCAGAAGACCATGTAGGATGGGAGATTTTGTTGTGATCATATATGGAAAATTCAATTTACCACGGAGGGCATCCTTGATATTCTGACATTTCATTATGATATATGTTGCAGTTTTCGGAAAAGTTCTTTTTATCAAATAAAGTTTCTATGCCTCGTGTAACTAAGGATTTTTTTTATCAGGAATAAGTCTAGTTTTTCTCCTTTGTTTTATTCATGTAATGATTACACAGACTTAATGATGTTAAACCATCTGTATAATCCTGGGATAAATTTTGCTTGATTATGATGAATTTTTTAATACAGCACTTGGTTAGGTTTGCTAATATTTTATTTAGTATTTTGCAGTTCTTTATAAGTGAGACAGGCATATGGTTTAATTTTTTTGTGTGCATTCCTATCCAAATCAGAACTGGTAAGGATTAAGTGAGCCTAAAATGAGTTGAGATGTGCTCTATATTTTCCTCTGATTTGAGACAATTTATATTATTTAGATTTAGGAGTTGGTTCTCATCTATAAAACCATCAAGGCCTATAATCCCTCTACTCCCCATTGTGTCACCTTGTGGTTACCTTTTCAATTTCTTTGTGGTTATTGATCTAGTCAGATTTTCAATCTCTTGTTGAGGCAACTTGGTAATTTATAGTTTTCTAGAAAATCATTTACTTTTCCTGGGTTTTTTAGTTTATTGGCATAAAGTTGTATATAGTATTTCTTTTAATTTTTAAAATCTTGCTCATATCATAGTTTGCCCCCTTTCTTGTTTCTAATTCTAAAGTACTTTTGTATGTTCTTCCTTAAGTACACTTATTGTAAAATGAATTTTTTTTTAAAAAGACTGCTCCCATTAAAATACACTGTGAGGTATGGGGTCTGGGAGCCCTTTTTTAACCAGCTTCTCTGGTTGTTCTTAGAACCATCTCATTTACAGTGCATTTTAAGCCAATGGAACGGAATGAGGGATCACATTCGCTTTTCAGAGAGTTGAAATATCTCTCACTTTATCCCCTAATTTTAAGCATTTGGATGGTTAGATTGAAAATGTTTTTGGTTTGTTTGTTTGGTGAGGAAGATTGGCGCTGAGCTGATGTCTGTGCCAGTCGTCCTCTATTTTGTATGTGGGATGCCACCACAGCATGGCTTAACAAGCGGTGTGTAAGTCTGCGCCTGGGATCCAAACTCGTGAACTCCAGGCCACTGAAGCAGAGTGCACTAACTTAACCACTACGCCACCAGGCCAGCCCTCAATATATTTTAAATTAAACTTGCATTTTAACACATGGATGGTGTTATGAAAAAATCTGGGAATGATTTAGCCTGCTCTGATGCCAAATGTGGTTCTTCTTGCCTGAAATGAGTTATTTGAGATGTAAGTTGGAAATTCGAAGAGTTGATTATTGTTCTTTAACTGTTGCTTCGTCGGTGTTGTTCGTTCGTTTTCAAGGGCACATCTTGGATAGACCTGACACAGTCATCGCATACTTTCACAACACCTACTGTCCCCTCAGTAGAACTTTCCCACCCACGATGCTACCGTTTACTTTTCCATGAAAGGATGTTAATTTCATAAGTGGCAATAGTGTTTTGTCTTATTTGATGCCATTACCATGAGACTGTGTGTTCTTCTCAACTATGTGCATGGTCTAGACAGAAGAATGTAGAAGCAGGCTTTAGGGTAGACTTCTGGTCTTTTGAGAAACTGTCATATTTAATAAACCCATCAACAAGTGTTCAAGTGATGCCCATGTGTCCAGGACTGCTGTAGGTGCTGGGGAGAGGTGAGGCATTTCTCAGGCTGCTCAAGTCCACAGCAATTCGGCTCTCTCAGCCTTCCCGGACTGCTCTGATGACACTGCTCTCATGTACCCTTGCTTCAGCACACCGCCTGCTTTCTGTTCTGAGCATGCAACGCACGTTGCTCCTTTAGTAACTTTGAAAAGCTGTTCCCGAGGCCTTAAATGGCTATTCTCTTACATACAGTTTTCGGAGTCCTGCCTACCTTTCCTTCAAGTTGAAGCTTAAATCCCTTCCCCTTCAGTGAGCCTTTCCTGAGAACAACTTGTTTCAGACTAATGTCTCCATTTTGAAAGGGTGTTAGATTTGTAGATCTGGACAATAACTTCAGCAAGGTGTTTGATGGACTATGTAATGAACGTTCTGGGAGCAAGATGAAGAAGTACAAGCTAGATGGTGGTAAAGATAGGAAGAGTTATAACTGCTTAGTGACTTATTATCAACCTAGAGGGAGGTTCCTAACAGCACGGCATAGGATTCTGCTTTCGATCTGGTCTGTTCAACATGTCCCTTCATTCAGTTATTTACTGGTCAAATGTTTATCGAGTACTATAGGTTAGAAACTGCAGTATGCTGGGGATATAGTGGAGAACAAGGGAGATATGGTTCTTCGCTTCAGGATATTACAATCTAAGCATTTGAACAAAGATGTAGAAAACTTATGCAAAGCTTGAAAACTTAGAAAGCTAATGCAATGGTAGTGTGGAGGTTATGAAGATGATGATTACTTTGTATAACAGGATCAGTATATAAAAAGATCTCTGGGGACTGGAAAGGTAGAATATACATTCAGCCCATCTTAAATTTCAAGATGAAATTTAATTGGGATAAGGATATGTAGCCTTATACTTGAGTTCTCAAACCAACTGTATGAGAAGAGGAAGACTTGACATATGGGCACAGCCTGTATAAAAAAAGATGTAGAACCTTTAGGCAATAGTCAAGTCAATGTTCATAATCAATGGAATGTCACTGCCAGAAAAATTCAGGCTATGTTGATAAATGTGTAGTATCTAGAATGAGAAATCATAGACTTTCTCTGCTTTGTTCCAGGCAGACATATCTGAATTGCTATGTTCCTTTATAGAAATCACTCTTTAAGACAGATTTTAATACATTTTGAAGTCGGAGATTGTGATGCCTCCAGCTTTGTTCTTTTTTCTCAGGATATCTTTAAGAATTCGGGGTCTTTGGTTGCCCCATATGAATTTTGGGATTCTTTGCTCTATTTCTGTGAATAATGTCCTTGGGATTCTGATTGGGATTGCATTGAATCTGTAGATTGCTTTGGGTAGTATGGACATTTTAACTGTGTTTATTCTTCCAGTCCATGCGCATGGAATGTCTTTCCATCTGTTTATGTCATCATCTGTTTCTTTCAATAGTGTCTTATAGTTTTCATTGTGTAAGTCCTTCACCTCCTTAGTTAAGTTTATTCCTAGGTACTTTATTCTTTTTGTTGTGATTATAAATGGAATTGTATTCTCGAGTTCTCTTTCTGTAAGTTTGTTATTAGAGTATAGAAAAGCAACTGATTTTTATAAGTTGATTTTGTACCCTGCAACTTTACTGTAGTTGTTACTTATTTCTAATAGTTTTCCAATGGATTCTTCAGGGTTTTCTATATGTAAGATCATGTCGTCTGCAAACAGTGAGAGTTTCACTTCTTTACTCCTTTTTTGGATTCCTTTTATTCCTTTCTCTTGCCTGATTGCTCTGGCCAAAACCTCCAGTACTATGTTGAATAAGAGTGGTGATAGCGGGCATCCTTGTCTTATTCCTGTTCTCAAAAGGATGGCATTCACTTTTTGCCCATTGAGTATGATGTTTGCTGTAGGTTTGTCATATATGGCCTTTATTGTATTAAAATTATCCCCATTGTTAAGAGTTTTTATCATAAATGGCTGTTGGATCTTGTCAAATGCTTTCTCTGCATCTTTGAGATGATCATGTGGTTTTTATTCCTCAATTTGTTGATGTGGTGTATCACGTTGATTGATTTGTGGATGTTAAACCATCCCTGTGTCCCTCCTATAAATCCCACTTGATCATGATGTATGATCCTTTTGATGTATTGCTGTATTTGAGTTGCCAAAATTTTGTTGAGGATTTTTGCATCTAGGTTCATCAGCAATTTGGCCAGTAGTTTTCCTTTTTTGTGTTATCCTTGTCAGGCTTTGGTATCAGAGTGATGTTGGCCTCATAGAATGTGTTAGGAAGTGTTCCATCTTCCTTAATTTTTTGGAATAGATTGAGAAGGATAGGTATTAAATCCTCTCTGAAAGTTTGGTAGAATTCCCCAGGGAAGCCGTCTGGTCCTGGGCTTTTATTCTTTGGGATGCTTTTGATGACTGTCTCAACCTCTTTACTTATGATTCGTCTGTTCAGATTATCTGTTTATTCTTGATTTAGCTTTGGGAGATTGTAAGAGTCTAAGAATTTATCCATTTCCTCTAGATTGTCCATTTTGTTGACATACAGTTTTTCATGGTAGTCTCTTATAATCCATTGTATTTCCATGGTATCCGTTGTTATTTCTCCTCTTTCATTTCTAATTTTGTTTATCTGAGCTTTCTCTCTTTTTTTCTTTGTAAGTCTGGCTAGAGTTTTGTCAATTTTATTTGTCTTCTCAAAGAACTAGCTTTTTGTTTCATTGATTCTTTCTACTGCCTTTTTTGTTTCAGTAGCATTTATTTCTGCTCTGATTTTTATTATTTCTCTCCTTCTGCTGACTTTAGGTCTTGTTTGTTCTTCTTTTTCTAATTCAATTAGGTGTAATTTGAGATTGCTTATTTGGGATTTTTCTTGTTTGTTAAGGTGTGCCTGTATTGCGATGAATTTCCCTCTTACAATGGCTTTTGCTGTATCCCATATGAGTTGGTATGGCATGTTATCATTTTCATTTGTCTCCGGATATTTTTTGATTTCTTCTTTAATTTCTCCAATGATCCATTGCTTATTCAATAGCATATTGTTTAGTCTCCACACCTTTGTCCCTTTCTCAGCTTTTTTCTTGTAATTAATTTCTAGCTTTATAGCATTGTGATTGGAAAAGATGCTTGTTATTATTTCAATTTTCTTAAATTTATTGAGGCTTGCCTTTTTCCCCAACATATTGTCTATCCTGGAGAATCTTCTGTGTGCACTGCTGTTTTTGGATGGAGTGTTTTACATATGTCTGTTAAGTCCAACTGGTTTAGCTTTTCATTTAATTCCACTGTTTCCTTGTTGATTTTCTGTCTGGATGATCTATCCATTGATGTGAGTGGAGTGTTGAGGTCCCCTACTATTACTGTGTTATTATTAATATTCTCTTTTAGATTTGTTAATAGTTGCTTTATGTACTTGGGTGCTCTTGTGTTGGGTGCATAGATATTTAGAAGTGTTATTTCTTCTTGATAGAGTGTCCCTTTCATCATTATATATTGCCCCTCTTTGTCTCTCTTTACCCATCTTATCTTGAAGTCCACTTTGTCTGATATAAGTATCGTGACACCTGCTTTCTTTTGTTTGCCATTAGCTTGGAACATCGTCTTCCACCCCTTCACTCTGAGCCTATGTTTGTCATTGGAGCTGAGGTGTGTTTCCTGGAGGAAGCACATTGTTGGGTCTTGTTCTTTAATCCATCTCACCACTCTGTGTCTTTTTATTGGAGGGTTCAATCCATTTACATTTAAGGTGATTATTGATATATGAGGGCTTAATGCTGCCATTTTATCATTCGTTTTCTGGTTCTCCTTCATTTCCTTTGTTTCTCCTTCTTTGTGTTTTGGTCTACCCATTGAATTATGTAGTTTTATATGATATGTTTCTTTGTTTTCTCCTTACTTATTATTTGTGTCTCTGTTCTGCTTTTTTGTTTACTGGTTACCATGAGGTTTGTATTCAGAATCTCTTGTATAAGATACTCCCTTTTTTGATGGCCTCTTATTTCCTTAGGCTAAAGTGATTCAATCCCTCTCCTCCTCCCCTCCTAAGTTGTTTTTCTCACATCTTATTCCATCTTGTGTTGTGAGTTTGTGGTTGAAGTGACAAGATTGTCTTTGTTTTTGTTTTCCTTCCCTTTATCTTTAATACTATACTTGAGTATGCTGTCCTATTCTGATTCTGTCTACCTATTTATCTCCTTACTCTGTGCTTTGCAACCCCTTTCTCCCTTTCTTTTTTCAGGTATGAGGGCTTTCTTGAGAATTTCTTGTGGGAGGGGTTGGCGGGGATCTCGTGGCTATAAACTCCCTTAGCTTTTGTTTATCTGGGAAAGTTTTTATTTCTCCATCATATCTGAAGGACGTTTTTGCTGGATAGAGTATTCTTGGCTGAAAGTTTTTATCCTTCAAAGATTTGAATATGTCATTCCATTCTCTCCTAGCCTGTGAGGTTTCTGCAGAGAAATCCATTGAAAGCCTGATAGAGATTCCTTTGTAGGTTATTTTCTTCTGCCTTGCTGCCCTTAGTATTCTTTCTTTGTCATTTATTTTTGCCAGTTTTACTACTATATGCCTTACCGTAGATCTTTTTACGTTGACATATCTGGGAGATCTGGAAGCCTCTTCCACACGAACTTCCACCTCTTTCCCTAGGTTTGGGAAGTTCTCTGCCATTATTTCTTTGAACATGTTTTCTGCTCCATTCTCCTTCTCTTATACCTGTAATTCTTATGTTGCATTTCCTAATTGAGTCGGGTATTTCTCAAAGACTTTCTTCATTTCGTTTTAGTCTTAGTTCTCTCTCCTCCTCTGTCTGGAGCATTTCAGCATGTCTATCCTCGATTGTGCTGGTATCCTCCTCTATGATGTCCACTCAAGCATTCAGGGAATCCGTATTTTGTTTTATCTCTTCCATTGTGTCTTTCATCTCTAATATTTATGATTGATTCTTCTTTATAATTTCAATATTTTTTGTGAAGTAGCTCCTGAACTCATTGAATTGTTTCTCTACATTTTCTTTTACCTCCTTGAGTTTTTTAATAATAGCTATTTTGAATTCATTGTCATTTAAAGTATGTATTTCTGTGTCCTCAGGACTGAATTCTCTGTACTTGTCATTTTCTCTCTGGTCTGGAGATTTAATATAATGTTTGATATTGCTAGAGGGGGTGGCGATGGTGTTACATATCCTGATATTATTTGGTCGCAGTTACTGCCTATCGCCACTGGGTGGGGGTCAAGAGCCACATATTCTGAGCCCTCCTTCTTCACCCAATATCCCAGGCAGGGGAGTGGCAGGGTGGGTGGAGGGAGGGACGCTGTCTCCTGTGTGCTCTCAGGATTCTCTCGCTCTGCTCTCTTCAGGTGTTGGCTTGATAAGGTAACCCTCCCCAAAAGCTCTTGCTCCAGTAGAGATCTTCCCTCTAGGCTGCATGGGCCCTCAGGAGTCCTTGATGTTCCTGAGAACGAACATCCCCTCCTCCGTTCCTTCCCTCTTGGACACCTCCCACAGTCGTGAATCGCAGTCTTTTAGAGGAGGGAGCGAAGATTTCTCTTACCCCGTTCCAGCTCCTCCGAGGGGCCTCCAGCCTCTCTGCCCTCCATCATGTGGCTGCGTGTCTCTCTGACGTTTTTGTGTTGTGTCAGGACGTCCTCTGTTGGAGTGTGGATGCCCCTTTTCATTGCATGTTGGAGGGGAGAGAATCCCGGGCAAGTTCACTCTGCCAGGATGCTGACGTCACTCCTCAAGACAGATTTTGACAATGAGAAATTTGTGATTTGCAAACTTTTAAAAATGTTCTTAAGGCAGTTTTCCTGGAGTTTTTCTATACTTGATACACTTAGAAGAAAACATGAGTAAATTTGTCAGTAAAGAAATATTTCATAGACTCTGAGAAAAACAGAGTCAGAAGAAATCCTAAAATAGTCGTGTGTTATTTTTTGTCTGCTGTGCGTTGAGGGTTTTAGAGGTTGAGATGGGCCCTCCCTATTCCTGAGGGAGGGAAGGGAGGGGAAGCACTGGGATTGAAGGTCTGTGCCAGGTGCCACGGGACACTCAGGAGCACAGCACCAAGAAGGCGTTGGTGTAGGTTTCTAAGGAGTGTGGAATCCAGTTGTGGAGAAAGGCAGCAACAGATGATCACAGCATGATATAAACTGTAGGTAGAGCCATGCTCCCAGGGCTGTTGAGGAGTACCACACTCAGGTAAGCCTTACCAAATATTAACTATTCCTGGGCTTCTGCTTGAGTTCCTCCTCTTCCGAAAGGAATTTCTGGGTCTTTTTTGTTCTGGGAAGTACCTGGTCTTTTTCACACTGCAGCCAAGTAGTCTTAAATTTAAAACGTACATTCGGTCAGGTTTCCTAGTTTAAAACTTATGCTTTTGCCTTGGAAATAAAACCTTTTAGCCTAATGTACCAGGCCTTCCTAATGTGACCTCTACCTCCCTTTAGACTCTCATCTCTTGCAGTCCCGTCCTATGTGACCCTGTGCTCCAGCCTTGCTAAGCTATTTGCAGGTCTTGAAAATGTTGTGCTACGTTTTTCTCTGTTTTCGTACTTGCCTTTCCCTTTGTCTGGAATATCTTTCCCCTTTCTTACCTAGCTAATTGTCGTTCTTCCTTTTAGTATCACCTTGGCTTTTACTTCTTCCTAGAAGGCCTTTGCTTCTGCTAGACTCTACTCTGGAATAAATACTCAGCTGTTACCCTGTATATACACCTCTATTGTAATATGTATCCCATTATTGTAATTGTTCACATACTCATTTCTCCACAAAGCATGAGCAGTATGAACGTAAGATGTCTATCTCTGGAGTCTGGATTTCCGTTACCTAACACAGGGCATGGCTCACAGTTAGGCACTTAATAAATGTTTGTTGCATGAATGTATAAATAAATTGTATGTTTCTGGAGAGCAGAGACTGTCTCCACTGTCTTCTCTCTTAAGATCAGACTCAGTATTAGCAACATGAAAGGTGCTCAGTGTGAAGATAGGATGAATGAATAAATTAAAAAATACATTGACCATTATCAGATAAAGGATTAAGTGAAAGGTTTATAAAGTATCAGTGTTATCTTGACCAATGTGATAATAATGTGCTTTGTAAATGAATTCATGAAGAGATGCTCTTTGAGCTGGCCTTGAAAGAAGGGTAGTAGAGGTTTGGATTGGAAAAGAGTATTAGTTTTCTATTGACGGATAATAACTTACTGTAAATTTGGTGGTTTAAAACAATACCCATGTTTTCTCTTGTGGTTTCTTTAGGTCAGAAGTTTGGAGCACTGTGGTGATTCATGACTATCATGGTATCTAGATTTATATGACTAGAATTCTAAAAAAATGTCAAAAATATTTAGTTTGTATTTAGTGTGGAAAAAATTATAGGTCACAGCCTTTTTAGTTACCACAGAAATCCTTTTATTCTCTATGGAAGGTGTTATAAACGTGGCTAGAAGTACATAGGTGTTAAGTACCTTTAGATATATTACGTACTGAAAGGAACTGTGCAGACAATCAGACACTAGCTGTGAGAGAGCCTAGAGTATCTAAAGCATTTAGTGTCAGTCAGAGATGAAGAGTAGTAAAGTGGTTAGGTCCAGCTGCACTAGACCCCGCTAATCTTTTAAGTTTGAGGTTTGTAGATTGTGACATTTGTAGCTGTCTCTAAGGAAGTTTAATCACGGACAGGTTTCAAAGCCTCTGTAGTGCAGTGTAAAGGAGGACTTGCTTCTCTCTGTTAGCCCGTGGGAAGAGAAGCCTGGGTTCCCGGACTGTGCTGCTGGCTGCGGCAGAGTCTTTAGTCTTCATGTTTTGTTTCCCTGCTTTCGCTAGGAAGATTGTTATGTTGCAATGTGCATGGTGATGCAGGTGGTGTCAGACTATAGAGACAGCTCTGTAAGGCAGGCATTCTGGAGACCGCTCGGGCAGGTGAGCTACGGTTAGTACTGACCAAATGATGCACAGGGTTACCTTTGGTACGCAGCAGAGAGTGGAACTGAGAAGAGCAAGAGTTGAAGCTTGGAAACCAGTTAGGAGGCTGTTGATTCGGTGAAAGATGATGCTGGCAGTGGACGTGGAGCGAAGTGAGCAGATCTGAACTGGTGTTAATCAAGTCCTGCTTGCTAAATCTGCGGATTCTGTCTAGGCCTGAGGCTGCTGGCTGTTAGGACGGTGGGCATTCCTTCCTTGTGTTTACTGCTCCTTTCACTGCTGTAACGCCAACTCTCCTAGCTGTCCTGCTTCTCTGGATATTCTGGGTCAGAATTTTTGGCAGCTTTTTATTTCTTTTTTTCTAATCCCTTAAATATTAATGTTCCTCAGGATTCTGTTCTAGGCTCTGTTCTCTCTCATTCTCACAGTCTTCTAGAATGATCTCACTCACTTTCACAGCATTAATAACCATCTGTGTGCTAATGATTGCCACATTTTTATCTCCAGCCAAGATCTGTCTCCTAAGCTCCAGATCCTTCTATTCGACTCATATCCAACACCTCCTCTTGGTTGTCGCACATGCTCCTCAAACTGAAAGTAGAATTTTCTTCTCAAACTGCTCATCCAATGTTGCCACCTCAGTGAATGACAGCACTGTTTTCCTTGGTTCCCCAAGCTGTAAACCAACTATCGCTTTTTTTCCTTTTTCTTTTACAGTATAATTTATCCACAGTAAAATGCAGAGAATTTAAAATGTAGAGTCTGATGAGTCTTGATAAATATACACACCCACGTTGTCATCATTCAATCAAGATGTAGAATATTTTTCATTTTCCAGAAAGTTCTCTCATACCCCTTTGCCGGTCACTCTTCCTCCCTCGTTCCCACTCCTGGCTGAGTCAAACACTTTTCTTCTTGTCCCCTTATTTATTAGCTTTTCCTCTTCTTGAACTTCTTATAAATGGAATTACACAGTGTACTCTTTTAGTTTCTACTTCTTTTGTTCACCATACAATTCTTGAAATTTATCCATGTGGTATAGATCAGTAGTTTATTTCTTTTTATTGCTGAGTGGTATTTCTATGAATATATCACACTTTTCTTATGCATTATCTTGCTAATGGACATTTGAATTGTTTCCGCTTTTTGGCTGTTATGAATGAAGCTGCTAGCAACAACCTTACGAATATTTCGTGGTCACGTGCTTTCATTTCTCTTACTCTACCTAACAGTGGGGCTCCATACAGGTGTATGTTTAATTTATTAGAAATTGCCAAACAGTTTTCCAAAGTAGTTATACAGTTTTATAATCCTAACCAGCAATGTTTGAAAGTTTCAGTTGCTCTCCTCCTTGCCATCATTTGGTATTGTTAGTTTTATAGATTCTAGCCATTGTTGTAGGCTTGTAATGGTATATCATTTTGATTTTAATTTTTAATTCTATGATGACTAATGATATTAAGCACCATTTCATGTGCTTATTGGCCATTTTTATATCTAATTTTGTGAAGTGTTTGTTCAAATATTTTGCCCATTTTTATTTATTGAGTTGTTAGTATTTTTATTGTTGATTTGTAGGAATTCTTTGTTTAGTATGGATGCAAGTCCTTTGTTATATTATATATATATATAATAGATAGATAGATAAAACACAAATATTTTTTCCACTCTGTGCCTTGAGTTTTCATTTTCTCAATGATGCGTTTTGATGAGTGGAAGGTCTAATAAATCTCGATAAGTGCGATATATCAAGTTTTTATTTTATGGATAGTGCCTTTTATATCCTGTTTAGGAAATCTTTGCCTGATCCCAGGTCATGAGTATATTTTCCTACATAGTGTTCTAGAAGCTTTGTAGTTTTAGCTTTTCTGTTTAGGTCTTTGATCCATTTCAAACTAATTTTTGTGTATGATGTGAGAGGTAGAGATTAAGGTTCATTTTTTCCCCCATATTGATGTTCAGTTATTTCAGTGTCATTTATTGACAAAGCTTTTCTTTCTCTAATCAAAAAAAACAAATTGATTATGTATGAATGGGTCTATTTCTATAATCTGTATTCTGTTTCATCGATCTGTTTGTTTAGCCTTATGTAACTACTACTACTTTACAAACTGTAGTTTTATGATAAGTCATAAAATCTGGTAGTGTAAGCCCTCTAACTTTGTTCTTTTTCAACATTTTCTTGACTATTCTAGGACTTTATATTTCTATATCAATTTTATTTATTTATTTATTTATTTTTAAAGATTGGCACCTGTGCTAACATCTGTTGCCAATGTTTTTCTTTTTTGTCTTTCTTCTTCTCCCCAAAGCCCCCCGGTACGTAGTTGTATATTCTAGTTGTGAGTGCCTCTGGTTGTGCTATGTGGGACGCTGCCTCAGCATGGCCTGATGAGCGGTGCCATGTCCACGCCCAGGATCCAAACCAGTGAAACCCTGGGCCACTGCAGTGGAGCGTGCGAACTTAACCACTTGGCCACGTGGCGGGCCCCCCATATCAATTTTAGAATCAGCTTGTCAATGAAAAGAAGACGACTGCTAAGGTTTTGATTGGGATTACATTAACCCCCCAGATAAATTTAGGGGAGACTTCTTAACAATATTGAGCCTTTCAGTCCATGAAATGGTATATGTTTCCATTGGGTTAGGTGGTTTTTAATTTCTTTCAGCAATGTTTTATAGTTTTCAGTGGATGGGTCTTTCACATCTTTCAGTAGATTTATTCCTGGTTATTTATTGATATTATGTAAAAATACCAATAGATTTTTGTATATTAATCTGGAATCTTGCAGTCTTGCTAAATTTATTAGTTTGATTATAGAGTTTTTTTCGGATTTTTCTGTGTACATAATTATGGCATCTGTGAATAGACATTTTTGCTTCTTCCTTTCCTGTATTTATGAATTTTCCTTTTTATTGCCTTATTACAATGGTTTGAACCTTGAGTACAGTGTTGAATAGAGTGCTGAAAGTGGACATCTTTCCTTGTTCCTGATCTTAAGTATAATATTAGCTGTAGATTTTTTTGTATAAACACTTTATCAGATTGAGGAAGTTCTCCTTTTTGCTTTAGTTGTTGAGGTCTTTTTGTTTTTAATCATTAACAGGTATTGAATTTTATCAAATGCTTTTTTTGTGTGTGTCTCTTTGGAGATAATAACATGGTTTTTCTCCTTCACTCTGTCATCATTGATTTTCAAATGTTAAACCAATGTTGTGCTCCTCATATATATTATCTGAGGAATATAAGGTCAAGATTTGTAGTCCTTTTCATACATTGGTAGGTTTGATTTGCTAACATTTTGTTAATGATTTTTGCATTTATGTTCATGTATATTTGTCTGTAATTTTCTCTTCTTGTCAAGTTTTGCTATCAGGGTTATGCTGACCTGCATAAAACATTGAAAAGTGTTCTCTTTTCCTTGAAAGATTTTTGTTAAGGCTAGTATTTCACCTGTGAAGCCGTCTGAACCTCAAGTTTTCTATGTGGGAAGGTTTTTAATTACAAATTTAGCTTCTTAAACTGATAACTACTGTTTATATTTTCTATTTTGTTTGTTTTGAAAACTTGTGGGTTTTCAACAATTTGTCTATTTCATCTAAGTTGTCGAATTTATCGGCATATTCGTAATTTCCCCTTAATTCCGTTTAAATGTCGGTAGGGTCTGTAGGGATGTCTTCTTTTGCATTTTTGGTATTGGTAGTTTGTTTTCAGGCGTCATTCTTTCTCTTTCCTCTTGCTTTTCACATCTACACCATTCTTCCTGTTACTATTTTAATTTAGGACGATGTCTAAACTCTTACTACAACTGTTGCAATAACCTCACATTAGCCTTCCTGTTTATAGCCTTGTTTCTCTGCATCCCATTCACCTTATTACAGGATGAAAGATCTTTCTAAAGTGCAAATGTAATTGAATCTTTTTCAGCTTAAAACTTTTTAATGGTTCCCTAATACCCTCAGAGTAAAAATCTAAGCTCCTTCATATGGAAGACAAAGCCATTAATGATAAGGTATTTATTTCTCTCAGTAGGCTCCAGTCTTACCTGTATTTTCTTCTTCCTTTTTGTGTCTCCCTGCAAGTCATAGGGAACTGTACTCAATGCCTTTCTAGGTGTTCTGATTTGTCTGTCTTCATCTTAAAATTGAATGCAGCATTTCAGATACGATGTGATTAAGAAAAATTGTCTCTTAATTTCTTTACTTAGATTATTGTTAATATCTGATTGGTATGATCTCAACATTTATTATTATTTATTTGACATAATACCTTTTAGTCAATGTTAGTCAATGTATCTCTACATTCACAGCAATATCTAACTGCAAAGTATTATATTTAGCCCAGTTTCAATTTTACTGTTATCTCAAATCCTACTAAGTAACAGGGATGCATCTGTTTGCTACAACCAGAGTGCTCATCAGATACCTGCTTGACCCCTCCTCGCCACACCAGTGACGACGAGGTCTAGTTCAGTTTGGGAGTGTTAGTGTTAGTACTGACTGGTCACCCCGATGACTAGATGATGTATATTTCCTTATTACAGTATCATTTCATAGTTTGCAAAATCGAGAAACATTCCTCTGAAACTGGCTAGCTGGTTTGGAGGTAATGCAGTTGTTTCTTTTCTTGTCAGTCCTTCACCTCCTCTCCCCCAGTGGAATCAGGATGTCCTACGTTCTGTTTAAAAGCCTAAACACTTCAAACTTTTATTCTCAGTTGGGTTTGAAAGGGGGACGTTATTAGCTCTGTGCTGATGTAGCAGGGACTCTGAAAGTCTATTTGGATAACACTGAAGACTGGAGGAAATGTGACTCTGTCTGTGTGTTTTAAGCCCCTAAGGTAAGATCAGAAAGCGTCTGGGGCAGTGAGAGCCAAATAGTTGAAGTCATACATTAATTATGGTCATGAATCATTTTTATTTTTAAAGTCTTTACCATTTGACAAGGTTGTTTGCATAGTACCAGTGAGTCTTAGGCAGTATTTTCCCCCTTTTAAAGTAACAGGCTATTTTGGTGATTTCTGGTGGGTTGGTAAGGCCTATCATTATTAGAATTCTGATAGCATTTTTAATAAAAATTGCTTGTTTCCATGCCTGAATGAGTGATCTTTAATTTACGTGATTTTTGTTTTGAATGTAATATTTTGAAGTTATAAATATAGAAAACTATTACATTAATCTTTCAATCTCCCACTGATATCAATAAAAAATAATCAGATCTTGGGACTGTGCTTTTATATTTAGGCATGAGCGACATTCGGTCAGCAAGTATACTTTGAGTGCCTCCTTTCTGCCACTTCTGTACTAAGCACTGGAAATGCATATGAAAAAATGAACTTTTTTTTCTCAGAAACATCTCGTAAGGAAATACATCAGGAAGTCAACAATTGCTGTAAAATGTGGTTCTATAATCTTTGTTAGTGGTGTTGTATACCTACATGATGCTGCAGATTTCCAGAGGAAGGGGTGCCTCTGCCTGTCTGGAACAGTCAGGAGAGGCCTTTGACAAAGAGGTTGTACGTGAGCTGCCTCTTAATGGACTTAGGAGTGTACCTGTCTGCTCAGAGACAGGGGAGACTTGCAGGCAGGTAGGACAGCTCGCCCAGAGGTAGAGAAGCAAGAAATGGCCGGATGTGTTTGAAGAATTATCGGTAGCTCACCATTGCTGGAGTGCGTGTGCAAGGTGAGGAGTATCAGGAAATGAGGCTGCAGATGTGTGCTGGGACCACATCACAAAGGGCCTTTCCTTGCTTTTAAGTTTCTTTAGAGCCACCTCTGTAAGAGGATATTACAGTTAAGAGAGGGTGTACACATCACACCCAGAGCAGCAGGCAGTAGGAGGGAGTGTAATCTCCTCTGTTGGATTCCTTGGGAGCCCTCAGGAAGTTGCTGAACACCTGATGTCATGAGCACACCAGCTGTAGTAAGACTTGCTCCCTTTTAGATGACCTAAGAAATCCTCAGGCATCAGGCAATTCCAACAGAGCAGAACATGTCATGAATGTTTTTAGTGCATAGTGTCATAATAATAATAATAATGTTGGCAGCGGTATTGATGCCATCAAATTCCTAATAAAATTAACCTCCTCATCTATAAAATAATTTTCAGGTGAGGATTGTTGACCAGTTTTTTTTTTTTTTTATTAATGTTATGATAGATTACAACCTTGTGAGATTTCAGTTGTACATTTTTGTTAGTCATGTTGTGGGTACACCACTTCCCCCTCTGTGCCCTCCCCCCACCCCTCCCTTTTCCCTGATAACCACCGATCAGATCTCCTTATCAATATACTAATTTCCACCTATGAGTGGAGTCATATAGAGTTCGTCTTTCTCTGACTGGCTTATTTCGCTTAACATAATACCCTCGAGGTCCATCCACGTTGCTGTGAATGGGCCAATTTTGTCTTTTTTTATGGCTGAGTAGTATTCCATTGTGTATATATACCACATCTTCTTTATCCAATCATCAGTTTCTGGGCATGTAGGCTGGTTCCACGTCTTGGCTATTGTAAATAATGCTGCGATGAACATAGGGGTGCAACGGACTCTTGAGATTTCTGATTTCAGGTTCTTAGGATAGATACCCAGTAATGGGATGGCTGGGTCATAGGGTATTTCTATTTTTAACTTTTTGAGAAATCTCCATACTGTTTTCCATAGTGGCTGTACCAGTTTGCATTCCCACCAACAGTGTATGAGGGTTCCTTTTTCTCCACAACCTCTCCAACATTTGTCGCTCTTGGTTTTGGATGTTTTTGCCAATCTAACGGGTGTAAGGTGATATCTTAGTGTAGTTTTGATTTGCATTTCCCTGATGATTAGCGATGATGAACATCTTTTCATGTGTCTATTGGCCATATTCATATCTTCTTTTGAGAAATGTCTGTTCATGTCCTCTGCCCATTTTTTGATCGGGTTGTTTGTTTTTTTGTTGTTAAGCAGTGTGAGTTCTTTGTATATTATGGAGACTAACCCTTTGTCGGATAAGTGGCTTGTAAATATTTTTTCCCAATTAGTGAGCTGTTTTTTTGTTTCAGTCCTGTTTTCTCTTGCCTTGAAGAAGCTCTTTAGTCTGATGAAGTCCCATTTGTTTATTCTTTCTATTGTTTCCCTCAACTGAGGAGTTACAGTGTCTGAAAAGATTCTTTTGAAACTGATGTCAAAGAGTGTACTGCCTATATTCTCTTCCAAAAGACTTATTGTCTCAGGCCTAATCTTTAGGTCTTTGATCCATTTGGAGTTTATTTTGGTGTGTGGTGAAAAAGAATGGTCAATTTTCAATCTTTTGCATGTGGCTGTCCAGTTTTCCCAGCACCATTTGTTGAAGAGACTTTCTTTTCTCCATTGTAGGGCCTCTGCTCCTTTGTCGAAGATTAGCTGTCCATAGATGTGTGGTTTTATCTCTGGGCTTTCAATTCTGTTCCATTGATCTGTGGACCTGTTTTTGTACCAGTACCATGCTGTTTTGATCACTGTAGCTTTGTAGTATGTTTTGAAATCGGGGATTGTGATTCCGCCGGCTTTGTTTTTCTTGCTCAGGATTGCTTTAGCAATTCGCGGTCTTTTGTTCCCCCATATGAATTTTAGGATTGTTTGTTCAATTTCTGTGAAGAATGTTCTTGGGATTCTGATTGGGATAGCATTGAATCTGTATATTGCTTTAGGTAGTATGGACATTTTAACTATGTTTATTCTTCCAATCCATGTGCAAGGAATGTCTTTCCATCTCTTTATGTCATAGTCAATTTCTTTCAAGAAAGTCTTGTAGTTTTCATTGTATAGATCCTTCACTTCCTTGGTTAAGTTTATCCCAAGGTATTTTATTCTTTTCGTTGCAATTGTGAATGGGATTGAGTTCTTGAGTTCTTTTTCTGTTAGTTCATTGTTAGTGTATAGAAATGCTACTGATTTATGCACGTTAATTTTATACCCTGCTACTTTGCTGTAGTTGTTGATTATTTCTAATAGTTTTTCTGTGGATTCTTTGGGGTTTTCTATATATAAGATCATGTCGTCTGCAAACAACGAGAGTTTTACTTCTTCGTTACCTATTTGAATTCCTTTTATTTCTTTTTCCTGCCGAATTGCTCTGGCCAGCACCTCCAGTACTATGTTGAATAGGAGTGGTGAAAGTGGGCACCCTTGTCTTGTTCCTGTCCTCAGTGGGATGGCTTTCAGTTTTTGTCCATTGAGTATGATGTTGGCTGTGGGTCTATCATATATGGCCTTTATTATGTTGAGGTACTTTCCTTCTATACCCATTTTACTGAGGGTTTTTATCATAAATGGGTGTTGCATCTTGTCGAATGCTTTCTCTGCATCTCTTGAGATGATCATGTGGTTTTTGTTTTTCATTTTGTTGATGTAGTGTATCACGTTGATTGACTTGCGGATGTTGAACCATCCCTGTGTCCCTGGTATAAATCCCACTTGATCATGGTGTATAATCTTTTTGATGTATTGCTGTAATCGGTTTGCCAAAATTTTGTTGAGGATTTTTGCATCTATGTTCATCAGTGATATCGGCCTGTAGTTCTCCTTCTTTGTGTTGTCCTTGTCAGGTTTGGGGATCAGAGTGATGTTGGCTTCATAGAATGTGTTAGGGAGTTCTCCATCTTTCTCAATTTTCTGGAACAGTTTGAGGAGAATAGGTATTAAGTCTTCTTTGAATGTTTGGTAGAATTCTCCAGAGAAGCCGTCTGGTCCTGGACTCTTATTTTTGGGGAGGTTTTTGATTACCGTTTCTATTTCCTTACTTGTGATTGGCCTATTCAGATTCTCCATTTCTTCCTGATTCAGTTTGGGGAGATTGTAGGAGTCTAGGAATTTGTCCATTTCTTCCAGGTTGTTCAATTTGTTGGCATATAGTTTTTCATAGTATTCTCTTATGATCTCTTGTATTTCATTGGTATCTGTTGTGATTTCTCCTCTGTCATTCCTAATTTTATTAATTTGCGATTTCTCTCTTCTTTTCTTGGTGAGTCTGGCTAGGGGTTTGTCAATTTTGTTAATTCTTTCGAAGAACCAACTCTTTGTTTCATTGATCCTTTCTATTGTCTTTTTTGTTTCAATATCGTTTATTTCTGCTCTTATTTTTATTATTTCCCTCCTTCTACTGACTCTGGGCTTTGTTTGTTCTTCTTTTTCTAGTTCTGTTAGGCGTCGTTTGAGGTTGCTTATGTGAGCTTTTTCTTGTTTAGTGAGGTGAGCCTGTATTGCGATGAATTTCCCTCTTAGGACTGCTTTTTCTGCATCCCAAATGATTTGGTATGTCATGTTCTCATTTTCATTAGTCTCCAGATAAAATTTGATTTCTTCTTTAATTTCTTCAATGATCCATTGTTTGTTGAGAAGCGTGTTGTTTAGTCTCCACATTTTTGCACCTTTCTCTGCTTTTTTCTTGTAGTTGATTTCTAGTTTAATAGCATTATGATCAGAAAAGATGCTTGATATTATTTCAACTCTCTTGTATTTATTGATGTTTGCTTGGGTTCCCAAAATATGGTCAATCCTTGAGAATGTTCCATGTGCACTTGAGAAGAATGTGTAACCTGCTGTTTTTGGATGAAGTGTTCTATATATATCTATTAAGTCCATCTGGTCTAATTTTTCATTTAATTCTATTATTTCCTTGTTGATTTTCTGTCTGGATGTTCTGTCCATTGGTGTTAATGGTGTGTTGAGGTCCCCTACTATTATTGTATTGTTGTTGATGTCTTCTTTTAGTTCTATTAAGAGTTGGTTTACAAATTTTGGTGCTCCTGTGTTGGGTGCATATATATTTATAAGTGTTATGTCTTCTTGGTGGAGACTCCCTTTTATCATTATATACTGTCCCTCTTTATCTTTCTTTATCTGTTTTGCTTTGAAATCTACCTTGTCTGACATTAGTATAGGGACACCTGCTTTCTTTTGTTCATTATTAGCTTGGAGTATTGTTCTCCATCCCTTCACTCTGAGTCTGTGTTTGTCTTTGGGGCTGAGGTGTTTTTCCTGGAGGCAGCATATTGTTGGATCTTGTTCTTTGATCCATCCTGCCACTCTGTGTCTTTTGATTGGGGAGTTCAATCCATTTACATTTAGAGTGATTATTGAGACGTGGGGGCCTACCACTCCCATTTTGTGTCTTGTTTTCCGGTTTTCTTCAGTTTCCTTTGTTTCTCGTCCCATGGTTTAATCTGTTCTGATGTAGAGCTGCTACTCTCTGTTGTTGTCCTTCTACTTATCTCCTCTGCTCTTGGTTTTGTAGCCCCTTTCCTTTTTTGGATTTTTCAGGAATGAGGGTTTTCCTGAGGATTTCCTGAAGAGGAGGTTTTGTGGCAATGAACTCCCTTAATTTTTGTTTATCTGGGAAAGTTTTTATTTCTCCATCATATTTGAAGGATATTTTCGCTGGGTAGAGAATTCTCTGCTGTAGATTTTTGTCCTTCAGATTTTTGAATATATCATTCCACTCTCTTCTAGCCTGTAAAGTTTCTGCTGAGAAATGTGCTGATAGCCTGATGGGGGTTCCTTTGTAGGTTAGTTTCTTTTGCCTGGCTGTCCTTAGCATTTTCTCCTTATCGTTGACTTTTGCTAGCTTCACTACTATATGCCGTGGAGTTGGTCTTCTTGCATTGATAAAGTTTGGAGATCTATTGGCTTCTGTCACCTGAAGATCCATCTCCCTCACCAGATTTGGGAAGTTCTCAGCCATTATTTCTTTGAATAGGCTTTCTGCCCCTTTCTCCTTCTCTTCTCCCTGTGGTATACCTATAATCCTTACGTTGCATCTCCTAATTGTGTCTGATAATTCTCGGAGAGTTTCTTCATTTCTTTTTAGTCTTGCTTCTCTCTCCTCCTCTGCCTGCAGCAATTCTATATTGCCATCTTCCAAATTGCTAATTCTTTCCTCCATATTATCGGCCCTACTGTTCAGAGCATCTAGATTTTTCTTAATCTCCTCTATTGTGTTCTTCATTTCCAATATTTCTGTTTGGTTCTTCTTTATCGTATCAAACTCTTTTGTGACATAGCTCCTGAACTCGTTGAGTTGTCAGTCAGAATTCTCTCTTAACTCATTGAGAATTTTAATGATGGCTGTTTTGAAGTCATCATCATTTAGGTTATATATCTCATTTTCTTTGGGATTGTTTTCTGTGTATTTGTTACTTTCTTTCTGTTCTGGAGATTTAATGTATTTTTTCATATTGCTTGATGTTGTTGATTTGTGCCTCCGCATGGAGATAGAGTTTAGTTGCTCCTTTCACTTGTTTCAGCTGCTGCGGTAGGGGAGCAGCTGTTTATACTGCACCAACCAGGAACCCTGTCCGCAGTTGCTAACTGGGCCTGGGCCCCTCCTCGTAGCCACAGTGGCCCTTTGGATTCCCTCCTCTGCCATGGGGGCCGTCACAGGGGGGCTTCAGGCTGCTGGTGCCTACTGTTGCAGCCCACCTAGATGTGCTCTCTCCTTGGGGTCTGCAACGGTGTTATGGGCTTTTCCAGCGGCCAGGGGTGGGATCACTTATATTTGTCGCTCCGTTGCTGTCGGCACCCACAAAATCTCACTTGTCCTCTATGGGTCGCAGGAGAGCTATTGGCATCTTCTACAGTCTGTGGTTAGTTCACCTAGCTATGCTGCTTTTGCCCTGGGGTCTTCCAGCCTTATGGCTGGTGGCTGGGTGCCTTCTACTGGTGCTGAGCAGAGGCTTTCCCTAAGGCTGCTGTGAGCCTGTAGGGTTTCCCCCTAGGCTACGAAGCTGGGTCTCTGGAACTCCCCCCAGCCCCAGTCCTCTCCGAGATCTCCGGCTATACCTAGTCCCACGGGGCGGGCAACAGCTGGGGGTCGCCCCACCCTCTGGGATTCTCTCCGGGCCTCTCCCAGAGCCTTGAATGCTGGGTGTGGCCCCTCTGCTAATGGCAGACAGAGAGTTTTGTCTGCTGCCCGGGCGGAACTCCGGCGCTTCCCCTCCGGGTCGCAGAGCCGGCCTTTGAAACTTCCCCCAGCCCCGGTCCTCTCCGAGATCTCCGGCAATCCCTACACCCACGGGGCGGGCAACGGCAGCTGGGGGTCGCCCCGCCCTCTGGGATTCTCTCCGGGCCTCTCCCGGAGCCGTGAATGCTCGGCGTGGCCCCTCTGCTAATGGCAGACAGAGAGTTTTGTCTGCTGCCCGGGCGGAACTCCGGCGCTTCCCCTCCGGGTCGCAGAGCCGGCCTTTGAAACTTCCCCCAGCCCCGGTCCTCTCCGAGATCTCCGGCAATCCCTACACCCACGGGGCGGGCAACGGCAGCTGGGGGTCGCCCCGCCCTCTGGGATTCTCTCCGGGCCTCTCCCGGAGCCGTGAATGCTCGGCGTGGCCCCTCTGCTAATGGCAGACAGAGAGTTTTGTCTGCTGCCCGGGCGGAACTCCGGCGCTTCCCCTCCGGGTCGCAGAGCCGGCCTTTGAAACTTCCCCCAGCCCCGGTACTCTCCGAGATCTCCGGCAATCCCTACTCCCAAGGGGCGGGCAATGGCAGCTGGGAGACCTCCGTACCCTCAGCGACTCTCTCTGGGACCCTCCAGGCGCTGCGAACACCAGGCGGGGTCTCCCCGCCAATGGCGGGGAGAGACTCTCCCCACGGGCTCAGGTGTGCAACTCCAAAGTTTCCCTCTGCGTTTAGGAGTAATTGCGGGGGGTTTAGGTAGGGTTCTGGTCACCTGTTTCCACCGTCGCTCCTCTGTTGTGTGCTCGCTCCTGCCCTAGATGTGTGTAGATCCTCTGGGGGCGTCCGTTGGAAGAAAGCCGCTTGCGGGTACTAGGCTGCTCGTCGGGGTCAGAGAGTTTTTACCTATTTCCACATCCTCCCGGAGGAAAGTCCGTCTGCCTTCCGATGTATAGTCGCGTGGGTATCTCAGACATCCTGAGATGCTGTCTGGATATCCTTTGTCAAGCGATAAGTGTCCAAATAATTGTAGACTCGAAGGGGGAGAGACAAAGAGGACTACTCACGGCGCCATCTTGGATCTCTCCTGACCAGTTTCTTTAAACTGAGGTAAAACTTACATACAGTGAAATGCATAGATCTTAAGTGTAAATTCTATATATACCCATGTGCCCCTCACCCCAATCAAGCTGTAGAATATTTCCATCACCTCACACACTTCCTTTGTTCCCCCTGCTCTCTACCTGTCAGTCATGCCCCACGTGGGCAACTAGCGACTCTTGAGTTCTGTCACCATTGATTGCTTTTACCTGTTCTTGAGCTTTGCATATATGGAATCATACAGTGTGTACGTTTTGTTTCTGGCATTTTCACTCAATGTAATGTTTTTGAGATTCATTCATATTGTTGTGTGTTATCAGTGGTGTGTTCCTTTTTATTGCTGAATAGAATTCTTCATAGGAAACAGTTTTTCAGAATGATAGTACTATTTTATGCTTTTGCCAGCAATGCATGCAAGTTCCAGTTGCTCCACATCCTTGCTAGCATTAGGTGTTGTCATTTTAATTTTAGCTCTTCTAATAGATGTGAGTTGGTATCTTATTGTGATTTTAATTTGCATTTCCATGATGACTAAGATGTTAAGCACCTTTGCCTATGCTTATTGGCCATTCTTTTATCTTCTTTTGTGAAGTGTTTCAGTCTTTTGCCCATTTTTAATTGGATTGTCTTTTTGTTATTGATTTGTTGGAGTTCTTTATATATTCCAGATTCAGTCCTTTGTCAGATTGGTGTTTTGCAAGTATTTTCTCCCAGTCTGTGGAGAGTTTTTCATGTTTTCTTAATGGCGTCTTTAGATGAGCAGACGTTGTTTATTTTGGTACAGTCCAGTTTATCCATTTTTACTTTTATGGCTGGTGCTTTTCCTGTCTTCTCTAAATCTGTGCCTACTCCAAGGTTGCAAGAGATTCTCCTGTTTTTTCTTCTGCAAGTTGTTTTATTTTAGCTTTTATGTTTATTGTGATCTTTTTGAATGAATTTTTTCTGTATACTGTGAGGTGTAGGGAATGCGATGTCCTTTTTCCAACTATGTTTAGCCAGTGTCACCATTTGTTTAAAAAACTGTCCTTCTCTATTATGTTGCCTGGCTTTCTTTGTCCAAAACCAGTTGGCCATATATTATGTGTAGGTCTATTTCTTTGCTGTTTATTCAGTTCTGTGGTCTGGTTTTTGATCCTTATGCCGGTACCATATTGTGTCAGCTTCTTACTGTCTGCAAACAGACCCCAGCCTGTTGGGATTGAGCTTGGGATTGTGAAACTGTTGACCCAGGTAGAGAAATATAACTGAATTTTTGTATATTGACCTTGTATCTTGGGACCTTAGTAGTTCTGGTAGTTGTTTTGTAGATTCCTAATGATTTGCTACATGAAAATGATGTCATCTATGAATAAAGATAATTTGACCGTTTTTAATATGTACATGTGTAAGAAATATATAAGCTGTATTTGAAGACAAAAGGACAAAGAAAAACAAACCCATCATTAAAGCAGAAAAGAAAAATAGCTGTTAAGTTTTTCAATGTTCCTTGTTTCAAAGTGGCTGCTGCTTTAATTTCACCTTCTTAACTGGGGTTGTTGTTAATTGTTTTTTTCTCCGTGGATACCCGTAAGTAATCTTCAGCCTTGGTAGCAGTGATGTTCCCCTGGTGACTTGAGCAACCCACTTAATCTCTCTGGGCCTCACGTTTCACGTCTATAAAATGATAGGATTCAACCTGATTGTTTCCCGAGGAGTCTTCCAGGCTTCTGTGAGTTCTTTGTTTTGACTCTATCCGTCAGAGGTGGTCAGGCGGTGCAGAGAGTGTCTAGGGCAGGTTGTAATTCCTGTTATTTCATTGCAAACATGCTAGAGAACTGTGAAGTGGTCAGTTTGAGTTCATTATTCTGTTTATCCCAAAAGGTTTGTCCTCATTTTGTTCCATTTACATTCGTGGCTCTGTGTTGAGAGTTCATAGTTAACTCACTTACGTTTTCGTACAACTTTTATTTCTAGGCTTCACAGAGCCCAGTGTGCAATTAAACAGACTCAGGTAACTGTTCAGAAAATTGGAAAGGAAATTGAGGAAAAACTGCGACTCTCCTCCACAAGCAGCGAGCTGGTAGGTTTTTATATATTTGCCTGTTTAAACTCCTCGATTTCTAAATGTGATCATCGTATTCTTCTTGTATTTTTTTTCTTTCTTTTTTTCTCTTAATGTTTCAGTGACACTTCTGTTGGCATTTAAATGTTGGAAATAAACTTTCCCATCTGTTAATAATGTAACATACAAAGTGCCTGCCCTTTTCTGCTAGATGAAACTTTAGATTACATACAATTACTTAGAGATAATTAAAAGCTATTTTATTAATGTCTTATAAATGTGAACTCTAGACACAAACTGTGTAGTGAATGAAAAATAGCTGCCAGAAGAAAAAAAAATAAACGTTAAGCACTAATCTACTTTCAAAAGATGAATTTAAAATTATTTGGGTTGAACTTAGTAAGATGGTTTATGGACACTATTCTCTTTTGGGAAAGATTCTCCGAAGAAATAGAAATTCAAATCCAAATGGACAGATTTAAGATATTAGTGTGATTTTGGGTGGCTTTATAGTCTTTCTAGTGGAGAAAAAAATATTAATTTTGGAATGAAGACTCTGTCTTTGTAAGCAGAATAGTGGGTATAACTAATAAATTGAGCTTTTCTCAAAATGAAACCACATGGCTATGGATAGCTTTTGACGAAATTTGTGCTATGGATTATAATACTTAAAATTCAAATCCTCACATTAAGTTCTATCTAAAAATTTTTAAGTATTTGTTTGCACAAACTTATTATCATAGCGAGGGAGTATCTTCCGGGGGTCATTTACAGCACTGTCAACTTGTCAGAGGGCCTTTATATCCCCAAACGAAAGTTCTGTGTTACCTTGAAGATTTGCCCAAGATAATAATTGAGTAGAAATAGTAGAAAAGCAGCAATGCAATTAACCTACAGACTTCTCTCTCATGGAATTTGAAATTAATGGGTGACAACATATTTAAACGATATAAAATTGCTGATTTTGACCTATAAATAGCAGTTTCATTTAGTTCAACGTAATACATAAAATAGCTACTGCTGTACCTGGCACTTGCAGGCGTACAAAATATGGTAGCTGCAATAACTATTCGTAGTAATACTATTCATATGACTTTTCTTGCCTCTGGAAAATCTTCCAGTTTGGAGCAGCTGTTAAGCTACCTCTTGTTGTAACTTAGGCTCAATAAAGGACCAGATTCCAGACCACAAATATATTGGAGGAGGAGAAAAAACAGCTAATTTTGATCTTTTCTCTAGTACAAAAATGCCACATTTTTAGAACCTTTGTCTGGGGAGAAATTGCTAGGTTTTATTTTTCTTATTTTCCTCTCCCAAGGCAAGACTGGGAAATTACTTATTTCATTAAATGACAGCATATGCTTTGTCTCAGTATGGAAAAATGCATGTTTAATCCTATTTTTCTAAAATACAAGTGGTGACACGCAGAGCAAGGTGATAGAATGTGAGTGTGTGAGTTTACAGAGGTCAGGCTCAGGGGCTCACTGTGTGTTTTCATGCTGCCCAGTTGACATCGAAGGAAGTCATTGGATTTTTGAACTGAAACTGAACTTAGAAATCATCTGGTTCCTGTATAGCCCCTGCTTAGAACCGCACCTCCTCAGTACATTCCACCTCCTTCCCTGCTTTATTTTTCTCCGGAGTGATTATTACCCTTTAGCGTGCTGTATACTTGACATGCGTATTTTATTTGTCTGTCTTTCTACACTCTGTGAGGGGAGGGAGTTTTATCTGGTTCCTTTTTTCTTTTCACTGCGGTATTCCCCAGTGCCTGGAAAAGTGTTTGACACATAGTAGGTGCTCAATAAATATTTGTTGAATTTAAGAATGAATCTAGCATAATCTCCTTATAAAAGGACAGAAAAATGAGGCCTGAATAAAGGAAGCAACTTTCCCATAATCATTTGACAAATAGAGACAGACGTTTTGGTGAACTTGTCTCCTTTCGGGGAATAATGCCATGTACTTGTTAATTATCTACTTTAAAGTTTACCTGTAGTGAATTAGAAACCTTTAGTATTATCTTTTTTCATCATTCCCTTTCCAAATGGCCCAAGGTCATCATACTCCAACTCAAGCATTTTCAATATGTAAGAATTAATTTTAGTTTTAGCCTAAGTATAAACACCGTCAGAAGGCATATTTGATGCTAGAAGTCATCGGATGACCGTCTAAGATCAATGCAATTAACTCTGTGATAGAAATTGGGTTTGTACTTGATGACCTTCTTGGCATCTTCCCACATTACGTCAATATCCAGCATAATTTTTTTGGCATTTTATTACGTTTCTTATGAAATTTCTGCTGTTGTCATCTCGAATTTTTGCTTATGTGTTTTGGATTTTGTCAAATGCCTTTCCTGTATCTGTTGAGATAATTGTATGGGTTTTTTTTCTATTCTTGTATTATGATGGTGAAATACATCGATTGGTTTTCTAATGTTAATCCAACTTTGCATTCCTGGGAAAAGCCCCTCTTGTTCCAGATGAATTATTCTTCTTATCTCTGTTACTAGATTCAATTTGCTAAAAGCTTTTAAAGGATTTTGGCATCTGTATTCATGAGAAATATTGTCTGTAGTTTTGTTTTCTTGTAATCTCTGTCTGGTTTTGTTGTCAGGGTAATGTTAGCCACAACTAGTGAGTTGGGAAGTATTTCTTCTATTTTCTGGAAGGACATGTGTAGAATTGGGATTATTTCTTGAATATTTGGTGGAATTTACCAGTAAAGCCCCCTGGGCCTTAAGTTTTCTTTGTGGGTTTTGAACTAGGAGTTCAACATTTAATAGTTGTAGAGTTATTGCAGTTATCTGCTTCTTGAATGAGCTTTCGTAGCTTATGTCTGTCAAAGGTTTGTCATTTCGTTTAAGAGGTCAGTCTTTTTAATTTCAGCGATTTTAATGAATGTGTGGTGTTTTCTTATTTTGGTTTATAATTGCATTTCTATGATGAACATTTTTCGTAGCTTTATTGGTCACTCGTATCTTTTAAGAAGTGTAAGTGTTAAATATTTTTGCCCATCAAAAAAAATAAACTTTATTTAGATTTACAGAAAACTTGGAAAGGTAGTTTGGAGAGTTTCCATAGACCTTTCACCCAGTTTTCCCTAATGTTGACCTCTTACATTAACCATGTTATATTTGACGTGGTACATCATCAAACCAAGAAATTAACATTGATATGTTACTGTTAACTGTGGACTTCATTCAGGTTTCACCAGTGTTTCCACTAAGGTTTTTTTTCACATAGGTAAACTTTTTATTTTACAACAGTTTTAGATTTATAGAATTATTCTAAAGATAGCATGTAGAGAGAGTTGCCCCATATACCCCACACCCAGTTCCTCCTGTTATTAACATCTTACCTTAGTATGGTACATTTGTCACAATTAATGAACCTGTATTGATAAATCATCATTAACTAAAGCCCATGCTTTATTCAGATTTCCTTAATTTTTACCTAATGTCCTTTTCCTACTCCCTCCCCCCATTTATTTATTTAGTCAGTCATTTATTTATCAATATGGACTTGTATATATTTATTTTATACTTTAGGTTATAATCCAATACTATGTTACTTATTTTTGTGCTCAATTTAGGGCATTGAGAATTCTTTCAAGTTGGCTCCTGTGTCTTTTCAACATGCCCCCATCTTTTTTTTGTTTGTTTGTGCCTCCTTAATTTCTGGCACTATATGATCCAGGCTCACCTTGTATTTTCCCTGTCTCAGCCCTAGAAGCAGCCGTTTCTCCGTGGAGCCCTGCTCCTTCCATTGAGTAATGGTGTTAGAGACAAGCTCTGTGCGCCGGGTGTGCTGCTGCTGCTGGCTTGTCACTACCTCCAGGGCCTCTCAGTGGACAGAGCCGGTTTGCACAAGAATCTGTTTCATGGATACTTGAGGAATATTTTCATGCAGTCCGTGGCTTGTCTTTTCATGTTCTTAACAATGTTTTTTAATGAGCAAAAGTTTTTAAGTTTGATGAAATCTAATGTGGTTTTTAAAAAAATTTGTAGTATGATAAGTTAGGGCTTTTTGTGTTCTTAGTAAGAAATCTTTGCCTAATCTAAAGTCAGATAAATTTTGTCCTGTGTTTTGTTCTAACATTTTTATAGTTTTGGGCTTTACATTCAGATCTATGATCCATCTTGTTAGCTTTTTGTACGAGTTAACTAAGGTAAATTTTTTCTGTATGAATATCCAGTTGATTTAGCATCATTTGTTGAACAGTCTTTCCGCATTTAATTGTTTTGAAAAGTTTGTCTAAAATCAATTTGATCATATATGTGCGCATGTATTTCTGGATTCTCTGTTTTGTTCCATTGATCTGTATGTCTGTCTTTCACCAACACCAAACTCTCTTATTATTATAGATTCATCATCTTAAAACCAGATAGGATAAGTCCTCCAATGTTGTTCTTTTTAAAAATTACTGTGAGTTTTCTAGATTCTTTGTATTTCGAAGTGAATTTGAGAATTACTTTGTCAGTTTCTTCAAAAATAGCCTGCTGGAATTTTGATAAGGATTTGAAGGTCAGTTTGTGGAGAGTTGCCATCTTAACAATATCATGTTCTCCAACCCTGAACATGGCATATGTCTCTTTTATTTAGATTTTTCTTTAATTCCCTCAATAATATCTTGCAGCTTTCACTGGAGAGATTTTGGACATCTTTTGTTAGAGTTATTCCTAAGTATTTTATGGGAGTTTGTTCTTTCTGTTGGCATTATTGCAAATGGGATTGTTTTTGAATTTTTATTTCTCATTTGTTTGCTATTTGTATGCTATCAGAATACAATTCATTTTAATTTATTAACCTCGTATCTTGCAATCTTGTTATATTAACTTTTTTAGTTTTGGTAGTTATTGTGTAGATTTCTTGGGATTTTTCTGTGTAAACAGTCATGCCTGCCATCTTGAACTGCTTTATGAGCTTTGTTTAATTTTTCTGTCTTATTTCAATAGCTAGGACATACAGTACACTGTTGAATAAAAGTGATAAAAGTGGAAATCTTTTCCTTCTTCCTGACCGTAGAGGGAAACGATTCATCCTTTCTCCGTTAAATATAATGTTAGCAATGCCCTTTATTGATTTTAGAAAGTTCCTTCTTATTCCTAGTTTCTGAAAATTATCATGAATGGATGTTGAATTTTGTCAAGTGCTTTGCTGCGTCTATTGAAATGACCATGTGATTTTTCTCTTTGATTCTGTTAATAGGGTGAACTGCATTGATTTAATTTTAAGTGTTAACTAGCATTGCATTTGTGGAATAGCCTTGAATTGGTTACGATATATAATCTTTTTTTTTTTAATTAATGTTATGATAGATTACAACCTTGTGAGATTTCAGTTGTACATTTTTGTTAGTCATGTTGTGGGTACACCACTTCCCCCTCTGTGCCCTCCCCCCACCCCCCCTTTCCCCTGGTAACCACCGATCAGATCTCCTTATCAATATACTAACTTCCACCTATGAGTGGAGTCATATAGAGTTCGTCTTTCTCTGACTGGCTTATTTCGCTTAACATAATACCCTCGAGGTCCATCCACGTTGCTGTGAATGGGCCAATTTTGTCTTTTTTTATGGCTGAGTAGTATTCCATTGTGTATATATACCACATCTTCTTTATCCAATCATCAGTTTCTGGGCATGTAGGCTGGTTCCACGTCTTGGCTATTGTAAATAATGCTGCGATGAACATAGGGGTGCAACGGACTCTTGAGATTTCTGATTTCAGGTTCTTAGGATAGATACCCAGTAATGGGATGGCTGGGTCATAGGGTATTTCTATTTTTAACTTTTTGAGAAATCTCCATACTGTTTTCCATAGTGGCTGCACCAGTTTGCATTCCCACCAACAGTGTATGAGGGTTCCTTTTTCTCCACAACCTCTCCAACATTTGTCGCTCTTGGTTTTGGATGTTTTTGCCAATCTAACGGGTGTAAGGTGATATCTTAGTGTAGTTTTGATTTGCATTTCCCTGATGATTAGCGATGATGAACATCTTTTCATGTGTCTATTGGCCATATTCATGATATATAATCTTTTTTGTATCATGTTGGATTTCATCTGGTAATAATTTAAGGGTGTCTATATTTATTAGGGATATTGTGATGCCGTGTTTTAAATTTCTTGATCAGATTGGTATTAGGACTGTGGTGGCCTGGTAAAATTAGTTGGGCAGTGTTCCTTTTTTCTACTCCGTCTTGACCAGAAGCAGAAGTCTCCTGGATTTTTAATACTTTTTAGTAGTCTGCTGAGATTTTATATCTTTTACTCATTATGAGAAGAATTTACTTTTTCTCAGCATATTTATCGTAGCAGCTTTAAAGTCATTGTCCGATAATTCTAACCTCTGGGTCATCTCGGGATTGGCATATGTTGGTTGTCTTTTCTCTAGAGAATATGTCGCATTTTCCAGGCTCCTCTTATATTGGGTAGTATTGCATAGTATCCTGGACATTGTGAATGTAATTTTGTGGTATCTCTGGATTTTGTTACTTTGCTACAAAGAATATTGGTATTTTTGTTTTAGCAGGTAGTTAACTTGGTTAGGCTCAGATTCTCGTTCCTGCCGTGGACGTTGGCTCAGATTTCAGTTCAGTACGTTTACCCTTGGGCACAGCTGCTTTCCTTTTGTCTCCTGCATATGTATGGCTTAGGATTCAGTTGGAGACTCAGTGAAATTCAGGATTGAATTTACCTGAATTTAACCCATTCTCTGGCTTCGTCCATGCTGGTGTCCTTCAAGGGATCGCCTGATCTCTTTTCCCTGGCTCCTCTGGCTGGAAAGATAGTTGTCTTTCTGTTGGGATTTGATTGCAGGCCACCCTCAGGGCAGTGCCACAGAAGAGGGCAGGTTCACCCTGTGTGTTGGTTGCTTGCACTAGCTTCTGAGTCTCTTCTTGCCAGTGATCTGTCTCCAGAACACTCAAGTAAGTAGCTTTTTGTATTTTGTCTAGAGTCTATGGCTCTTATTTATGGTAGGACCAGTTTGTTGGCTTCTCATTCTCTTATTCCAGAAGCAGAACTCCTGTACATTATTGTACACTTTTTGCTTTATCTCCCTAGCTGGACCTGGGTTCTAGGCCTGATATTGCCACTGAGTCTATAAAATTAGTGGATTGGATTAAATATTTTCTAAGGAAATTTTTTTTCCCGTTCTTAGTGGTTAAGTAGGTGTAGGTGCGATAGAAACAGCCTATAAATGACATTTAAAAGCAAATTTCGTTAACTTATAGGACAACTGCTATAGCTGTAGAACTTTTTTCCAGATTGTTAATTATTTACAATTTTGGTGGGAAAACTAGTACAGATGAATATGCCCTAAGCTACTAATTCTTAAACTTTTTGGTCTCAATACCCTTTTACACTCTTAAAAATTGTAAAGACCTCAGAGAACTTCGGGTCTATCTATTGATAATGTCTAGCTTAATAAAAGACAGATGGATTCTCACATTTGCTTCTGCAGTCAGTCTGTTGTGATATCACTAATCTTGTAGACTCTGGAAAACTCCACTCTACAGTTATGAGAAAATGAGCATGAAAAAGGGAGATAACGGGTTAGTATTACTATGAAAATATTTTTGATCTCACAGACTCTGAAGCAGTCTCAGGAATCCTCATGGTTTCCTGGACCATGCTTTCAGAACTTTTGCCTAAGGCTTTTCAGCTCCAATGTGATCTATGAGGAGAAAATTATTTCCTTTAATGTGTCATTTACAGTTAGTCTGTCCTTCTGAAATGAATCTTTAACATTGCCCATCACTGTCTTTGTAAAGACAGTGTAAAGGAACGTGTGTGCTTGCAAAGAGATGAATGTAGCTCTGCTTTTCTGATCAGTGTTGTATAAAAACACTAAAATCCAGTTAAAAGTGATCTATTGGAGATGCATATGTGACATTAACTATGCTTTGAGTAAACAGATAAGTAGAACACTGAAACCCATTAGAAGATGCTTAAGGAACGTTAAGATCTTTGAGCACTTGTCTTAGATGCAGTAGAAAGGAAGCAGCACCAGATCCCACTTGGGCAGCATTTATTTACTCTACTCATCAGAAATTAGAGCCAACAATCTTGGTTTTGAATGACTTGATATATTTCTGTAACTGGGCCAGTTTCTGCACACGGACCATAACACAAACACACTATACACATGCGTTCCTGTATTGGTTTAATATTTAGATTAACTTGTATCCTTAGTCCTTTGATTCTAGAAAACATATTCCAATTTGAGCGTGTACCCCGGAATACAGCAAATTAACCCCCTGCTCAGGCATATCCCTGTGTTCTCTGAAGAGTTGCTTTTCTTTTTTCTACTTTTTTTCCCCCTCTACCCAAGTAGAATTCAGTTTAATATTTTGTGGAACAACTCAAGTTAAAGAAATTGAACTCTTATCTCTTTGTGGAAAACAATTGCTTCCTAAGAATTTAGTATTTTTTCCTCAGTGAGATAAAGGCACCCTAGGGCTTTTATCACACTGCTGGGTTGTAAGGAAACTTGATTGTTTCCTGGCTCCTTTTTCTTTAATGATAAGCAACCTCATTGACTTTTCATCTTTGTTTTTACAGTGGGTTGGCAGAGCAAAATGGCTTTTGTCTCCACTGGACCCAAGCTCTTAGAAAGCAGAAACCGTTTCTCATCACCCAGAAGCACGTCCTTCATAAGGGTCTGCTCTGTTCAGGAAAAATTGCTCAGGATCGTTGCATAGAATTTTCCAGTCAAATATAATCAAGATGAGTGGAAATAAGCTTTTCTGCTTGTTTTCTTGGCTTGGATTTCCATGCCATCTGTTTAGAATCAGTGTTTCAGAGATGAGGAAGAAGGCGTTTTGGGTGAGAAATGATAGCTGTAAAGTACTTTCCACACAACTGCCAAAAGTCGTTTGCCGTGCCTGCTGCCTCAGTGAGGCCGGACCCTTACTCATCTCACCTAGTGCCCGGACCTCCTCACTGTCTGTGATGCTGACTTGTCTCTTTTGAAGTGTTCTACCAGCTTATCTTAGGGCTTGGTAACCTATTCAAATTATTTTAATGAATGGATTTTTTTTCCCATTACAATTTTAATTAGTTAGCATATATCTTAGGAAGGAGACAGAAATTTACTGAGTACAGCCAAATTGCTGTTTGGTTAAGATTTATGTCATGGAAAACCATGAAAAGTATATTATTGACACTATTGATAAAGACCAGGAGAGAAGGGCACATGCATTCATAGTGCTGTAATTGCGTGTGAATGCAAACATGTGCAACACATGTATGTTCATTGTAGGGCAGGATTTCAGATTTTATCTGGAGGCCAATTCTGGAAGGTGTTTGGATTAAAAGGGGGAATCTTAGTGACGTTAAACCATGATTTCATAGGTTTAAGTGGGAAATATTTTTATGGAAAGATAAGTTAACAAACTTACTTAGCAAAACTTAATTGTATCTCTGATATAATCTATCTGGGATTTATTTTATGAAATGAACATTCAGTAAAATTGCCTTTTTTTGAGGTACAGTTCTATCACTTTTTAAAAAATAAACTATTTTTTAGAGTAGTTTTAGGTTTACAGAAGAATTGTGCAGAAAGTACAGAAAGTCCCCAGTTGTTTATAGTTAATTTTTGTGAAAGGTGTATGGTCTGTATCTAAATGTGTTTTGTTTTGTTTTGTTTTGTTTGCATGTGGCTGTCCATTGATTCCAGCACCATTTGGTGAAAAGGCTCTTCTTTCTCCATTGAGTTGCTTTTGTTCCTTTGTTGGTGATCACTTGACTGTATTTGTGTGTGTCTATTTCTGAGCTCTCTATTCTAGTCCGTTGATTTATCTGTCTCCTCTTTCACCCACACCACTGTGTTTTGATTACTGTAGCTGTGTGGTAAGTCTTGACATTGGATAGTGTCAGTCTTCCAACTTTGTTCTTATCCTTCAGTACTAAGTTGGCTATTCTGGGTTTTTTCCTGTCTATATAAACTTTAGAATCAGTTTGTTGATATCCACAAAATAGTTGGTTGAGATTTCACTGAATCTACAGATCAAGTTTGGAACAATTGGTATCTTAATAATATTGTTCTTCCTATCCACGAACATGGACAGCTTTCCATTTATTTGGATCTCCTTTGATTTCTTTCATCAGAGTTTTGTAGTTTTCCTCATATAGATCTTAAAAATATTTTCTTAGGTTTATACCTAATTATTTCATTTTTTATGCTAATGTAATTGATGTTGTGTTTTAAATTTCAAATTCCAACTGTTCCTTGCTGTTTCATAAGAAAGATTTCAGTGTGTTAACCGTGTATCATGCAACCTTGTTATAATCACTTAGTAGTTCCAGGAGGTTTTTGGGTGTTTGCTTGTTTGTTTCTTTTGTGATTGTTTGGGATTTTGTACACAGCAGTATCATCCGTAAACAAAGATGATTTTATTTCTTCTTTCCCTATCTGTATAGCTTTTATTTCCTTTTATTGCCTTAATGCATAGCTAGAACTTCCTGTGCATATTTAATAGAGTGGTGAAAGTGGATATCCTTGCCTTGTTCTCCAACTTAGGAAGAAAGCATCTAGTTTTCCACTGTTAAGTATAATGTTAGCTGTAGGTTTTTGGGCAACTGTTCTTTACCAAGTTGAGGAAGTTTTCCTTTATTCCTGGTTTTGGAGAGTTTTTAATCATAAATGGGTGTTAAATTTTGTCATATGCTTTTTCAGCATCTGTTGATATGATTATATGATTTTTCTTTAACCTGGTTGATGTGGTGAATTGCATTAATTGATTATTGAATGATGAACCTGCCTTGCATACCTGGAATAAATAAATCTGACCATGGTGCATAGTCATGCGTTGCTTAACAATGGGGATACATTCTGAGAAATGCATCATTAGGCGATTTCGCTGTTGTACAAACATCATAGAGTGTACTTTCACAGACCTAGGTGATATAGCCTACTACACACCTAGGCTCTATGGTACTAATCTCATGTAATCTTATGGGACCACTGTCATATAGGCAATGCGTCATTGACCGAAATGATGTTAGGCCACACATGACTGTATAATTCTTCTTATACTTTGTTGGATTTGGTTTGCTAATATTGTTGAGGATGCTGCATCTATATTCATGAGAGTAATTGGTCTGTAACTTTCCTTTCTAGTGATGTCTTCATCTGGTTTTAGTGTTAGGGTGATGCTGGCCTCATAGAATGAGTTAGGAAGTTCTTCTGTATTTTGGAAGATTTTAAAGAACTGGTATTCTTATTTAAGTGTTTGGTAAAACTCACCAGTGAAACCATCTGGGCCTGGTACCTTCTGTTTTGGAAGGTTATTAATTATTGATTTAATTTCATATATATGTATCTGTTGGCCTATTCAGATTATCTGCTTCTCCCGGTGTGAGTTTTGGTAGATTGTCTTGAAGGAATTGGTCCATTTCATCTAAGTTCTCTTATTTGTGGGCGTAGAGTTGTTTATAGTATTCTTTAATTATTCTTTTAATGTCCATAGGATAAGTTGTGGTGGCCCCTCTTTCATTCCTCTTATTAGTAATTTCTATCTTTTCTCTCTTTTTCTTGGTTAGCCTGGCTAGACTTTTATCACTTTTATTGACCTTTCCAAAAAGCAGCTTTTGGTTTCATTTGTTTTGTGATTTTTCTCTATTCAATTTATTCTGTTTGGGGTTAACTAACTTCTTGAATCTGTAGATTTATTTCTTTTGCCTAATCTGGGAAGTTTTTAGCCGTTATTTCTATGAGTACTTTTTCACTCCTTCCATCTTTCTCCTTTCCTCCCAGTACTTGATGATATGAACGTTAGATCTTTGATATAGTTCTGTAGATCCTTGAGGCTCTGTCCATTTTTTTACAGTCTGTTTTTTCTCTGCTGTTTAGATTGATTGTCTTGTTCTGCCTTACAGCTTAAAGATTCTTTTCTCTGTCTCCTGCATTCTGCTGTTGGGCTCATTCACTGAGTTTTTTATTCCAGTTATTTTCAGTTCTAGAATTTCCATTTGGTTCTTTATATCTTCTATTTTTTTTTTTTTTTTACCGAGACTTTCTATTTCTTCACCAAGATGTTCTATTTTTTCATTTGTTTCAAGCATGTTCTTTTTGCAGGGAAAGATTCACCCTGAGCTAACATCTGTTGCCAATCTTCCTCTTTTTTTGTTTTCCTCCCCAAAGCCCCAGGGCATGGTGGTATCTATCTAGTTGCAGGTCCTTCTAGTTCTTTGATATGAGCTGCCACCACAGCATGGCAACTAATGGGTGGGTGGTGTGGTTCCACGACCAGGAAACAGACCTGGGCCGCCGAAGCGGTGAGAGTGCCGAACTTGAACCACTAGGCCATCAGGGCTGGCTCGTCAGGCATATTCTTAATTGCTGTTGAAGCATTTTTGTGATGGCTGCTCTCAGGTCTTTGTCAGATAATTGTAACATGTCGGTCATCTCAGTGTTGGCATCTATTGATAATTCTTTTTCATTTACTTTGACATCTTCCTGGTTCTTATTATGATTAAATGATTTTTGATTGAAATTTATACATTTTAGTTATTATGTCATGAGTCTCCGGATCTTATTTAAACCTTCTGTTTTACCTGGCTTCCTCTGACACCTCTCTGTCTGATAGGGGAAGGGACAGGCACCATCTCATTACTGCCAGGTGGGTGGAGAAGTCCAGGTTCCCCAGGCAGCTTCCGTGGATACCCAGGTGGTGGATGTGGGGTTGGGGGCTCATCACTGCTGGCCAGGAGTGGGAGTTCCAGCTTTCCACTAGGTCTCCGCTGACATCTGTCTGGCTGGGAGGAGTAGGAATGCCTTGGCACTGCTCGCCACATGATCCCCGCTGATATCGTGAGGGATAGGATGACCTCATTAGCACTGCGTAGTAGTGGAAGTTCTGACTCTCCACCAGGCCTTCTCTGATATCACCCAGCAGGGAGAGAGAGGGTTATCTCCTTATTGCTGCAAGTCCAGACTCCCTCTGTGGTATCCACTGACGCTATAGGGGGTTTGGTTGATTACCGCCTAGAAGGGATGAAAGCCCCGGTCCCTACTTGGCCTTCTCTGAAATCTGTGGGATATTAGAGCACCTTGGTTCATCTTGGCAAAGGTGGAAATCTACGTTTTGTTTCTATGGATTCGCCTATTCTGGACGTCTCTTATAAATGGGTTTTAAACTGGCTTCTTTCGCTTAGCATAATGTTTTCAAGGTTCATCTGTGTTGTAGTATGGATCAGCCCTTCATTTCTTTCTATTGCCAAATAATATTTTATTGTATGGATATACCACACTTTACTTATGTATTCATCAGATGGTGGACATTTGGATTGATTCCACTGTTTGGCTATTATGAATAATGCTGCTTTGAACTTTCATATTCAGGTTTTTCTGTGGACATGTTTTCGATTCTCTTGGGTATATACCTAGGAGTGGACTTGTTGGGTCCTGTGGTAACTCTATGTTTAACACTTTGCCACCTCCATCTTTTTTTTATTATTGATTTGTCTTACTGTATTGTAATGTCAGGAAAGAGGCCTGAGATATTTTGTAGTGTCTTTTGGGTTTTTAGAAAGGACTGTCTCCAAACTTTAGATTTATTTCTACTCTTATTCTTTGCTTCATCTATATTTTTTCCATTAATAATGGGTGGTGATAATTAAGTTACTCATATTGTAAATAAGTATTAAAGTGCGTTAAGCCATTGTTCATTTTGAAACATTGTGAATGTGTACTTCTTCAGTCATGACTTTTATATTCACAAATTTACCTGTGCTTTTAATTATTTAGAAAAAAGAAAGTGAGTGCCTGCAATTAAAAATTTTGGTGCTTCGAAATGAATTGGAAAGACAGAAGAAAGCTTTGGGACGGGAGGTGGCATTACTGCATAAGCAACAAATTGCATTACAGGACAAAGGTGAGTAAAAACACCACACAAACAGCCTAACCTCACATTCAGTAGTTTTCCTTTCTTCTCCACAGGCTCAAATAGTCATCTTTGCATAAATGTGGGGATATAATTTTTTTTCATTTTTGAAGTATTTCTTGAAGTAATTTGAAATTGGTACGTACAGAAAAGTATACAGATACAAACATACTCAGATATTATATTTTAAATTTTCAAAATGAACACACATACTACATAGTCAGAATCTCCATTGAGAAACAGAATTATGAGGACCCCAGAATCTCGGAAGCTTCCTCATGCTCTCTTCCATTCAGGACATCTCCAGCCAGACTAACCACTACCTTGACTTATTATACCAAAGATTAGGTTTGCCTAATTTTGGACTTTATACAAATAGAATCATATAATATGTACATTTTATGTGCTGGCTTTAGTTCAACATTTTGTTTGTAAGACTCATTCTTACCTGCATGTAGTATAGTCTTAGTTCATTCTTACTGCCAATAGTATTCCATTGTATGAATAGGAATTTATTCTTACATTTGGCATTTTGCTAATTTCTAGTTTGGTACTGTTCCAGATAATGATTTCATCAACTTTCTAGTACATGTTTCTTAGTGAAGATTTCTTATGCATTTCTGTTGGATATAAACCTAGGAGCAGAATTATACAGTCATAGGATGTGCACCTCTTCAGCTTTACTAGATTGTGTCCAAAAGTTTTCCAAAGTGGTTGTACCAGTTTACCCCCTCTCCATCCAGCAGTGCATCAGATCTCGTCTCGCAGCCTTGTTGGTGTTTGGTACTTTCTGTCTTTTATATTTTAGCTTTTCTGATAGGTATGTTGTAGTATCTCCTTGCAGTTTTAATTTTGATTTACCTAAAGACAATGAAGTTGAACGCCTTTGGGATACACTCCTTTGTGAAGTACCTGTTGAAGTCTTTTGCCCATTTTTTTATTGGTTTGGCAATTTTTTTATAGGGGTTCTTTATGTATTATGGATATGGGTTCTTTGAATATGTATTAAAAATGTATTTTCCCATTCTGTGGCTTGCTAGTTCACTCTTTAATGAAACCTTTACATAAACAGAAGTTCCCTTTTATCAGTCTATTCTTTTATATTTAAGGCTTTTTGTGTGTAGTTTGAGAATTATTTGCCTATTTTAATGTCATAAAGATGTTCTTTTATGTTTTCTTTTAAATGCTTTGCTATTGTGCTTTTTACATTTGTATGTGTGATTCATCAGGAATTGATTTTTTGTGGTTGCTTGTAAGGTAAGAGTCAAGATTCCTGTCTTTAATATAGATAGTCAGTTGACCCAGCACCATTTATTGGAGACCATTCTTTCTCCATTGCACCACAGTTTCACTTTTGTCATAAATCAGGTGACCGTATACTTGCGTGTCTGTCACAGGACCGTCTGCTCTGTTCTCTTGATCTCTTTGTCTGCTGTTTTGCCATTATCTCCCTGTTTGAATTTCTCTTATATTATAATTGGTGTTGCTGTCTGTTAAAGTTCTTCAGCTTGTTTCTTCAAGATCACCTTGCTTATTCTTGTTTTTGAAGATTGGCACCTGAGCTAGCATCTGTTGCCAGTCTTCTTTTTTTCTTCTTCTTCTTCTTCTCCCCAAAGCCCCCCAGTACCTAGTTGTATATTCTGGTTGTAGATGCTTCTGGTTGTGCTATGTGGGACGACACCTCTGTATGGCCTGATGCATGGTGCCATGTCCATGCCCAGGATCCAAACCAGCGAACCCCAGGCTACCAACGCAGAGTGTGCAAACCTAACTACTCGGCCACAGGGCCGGCCCCTCTTTTCATTTTTTAATATTTTAAATTTTTGTTACTTCATTGACTTACAACTTATTTAGAAGTGCTTTACTTTATTTCCAATGGATTTTTAAAGCAATATTTTTGAATTAGTATCTAGTGTTATTTGGTTGTAATAAAGAAAAATAATGAGGCAAATCATTTGCAAATTAATAAAACTTGCTTTGTGGCCCTGTATGTAGTAAACTTTTGCTCAGTGTTTTGTGTAAGTTTTTAAAGAATGCGTAATCTGAAGTGGTTCAGTGCTGTATGCTCTGTTTGTTAAATAGTCACATTTATTGATTGTGGTATTTAATTTTCATATCCTTACTAAAATTTTATGTGATTATTCTATCACTTCTGGCAAAAGCATACTAAAACTCTCAATACAATAATGGGCTTGTCTATTTTTCTTTATATTTTCTACCGATTTTTTGTATTGAGTTCATAAAAGTTACATCATTGTGAAATTTCAGTTGTACATTATTTCTTGTTTGTCACCACATCAGTGCTCCCCTTCACCCCCTGTGTCCACTCCCCACCCCTATCCCTCAGGTAACCACTGAGCTGTTTTCTTTGTCCATGTGTTTGTTTATCTTCCACACATGAGTGAAATCATACGGTGTTTGCCTTTCTCAGTCTGTCTTATTTCACTTAGCGTAATACCCTCCAGGTCCATCCATGTTGTTGCAAGTGGGATGAATCTGTCATTTTTATGGCTGAATAGTATTCCGTTGTATATATATACCACATCTTCTTTATCCAATCATCAGTCGATGGGCACTTGGATTGTTTCCATGTCTTAGCTATTGTGAATGGTGCTGCAACAAACATGGGGGTGCATATGTTACTTTGGATTGTCGATTTCAGGTTGTTTGGGTAGATGCCCAGTAGTGGGACAGGTAGGTCATATGGTATTTCTTTTTTTAATTTTTTGAGGAATCTCCATACTGTTTTCTATAGTGGCTGCACCAGTTTGCATTCCCACCAGCAGTGTATGAGGGTTCCCTTTTCTCCACACCCTCTCCAACATTTGTTATTTTTAGTCTTAGTGATTAGAGCCATTTAAACAGGTGTAAGGTGGTATCTTAGTGTAGTTTTGATTTGCATTTCCCTGATGATTAGTGATGTTGAACATCTTTTCGTATGCTTATTGGCCATCTGGATATCTTCTTTGGAAAAATGTCTGTTGACATCCTCTGCCCATTTTTTGATCGGGCTGTTTGTTTTTTTGTTGTTCAGTTGTGTGAATTCCTTATATATTATGGAGATTAACCCCTTGTAGGATATATGATTTGCAAATATTTTCTCCCAATTGGTGGGTTGTCTTTTTGTTTTGATCCCAGTTTCTTTTGCCTTGCAGAAGCTCTTTAGTCTGGTGAAGTCCCACTTGTTTATTTTTTCTTTTGTTTCCCTTGTCTGAGAAGACATGGTATTCGAAAAGATCCTTTTAAGTTCAGTGTCAAAGAGTGTACTACCTATATTATCTTCCAGGAGTTTTATGGTTTCAGGACTTATCTTCTATTTTGAGTTTCTTTTTATGTATAGCATGAGATAATGGTCTACTTTCATTCTTTTGCATGTGGCTGTCCGGATTTCCCAACACCATTTGTTGAAAAGACCATCTTTTCTCCTTTGCATGTTCTTGGCACCTTTGTTGAAGATTAGCTGTTCATAGATGTGCAGTTTTATTTCTGGGCTTTCAGTTCTATTCCATTGATCTGTGTGTTTGTTTTTGTACCAGTACTGTGCTGTTTTGATTACTATGGCTTTTTAGTACATTTTGAAGTCAGGGATTGTGATGGTAAAGGAATCGATTTTCATTTGAGTGTCTTGATTCATCCTGGCTTCATTATTTACCAGCTATGTAACTTTGTCTAATTACTCAGCTTCACCTCTAAGATGGAGTTAATAATAATACTTGTAACTATGCCTTGCTGAGTTTTAACGGACTTTTAAGTTCTGTTGATATGGCTGGTCTGTGGACCACACTTTATGTAGCAAGGATGTATGTGATGATCAGATTAGTTGTAAAATTGAAATGATCTTATAAAAATAGGAACAAAATACCTCTGTCTTTTTCCTATATCACACTTTGTTGGGTTTCTGTACCATTTAAGATAAAGTCCTGACTGAAGATGATTTACAAAGGCATCCTTTGGCCCACCTCAGTCTGAATGCTTCAGCCATGCAGAACTTCTTTTAGTTCATTCAGTATGCTTTAGTCTCTCTCACTGGGATTTAAGCCTCTGTTTAAATGTTGCTTTCTCCAGGAAAGCTTCACTAGCTCCTTTCTCCTTCTCTCATCTATCCCCTAGGTTAGATGTACTACTGTGCGTTTCCACAGCACCCTGCATTATTCCATTATAGCATTGTAATTGTTTGTTTCTTTCTCTAGAGTGTAAGATCTCTGAGGGTAGGCACTGCCCAGGTACTGTGTTAAACACTTATATTCTTTGGGCATGGTGTAGTGCCTGGGACGTAGTAAGCATTCAATGAATATTTGTTGAATGAATGACTCATACTTCATGGTTAACAGTCTGATGTCACAGGTATGTTACTAAAGAATGAAGCCTTCTGTAGCTTCTAGCTTAACCTTCATTTGGGAAAACTGATACTCTCATGAGAAATACCATAGAAAAAGTACGTATTGTTTGTCAGTGATTGTTAAAACTATCTGCATTCCAATATAGCTTGCATATTGACGTTTACACATGAGAGTCTAATAGGATAATGTTGTTTAAAATCGTAAGACATTGTGAATGAAGTCCATTTCCATGGAATCTCTGTTAGAATGACTCCAAATAAATAGGTAGTTGTGTACATACAAGACCTGCTTTAAGAGGTCTCACCTTCTGTGAAAGGACACATTTCTTATGGTGCTTCAGAAGGACCATCAACTTTTATTACATTCAAGATGCCTGCCACCTGTAGCATGTATTTCTGCATATCTTTTTCAAGATCCTCAATATTGAAAAGGAAAACACTATAGGGTTTTAGACGATTTAGGGGCTTTTGCCTTTTTCTAGTAGGAGTAATTTAATAATAAGAGGTACAATGTTTCGATTACAGTACTTATCACTGTGTAGCTATGATTTTATTTAATCACCACAGTAACTTTTTGAGGTGGATACTATTATTATTTACAGTTCGCAGTTGAGGAAACTCTTACGTCAGGGTCAGACGCATTGAGACATTAAATACCTTACTTAAGTTCACACAGCCAATGACAAGTGATAGTGGGATTAAAATCTTTGTATTGATTCCAAAATTCTCAATCACAGTGTAAGACTTACCCTCTACTACCTGTAGCTGATGTGTAAAGCCCCATGGAATGCAGATTACTCTAGCGTATGGTAAAAGACAGGGAGGTGCAGCTCTTCGATTGTGTTCCTGGTTGTTTTTTTTCTTTTAATGGTAGAGGGAAGTCCCAAGAAGCCTGTCGCCTATAAGCAGGTGAACTTCTAAACAGTTGGTTCTATCTCATTTAAAAGATTGAAGTATACTAATTATTGCTCATGTTTATAGAATGCTTATTGGTGCCAGGCAGTGTTATGTGTTTTCTTTATCTCATTTGGTTCCTACTAATAGTCCTGTGAATTAAAGGTATTATCATTATCCTCATAATAATAAAGCTATTGTATATTATTATCCAGTTTACAGATGAGGAAACTAGGTATCAGAGAGGTGAAGTGACTTTCCCAAGCTTATGGCGAGTTGTAGCGGAGCCTGTGTTCAGAGTTACTGGTGTCTTAACGATGCCGCAAAGAAAGAGGAGGATTTTGTAGATACTTATTCTAGTATTTTAATTCTGACAGTCAAGTCAGAATTAGCACATTCTTGTATCTCCATTTTATCACAGAAAGAAAGGATAGTAATGTTCAAGTTAAATGTGTATTTGCCAGGATGGGTCAGAATTGTTGATTTTTAACACTAACTTTGTATTTCAGGAGCTTTCTCCTCACTTCTATATGTGTGTTTGAGATGACTGTTATTTTGTATTTCCCTGAACTCTAAAATCATTGGAAGGTTAGGATCTGATGTTCGCACTTTGGTCTCGAACAGAAGCAGTAGAAAGAGTGCTGCCATTGGCCGCACTTTTCTGCCATTGGGAATTTCTGCAGACTGTGGTGGTCAGCACTGGTGGCTTGGAAAGCGGGGCTGGGCAGACACAGATAACCAAATTTAAGTACCAGTAAATCCTAGTCTACTTGTTGGGGACCCCTGTTCTTCATAGTGATTGTGCCAGTTAACCAGAGACGTACTTACTCTTGTCTCCTAAAAGTACATTTGTTTTGAACATTGTTCTTGTACATACATGAATGGACTATTTAATGAATCTTGAGCCAAGTTAGGATATTTTAGAAGCACTTAAGTCACTGGTATTGATACCATGAAGGGGAAAAATGTATTTGTCACTTGTGTTTGCAGCTTTGATTAGGTATGTTTGCTGGCCAGTAGTAAAATGATTTGCTGTATGACTATTTCTAGTGGCTTCTTACGTATTATGACCTCTCTTTAGCACTTGCTGTTTATCTAGGCACTTGCTACTCAGCCCAAGAGCTCAGTTAGAACACTCAATCAGTAATATATGGTATTTAATCTTTGCAACAGATTTCCTCTGAGCCACCATAAAGGAATTACTTAACTTCTGCATCTTTTTACACATCTGTGCGGTAAGGATAGCGGCTCATAATAGTGCCATATGGATTAATTTGTTTAAACATTTGGAAGAAACTAGGTACCTCTTATATATTTTATATTTTTGTTTATAAAAACTTATTGCAGCAGTATGATTTATTAGAAAGAGGCAAAAAGATAATTTCTATTTGTACTGCTGACTTGCTGAATGGCCACGTACTCTGAGGGGCCTCATTACTCCACACGCATTGGTTTCCCCTTGCCACACCTCAAAGGTGGTCTGCAGCAGCTTCCAGCTGGGTTGTGAGCTGATCTTTTCAGTATTAATGTTTATTAATATATATATATTTGCATTTCTGGCAGGTTTTAGTAGTTTCACTTATAATGTTTAATAAAGACCAGATTTCCCTTCATTAGTGTCTCAAGCTGAATAATCTTCCCATTAAATAATTATATGATGGTTTATAGGATCTTTTGCCTGAGCTCAACCCCCAAATCTTTGAGAAGCAACACTCTATCTAAATTAGTTTACTTGAAATTTGGTTTAGAAAATGTTAGATGAAACATTGTTCTTAAGGAAATGTGTTTAGTAGAACCTAAAGACATTTTATGAATGTTGATAAATCCAAGAACTCTTCAGTGGTGCCTGGGGAGTGATACTTACTTTATAAAAGCAGAGTTCCCTAATCTTTGTAGGAAGAAGCTACTTTTTAATGCAGTTAGTTTCTTGTTAGTAACGGTAACATATATGTAGCACGTTATAGTTAGAAAGTGCTTGCAGAAAGATGATCGTGTTTGATCCTTAAAGCATCCCTGAAAGCTAAGTGTGGTGAGTGTTATCTTCATTCCTCGTGTGAGATACTGAGCAGGTGAGAGACGTGGCCACGTACAAACAGACAGCAGTAAAGTTGGGATGTCGACCATTTTGTCCCAAATTCTGTGCCTTTCTCACTATTCCATACTATCTAAAGCCTTGCAAATACATTCATTTAAATCTTACGTAAATCCCATGAAGTAGATAACTTTTATTGAAATCCTGCAACATGCCAGGTTTCACTTACGGTATATCATTTAATACTTAAAATAGTCCTAAGAGATAATAATTTTCAGCCCCTTTTCCCAAATGAGAAAAACTGGGGCTCGGAGACATTTCCCTAGGTCACACAAATAAGTAACAGATCTGAATTCAGATGTTGATTTCTCTGACCCCAAAGCCTATCTTGTTTCCACTAAACGAATTATCACTGTTGCTTTCCTCTAGTGTGTGTCCATCGGATCGCCTGCCTGATGGTGTGTGAGTTTTCCATTTGGCCTGTGGGTTGTTAGGTGGAGGACTTTGTGCTGCTTTGTTCCTTCTTTTTACAGGGTGGGTCAAGTGAATTTTCCCCAAAGATTTCTTTGATTTGGTTGCGTTTTAGTTGATTAAGAGACCTGACTTAAAGATCTGCCCTCTGTCAGTTTGTCCTTAGACAAGTCCTTCAGCCTTTTTAGGCTTATTTCCTTTTCACAAACCAGATGAAAAATTTTGAATTATACAGTCAAGATTTTCTGCGGCTTTGAGATTCTAGTTACCTTAGGAGGGTAGGATTGGCAAAAGGGTGGGGATCTGTTAACCTTTTTTTAATGAATTTCTTTATTTTTCAAAGTTTGATGCCAACGATATTTACTTCCCAGCAATGAAAGATGCAAAAAAAAGAAAAGATTCTGTGACCCAAGTTTGTTTATACATAGTGTTTGTTAACTGGAAAGCCATTTGGTGGGAACAACCTATAGGAATCCTCTAACCATCCCCACTCAACTCCTATTGTACAGATTCTTCAGTTCATTTTGGTAACCAAGAGCAAAAACAAGCACATTCCTTTAGTGACGTAGTGTGTAGAAGAGGTCAGATATGTCAGATTTCATTGCTCAGATTTGGGGAAAGAAATTCCTCTTGGTAATTTCAGTGAATAAAAAGTTTTGATCCTTTATTGCCAAAATAAAAAAGGTTTTATATGAAGTTTCTATCGGTTGTGATAATTTCTTATTGTCATTATTGAACTATATATCTAGTTAGTTCTATTTAATTAGCTTCTGCTTGGTGAGTAAATTATTGTGCCCTTTGGCCTGCATCTCAGATAAAAGAAGAATTACACCGTATGGTCGTGTGCTGCATAGTGACGTTTTGGTCAGTGATGGACTGCGTATGCAACGGTGATCCCATAAACTTAGTGCCATCGAGCCTAGGTGTGTAGTGGGCTGTACCATCTAGGTTTGTGTAAGTGCACTCTGTGATGTTCACACGATGTATCCCTGTCATTAAGTGACACATGACTGTGTGTTTAAATTGGTGGTTTAGTTTCTATCAAAAGGTTGTAGATTGCTATTTGGAATGTTATAAAGACATTATTAAGCACTGTTTAGCAATTTTCCCTTCTTAGGTCACATGATCAGAAATTGAAAAATAACTTCTCACAAATTTGTAATTCAAGGTATATTTTTTGAAATGATGGCAAATTTTAAATTTTATTAGTCTATGTATGTTTTCTGATTTTTTTTTCCTTTTGAGGAAGATTAGCCCTGAGCTAACATCTGCTGCCAATCCTCCTCTTTTTGCTGAGGAAGACTGGCCCTGAACTAACATCTGTGCCCATCTTCCTCTGCTTTATATGTGGGACGCCTGCCACAGCATGACTTGCCAAGTGGTGCCATGTCTGCACCTGGGATCCGGAACAGTGAACCCTGGGCTGCTGAAGCAGAAAGTGTGCACTTAACCCCTACACCACCAGGCTGGCCCTGTTTTCTGATTTTTTTTATAGCCATTTGACAAATTCCTAAACAGACTTCCTTCAAAATTATTAATATCTGCCTTTCAAAAATTTCTGGACCTAAGAACAATTTTTCTCTGGGATATATGCTATTAAAATTTCTTTACTTTTAACTGTTGGCATTATATGCAGCTTGTAAAAGGCAGTAAAGCCAGACAACTTGGCACTAGGGAGGGCAAATGTGAGTCCTTAGTAAACCTCAGGTTTTCTTTTTAGAATGATTCAGCTTTCATGTATTTGTAATCACTTATTCCAGTAATGTTTTGACTGGATTATAGGAAAGGCAAGCTATCATATTTTGATCTCCTCCTTTTGCACTGGAAAGTATAGATGTGTAGAAATAAGCCACCTGACAGAATTTTATTTTGGTTTGTCATCATTTTTTCTCCACTTACCTCTTAGAAAACATTGGAAGTGGTATTTACAAAAAATACATTTACAGTTTCAATATGGATTGAAAAGAGATCATAAGGATTAACATCCTCGAGGTGGGCAGAGCAAAATGGCAGGGTGAGCTGACCCGGGATTCTCTCCCCTCCAAAATACAATAAAAGATTGGAAGAACTGAATTTCAGAGAATAAACATAATGCCAGCTCGTTAGAGACCTACAATACAAAGAAGGCGGCGATCATAAACCCTACTTACAGCCTCGGAGGCGCTGGAACGGTAGGAGAGAACATCGCTCCCTCCCCTAGAGTCTGTGATCGCTGCAGCGCAGGTCAGGAAGGAGCGAGGGAGGGGCCGCACGACCAGGGGATCATCCAGGACTCCTGCCGCTGATTCAGTGGAGACCCGCTGATGGGGGGAAAGCATCTAAATCAAGGGGCTTGGGAGACCAGAGAACAGAACTGATCTGAATCCAGACTGCTGCGTGTGAGTAGCAGCCCCTCCCCCCCAGCAAAGCCAGTGGGCGCAGCCATCTTGTCCCAAGGCAGAGAGCTCATAACACGTGGCTCTCGACGCCCATCTAGTGGCGACAGGCTGTAACTGCAACTGAATTCTACCACCATGCGAAAAAACCACTCCTCTACCATCCAGCAATTTATAAAAGCCCCAGACCAGAAGGAAAACAATAAAAACACAGAATTAAGTCCTGAGGACTTGGAATTAGGTAAACTAAGTGATAATGAGTTCAGAGCAGCTATAATCACAAAACTCAATGAGGTAGAGAGAAAGATAGAGAAACAAGCCGAGTTCTGGAGTTACTTCACAAAAGAGATTGAAACCATAAAGAATCAAACAGAATTACTTGAGATGAAAAACACGATGGACCAGATAAAACAGAATACGGATTCCCTGAATGCCCGTGTAGACAACATAGAGGAGAAAATTAGCATAATCAAGGACAGACAGGCTGAATGGCACCAGACAGAGGAAGAAAGAGAACTAAGAATTTAAAAAAATGAGGAAAATCTCCGAGAGATAATGGATTCAATGAGGAGTCAGAACATAAGGATCATAGGAATTCCCGAGAATATGGAAAAGGAAAATAGAGCAGAAAGTGTGCTTAACGAAATTATTGAAGAGAACTTCCCAAATCTAGGGATCAATGGAGAAATGTGTGTAGAGGAGGGTTTTAGATCTCCTAGATTTGTCAGTGTAAAAAGACCTACGGCAAGGCACATAGTAGTAAAGTTGGCAAATAGGAATGATAAGGAGAGAATGCTCAGGGAAGTAAGGAAAAAAAAGAGAATAACCTATAAAGGAGCCCCTATCAGACTGTCAGTAGATTTCTCTACAGAAACCCTACAAGCTAGGAGAGAATGGAGTGACATATTCAAAGCTTTAAAGGATAAAAACCTTCAGCTAAGAATACTCTATCCAGCAAGAATTTCCTTCAGAAACAAGGGAGAAATTAAATCTTTTCCAGACAAACAAAAGTTAAGGGAATTTGTAACTAAAAGCCCTCCATTACAAGAAATCCTCAAGAAGGCTCTCATACCTGAAAAAAGAAAAAAGGGAGAAAGGGGACACAATCCACAGACTAGGGAGACCGATGGATAGAACCAGAACAGGATAGCAAATATTCAATTATAGCATTAGGGTAAAGGTAAGGAAACTACCAAAACAAGGACGATCTTAGCACTCTAACTACAAATTAATAAGACGAGTTGGAATGAAAAATGAAAATAATTATTTAGGAGGGGAAGAGCAAAGGGTCTAAATCAGTTTTGGTCAAGTAGGTAAAAGACCACCAGAGAATAGACTATATTATACATGAGATTCTAAATACAAACTTCAAGGTAGACACTAAAATAAAGTACAGAACAGAGTCACAAATCATAGATAAGGAAAAATCTAAGAAACCCAGCATAAGAAATTGCAGTATTAAATGGGTAATCTAAAGCACACAGGAAAAGAAACACAGGAAAACAAGATAATGAGCGACAGACTGACAGCATTAAGTCCACATGCATCAATAATCACTCTCAATGTGAACAGATTGAACTCTCCAATAAAAAGACACAGAGTGGCAAAATGGATTAAAGAACAAGATCCAACAATTTGTTGCCTCCAGGAAACACACCTCAGCCCCAAGGAGAAACACAGACTCAGGGTGAAGGGGTGGAGGACAATACTTCAAGCAAATAGCAAGGAAAAAAAGGCAGGTGTTGCAATTCTCATATCAGACCAAGTGGATTTCAAAATAAGACAGGTAAAGAAAGACACAGAGGGACAATATATAATGATCAAAGGGACGCTTCATCAAGAAGAAATAACGCTTATAAATATCTATGCACCCAACACAGGAGCACCAAGATTCATAAAGCAACTATTAACAGACCTAAAGGAAGATGTTAAAAACAACACAATAATAGTAGGGGACCTCAACACCCCACTCACATCAATGGACAGATCATCCAGACAGAAAATCAACAAGGAAATAGTGGAGCTGAATGAAAAACTAAAACAATTGGACTTAACAGACATATATAGATCACTCCACCCTGAAAGAGCTGAATACACATTCTTCTCAAGTGCACGTGGAACATTCTCTAGGATAGACCATATGTTGGGAAACAAGGCAAGCCTCTACAAATTTAAAAAATTGAAATAATAACAAGCATCTTCTCAGATCATAGTGCTATAAGGCTAGAAATTGATTACAAGAAAAAAGCTGAGAAAGGCACAAAGATGTGGAGACTAAACAACACACTACTGAACAAGCAATGGATCATTGAAGAAATTAAAGAAGAAATCAAAAAATACCTGGAAACAAATGAAAATGATAGCATGCCATACCAACTCACATGGGATACAGCAAAAGCTGTATTAAGAGGAAAATTCATCGCAATACAGGCACATCTTAACAAACAAGAAAAATCCCAAATAAGCAACCTTAAAGCACACCTAACTGAACTAGAGAAAAAAGAACAAATGAAGCCCAAAGTCAGCAGAAGGAGAGAAATAATAAAAATCAGAGCAGAAATAAATACTATTGAAATGAAAAAGGCAGTAGAAAGGATCAATGAGACAAAGAGCTGGTTTTTTGAGAAGATAAATAAAATTGACAAACCACTAGCCAGACTTACAAAGAAAAAAAGGGAGAAAGCTCAAATAAACAAAATCAGAAATGAGCGAGGAGAAATAACAACAGACTCTGCAGAAATACAACAGATTATAAGAGAATACTACCAAAAACTATATGGCAACAGAATGGATAACCTAGAGGAAATGGATAAATTCTTGGACTCCTACAATCTCCCAAAGCTCACTCAAGAAGAGGCAGACAATTTGAACAGACCAATCACAAGGAAAGAGATTGAAACAGCAATCAAAACATCCCAAAGAGTAAAACCCCAGGACCAGATGGATTTCCTGGGGAATTCTACCAAACTTTCAGAGAGGATTTAATACCTATCCTTTTCAAGCTATTCCAAAAAATTAGGGAAGATGGAACACTTCCTAACACATTCTATGAGGCCAACATCACGCTGATACCAAAACCTGACAAGGACACCACGAAAAAGGAGAACTACAGGCCAATATCACTGATGAACATAGATGCAAAAATTCTCAACAAAATTTTGGCAACCAGAATTCAGCAATTCATCAAAAGAATCATACATCAGGATCAGGTGGGATTCATACCAGGGACACAGGGATGGTTCAACATCCGCAAATCAATCAACGTGATACACCACATCAACAAACTGAGGAATAAAAACCACATGATCATCTCAATAGATGCAGAGAAGGCATTTGACAAGATCCAACAGCCATTTATGATAAAAACTCTGAACAAAATGGGCATAGAAGGAAACTACCTCAACATAATAAAGGCCATATACGACAAACCCATAGCCAACATCATACTCAATGGGCAAAAACTGAATGCCATCCCCCTGAAAACAGGAATGAGACAAGGATGCCCTCTATCACCACTCTTATTTAATATAGTACTGGAGCTCGTGGCCAGAGCAATCAGGCAAGAAAAAGGAATCAAAGGAATCCAAATAGGGAGGGAAGAAGTGAAACTCTCGCTGTTTGCAGACGACATGATCTTATATATAGAAAACCCCAAAGAATCCATTGGAAAACTCTTAGAAGTAATCAACAACTACAGCAAAGTTGCAGGGTATAAAATCAATTTGCATAAATCAATAGCATTTCTAATACTCCAGTAATGAACCAACAGAAAAAGAACTCAAGAATACAATACCATTCACAATCGCAACAAAAAGAATAAAATATCTTGGGGTAAATTTAACTAAGGAAGTGAAAATTACAAGGCCTTTCTGAGAGAATTGGATGACAACATAAGGAGATGGAAAGACATTCCATGTACATGGATTGGAAGAATAAACATAGTTAAAATGTCCATTCTACCTAAAGCAATCTGCAGATTCAGCGCCATCCCAATCAGAATCCCAATGACATTCTTGACAGAATTAGAACAAAGAATCCTAAACTTCATATGGGGCAACAAAAGACCCCAAATTTCTAAAGCAATCCTGAGAAAAAAGAACAAAACTAGAGGCATCACAATCCCTGACTTCAAAACATACTACAAAGCTACAGTAATCAAAACAGCATGGTACTGGTACAAAAACAGGTGCATGGATCAATGGAACAGAATTGAAAGCCCAGAAATAAAACCACACATCTATGGACAGCTTATCTTTGACAAAGGAGCTGAGGGCATACAATGGAGAAAAGAAAGTCTTTTCAACAAATGGTGCTGGGAAAACTGGAAAGCCACATGTAAAAGAATGAAAATTGACCATTCTTTTTCACCATTCACCAAAATAAACTCAAAGTGGATTAAAGACCTAAAGGTGAGACCTGAAACTATAAGGCTTCTGGAAGAAAACGTAGGCAGTACACTCTTTGACATCAGTATTAAAAGGATCTTTTCGGACAGCATGCCTTCTCAGAGAAGGGAAACAATAGAAAGAATAAACAAATGGGACTTCATCAGATTGAAGAGCTTCTTTAAGGCAAATGAAAACAGGATTGAAACAAAAAAACAACCCACTAACTGGGAAAAAATATTTGCAAGTCATATATCCGGCAGAGGGTTAATATCCATAATATATAAAGAACTCTCGCAACTCAACAACAAAAAATCAAACAACCCAATCAAAAAATGGGCTGGAGACATGAACAGACATTTCTCCAAAGAAGATATACGGATGGCCAATAGGCACATGAAAAGATGCTCATCATTGCTGATCATCAGGGAAATGCAAATCAAAACTACACTAAGATATCACCTTATACCCGTTAGAATGACAAAAATATCTAAAACTAATAGCAACAAATGTTGGAGAGGTTGCGGAGAAAAAGGAACCCTCATACACTGCTGGTGGGAATGCAAGCTGGTGCAGCCACTATGGAAAACAGTATGGAGATTCCTCAAAAAACTAAAAATAGAACTACCATACGATCCAGCCATCCCACTACTGGGTATTTATCCAAAGAGCTTGAAGTCAGCAATCCCAGAAGTTCTGTGCACCGCAATGTTTATTGCAGCACTGTTTACAATAGCCAAGACGTGGAAGCAACCTAAGTGTCCAGCAACAGACGAATGGATAAAGAAGATGTGGTACATATATACAATGGAATACTACTCAGCTGCAAAATACAACAAAATCATTCCATTTGCAATAGCATGGATGGACCTTGAGAGAATTATGTTAAATGAAATAAGCCAGCGAGAGAAAGATAATCTGTGTATGACTCCACTCATATGAGGAATTTAAAATTATGGACCAAGAACAGTTTAGTGGATACCAGGGGAAAGGTGGGGTGGGGGTGGGCACAAAGGGTGAAGTGGTGCACCTACAACATGACTGACAAACATTAATGTACAATTGAAATTTCACAAGATTGTAACCTATCAATAACTCAATAAAAAAAAAAGAGATCATAAGGCGCATAAAGGAAGTGGGAAGAGGTTTGAGTGTGTGTGATACACCTTTGTCAGTTCCTTTATTCGTCATTTATGGAACACCTATGAAGAACCAGGCACTGTGTAAGATGTTAAAAACATAATGACATGTCTGATGCTACATGACAGATATATGTAGAGGGTATCACAGGAGCACAGAAGATGAGCATCTGAGTATCAGAACCCTAGGTAAGGGAGGTGACACTTAATCTGTGTCTAAAAGAATATGTAGGAGGAGGAGATGAGTCTTTCCCGGTAGAGGGAGCAGTTTATACAGAGGCATGGAGGTAGATTACAGAACTGAGGCTGATTCCAGCAAAGCTTCAACTAAGGATACATTTCAGTAAGGGCCCATAGGACAGGCTGGAGAGATAAAGAAAGACCTAATCATAAAGGAAGTTTATGTTGAAAGGTGTGAAGATCTGCTGAAATAACTTAAGCAAATTTCTCAAAGACAAAAAGTAGATAGGACTATATTGATGACTGTGATGCAGAATGGAGATTAGATGTATGATTTAGAAAGTTCTCTTTGAAGAGTTGAAGGTAGAGAATTGTCAGGAAGTTATTACAGTAATAATTAAAGTCTAAAGGGGTTGAGAATGTAAAGGGAGGAGGGAGTGTATGGTTAAGAGATGTTTAGATGATAGACTCTACTGTTAATGGCTTAGTGGTTAGGAGGAGAAAGGGAGAGAGAAGGGTTTAGTATAGTTCCCAGGTTCTGGCTTGGACAACTAGCTAGATGATTAAACCATTCATCAAGACAAATACTGGAGGAGAAGCAGGTATTAGGGTAAAGAGGGTTGGGAAGAATTAATTAAGACTTCAATTTTGGGTACTGAACTAGTGATTAAGACAGTAAACAAACCAACAAATAAACTAAATATTAGATTGTGACACGTGCTAGAAACAAGCTGTGATGATAGATAACTATGGGAGACCTTGTTTTTTCGGTGAGGAAGATTGGCCCTGCGCTAACATCTGTTGCCAATCTTCGTCTTTTTTTTTGAGGAAGATAAACCCTGAGCTAACATCTGCTGCCAATCCTCCTCTCTTTGCTCAGGAAGATTGTCCCTGAGCTAACATCTGTGCCCATCTTTCTCTATTTTGTATGTGGGACGCCTACCACAGCATGGTTTGACAAGTGGCGTGTAGCTCCACACCTGGGATCTGAACTGACAAACCCTAGGCCACCGAAGAGGAGCACGCGAACTTAACTGCTGTTGCACTGAGCCGGCCCCTAGTCTTCCTCTTTTTGCTTGAGGAAGATTGTCCCTGAGCTAACGGCTGTGCCAGTCTTCCTCCATTTTGTGTGTGGGATGCTGCCACAGCATGGCTGATGAGCGGTGTGTAGGTCTGCACCTGGGATCCAAACCTGCATACCCCAGGCAGCTGAAGCGGAGCATGCCGACTGAACCATGACAGCACCGAGCCGGTCCCTGGAGACTGTTTTCACAGGTGGTACTCAGACAGGGTTTGCTTGAGAAGCTCAGTCTTGCAAGATAAGAACTGCTGGAGTGCCAGCAGAGGGGACAGCAAGTGAAAAGGCTTGCACCTAGGAAAGGCTTGGACCGTGGAATAGACAAGAGGCCGTTGTAGCTGGAACATAATTTGTTAGGAAGAGGATAGTGTAAGATGCGGTTGGAATGAGGAGAAATTCAGAGTATGAATGAAGATATTTGCCTTATCCGTTGCACAGGAGGAGCAGGCTAATAAAATGGCACAGGGGCAGGTGCGTCTCCATGTTAGGTAGTGGGTGGGACTGTGTAGGAATCCTTCTGTTATTTCATGGCAGTAGGAGATGAGGTCCTTACACTGGATTTAGGGGAGGTGTAAGGCTTGAGGGGAATGGATGGGATAATCATCTGTCAGAGTGGGAAGCAAACTAATGTGAGAATTGTGGGAGAATTGCTGGACAGTGTGCCTGTTTGTGCTTTGTGGTTATTGTTTTTAAAGTAAAATCAGTCAGACTAGTTTAATTTTCTCTACCCTCTTAGAGCTTCATGGGGAAGGGCAGGTTGAGAGAATGCAAATATGGAACAAAAGTGAGCTTATTCCCATTTTACAGATGAGGAAGATGAAGCTCAGAGAAGTTGAGACACGTCTAGAGTCCGGAAAGTGGTGTAGGTAGGATTTTAGCAGATCTTTTCTGATCCCTAAGTCCATGGGCTTCCCACTAGAGCACTCTGCCTCCCGCAGCATCTGCCTGTTGTATTTAAACTCTAAGATTAGCTCTGACCTTCTTAGTCATCCAGCCAGTTGTGGAGAGTTATGAAAGGCATCAGTTGCTTTCCATTGCCTCTTAGAAGGAAGTGTATCAGTTCTTCGGGGAGAAAAAAATCTTATCTTGGCACTAAATTCCTAGAGGAGTTTAGAATGCAGTTTCTTATTTGCAGGATATTAAATATCATATGAAATATAGTCGATTGCAATTTTGCAAAAGTTACAGCAAAAAATATTTATTAACCCTTAAGAAGGGCAGCATCATAAATCATAGTACAGTAAAGACGTTTCTGCAGGGAGGGAAACTAAAATAGTCAGAGTATATTGCTTTTTGGTTATCTGCCTTGACGTAGAAAAACCAGAAGAATGACAGTTTATTGGTTTTAACTGTAATTTTGACAGCTGGCCATTGGCCAGTCTGAGACCAGACTCTGGTGAGAGAGAGCCTGGAGAGTCTGTGTTTTGTTTTGTTGATAGAAGCGAGATTCATATTCTTTACGTGTATTAGATATACAGGAGACAGCATTGACATTTGGTTATTAAAGTGCTTGATTTGCCTTCTCGCTGAACTGAGGGGCCATCTTAACAGTGAAACGCTGGTGTGTGCCTGCACGGGGCCAGACGTTTCGGAAGCACGTTTGGATTATAGTAAACCAAACACGTGCATTTGCTTTCTCTCCCTTTCAGTGACCCGTTGATAGGATAGTAAAGATACTCGCATAAAGAATAAATCCATGGTGATGGTGAAAATAAAAGAGGGTGCCATCAGAATAGCAAAGATTTTGACACAGTTCTCAAAGACACAGAACTGATAAGATTGTATTGGCGAATAAACTAGAGTGGAGAGAAACTGCAGCCTGGAACACAGATGATAAAGGCTGCAGTGGGGGTTTCTGGTAGAGCTCTCAGAGGCCTCAGCTTGGAATTTCCAAGTATAGAAATCAGGAACGGTGGAGTAGTAATTAGGGTAGCCGGGCCTACTGACCCATTTTCTTTCCTCTGTGAATCTGGAGTAACTTCCTATAACATTTGCTTCAACTGCCTTCTAAGCATAATGGGTTCTTGACCTGGTTAGGTCCCGTGGTACGGGTTTGACATAGAAAGGTGGAGCAGAGTCTGACTGTGACCTTTTACAGTTGGCCCAGAGGGAAACCATAAAAGGCAGCTCTACTTAGGAGTGAAATACCCTAAAGTAACACAACCACAAGGTATGGTTCTCCTTATTTGACCGTTGTGGTGGTTTAAAGTACAGGTACTCCCTTCTCCCAGCATCTGTGCTCTAAAGGAAAGCCTGATTGTCAATGGGGCCTGCCTGCTTACCCTGATCTGGCACTCAAAGATGAAGGCTTTTATGTAAATAGATCTTCATAGCTTCAAAGGAGACCTGCACTGATTGCCTGTATTAGTCAATCTAATCACTGATTAATGGATTTGAAGGGGAAAACCAACGGTCATCAGATATCTGAGGAAAACAGTATAAATGAGATCAAGTTGAACAACCAGAATGGCTTCCCCAAAAGAAACAGAAAATACAAAGAAGAGAGAAGAGCTTTAAAAAGCTCAGAGTAATATCCTCAGATTTGACGTCCAGCCTCTGCATAGGATGTGGAAAGGAAGAAGGAGCTTCACTTTTACCCTAAGAGCAAGAGAAAGCTGGATAATGTACAAAATCTTAACTTTTCTTGAAGCTATCAGAGAGCTAAGGTTGTAGGGTAACCAAGTAGCCTGATATGTAAGGAAGGATGGGTGTCTCCAAGCAGAGACAGGATGTGAGGACTGACTTAGCAGTCAGAGCATGGGAGGAAGCTGGGGCCACTGTGTAAGAAGGTAAAATAATTCAGCTACAATTTTTAACAAATTGCTAACCACCAAGGGTGGTTACAGTGAGACTAGAGCAGATACAATCACACCTGCTTGCAGTTTATTCTGCATGGACCTACCTTGGATATTCACAAGAAAAATTGGAGGCAGCTCAGAAAATTGTAGAAAGCCTCCCTCTGTGGTGTAGTCTGGAGGAGGGCAGTGGATTCTTTTGCAAGAAAAGCATAACCCTTCATCCCTAAGAACAAAAGCATTAGACTTCTAGGGGAAGAGCGTAAACCCTGCAGTTCCCAGGGTACAGATGAAAACCTATTGTGCCTGGAGGAAGAAAAAGGAAATACCCGCTACCCTTGGAAGTGGGGCTGGAAACTGTGTTGTACCTGGACTATTAGACATCTCCCATCGCCACGGGAGAGATAGTACAGCTGAGGAAGTCCTACTTTGATACCCAGGGACACAGGGTGTGCCTGGTTAACCAGGACACACAGAAACTTCCTACCCTCCTCCCCAACCAGACTAGAAAGCAGAGAATAACAAACCACGGTAGTTTACCACTTGAGTGGCAAGAGCCTGGTGAGACACCATTACTTAGGTGCAGGTTCACAGAGAATACCTAAATCTGAGGATCAAACAGCTCATTGAGAAAAACCTCTGGCAAACCATCTTCACCGCCACCATCCCCAAAAAGGAAAAGTCAGAGGAAGTTTGAAGAATGTAATGCACTGATGGTATCCATGGCAGCAACAAAACCCCGATCTAGCTCAGTTTCTGATTGTACTGAATCAACCCCCAGATGAACAGTAAAAGAAGAGGCACGCCCTTTTCTTTCTCTGTTGCCCTGCAAACAATGTTAAGCATTCAATCAAAAAAAATTTGTATTGAGGTTATGATAGTTTACAACATTGTGAAATTTCAGTTGTATGTTATTATTAGTCAGTTGTCTTATAGGTGTGCCCCTTCACCCTTTGTGCCCACCCCCAACCCCCTTCCCCCTGGTAGCCATTAAACAGTTCTCTTTGTCCATGTGTTTGTTTATCTTCCACATGTGAGTGGAATCATACAGTGTTTGTTTTTTCTATCTGGCTTGTTTGGCTTAACATAATACCCTCAGAGTCCATCCATGTTGTTGTGAATGGGACAATTTTCAATCAAAATTTTTGACACCAAAAAAAGCAAAAACAAAGCAAAACAAAAAACCATCACTACCACTATCAACAACAGAACATTGTCAAGAGAAGAAATTAACAGAAAAATACTCAGAAATGACTCAGTTGTTGGGACTATCAGAGAGGGAATTTAAAATAACTATGATTAATTGCTTCAGGCTTTTGTGGAAAGGTGGATAACATGCATGAACAGATGGTAAATTTCAGTTGAGATGGAAACTATAAGAAACAATCTAATGGGTATATTATAAATAAAAAACACAATAACAGATAAGAATGCCTTTGACAAATTTGTCAGTAGATTGGACACAACTGAGGAAAACATCATTGAATTTGAAGACAGGACAATAGAAATTACCCAAACTAAAGCGCAGAGACTCTTTCAGATCAAACTAAGATAATTCATCAACAGCAGTCCTACAATTCAAGAAATGTTAAAGAAAATTCTTCAGCAGAAGGAATATGATACCAGACAGAAACTTGGTTCTACACAAGAAAATTGAGATCTCCAGAAATGGTTGATGTTATAAAGACATTTATCTTATTTTTTCTTATTTTTAATTGCTCTAAAAGACAATTGATTTTCTAACACAAAAATAGCAATGTTTTGGGGCTTATTACATGCATAAACTAAAATGTATGAAGAATTTAAAGAGTATGGAAGGGAAGAATTGAGAGTTCGCTATTTTCAGATTTTTATACCCTACATGAAGTGGTATAGTATTATGTGAAGGTAGATTGTTACTAATTAAAGTATATATTGTAAACTCCGGGGCAACCATTAAAAATTTAAGATAGAGGTAGGAATAAGCCAATAGTGAAGAATAAGGAAATCATTAAAAAATACTAAATCTAAAAGCATTAAAAAAGTGGGATAAAGGGACAAAGACAGATGGAACATGTAGAAAACAAGTAGCAAAATGATAGAGATCTTAATCTAAATATATCAATGATTATATTGTGTGAATGGGCTAAATACCTTAATGAAAATCCAGATTTTATGTATTAAGAAAAGACCCAACTAAATGCTATCTGTAAGAAACCTACTTTTAATATAAAGATATAGTAGATTAAAAGTAAAAGAATGGAAATACACCATGCAAATACTAATCAAAAGAAGGCTAATGTGGCTATGTTAGTATCAGGCAAAGTAGACTTGAGAACAATGAATATTATCTGCAATAAAGATGACTATTACATTATAATAAAGAGGTCAGTTATGAAAAGACAGAGCAATCCTAAATATGTATGAACATAACTACAGAGCTTATCTACATCTGTATCTGTGTCTATATATATCTGAAAGGAGAAATAGTCGAATCTGCAATTATAGTTGGAAACTGCAACACTCATCTCTCAGTAATTTATAGAACAAGTAGAGAGAAAATCAGAAATCGGTAAGGATAGAAGACCTTAACAACACCGTCAACTAACTTGACTTAATTGAGCACCAGCAGAATACACATTTTTTCAAGTACACATGGAACTTTCAGTTAGGCCATATTTGATATCAAAAAAGAAACAAATACAAAAGAATCAAAATAATGCAAAGTGTAGTCCCTCACCAAAATAAACTAGAAATCACTAACAGAAAGATATCTGTAAAATTCTAAATATTTGGAAATTGTACAACACGCACACACATATACATACAAACCATGGGTCAAGAAGAAATAACAATGAAAATATTTTGAACTGAATAAAAATGAAAATATAGCATCGACATTTCAAGGGATGCAAGCTTAGAGGGACATTTATAACATTTGATGCTTATATTAGAAAAGAAGAAAGGTCTTCAATCAATAATCTAAGCTTGTACCCTAACAACTACAAAAAGAGAGCAAATTAAACCCAAATCAAGCAGAAGGAAGGAAATAATGGGAGAAATCGGTGAAATTGAAGACAAAAGAGTAGAGAATATCAATGAAAACAAAAGGTGTTCTTTGAAAAGGTCAATAAAATTGATAAGCCTTTAGCCAGACTGACTAAATAAAAAGAGAGAAAGCACAAATTACCAATATCAGGAACGAAAGAGAGGACGTCACTACAGATCCTACAGAAATTAAAATGATAATAAGGTAATGTTTTGAATAACACAATGATAGCCTGTCACAAGGACCCTGGAGCAAGGCTAAAGAGAGCCCCATTGGCCAAATCTAGGACGACTTGAGCACTAAAATTATATACAGTAATGAATTATAAATCATTGAAAAATAAAGTGGAATCCATATTGATAATAAATAGCTAATGGGGAAGGGAGTGCTCTTGCTTAGAGAAGAATGCTAAGTACTGACTGAAAAATATGGAGGGAGTACTAGAGTTGGAATAATATTATTTTGCAACCTTCATAGTTAAGATTGATCCAAGCAGAAGACGCCAATCAGTGCTAAATCCGGGGAGAAATTTAGATGGGAAGCAGGACATCTGTATTGTCTTAAAGATGGACATCATTGCTTCTACATGTAATGCCGTTAGAAGGATACAGCACCAACCATGTAGTATTCAGGCTGATAATATAGAACCTGAACAACATCTAAGGAGATTGAGCCCATTAATGCCTCAGATTATTACTCCTTATGAAGGGACTTGTGGAATTTAGGTTGAGTTTTCCGAGGTATCTTCAAATACTTAGTTTTTCTCTGTCTGAGCCTAACTGGACCAGACTCATTCAGTTCTGCTCCAGGGCCCAGCCCGTAACCGATGAGATGTGTTCCCTTTTGACCCTGATGTGTTTTGGAGAGACGGTGCCGGTGTGCATTCTGAAGCCTTAGCTCGGTTGAAGCCTGGGGAGAACCGCAGCCTCTCGGGCGACTGCTTTCTGGGTTTGGATCTACTCTTTTTATTGGAGATCATTTCAGAATTACAGAAAAATTGCAAAAATAAGATACAGAGAACACCTATATTCCTCACCCAATCTACCTATTGTTAACATTTTGCTGTTTGTTAGCTGGCTAGTATATTTTTTTAATTTAATTTTCCTTCCTTCACTTTGCAGGGTTCTTTTTTCTTTCGGTCATGTAATATGTTCTAATGAGTCTTCAAAACTGAGGAGGGTACATACATTTTGAAGCCCAGATCAGTCTTGACCCTATTTTTTTGTTCCTTGTTCCCTGTTTGTGGTTACACTGGCAGCATGAGAGTTGAAGAGGCCTGATTTGTCTGAGGTGAAGAATACTGTTGCAAATTTCTGCAGTGGTAGAAGAATTCATGTGCAATCTAGTAAAAGTATACAAGGTAGAGGGTAGAGGTTGTCAAGCTAAATGTCCTCTGAAATCATTGAGGGTGACGATTTGGGGAGGAATTGCATTGAGCCTAAAGAAGATAGGTGGTGTTCCTCGATTAAGTTCTCTTTTTGGGACCGAGTTACCAACTTACTGGTCATTTAAATACAGTTGAGAGAGAAGACTAGGATGCTTAGAAATATGTTGATATAATTACTTGGGATTGGTGAATTTAGCACTAAGGTTCAAACTGTATTTTTTTTTTCTTGAGGAAGGTTGGCCCTGAGCAAACAGCGGTTGCCAATCATCCTCTTTTTGCTTGAGGAAGATTGTTGCTGAGCTAACATCTGTGCCAATCTTCCACTATTTTGTGTGTGGGACACCTCCACAGCATGGCTTGGTGAGCAGTGTGTAGGTCCGCACTGGGGATCCAAACCTGCGAACCTCTGACCGCCAAAGCAGAGTGCGTGAACTTAACCACTACGTCACCAGGCCGGCCCCTCAAACTGTATTCTGATCAGTTAACCTACTTCTTATTCCTCCCCATAGGAGATGTAGAGAAGAGTTAAGGGCAGCTTTTCCTGTTGGATCACAGTTCATGAAACTAAACTCCCGTATGAGGTCTGGAGCAGAGTGTGTCAGGATCTAAGACTGTTCTCTGTGCTTCAGAACCTCTGGAGTACCAGGCCTAGATTGTCAAGAATGTAGGACGTTCTCGTTTTCTTGGAGTAGGAAGATGCAAAAGGATTTTAGGATCACATAAAGGGAAATGGAAGTTCCAAAAGTTGGTATAAATACAAAAAAAATCAGGCATATAAACACAAATATTAATCACTGCTGTGCTAAAGTAAACACTTAAAGGAAATTACACGCCCTGTAATGGGAGTGAGGTATGCGGTATCAGTTAAAACGTGGACTATTCCTATAATTCACGTCCATGGGGTTGAACTTTACACAGCCATTAAACATTATAACTCACACTATCTGTCAACATGTACAACTGCTTGTGACATAATATGGAAAAATCAGAATATACATTTCCTGCACACTGTGATTGTAGCTAAAAACTACTTATATTCATGAACAAGATGAAAGTTCCTAAAAAACAACTTATATTTATGAACTACATTATGATAGTTAAAATGCAGGCAAGTTTTTCTGCTCTACTTTATGCATTTTCAATAATAATGTTATATAGCATTTGTGGTTGAAAAGAAATTAACCAGTTTAATTATATTTATTTATTTTTTAAAGATTGGCACCTGAGCTAACATCTGTTGTCAATCTTTCCTTTCTTCCACTTCTTCTCCCCAAAGCCCCCCAGTACCTAGTTGTACATTCTAGTTGCAGATCCTTCTGGCTGTCCTATGTGGGACGCCACCTCACATGGCTTGATGAGCGGTGCCACATCTGTGCCCAGGAGGCGAAACCATGGGCAGCTGAAGCGGAGTGTGTGGAGTTAACACTCAGTCATGGGGCCAGCCCCTAACCACTTTAAAAAAGAATAAACTTAAATTTTTTAGAGCAGTTTTAGGTGCATAGCAAAATTGAGCAGAAGGTACAGGGATTTCCCATAGACCTCCAACCCTCACATGTGCACAGCCTTCCCAAGTATCAGCATCCCCCACCAGAGCGGTACACTTCTTACAATGACGAACCTTTACTGGATCATCATTAACGCTCACAGCCGCTGTTTTTAAAATAAAAGAAGTTGTTTGAATTTTGAAGTCTCATCAGAGTTTCTTGGTAAGCAGTCCAGAAATTATAGACTGAGAACCTTAGACACTTGCTCTTTGACTCCTGCTGGAGGCTGGACTTGTGTAAAAATTGAACCAGTAGGGAAGTTTCTTCTACTTAATCCCCCGGAAGACCTCTGTACCCGGCCCACTTTGCCTTTGAACTTTGAACAGTGTTCCATCCGGAATTGTCTCCTTCCGTCTCTCTCTAGGAAGTGCGTTCTCAGCTGAGCACCTCAAGCTTCAGCTCCAGAAGGAATCCCTAAACGAGTTGAGGAAGGAGTGTACTGCGAAAAGGTAAGCGCAACGCTGAGAGGAATCGTCGTGAGTGTTGAGTTTACCTTGAGGGCAGGATTTGGAAAAACAGCATTCTTCAGAAGTGGCTGGTATTAATTTATATTCCGCACACCTCAGCACCACATTCGTTTATTCAACAGATATTTATGAAGCACCTCCTGTGTGTCACGCACTGTGCTAGAGGCAGTTGTGAGAGCTCCTAGAATATAGTCATAGTTAGGAGGGTGTCCGTCTGGTTTTCAAGGCCAGAGCACCACGACTTCATGTTTGAGTCTTCTCTTCCTGTCTTCTTTGTGTGGTGTAGCTGACAGTTTTTCCTTCAGTAATTTCTTCAGACTTACTGCTGCTTCCTGATCGCTCATTCGGATTACCTCAGGAGCTCCTAGAGTCTCTCTCGTCAGTCTCTCCATCTTTCCAGGTCATGCTCCATGTTGTTATCGGATCTCTTCTCTTAAAATACTATTGTTACCATTATTTTTTTCTCTTCTTAAGAACTGGTGCTGATTGTTTTGCTTAACTTCCAAGTAAACCTTCACTAAATTGGCGCTATACAACTGCAGCTAATTTCAGTTGCTCCACAGCGTTCGTTCAACAAATGCTAATCGTTTTTCCCTTTATTTTTTCCAGCACATGCTTAATTTTTTGTTACCTCTGTTCTTTTGCTCATCTTCACTCACTTTTCCTGGAAGGTCATCCCATTTTGCATTTTTCTTTGAGAAACCTTAGCAGTTGAGGGTCCAGGAATGTTAGACCTGGAAAGGACCTTGGAGATTATCTAGTCTAATTCTCTCAGTTCGCGGATAGGAGGACACGGCTGAGGGAAGTCGCTGTTTGTCCCGTTGTTGAGCAGAAATTTGTTCGGTGGGTATTTTATCTGTTGGTCGTGTTTCTTAAGCGGTTCGAGAGAGGAGCTGACTCATCTCGTGCCACAGCCTTTTGCTTCTTTGTTCTTTTTACTCTATCATTTTTCTACAGTGTGGCAGGTTATTTTTTGAGGTACTTATAACATGTAGCTGAGAGTGAAAAATAGCATAGTTTCCTGAGGAAATATGTATGGATATTTCCTGAAATCAGATTGGCCTCAGATTAAATGAGACCTTGCTCAGCTCACTAAGCCCCTCTGAATCTTGGTTCCTTGTTTAAAATAGGTATAATAATATCACCCTAAGAGAGTTGCTAGAATAATTAAGTAAAGCCGTTTGTGGAGCTCCTGGCACATGGTAGAGGGGCTCAGTCAGTGCTGATTTGTGTGGTTTATATCTGTTGGTGTGGTGCTGGGCACACGTATTAGGCCTCGGTGCATAGTTAGCTGAATTGATAGTATTTAGAGATAGATCAGGACTCATGTTAGCTATTATTCTTGCCTCTAATTCTGAATTTCTGTGGCCTAGTACAAACCATTTAATCTTCCCTCTGCATTGATTTTGTGGAAATAAATGTTAAAACCGTGCAAGCATATTTTTTTTTAACAAATGTGCTTTTTTCTTTTCTCATTAGAGAACTCTTTGTGAAGACCAACGCTCAGTTGACAATTCGTTGCAGGCAGTTGCTATCTGAGCTTTCCTACATTTACCCTATTGATTTGGTAAGTTTCAAATTTTCTGGAAAGTTGTGGAGTTTTTCTTGTGTGTGTGAGGAAGATAGACTCTGAGCTAACATCTATTGCTAGTCTTCCTCTTTTTGCTTGAGGAAGATTGTCTCTTAGCTAACATATGTGCCAATCTTCCTCTATTTTATATGTGAGATGCTGCCACAGCATGGCTTGATAAGCGGTGTGTAGGTCCGTGCTGGGGATCCAAACCTGCAAACCGTGGGCGGCCAAAGTAGAGCACGTGAACTTAAGCCACTATGCTACCTGGCTGGCCCCAGAATTGTTTTTTTTTTTTAAGATGATTTCTGTTTGCAATTTCCTCTTAATGAAAAAACTCATTGCTCTAGTCTTAATCACATACTCTGTCATGATTCATTCAGAAGCTAATATCTACTTAAAAAGTAAATTTAGACTTAGTTGGCATTAGGATCCACCATTTGATTTGTTACATCAATTTGGTGGTATGATTCACTCATCTTCATCTGAAAGAATGCCAAATTATTTCTGGTTTCTTTAGGATCTTTTCACTCAACCGCATTATCCACTGCCACCGTTTCTGATGCATACATGCATATACCCGTGCACTGCTTTTAAAATATAAGTCCTGGTTAATTTCTATTTATTAGTCTTGCCTAAGCCATTCCTGGGATAGCTATCAGAATGTTAAGTTTTTGAATCTAGTTTCTTAGAGTAAATGCAAAAAGTAAAACTTCAATAAAATTGTTTCCTTTTTAGAGAACTAAATCTGCTAAATTTGATGGTTTTGTTTTCTTTATAATGAAAAGAGATTTAAAAGACTAATTTTCTGAGAGGAAAGCTAATAGGACTTTAGGTTACTCATAGAATCTTGTTAATTCCATTAAAAAATTTTCATTTATAGCTATGAATTGATCAAAAGATATTTTTATAATAAAAATTTTACATGGCTTTTTCCTTAGACATGATGTTTTAAATGTTTATATTATAGAAAGTTTCAAGTATGTATACAGATATAGTAGTATAATGAAGCATCATGTACTCATCATCCAGCTTCAACAATTATGATAATATTTTGAGTCTAGGAGAGTATTGTCTTTGAAGTAACACTGACCTGCTGAATCCTTTGAGATTTGACTTAGAGTTTCTTTGCTTTATACAAAGAAAGAATTGATTTTATTCTTTGGTTATATTCACAGAATGAGCATAAGGATTACTTTGTATGTGGTGTAAAGTTGCCCAATTCTGAGGACTTTCAAGGTACTTTATTTCTTTTAATTTCCTAAGATTTGGTGTATATAATATATGGGTGTGCCACAGGGAAAACAGTGATATCGTGAAATGTTGGTTGCCTAGCACTTTATCCAGAAAGGTTTTTGGACCTTCTGATCCTTCCCAGTTGTAAGTAGAAATTCAAGATTCCCTGATGAGAGACTAAAGAGAATATTTGGTCTAATCATGGGAAAAAAATTATTGACCTTATATTTGAAATTTAAAAGAAAATAGTTTTTAAGTGGGCTTTCAGAAAATCAGACAGTAGGATTCTTAAGAATACCAATAATCTCCCTATAATTTTGGTTTGACTTTCATGAGAATTTTGTGTGTGGTTGGGAGTGGAAGAATGACAAACAGTAATCTATTCCATTGTTATTTAGAAAATCATATTTCTGCTGACATGAAAAGTATTTGAAAATTTAATTTTATGACATTCCCACTACCACAGATTAAACTTGTACTATCATTTCTGTCCTCTTTTAATTAAAAAAAATTTACATTAAAGATATTATAGACTATGATTCATAGTAATTACTATTTAAAAAAATATTTTACTTTTCCTCTTCTCTTTACCAGTATGCCCAAGAAAAGAACTTGTTTTATTTAGCATGTTAGTAAAGAGATTTTTTTTTTTTATCGTCAGCAGAGTGGGTCCTTTTCCCCTACCCTAAACAATGCTTTGAGGCCTGTTAAATAGCTTTATAGGTTACTCTCAAAGCTGTCATATTATCTATTTGAGAAGAAATCATTCAAGAAGAGAGCATACTAGTTTTGATTGGGACTTTCTTCCATTTCCTTAGAAAGAAAATGTTATTTGTGGTCCTTTAACATTTAAGATTATTTTAATTTATTGCCGCCTTTGGCCTTTACAACAGCCCTTACAAGTAGTTGGGACATGTTATAAGAAGAGTGATAAGACAGGAATAGGAAAACTTATATTCAAGTGCTGGTTCCCTTCTAGAAACCATGTAATTTGGAGCAAGCCATCTAAGCTTTGAGTTGATTTCCTAATCAACAGTCTGAACATAATAATTTATGTCCTACCTGTTTTACATGATTGTTGTGACAATTATATCTGTAAAAGCATGACATTTTGCCTTATCTATAATCCTCACAAAAACAAACAATGGAAACCTATAAGAAAGGTGGGTAATCTCATTTTGCAATGTGTAAGTTAACTATTTAGTGACTTGCTTGAGGCCACAAAGCTGGGAAATGACCTTGCTAGGGTTTGTCCCGTTTCCATTGTACGATGTTCCCTGCAGTCTCTGTAAGTCACATGGATATGCTTTGGTGTTAACTTTAGGCAAAGGTATGGAGTCTTGAAGCCCATGTTACATCTTTTTCCTCGTTTGTTCATTCATTCATTCAACAAACCCATTGAGTATGTTCACCCCTGTGCCAGGTTCCAGGGATACAGAATATTCATTCATTGGAAAAATATTAATTGAGCACCTGTATGCCTGGCACTGTGCTGCGTTTTGAAGATATAATGGTGGGGAAAACAAATATGTTCTTTCCTTTAATGGAGCATATAACCTGTTGAGGGAGACAGCCAATAGACAAGAAAATAAGTATTTAAGAAGTATTTCATAAGGAAACATGCTATCATAGAGAATAGGGAAACCTACTTTAGATACAGCAGTCAGAGAAGATCTCGCGGAGGAGAAACATTCAGCAGAAAATTTGCAGGCTGAAAGGAACCGACTGTACTACAGCTGGAGAAGGAGCATTCCTAAAAGAGGGAGTAGCAAGTACAACCGTCATGATGGAGGAAGGGGTTTGATATGTCTGAAAAACTCAGGGTGGGGAGTATGGAAGAAAAGACCTGTATTTGGGGCAGATCATGTAATCTCTTAGAGCTTAATTTCTTCACCTGTAAAATCAGGTAATATCTACATCTCCAATTCATTGTGATGATTTAATGAGATAACATTTGAAAGAGCTTTTCACATAGTAGGTGCTCAATAAATGTAATTGGAATTAGTTGCAAGAGAAAGAAAGAAGAGAAGGTGGGAAAGAAGGAAAGACAGAAAACCCCAGACCAGATCTGTGTGGCTAGAGCCTAGTGAGCAAGGGGCAGAGTTACATGGGGGAGGCGGGGGAGGTCCGCCAGGGCCTGGAGGGCACTGTAAGGAGTTTCTGTTTTGTTCTCAGTGGAGTGGGAAACCCCTGAAGGACTTTAAGAAGGGGGATGATAAGAGCTGATTGATATTTCTAAAAGTCACTTTGGCTGCTAAATACAGGATAATTTGAAGGGAGGCAGGAAGGGAAGCAGGGCTATCAGTATTGGTGGACTGTCACTTAATCCACTCTGGGTTGTTTCTTCATTCTATTTTTGTTTTCTTTGAAGTGCTTTGTTTCATAGTTTTTCATAACTTTTATTAGCTGTCTAGGGTTAGTATGCCCAAGAAGCTGAATACATTCTTCCTACCCTTTAAAAAAATTAGTTTTGCATTTTAGTGCAATTGCTGAAAAATGAAATAAATGTTTAATTTTACTGTGAGGCCCTACTCACTCCCCATGACTCCTAGGAATCAGAAATTTTATTAAGCGCATATGGTAGTATTGGACATCAAAATCTTACGTTAGCATTCTGTAAGGCACTTCCGTATACTGAATTTACTGAGTGCCCTGTCTGTGTCATTTCCTGTGCCAGGGGCTGAGAGCATACAAAGACGATTAAGACAGTGGTCCTCCCTTGGTGAGATTTCAGTCTAATTGAGGCCATCAAGCCAATCAAGAAATATTTGTTGAATTCATGCTCTGTGCCAGGCACTGAGAAGTTTGTACCAGGTACATGGGACTCGAAGTGAGAATAATCAGTTCTATTAGGAGGGAATCAGGGAAACCTTTACAGAGAAGAAGATGCTTAAAGTGTCTTAAAAGATGAAATGTATTCCTCTGTTGAAAGAAGGGCAGGGGGGAGATTTTGGTTGGGTGAATAGAAATATGGTACCATGGAACATCATGCATGACGCTATCTTGTTTATTTAATCCTCCCAACTGCGAGAATTAATTCCTTCTGTGAAAGAAAGAATTACACTCAATTTTTTTAAGACAAGAAAATTGAGGCTCAGAGAGATTAATTTTTCTAAAGACTGTACTAGCCAGTGGCAGAGCTGAAGTCATCCCTTGTGGGCCTCATTTTAAGGTCCATATTATTCCTGTGATGATGCAGTTTTCTTCCTTGTTTTGAATAATAATCTCTTCCAAACTTCTGACAGCTTTTTAGTGTTCTGTAGCAGAAGCTTCCTCTAGTGAGGGAACTCTAAACTGGTTATTCTGTGACATTCAGGGGGCTTTGCTGGGATAGCCTTTACATTGCGTGGGTTGGTGCTATTTGAAACTGTGCCACAGGGGCCCAGCATTTACCTTGCGTTTCTCGATGGGTAAGTTACTGTTAGAGTACTCCAAAGAGACTGGGACACGACGGGAGAAAGTTGTCCAGCAAAGGGTATTCATTTGCGTTCCATTGGCCGAGACATTTCTCATAAAAAAAAATGTTTGTGTGTGTTTTTAAGTAATCCATAACACAAGAGCCTTTTGTGGTAATGAGACCCAGATTTCCTTCTGTGTCTGTATCCCTTTATGCAGGCATGATTTCTTGGAAAGGAGAGTCCATATGTCAAACAGTGTCTCATTGAGAACATGGAATGATTCCATAGATGCTGTGGCAGTGATTAGAATCTTAAATATTTTGTCCTGTCTGGATCAGTGGGTGCTTGGTTCCTTAACGAATCAGCTGCCTCAGTGATTGGGAAGGCAGGATGGTAAGAGCTTTTAGATCACTTATTGTACTTGGATGCGTTTGAATATTAATAGTTTGTCCAACACATAAGTCAAAGGGACATTTGAATTTAATTATAATGTTGTCACGGCTGTTGTGTATTTGTGCAGTTTATCATAAAAATTACACAAAAGCTGTAGTCTTGAGTAACTACCTACATTTAAGAAACAAATGAGGGGCTAGGAGTGTGACCGAGTGGTTAAGTTTGCTCGCTCCACTTCGGTGGCCCAGGATGTCACCAGTTTGGATCCTGGGTGCGGACCTAGCACCACTCATCAAGCCATGCTGAGGAGGTGTCCCATATAGAAGAAGTAGACGGAACTGCAACTAGAATATACAACTATGTGCTGGGGGGCTTTGGGGAGAAGGAGGAAAAAAAAAAGATTGGCAACAGATGTTAACTCAGGGCCGATCTTAAAAAAGAAAAGAAACAAATGAGAAATATTTATTAAGAGGAAACTGCAGATTTTTGTTTTGTTTTTAAGTCCCTTAAAACATTGTTTTAATCAGGATCTTTTTCACATACCTGAGTCTTACAGTCTTCCTGTCCTTCCCTGAATTCTCCCACTCCCCCTCCAGCTTCTCACCAACAGAGCTATCATCTGCGACCTTTCTAACCCCCAGAGCAACGTAAGGAGCACAAACCTCTGCTCTGCATTCGGTGTTAGGGATGTCATTAATGCTTCCTGGAAAAGTACACCGCAGAGAGCCAGGTTTTGGCTTTGGCAGGTAAAAAGTCTTTTAGATCTTGGAATGCTGGAAACCTTAAACCCTTTGGTTTTTTAGCTAAAGTGGTTGGCAACAGAATGTGACATCTGAGGTTTCTGGCCAGCAATAGCCATAATTAACCACACGAGCTCACGTTTTCCCACTGGAGGGTCAGCGGTCTTGGGGTGATGAAAGTGACTTCCCTCCCGGGAGGTGGTTTTCCTTTTGAGAGTATCGGAATACCCTTGGGCCCTGTAATGCCTCACCCGTGGTCCTTTTAAAATGCTTTTTAATATAAACCTTCGATATTGGAAATCCAACACCACAGTGTTTAACAGTGAGGCCATGACTGAGCACTATGATCTGAAATGGGAAACAACCTAGGGTTTTTAATGGATGGAGCGGGGAGTCCTGTGGTGGAAACAGTGGTGAGTGTGAATAACTCGAGTCAAAGCTGATCTCCGATGTTAGCCAGTTTTCAGTTTTTGCTGTTTCTTTTTGGTTTTTGAGTTGCACGTGTATCTCTAAGACTTCTCTTAGAGATACCTTTTTATCTTTAAACTTAAGCAAAATTGTGTTGATCATTGAAGGGAGGTGATGTTAGAAGAACAATTTTTGTTCTTTCCGTATATATGTGAATATAGTCTCAAAGCAAGCAAATATAATTCTTTAGTGTTACCCCTTTAGTGATATGGAAAAAAATATAGATTCTTGAGTGTTTAGCATTGGACAGAAGATTTTGACCATTCATAGTTTGCATTTGACCTATTTGGAAGGCTGATTTCAAATCTTCCTGGAAGTTTTCAAATCTTTTTCTGTCAAGTCGTACAGGAAAGAAAGAGCTTCGTGTAAAGCACATGCAAGGAAGTCTGAACTTAGTGTAGTATTATCCTTCATTCCTATTGGTCCTCTTCTTCTCTCCCCTCAAAAGAAGCTTCTGAAAGACTGAGTTCTTTTACTGACAGGAATATTTTAAATTTGATAAGCCCTATTCTTTTTTTTTCCTTTATTCTTTTTCTCCCCCAATCCCCCCAGTACATAGTTGTATATTTTAGTTGTGGGTCCTTCTAGTTGTGGCATGTGGGATGCCACCTCAGCGTGGCTTGATGAGCGGTGCCATGTCCGCGCCCAGGATTCAAACCAGCAAAACCCTGGACTGCTGAAGCAGAGTGCGTGAACTTAACCACTAGGCCACGGAGCCAGCCTCAATAAGCCCTATTCTTTACAGAAAGCAAGTGGCGGGATTCAGTGACCTCTGATGGAACTCACCGTCTCAGCTGTGACTTCTGGGATAGATATTTTGGGGGCTAGGGTGTAGACACAATTCTCCCTCTTAGTCCATCCCGCATGATTTTTGCCTGTATGGCTTTGACCAAGTCACATATACCACCTGAATCTCGTTTTTCTCATCTCTGAATCGGTAGCATCAGACTCAGTGATTTCTAAGGTTTCTCCTAGCTCTTATATGATATGATGATTAAATTATAATATAATGAACTTACAATGTATGGTAATTTTAGTCTCTAAGGTAGTGTGATAGACATTTCAACAGAAGTAAAGTGTTGTAGGACTGAAGGTACTTGAGTGGGACTGGGGCAAGAGGACATGGTCTCTAAAAATAGTTAGAATTCTAGTCAATTAGGACATGACTTGGTAAGCTGAAATGAACTCTGTTTGATTTTTTTCATCAGTTTGATTTGAGAAAACATCAAACATTAGTTGAAAAGCCCATTCTCTGTCAAGCACTGTGCCAGTCACCTAAGGACTCGAAGACTTTTTATGTGTTTTTTGCCCTTACTAGAAAAGGTGAAGAAACTCAGGTGGTACATGTGTGTCATATGCTTGAGATGTTCTAGACTCCCAAGTTAAAAAATGTTATCTATTCCACAGTCAGATTCTGAGACAGTATGGTAGAGTGCTTAAGAACAGAGCCGTGGGGGGCCAGCCTGGTGGCGCAGCAGTTAAGTGCACACATTCCGCTTCTCAGCAGCCTGGGGTTCAGATCCCGGGTACGGACATGGCACCACTTGGCAAAAGCCATGCTGTGGTAGGCGTCCCACGTATAAAGTGGAGGAAGATGGGCACGGATGTTAGCTCAGGGCCAGCCTTCCTCAGCAAAAAGAGATGTTAGCTCAGGGTTAATCTTCCTCAAAAAACAAAGCAAAACAAAACAGAGGCCTGGGTCTCTCAGGCCAGCCTGTGTACTAGCTGTATGACTTTGGACAGTTTCCTTAACTCTTTGAGCCTTAGTTTCTTCATCTGTAAAATGAATGAAATACCATATAAAAGGTGCCCAGCTTAGTAATTGTTGATGAATGAATGACTGTCATAGCTAAACTGCTGTGGTCAATTCTTGATGGAATAAAAGTATATAATACAAATTACCTATTTTTATAGTATGATCAGAGAGAAAACAAGTGTCTGCTATGGTAGTCAGGGTAGAGAATTCACTGAGGAATAGATGAGTATAATGGCATTTCTACAATAAGAAGGTATTGCTTAGATAACTAAGTATAAATATAAAAGAAAAATGTGGAAAATATTGCTAATAATTGAAGTTAAAGGTACCCATAGAAATCAGAGAATACTCAACCTAAGGTTATCTCGATCATTTCAGCCTTTCTCTAGCCAGACTTATTCCAGATTTTGTGTTAAATCTTTTAGTGTGTGTGTGTGCATTTGTGTGTGAACTTTTTAAAGCATTTTGGGAATACTGTGTACCAAGCAGTTACTTTTTCCTTTTTCCTGGGGCAAGCTTAAAACTTTTTGTTGTATTACTCTCAGCTCTGAGTACCTGGGTGATTATTTATCACTTGGTAGGTGGTAGCAGAAATCTGGATGCGGAATTAAAAATGTAATTATCCATGACTTCTTAAATGATAGATGCTTATGTTGGACTATAGGATACATGCATTTTTTCCAACAGTTGCTTCCACCTAAATTGCATAAATAGGGGATGTATATTAACAGTGTGGTTTTTGACCTTTTGCTTTTACTGTTTAAAATGTTTTTCCCCCATCCTATCTCAAACCTCACACTCATTTATGCAATGCTATCTTTATGATTATTGAGAACATACTGCATAAGGATACATTATACTATTTCACTTCACCTTAGAATTAATAATGTTCTACAATAGTACGGCAGTACCACTATATTGTTTATAAGTTGTTAATGAATAATACATAATGCTTATATAGTGCATTATGTTTAAACCTCTAAAACTAATTTTCACATCATATAATAGGCTCAAGTATTATTTTTGCCTTTAAAAATGCTGGGAAAGAAAGTAATGGATATTTGAGTGCGCGAAGAACTCTTTTTTAAAATATGTATCAAATGTTAATCTCATCACATTAATTATTGTGAAGTAGTTTTAAATATAGTAGATGAAATTTCAGGTCTTATTAATGTGTTTAGATTAGTATAAAATTCATAGAATTTAGATAAGTGATTATTTTATTTACCAGTCATTTCTTATAAAATCTCTTTTGAAGTTCATTTATTATGATCTTGTAGTTACATTTATAAGGTGAATAGTTGTTTTCTTTTCCTCTGCTTTTGAATTTACAGCGAAAGATGATGGAAGCATTGCTGTGGCCCTTGGTTACACTGCACACTTGGTCTCCATGATTTCCTTTTTCCTTCAAGTGCCCCTCAGATACCCTATAATTCATAAGGGATCTAGATCAACAATCAAAGATAATATCAATGACAAGCTGACTGAAAAAGAGCGAGAGTAAGTATCATTTTTTAATATGTTTTTAACATCAAGCCAGTGTGAAACATGAAATATGGTATAAAAATCTAAAATGTGACCTACATTGTGGCAAGTTTTGTATATTCTTTGTAAAGTGCTCCATTTCTTTTAAATAGAACGTAGATGTTCATTTAGATTGTAATGGAGCAACTCCTGTGCTGCTTAAAATTGCTAATGATCGCAAAAGTGGCTTCAGTTTAATTTGCTTTCGAGAGGACAAGTATGACATACTCTGCAGATATTCATGTAGTACCTGTTGCTTGCTAGTCAACAAGTGAAATGGTTAAAGATTTGTCAGAAAGACAACCAGGAAGAGGATAAAAGGCTTGGCGGCAGATGGTACATATATGAAAAATGGGTTAGTGAATGGGAAGATAGATCAGTAGAAATATTCTGACCAAAGTAAAAGAGATAGATTATACTGAAAAGTACTAGATATAATGTAGGACACAATAAAGAGGCCTTATATACATATAATTGGAGTCCCAGAGAGGGAGAAGAGAGCACGTAGGATAAATGCAATATTTTAAGAGATAATGACAATTTTTCAAATTTGATGAAAGACGTCAAGGTACAAATTTAAGAAATATTAAATACAACACAAAATAAGTACAAAGCAAACATACTTAGGGAAATTGTAGTAAAACGGCTGAAAACCAAAGACAAAGTGAAAATATTAAAAATACCTAGAAGGAAAAGAGCAAGACTGGAAGCTAATTTCTCAATAGAAACATTGGGAGCCAAGAGGTGATGCGATGACATTTTTAAAGTACTGTAAAACAGTGCTGCCAACTTAGAATTCTACACCCAGTGAATATATCCTTCAAACATAATGGCAAAATAGAGACATTTCAGACCATCAGAACTGAGAAAATGCATCCCAGCAGACCTCTACTAAGGGAAATACTGAAGGCAGAAGAAAAGTAATCTCGCACATTTTCCATGGTGGAAATGCAAGAAGGAACAAAGAGCAACAGAAAGGGTAAATATGAGCCTATCTAAATCAACTGGTAATGTCTCATTAAATATAAGATAGTTATACACAAAATATATTTAGAGTTACAATGCATGACTAACATAAAAGCTGGGAAGTGGGTATGAAGTTAAAGAGCTCTAAGATCCTAGCATTGTCTGGAAAGCGGTAAAGATGCTAATTTATATTAGACTCTAATGAATCAAGGATGCATATTATAATCTCATAACTACTAGAAGAGTTGTTTTATAAAAGCCAAAAATTAATAGAGGAGATGCCTGGAAAAAAATTTTAAATACTTGATTAATTCAAAAGAAAGCAAAACAAGAAAGGAAAATGAACATTAAACAGCTGGGACAAACAAAACAAATAGTAAATTTGTGGATATGCACCCAAACTTATGCTGTAATTATATTAAATGTGAATGTCATTAATTTTCTAGTTAAAAATAAAGATTGTCATGTGAGTAAAAATCTAAACTCATCCTGCTTTCAAGAGACACCTCAGATATAAGGGCACAGAAATATGGGAAAGAAAAGAGTGAATAAAGACATATTATGCAAATATTATCCAAATGAGAACTAGTATAACTATACTATATCAGACAAAGTAAAATTAAAGCAAGTTAATAAACAAAGTGGGACATTTTATGATAATACAGTCAATTCTAAATATTTATGGCCCTAAAAGTATAACTTCAGACATATGGACAAAAATTGACAGAACTACAAGGAAATCCACAATCATAGCAGAGGTGGAATGTCCCTTTTATCATTGTATACTGCCCCTCTTTGTCTCTCACTGCCATTTTTATCTTGAAGTCTGCTTTGTCTGCTATAAGTATGGCAACACCTCCTTTCTTTTTTTTGTTGTTAGCTTAGAGTATCATCTTCCATCCCTTCACTCTGAGCCTGTGTTTATCGTTAGAGCTAAGATATGTTTCCTGGAGGCAGGATATTGTGGGGTCTTGTCTTTTAATCCACCTGGCCACTCTGTGTCCTTTGGTTGGCAAATTTAACCCATTTACATTTAGAGTGATTATCGATATATGAGGGCTTAATATGGCCATTCTATCTGTTGTTTTCTGGTTCTATATTCTCCTTATTTCTCTTCCCTTGTATTTCTGACTGCCATTTCAGTTTGGTGATTTTCTATGATGGTTTTCTCATTTTTCTCTTTATTTACTATTTGTGTCTCTGCTGTGATTTTGTTTAGTGGTTATCATGGTTTGTATAAAAGATTTTATAAATGAGGGGCTGGCCCCGTGGCCGAGTGGTTAAGTTCGCGCACTCCGCTGCAGGCGGCCCAGTGTTTCGTTAGTTCGAATCCTGGGCGCGGACATGGCACTGCTCATCGGACCACGCTGAGGCAGCGTCCCACATGCCACAACTAGAAGAACCCACAACGAAGAATACACAACTATGTACCGGGGGGCTTTGGGGAGAAAAAGGAAAAAATAAAATCTTTAAAAAAAAAAAAAAAAGATTTTATAAATGAGATAGTCCATTTTCTGATACCCTTGTAATCTCCATTAGCCTAAGCAGGTTCTATCCCTTTCATTTTCCTCATCTAAGTTATTGTTGTCACAAGTTATTCTGTTTTGTATTGTGAGTTTTTGGATAAAATGAAGTGTTTATAGTTATGTTTGATGCTTTCCTTCCCTTTATCCTTTATAATTAAGTGTTTGCTAACTTTTTCTGATAGAGAGCTGCAATTTTCTGATTTTATCTATTTATCTCCTTGCTCAAGGTTTTGTAAACTTTTGCCTTTTTGTTTCAGATATGAAGGCATCCTTGATCATTTCTTGTAGGGGAAGTCTAGTGGCAATGAACTCCCTCCACTTTTGTTTATCTGGGAAAGTTTTTTTATCTCCATCATATGTGAAGGATAATTTCACTTCATAGAGTATTCTTGGCTGGAAGTTTTTGTCTTTCATTATTTTGAATGTATCATTCCAGTCTCTCCCAGCCTGTAAGGTTTCTGATGAGAAATCCACTGAAAGCTTGATAGGGGTTCTTTCGTAGATTATTCTCTTCTACCCTGTTGCCCTTAATATTTTTTCTTCGTCATTGACTTTTGCCATTTTTACCATTATATGCCTTGGAGAAGGTCTTTTTGCATTGATGTAATTAGGAGTTCTATTGGCTTCATATACTGTAAGTCCAGCTCCTTCCCTAGGTTTGGGAAGTTGTCAGCTATTATCTCTTTGAACAAGCTCTCTTCTCCTTTCTCTCCCTCTTCTCCCTGTGGAATACATATAATCCTTATGTTGTACTTCCTAATTGAGTTGTACGTTTCTCGAAGAACTTCTTCATTTTTCTTTTAATATCTTACTTCTATCTCCTCCTCCATCTGAAGCATTTCTAAATTTGTGTCCTCTAAATTACTAATTCTGTCCCCCATAACATCAGCTCTGTTTGTTTCAAGGTTTCTATGTAGTTTTTTATCTGATTCATTGTGTTCTGCATCTTTTGGGGTTTTTTAAGAGTTTTAGTCTCTTGTGAATAATTCTTTCTGCTCAATAATTTTATTCCTGAGTTCCTTGAACTGTCTTTCTGAGCTTTCTTGTAACTTATTGAGTTTCCTTATGACAATTAGTTTGAATTCTCTGTCCTTTAGATTATACATTTTTGTGGCTACAGGATTGGTTTCTGGAGACTTGTCGTTTTCCTCCTGCTCTGATGTGTTATTGTAGTTCTTCATGGTGTTTGATGAAATGATCCTTTGCCGGTGCTTAGTGGTAGCATCAGGTCACATATTCCACATGCCACCACTGGGGGGAGGGAGGGCAGGAACTGTGTTTTCTGAACCTGCCGTGTATGCTGAAAGTTGTGCCAGTAGGGCTCATCTGTGTTTGCCGGCTGGCTGCAGCCACTTGGTGGGTCACAGACGCACACCCAGGTGCTCTGGCATGGATCCGCTGCCTTGGCCAGGGACTGGCTGAGCTTAGGTGCTAGGTAGGGGGAGGGGGGGACTTTCTTTTCTGCACATGTCAGCCCCCACTTGACTCATAGGCAGTTCGCCTGGGCTGCTGCACTTGGTGGGGGTTCCCATGCAGTGGCTGAGCTGCACCACTTAGTGTGGAGCATTCTTGTGGGCCACACTGCATCTCTGAAAGCGTATGCATTTGCACACAGTCCTGCCTACTCCCCTGCCTCCTCTTACAGTTGTGCTACAGCTGCCGTATGAGGACCTGTGACCTAGATTGCTACCACTGTGGAGGGGAAGGGGATCCGCTCACTCCCTTCCACTCCTTCCTGGGATCCAGTATCCCCACCTTCAGATATATGGCTGTGTGGGTCTCTCAGAGGTCCTGTTGTGCTCTGTAGGGAATCTTCTGTTGATTTTTGAATGTTCATTTAGTTGTAACTTAGCGGGGAGAGACTAAGGAAACAGCTCTCTACACCACGATGGTGATGTCGCTCCTTCCCTTCACTTTCTTTATCGTGTCCTTTGATGCACAAAAGTTTTAAATGTTGATTAGGTCTAATTTGTCTGTTTTATTTGTTTGTTTCTGGTGATTTTGGTTTCATATCTAAAATCCATTGCCAAATCCAAGATCGTGAAGAATTATCCCTATGTTTTATTATAATAGTTTTATCATTTTATCTCTTATATTTAGGTCTTTGACCCATTTTGAGTTAATGTTGTATTTGGTATGATGTATTGGTCCAACTCTATTCTTTTGCATGTAGATATATAGTTGTCTCTTCACCGTTTGTTGAAGAGACTATTCTTTCCTCATTGAATAACTTTGGCACACTTGTTAAAAATCAGTTAGCCATAGATTATTTTCAGATTTTCACTTGTAGTCCATTGGTCTGTATGTCTACCCTTATGTCAATATGATGATAAGTTTTGAAATTAGGAAGTGTGAATCCTCCAACTTTCTTCTTTCTCAATATTGTTCTGGTTATTCCAGGCCCCTTGCAATTCCATGTGAATTTGAGGATCATCTTTTGCATTTTTGCAAAAAAGCCTTTTAATAAGCTGTTGGATTCAGTTTGCCAGTGTTTCATTGAGGATTTTGGCATCTATATTTATAAGGGATATTGTTTGTAGTTTTCTTATGATGTCTTTGTCTGGCTTTGTATGTGGGCAATAGTGGCCTCATGGAATGAGTTAGGAAGTATTCCCTCCTCTTTGATTTTTTGGGAGAGTTTGAGGATTGCTGTTAATTCTTCTTTTCAATGTTTGTGTGAATTTACCAGTGAAGCAATGTGGTCCTGGACTTTACTTTGTTGGGAGGTTTGGAGTACTGACTCGATTTCTTTACTTGTTATAGGTTTGTCCATGTTTTTTTATATTCTTGAGTCTATTTAGATCATTTGTGTGTTTCTAGTAATACGTCCATTTCATCTAGGTTATCTAACTTGTTTTCGTATAGTTCATAGTATTTTTTTTACAATTCTTTTCATTTCTGTGGGGTCTCTAATAATGTCTCCATTTTCATTTCTGATTTTAGTTATTTGTGTCGTCTCTCTTTTTTTCTCTTAATCTAGCTAAAAGTTTGTCAGTTTGGTTGAACTTTTCAAAGAACTGACTTTTGGTGTCATTAATTTTCTCTCTTGTTTTCCTATTCTCTATTTTGTTTGTCTCTAATCTTTATTATTTCCTTCATTCTGCTAGCTTTGGGTTTTGTTTTCTGTTGCTTTAGATGTAAAGTTAGGTTATCGATGTGATATTTTTCCTTTTTAATCTCAGTGTTTACACCTATAAATTTCCAAATCTCATGAATTTTGGTATGATGTGTTTTTATTTTCATTCATTTCAAAGTATTTTCTAATTTCTCTTGTGATTTCTTCATTGACCCATTAGTTGCTTACAAGAGTTTGTTTAATTTTGACATATTTGTGAATTTTCTAGTTTTTGTTCTGTTATTGACTTCTAATTTCATTCATTATGATGGAGAAGATAGCTTGTATGATTTCAGTATTTTTAAATTTATTAAGACTTGTTTTGTGGCCTAACTTATTGTCTATCCTAGAGAGTGTTCCACATGCCCTTGAGAAGAATATGTATTCTGCTGTTGTTAGATGCAATATTCTCTATATGTCTGTTAGGTTTAGCTGGTTTGTAGTGTTATCAAGTCTTCTTTATTCTTATTGATCTTCTGTCTAGATGTTCTATTATTGAAAGTGGGGTATTAAACTCTCTAACTATTATTGTAGGACTATTTTTCCCCTCAGTTCTGTCAACGTTTCCTTCATATATTTTGGAGCTCTGTCATTTGTTGCCTGTGTTTTTAGTTGTTGTTCTTGATGAGTTGACTCTTTTATCAATATGTAATGACCTTTTTGCCTCTTCTAACAATTTTTGACCTAAAGACTGTTTCGTCTGATATTAGTATAGCCCCTCCTGCTCTCTTTTGGTTGCTATTTGCATGGAATATCTTTTCCTTTGAACCTATTTGTGTCTTTGGATTTGAACTGAGTCTCTTATAGGCAGCATATAGTTAGGATCATGTTTTTTATCCATTCTGCCAATCTTTGCCTTTTGATTGGAGAGTTTAATTTACTTACACTTAATTATTGGTATGGAAGGACTTTTGGAAGGACTTTTGCCATTTGGCTATTTGTTTTCCATATTTTTTACAACATTTTTGTGCCCTTTTTGTGTATTTGCTCCATTACTGCCTCTTTTTTGTTTGTTTAATTGATGTTTTTGTAGTATTCCATTTTGATTGCCTTCTCATTTCCTTTTCAGTAGTATATTTTTAAGGTATTTTCTTATTGGTTATTCTGGAGATTACAATTAATATCCTATATTTATAAAAATCTAGCTTGAATTGATACCAACTTAACTTCAATAGTTTATAAAAAGTCTGCTCCTGTTTACACCTCTGTGTTGTTATTGTCACAAATTATATCTTTATACATTGTGTACCCATAACACTGTCTTTTTTACTTACCTATGTAGTTGCCATTTCTGGGATCTTATTTCTTTGTGCAGCTTTGAGTAACTGTCTAGTATCCATCATTTTGACCTGAAGGCCTTAGCCTTCACTTCTTGCAGTTAGCTAGTGATCAGTCAAAGGTGAAAGCCTGGGGTCTTCTCAGGTCTTTTGGAGCATGCATTCTGTTCTGGGCATGTGAGTACCTTCTGTCTTCCCCAGTATATCTGGGCATTTTTGAATGCACTGATTTCTCAAGCTGTCCCCAGCTTTTCCTCCCAGGCTTTAGGCAGTCTGTTGTATGTCTCAGCCTTAATCGTTTTACATAAGAGGCTATGGGTTGTTTGCCTTACATCTTGAACGATGTCCCCTGCTTCTCACCTCTGAGTGAATTCTGACTAGGCAAGCCAAAGGCAAGCACCTTCATTATCCTTCAGGTGGCCCCTAGACAAGTTAGAACAGACAAACACATGCTTTGTTAGAGGAAGATCTGCCCTGCTGCCTTAAGAACCAGGGATCAGGGCCCCAACATTGGAAATGCGGGCTGCTGTCTTCAAGACCACTGCTGAGCTGGAGTGGGGGTTAGAGACAGAGTCAGTAAAAATGCTGCAAAGCTTTCCTTCTGATTTTGAGTTTCCTTTTTCTTAATTCAGTGTTCAGCCGGTTGTTGTAAACCTTGGACTGTTTTCCAGAGTTTTGGCAGAGTTGATTCTGACAGTTTTGCTTGATTTTTTTTCATTCATCTCTGGAGGGACAAGTCCTTAGATCTGCCTACTCTGTCATTTTGCTGACATCATTCCATTTCTTGTTTTAATGATGAAGAGCATTACTGACAAGGGATGAAAGGACCCCTAGATGATTTTAAGCAAGAGAGAGAACCATGACCAGATATGTCTTTGACAAAGGTCAGCTTGCAGTTTGGTGGAGAATGGTCACCCTTCCCTAGGTTCCATATTAATAAAATTAAGTGTCTCTTCAGATTTTTATCAAATCTGTGCATGATGACCTGACTTCACATATTAGTTACGTGGGAAAATCACTTTGGGAGCTTGAAGGAGAGGTGTCCCTTAACTTGATTAATACTCTTTCCCCAGATCAGCTACACACTTTAATTTGTGAAGGAGCAGCTTAACATGTGGGCAACTCCAAGTAGTATGCCCCAGTGCGAGGAGTAGCGATGATTTGTTTATTGATTGATTGATTGATTTTCCTAAGTAATCTTGGAAGGCCAGCTAGATTTAGGTGATTACCTGGTTTGGGGTTGGTTTTTTTGGCAGCTAGGAGAACCACAAGAATTGCGTTTTTGTGAACTCATTTTATGTTCTGCCTCTGTCATCTCCCTTTTACTAGAAACACATATTGTATTTTATTGATTCCAATATATATGTTTCTGACATTTTAAATTGCTAAAAATGAGATGTACCTTAGAATTAATGGTGTGTCATAATATGATTGATAGCATTTATTGTTTCTTAGTGGTATATAAGTTAATGATGCTGCCTTAGATTTTGTGAACCATCAGATATTTTAGCTAGTTTTATGCACTTTAGTAAAGCACTTCAAATCCTTTTTGGAATGACATATATGTATAAATAAATATATAAAAATGTATTTATTGATTATAGTTGTTGATTGAATCAACCTATCAATTATTCTTAGCTTGGATCACTGAAAAAGCAGATTAGGCATGGTTTTCTTTTCTCCTGAGTGTGTCAGTTTTGATGTAAACCTTTCCAAGGTATTAGGTGGAATCAGGTCTTCATGGGAGATGGAAAACAGGAATTGAATGACTCATTGGACTAATTATATTTAATGTAATAGGCTTCAGCATCCTCAGCCTCTGCCCTATCTGATTACCTGCCTCATCTGGCTATTGGCGTGTGAGATATTAGAGTTCAAAGCCCTATTTAGCCAGTTTTGCTAGGGAAAGAAAAAGACCAGCTAGTTCTTTCCGTTGTCTGGCCTGTTTGAAGCCTGGGTCTGGACAGATGCCTTGCCTGAACCATTGCTTGTGCACCTGCACACTGTAAAGGGAAACTCTGCAATCTTTGCTGTGTTTCATTTTGAGCCTCAGACCACAAAACCTGAAGGAATGTTACTAGAGTTGAGCTGCAGTATGCTTTCCCCTCTTCTTTCTTCTTTCACTGAGGACTGAAAAGTGGGTTTTAAAGTGATTTTTGAAATGTATTAGTCATTGTCATTGTGCTACTTAACTATCTGTTAGATAATACATTCAGAATGGGTTAAACAGTCACTGAGCTAAGACATAGCTGTCAGAGCATATGGCCTTTTCAAGCCCTCAAAAGATGTCTGAAATTTTTGCTTTGTTCTCAGAAGGAGAAATAGGGAGTGGTATAATTGGCAGGCACTTTGAAACTTCCTGGCCTGTCCACGACAAGGCTTTTACAAATCTCTAAATGATGGCCAGCTCTTTTTCTGTGCTGGAATTATTGGAACCTAGAGAAATGTTAATTCTGCTTTTCCCATTTCCTTGATTTTTTTTTTTTTTTTTTGTACTTTATTCCTTTGGAAGATCTTGACTAAAACTCCAAGAGTGACCTTTTTTCATTGGTTCTGATTTCTCTTAGAGACAGAAATTCTAGAGTACAAAGAAATTGTGATATGTCCAAAATCAGGTAATATTGGGCCCATGTCATGGTCAACGCATACGGATCTGATGCTCATGAGAGGAGGGATGGTCTGTTTTAATGATCTCTCACCTTTTTTGTGAGTGGGTACGTAGGCAGTCACACATATTTATATATAAAGGGGCTGGCCAGATAGGTCCCCACTCCTGTGACTTAAGTCTTTTATTTTTCTTGCAGTCACGTTGGCATGTCTAGAGGTTTATGGAGCTTCCCCTCCAGCATAACTAGGTTGCTTTTTGCCAGGAGGGAAGAGACAAAGGAATTCACAGAGTGGCTGTGAGCAGACTGATCCCCTGTCTCTGTATTCCTTCAGCCTACCTCTTGGCCTGGCGACACTGAAATGTTGAATAAATGAATGAAATTTTTTTCTGATGGTGTCTCCTTGACACAATTAGAATACTTCGAACATTATTTTGTATAAGTAGCAAATTCTCTGTAGGCATAGCGACTGGCACCTGGGATTTTGTTGGTATAAAGCTTATATTGAAAATATAAATGTTTTCAGACTGCTGTAATTCTGACGCTTCATTTTTCTATTGGTACGTGCTTCAGGCATACTTAAACACCTGCTGACAACATCTTATATTAAGAATTATAGATTCCTTCCTATAAAAATGCTCAGCTTCTGTTTGTTAATCAAGCTATTTTTAATGCAGAGAGTTCAGAAATGGTTGCTGTTTTCACTAAATTAGCATCTGTTTGCTTTCATGACATCCGATTAAATCTGATGGCTTCCTTCCAGAAGTGGGAGATTTTCACATCGTGCTTAGGCTTAAGTGCTGTGGCTTTAATTTTCAGCTCTTCTACTGTTTATCCTATAAATTAGAGCATTTCTTATAACCTTTCATCTTCATTTTATTCTAGGTTGTTGCTCAGGTGCTGGCGTTTAGAGCCCTCAGTGACCCAGAACTCAAACCTCTAAGTTGAACAATGAATGTGATGACTTGAGGCAGTGGAAGAGTGTGGACCAAACGCTCTGGTTTTCTGTTTTTCCTTGCTGTGCAACTTAAAAATATAATCAAACAGATATTTCTCAGGGTGACTAGTATTACTGAAATGAATGAAATTATTTGCTCTTTTGGATTTTCTACTTGATTACAGGAATGTGACCTAAGTTGAAAAATCTCTGTTCACGTGAAAACTTTCCTTAAATGTCTATAGTCCAACTCCATTATAAGGGTACGCCATGGAACAGAAATGAAGATGAAAAGAATGTCCATGGAGAATTGTAGACTTACTGTATTTTAGAAGCAGACAGAACGTTCTTAGGTCATAGGATTCAACCCTTCATGTCACACATGGAGGAACAGGTTGAAAGATGAAGTGAGATTATGTAGCAGGTTAACTACACACTTGCTTTGATGTGACCCACCGAGGAAAGCAAGCCCAGAAGATGTTATGCTGATTGGAAGTGTAGTACTTTTAAGCAAATATTTAGGAGATGGAAGAAGTGTGTTTTTCAAAATCAGTCTGTATATGAGACTGAAAATAACCCTTTTCCGAATTTAGGGAAAGCCACCTGATGAAAAATGCCATGATGGTAAAAGCAGAGTCACTATGTTCTCAGTGAAAATGTTTATTACTTAAGTCCCATTTATCTATTGGTTCACCTAACGTTTGTTATTTCTCTAAAAGGTACAGCATGAAATGCCGCTCTTTCCCTTCTCTCTTGCCTCAATTTATTTAAACTTGGCAGAGTTAGTTTTTGTTTTTATTTCCAGGTATTTATGGCCTTGGAGTTATGTTGGCTTTACCTCTTATCAGTGAGATACTATGGACCTGTCTTCTCTGAGTCTTGGTTCACTTGGTGTAATACCTATCTCACTAGGTTGTTATGAGGATTAAATGAAGCACAGTGCTTGGTACGTAGAAGATGCTCAATGAAATTTTGCAACTAATATTATGGATATATTGAGTTTCGCAATAGGAATTCTAAGTGGCCATGTAGTTTTTGTGTGTTTGTGTTTCGTGTGTGTGAGGAAGAGTGGCCCTGAGCCAGTCTTCCTCTTTTTCCTTGGAGAAGATTGTCTCTGAGCTAACATCCGTGCCAATCTTCCTCTATTGCCTCAATCTTCCTGTATGTGGCATACCCCCACGGCATGGCTGATGAGTGGTGTGTAGGTCTGCACCTGGGATCTGAACCTGCAAACTCTGGGCCACCAAAGTGGAGCACACGAACTTAACCACTACGCCACCAGGCCGGCCCTACCATGTAATTTTTTAATAATTCTAGGTGCTAAATGGAAAGGTGGGCCTAAGAAAAGGTTAAGGAAAATCAAACATGCAATCCAGTAGCATAGTCCTAGATTTCCTTTTGTAATAATGCAATGAGGTACAGCACCTTTCAACGGTGGTATACATGCACAGGACTAATGAAGTTTCCCAGAGTGCAGCGAAAAAAACTGTTGCGGGTCTGAAGGCTTGTCTCTTTTATTTCAACTACTCAGGGAGTTTACTGCCTAATATCCACTGAGTCAAACAAGTGGCCGTATCTTAGAAGCTATCGGTTAGTGAATGCTGAAGCCCTTATTCTTAAAAGGAATGGAGAACATGTTCAAACTAAATAGTTCCTAACCTGGCCTGCTGCTTACTTTTCAGTCTTATCCCAGTTCTCTCTCAGTTCATAACTTGTGCTTCAGTCAAACTCTTGTTTTCTGAACACACTGCATTATTTCCCACCTGGATACTCTTTGTCCATGCTATTCTGCTTATCTGGAACGCCTTCCCTAGCCATCTCTAGGATCAAAATTGTGGTTGTACATAAAGCCCTTCCTTATTATCCAAAACTATTCATAAACTTTCTGGATTTCCCATAGTTTGGCATACTCTCATAGCCTTCATTTCATTTTAACAACAGCTCAGTGATACAAGTGGGGTATTAGAGTTATTTGTCTTATTCTTGTCTGAAATATTTTCAGTATGGAAACTGCGTCTTACTTGGCATTAAACTTACTCCTTTGCCTTGCAGAGAGCCTTGTGTTGTTTAGACACTCAATAAATATTTCTTGAATTGAATTAGAAGAGCAAAAGGGGTGTTCGTTTTTGCAAATGCTATTAGGTAATCTGACACTCCACATTGTAGCCCACAGTTTTAAGTGGATGCTCTGGCCAGGACAGTCGTTATTTCATGCAGTCCCTCAGGACCGGGGCAAGCTATTAACTTCAGTGTCTGTTGTAGTCCACGGCACAGGCGGCAGTGCTGATGGGGTCGTTCAGGAATGAGAGCAAAGGCCGTGTTTTAAAATGAGGAATCCCCATGGAAATTTAGGCAGGAGAGATCAACAAAATAAAAATGCAGAAGGTGGTTGCTGGGTGAGACAGGAAATGAACCCCTTGTGAAGATTAGGCGTTCCACCGAGAGAGGGGAAATGTGGAAAATGAGTCAGAAGTAATGGTGCAGCTATTTCATTGCTGACACTTGGAAGCATATTGTCGTGTGTGTCGTTTTTAATGAAGTGTGCTTTTATAGTGCTGATGTTATTATCTGGATGAGGAAGTCTTCTCTGGTATTATTGTCAGCTCAGCTTTCTGCAACTAACTAAATTAAAATACAGTAATGTAATGGGACAGTGGGATAAAAAAGAAAACCAGATGACTCTGACATGTGACCCCAACTTGAACTTAGTGCTTTTCTGGTTTGCCTTGTACTCAGATCAGAACAGAGGTTCAGTGTAATGCCTGGGGCCGAGGAGAAAGAGGAATGATATGTTTAGTTAATAGTGGGCTATGTCATGGGCTAAAGATTGTTACGTTATTAGAATGTGTGAGATCAGTGTTTCCCAGCAGGAGGTCCCAGAGCGTCAGCGAGCTCTCCAGGTAGTCCGTGACTGACTGGCTTTTTGCAGTCTATTCTTATGTTTCATATGACAGCCTAGATGCTTTGGGTTTTGATATGAATTAATCATTTACTCTAATAAATGACTATTTTTTAAGTATTACATTGAAAGTAGCACCATTCTTTCCTTTAATTCTTATATGTTTGATTTTTTTGGTAGGCAAATAAAGAGGAATATGAGGATAATTATATCAAGTGAGAGAGTTTAGAATAGGTGATTTATGGAATCTTTTCGTTATCTGAAGAAATAAATGGATGAAAAGAGTAAGAAAATTATTTTGAGGTAGATGTGAACTTACTTTAACTTCCCAAAGCATCTTATTTTAATAATTCTTAAGGTAATTTTCTAAGTGTTAAATTTCTGTTCTGGGTAGTAGTATCATTGTAAAACAAATTTACGTCCTTCTCTTAACCAGATAGTTCTACTCACTGCCATGTTTTTATGCCTCTCCCCTATGATAATTTACGATTAAGAAGATCATCAGATGTAACTTCTGAATCAGATCAAATGATCAATTGGTTTTCATAGTGTTTTTCTACTCTAATTTCTTGAAATGAAAAATTGATATGAGAGTTAGTTCACATGCAGTTAAATCACAAGAGAAGTAAATTACAAAAAGTTTATATTACAGTGAAGTCAGACCATGTACTGAGGACGTGATCTGTACACAGTAGTCACTGCACAAGATGCTGGCATTAGGTAAAATGACTCAGCTGCTGAAGTGGAGTCAGGGATGGACAGCAAGTCGGCAGACAATCATACTCAGCCTTGTTAGGACCGTGTTAGGGCTTAGCATCGGGTTGAGTTGGAGGTAGCAGCAACAGCATGCTTGATGAGTTGGTCCCTAAACATCTGAGCTGCTGAGTGTGGAAGAGGATTGGGAGCTGTCCAAGCGAAGGTTAGAGGCAACAGAAGGACACACACACTGGCACAAAACGGCTATCGCACCTTTCCAGTGACCCAGGCTTCCGGTTTCTCCCCCAGCCTGCTTGAGTGACTTCACTTTAAGTTGCTCAGCCGTTTTCTTTTAGGCATAGATAAAAGAAGGATAAGTTTATAATTCAATCTTTAGTCTGTGTAAAAATAAAAATTACTTTCAAAGATGATTAGCTTTAAGTGGTTAATATCAATATATATTTATTCGTTTATTCAAAGCATAGTAATATATCTTTATAAAGTGTTTTGGAGCACAGATTGGTTATAATAAATATATGACTAATTTGACTTAAACATATGGTCACTTCCATATATAATCTGACAGGGATAAACTATATTGGCATTTAAATAATAGAAATTGTGTATTCTAAACTTAGGAAAGGAGAAACCATGGCATTCCCGTTTCACTTTTCTGAAAGAACTTTGGCATCAAAAACACATCGAACCAGCTTATTTCACCTCCCTAGCCTCAGTGCACTGTTATGCAGATGGATATAATGGCTTTAGAGAAATGTGAGGAAAAAAAAGTTTATATAGAACTAAAATTGCATATAATAGTCACTCAGTAAATATTTGTACATGAATAAATACATATAGTAGTCACAACATTAATTTCTTTCCCTTCTACCTGAATGTATTAATCTCATTTCATTCCAGTAGAAATGAGAAATTTGGAAAGTCCCTGGCTTTTAACTCGGAAAGGATCTCTTAAATCACAGAAACACACAGATGATAGTATGTGAAATGATCCGTAATTTTTATTTCATTTAAAAAAACTTACAACTAAAGAAAACATAAACAAAATGAAAAGACAAGGCATATATCAGAAGATATTTGTAGCACGTTGATTAACCATTGGTCCCTATCCAGAATATATAAGAAAAACCTTTATACATCCATAATAAAAGGAGCAAACAACCCATTAGAAATATGGACATAGTATATAAAGAAGCTGTTACAGAAGAACAAACCCTAAATGTCTAATAACTTAAGAAAAAGTACTCAGCGTCACTTGTAATCAGCCAAAATGCAAGTTTAACACCAGGAGAGATACCATTTTATATCCATCAACCTGGCAAAAAATAGAATGTCTGCTTATTACTTAATTTGGTGAGCATGTGTAGGAAAAGGAACTCTCATCCTTTGTGGAAGTTTCAATTAGTTCATCTATTTCAAAGGGCAATTTGATAATACAGTTAAATGTGCACAAACCTTTCTCAAACTAGCAACCTCACTCCCAGTTATATACTATAGTCTTAAGTAGCTTTGACATATATGCAGTCTCTATATATTTGTCTGTATTATATACATAATTAAACAGATTATCTCTTGGTTACTTCTGTTATTCTGTATTGGAATTATTCACAATTAAATAGCTGGTATTTAGTTTTTTTAAAGTCCCTCTATCCTTTTACCTATTATTTTCAGAGTCTCCGTTACTGTGAAACATTATTTTCTTTTAATTGTTTTAAAGCTTCGTCCTGAAGGACTAAAATGCGTGTTTCTTTGTATAAAGCTTCTCCTTTCTTTCTCATTATTAACACAGGATTGACATGGGTGGTTACCTTTTCTCATAATTCATATCATGTTTATATACCAGTTCTTCCTTCTTGATTGGTTTAAAATTTATGACAGTAGTTCTCTGTATTTTCTTTTGAGCAAATATTAATGTTAATAATGCCTAGGACTTTGAGTGCTGCTTGTTTATATTATGGAAACCTTTTTATAAAAGACTTAGAGAAAAATTAATTCTCCCCATGCTGCCTGTTAGTAAGTCCCGTCTGTAAATGATGGCTCCCGGGGTCATGATGTGGGCAGTCTAGCGATGAAATACTAGAAGTGTTAACTGTAGTTCGTTATAGGAATTTACTGCTGTAAGTTAATTAAACACACCAGTAAGCAACTGAAGCATTTTATTATTTTAATTTGTATAAATAGAAGGTTGGTAAGCTAATGTGAAGTGGCAGGTCTTTTGGAGTTTGATTGACACGTATACTGAAACTCTTTTAGACGTGTAGATGACGAATGAATTTATTGAGACATCTTCTGTTGTAAGATATTCCATACAGGGAATATTTATTTTTGAGTATGCAGCAGCATAATTTTGTCATTTCTGGCTTTAAAAACTCACTAGAGGAAAAACTTTTTAGAGGTCATCTTGTAATATGGAATTTGCTAAATATTATTCTCTGTGAAATATACAAGAATGTCTTTTATTATTTTCTAATTTCTGTATTATTTGTGGTCTCTGCATAAATCACAAAATGGGAGCTTCGTAAGTTGGTTTAAAAGGAATTTGGTAAATAGCATGTTATTTTCCCTCAGATTTCTAGGGGAAATGATAGGTAATATTCCGTTCTAAGGGGATACATATTGGTCACTTTTAATTGGAAGAAGTTTCTCTTCCCATTTTGCATCATTTTGGGGGGAGGGAGCCTACTTGTGTTTTTCGTATGCAATTTGGAATAGACGCTTAACTCAATTTTGCATTATTTTAACTGCCGGTTCAGAATCAAGGTTCATGGTATCAGAATTATGAATGCAGAAATGAACCTGCTTACCTATTCATTCATCCATCACGTGTTTAGTAAGTAGGTACTGTGTGACAGACATTGTTCTAGGTCTTCAGAATATAGTAATGAACGTTATCAACAGTTAAAACGATCTTTTTCTTCAACATAACTTAGTTTTTAAAATAAATTCTGTAAATGCTACTGAGTATCTGCTGTATGAATAGATTTTATGCTAGATGTTTTTACAGAAGAGATACAGACTAAGACAGTGAGCGTATTATCTGCACTTATCTACTTTGAGAGATAATAAAAATTAACTTATTTCATGCCTTTTATTCAGTAACACTCCTTTCTTTACCTGGTATCCCCTTGTCTTGTGAGCACATTGCAGGATTTATTAGGCATCACCCTGGGAGAACAAAAGGAAAAAAATCTGATTTTGAGCAGAGAAAAATATGGCTGGTTGATAGGTAGTTTGGGACCAGTCTCAGCAGTCATTTTGTTGTTGAGACTAGAGGCCTGATTATTGACTGCAAAGTACTTTTTGACATTTTGGGACTAACTTAAAAGTTACTTTGCTTGGAATATCTATTTTAGTTTTTTGGCTTTTCAAGTGAAAACTTTATTATGCTTAAATGACCCAGTGCTCACTCCCTGCAAAAATATGCTAATATCAGGACCTATTTATACGACAAGACTAATTTAGAGGAACAATGGTGTTTATCCACTCAAAACTAGCCAATGAAATAAAAGGTTACAAATATTAAATTAGAAACGCCGTGATTCATTATTATGAGTTTCTCTCATGGGTGTTCCTACATGTACGCATGCGCACACATAGAGCAATATCAGGCATTATTAGAAAAACATAGAATTCTTAGAACTCAGCCAATCATTATGTTCACCAGATGTCTTTTGAGTAGGATATCCCTCTTTTCGCTGTTGTGTTCCAAACACTTGAACTCCTGGAAGATACTAAAAATCGATTTGACCATAGATACACTTAAAGATTGCCCAGTCTACTATCTTTATCTAGGCGTTACTGAAGGTTACATCGTTTTATGGCTCCTTCAGTTGACTCTTTTCCACTTTAATCTGTTATGAAACGTCCTGGGGTTAGAAATCCAAAGCGGAAATCCAAGGACTTGGGAGAGAAAAGGCTAAAAAATAGAAGAATACTTACCTAAGGAAATAGGAATAATAATCTGAAGAAAGATGTTTAAGTATATTCAGAATTCTCAAAGATAAAGGAGGAAATAGCATATTTGAATTTGATAAAATAATCAGATTAGGACAATATGAAAAACAAAACTGATAGACAAACGCATTTATGGTCTTACTTACAAAAGTACAAAACAAGATGTATGCATGCTGAATCTGGCAATTCAGGAAAGAGTCAGTGATTCAATGTTAAAAAAGCCTTTCACATAATTCACTCATTAACGAAACTATCGTATGGTCATTTCAATAAATGTTGAAGAAGCATTCGATAAAATTCCACACTTATTTAGAAAGGTAATATGGGTTTTGATTGGGAGCATACATTGTGGAACCAGGGGGTCTGAGTTTGAACCCAGACTCTTATTTATTCTATGTGGTATGCAGAATTCACAACAACACTCGGGATTCCTATTCTCCTGGTATACATGCCCTGTATAATTCCTTTCCCTTGGGTGTTTGCAGAACTTGTGAATATAATGGAATTTCACTCCTTGAATCATTAAGGTCCCTAATCACTTGACTTTGAGTTAGTATAAAGGGAGGTTATCTGGGTGGGCCTAACTTAGTCAAGCGAGCCCCTAAAAGAGCCAAGAAGCAGTAGCAGACGCTCTTTGCTAGCCTACAAACAAACAGCCATGTCATGAACTGCATGTGGAACAGCCACGTGGCTGACTTACGGCCGACTTCTAAGAGCTGAGAGTGAAATCTAGCTGATAGCTAGCATGGAACCTGCTCAGTCCTACGACCGCAGGAACTAAATTCTGCCGACAACCTGAATGAGCTTGGAAGATGACCCTGAGCTACACATGAGAGCACAGCCTGGCCAATGTCATGACTTCAGGCTTGTTAGACCTTGAGCCGAGAACCCAGCTATGCTGTGCCTGGACTTCTGACCTATAGAAACTATGAGCTAATATATGGGTGTTGTTTTAATCTGATGAATTTGTTGTATTTTTTAAAGCAGTAATAGGAAATTATTATATCGTGTGACCTTAGACAAGTTACTTGATTTCCCTGTGCTTTCCTCTTTTGTCTATAAAAGGAGATAATAACAGTATCCACCTCCTAGGGTGTCTGGGTGGATTAAATGAGTCAATACATGTAAAATGTATGTAGCACATGGTAAAGCCTCAAATGTTTGCAAATAGTACCAGCAGTTGTTATTAAAACTCTTTGTAAACTAAAAACAGAAGGGAATTTCCTGAAAATGCTGAAGAATGGTTATCAAACCTATAGCAAGCATTAGGCTTATTGGTGAAGCTATTTCCATTAAAGTCAGAATGCAAATAAGGATACCAGTTATTATCTTTACAATAAAACATTGTACTTGAGGTCTTGCTCTATATAACTATACGGGGAAAAGAGATGAGGTGTAAATATTTGAAGTAAAGGGACAAAATTCTTTTGCAGACATGAGTATTACGTAGAAAATGTGAAGGAAGCTGCAAACTATTAGAATCAGAAAATCTAGCACATTTGTTGCATAAAGAGCAGCACGCACTTAAGTAAATTCTATATACCAGCAACAACCAAATAGAAAAGAAGCACAGCATAAGTACCTTTACATTTAATAAAAAGTATGAAAGATCTTTATCAATGAAAAATGTAAAACATTATAAAAATGATAATGAAGGATATAAAGAAATCTGAATATATGTATGCACACACGTACATACCTGGTTTAACAGTATCTTATGCTACTCTGATTTGTTATAACACTATTTGTGATATATTGGGTTTTTTTTAAAGGTTTTATTTTTCCTTTTTCTCCCAAAGCCCCCTGGTACATAGTTGTGGGTCCTTCTAGTTGTGGCATATGGGACGCTGCCTCAGCGTGGCCTCACGAGTGGTGCCATGTCCGCACCCAGGATCCCAACTGGTGAAACCCTGGGCTGCCGAAGCAGAATGCGCACTTAACCACTCGGCCACAAGGCCAGCCCTCATATTTTTCTTTTTTAAAATTTTTTTAATTTAATTTTTCAATGAGGTAACATTGGTTTATATCATTATATAAATTTCAGGTCTACATCATTATATTTTGATTTCTCTGTAGACTATATTATGTTTACCACCCAAGTCTAATTGCCATCAGTTACCATACGCATGTGCCCTTTTACTCCTTTCACCCTCCCACTCCCCCTTCTCCTCTGGTAATCACTAGTCTATCCTCTGTATCTATGTGTGTGTTTGTTTTTTCTTCCACATATGGGTGAAAATATACCGTATTTGGCTTTCTCCATCTGACTTATTTTGGTTAACATAATGCCCTCGAGGTCCATCCATGTTGTCATAAGTGACAAGATTTCGTATTTTTTATGGCTGAGTAGTATTCCCTTATGTATGTATACCACATCTTTGTTATCCATTCATCTGTTGGTGGGTTAGGTTGTTTCCAGGTCTTGGCTACTGTGAATAATGCTGCAGTGACCATAGGGGTATTCTTTTCAAATTAGTGTTTTCCTGTTTTTTGAATAAATACCCAGAAGTGGAATAGCTGAATTGTATGGTAGTTCTGTTCTTAATTTTTTGAGGACTCTTCATACTGTTTTCCATATTTACATTCCCACCATCAGTGTATGAGGGTTCTCTTTTCTCCACATCCTCTCCAACACTTGTTATTTCTTGTTTTTGAATTTGAAACGGTCTCTTACGGTGTATTGTAAATATCTCTTTTTTTCCCCATTCACTGTTATCAGATGCTCTCTGCCAATAACCAGGTAGAAGAGTTTGGACCCATAATGGCTAACTGAAAGTGTGCAAATGACAACGCTAGATCTGCAAGCAAAGAAATAGAAGTATATTATATGGATTTAAAAACTCAAGTGTTAAAATGGAAATAGTGAGAACACGTAGAGTAATGATCAGTAGGCAAGCAGAGATTGGTGAGTTATTTGACATTGAGGAGGAGATCATAAACATTACTGCAACCGTGGGAGACTGACCAACAGTTATATGAAAGTATATCAGAAATTAGTTAGGCTAAAAATAAATAGGATACCCAAACTTGTTTTGGAGATGTTGGTTTTTGTCCAAAAAACCATAGAAGGACCTCTTCTTCCTGCCAGGATTCCATGAAAAGTTTCCTTTTATAAGTTAGTGAGTGAAAATTTTAGCACATAAATAGTGAAAGAAAGAAAGAAGGGGAGAGAGGGAGGAAGGAAGTGAGAGAAGGAGGGAGGGAGGAATCCAGACAATATAAAGAACCTATCTTTTGATTCAGTAGTTAAAAGAAATGGCTCAATCGAAAAATGATGAAAGGTTATTAAGTCAGTCGGATTTCAGTCAGGAAGGCAGAATCGCTATGACTGTTTATGGAATAAGGGATTTATTATAGGAATGAGATATTACACAATTGTGGGAGAAGCTGGAGAGGAGTCCAAAAACGAGAGCTGGAGGATCAGAGAAAGTCACTAAGCAGCTCTTCAGAAGCTCAGTGCAGGTGGACAGCTCAGGCCAGGAAGTGGGAAGCAAGATCCATCCTGCGGCTCAGTGGAACTCCAAAGGAGAGCAGGTGGAGACGTCTGTGGAAGACTCTTGCCACTGCATCTGGTGGAGGGTCTGGAGTCACTGTCTGTCAGCAGGGCCAGTGTTTGGGAACAAGAGCTAGATGCAGGACAGGAGCTCAAAGAGCAGATGGAACGTGCAGGCGGCCTCGTGGCTGTCTCTCAGCGTGTCTGGCCACCATTAACTCCAGCGTGCAATGGCTGCTGCTTCACTTCTGTCTTCCAAACCTCATGCGGATTTATCTTTTGTTCAACACTAGCCTGGACCCATACAGGCAGTGGTGTTCTGGGAAATACTTCTAGCTTAGCCAAGTGAACTAAACTGCCAACAGGCATAAACAGGCCCTGTATTCTCTTCTAGGAATAGAAAGATTAATGACAACAGTAGTAATCACTCAGAAAATTATGGTTGCTCTTGCTGTGTTTCAGGCACTCTTGTAAATTTTATGTATATATATATATATATATAGTTACAGATATAGATAGATATATACACACACACACACGTATACATATTTATTCACTCCATTGTCACAAAAGCAGTATGAGTTCAATGCTGTTATTATCTCTTTTATATTGATGTGTAAACAGTCACAGTCACAGAGTCACAGAGAGGTCAAAAAATTTACTTCTGAGGCTACACATTGTTCTCTACAGTTAGCAGCAGCGACATTTTGGCAAAATCTAGTAAAATGAGGACATACTTAGAAACTGTACTTACATACTAGAGAAAGTTGCTCAAAGGAGAGCATATAAAGATGTTAAATGTATCATTATTTGTATTAGTGAAAAAATTAGAAACAGCCTAAATATCTGTCAGTAAGGGAGTGAAGAAATAAAATCTAGCGTTATCCTTAAAATGGAATACTAATTGGGAGTTTAAAGAAATGCATTAGATACATACACCAGCAAAAATAGCTCTCAAATATTGAAGGCAAAAAGTAAGTTGCAGAATGATGGCATGGTCCATTATTATTCATATAAACATTTGTATTTTAAAAGTATAAAAAATGATGTACACAGATGTTCACCAAATTTGTAAAGCTAATGGCTCGTGGGGGAGGCTCCGGCAGATGGAGTTGGTTGTCTGCCCACAGCCATTCCTGGCTTCCTGTTTATCAGTAGAGCTCCACTTGTCAATTGATCTTTCTCTGTGTTTGCTGTATGGAAGGTGGGCTCCAACCAGTCCCAGCCCCAGGGAGTAAACCACAATTGACTTTTTACCAATTAGGATAATCCTGTGATTGGTCTAGGCATAAAATCTGCCACAGTTTTGGCCACTTCTAGGGGGTGTTTCTGGGAATGGTTTTATGCACTAGGACAAACATGACTGGGTTGCCAGTAATTTTCTATTTCTTGATCTGAGTACTGGTTTCATGGGAGTATTAATTCTGTGAAAATACAGTGGGTTTGCACTTATCTGTATGTTGTACTTTAATAATAAAAAGTTTGCATATATATGTCTGATATATATACATATGAGACACAGGAGAAAAGTATGTCATCTTCTACTGGATGTTGTCTCTACAAATGAGACCTGGACACGTAGCAAACATTTTATGACCATGAATGGGCCTAAACCAATTTTCTAAGGATGACAGGATGGAAAGATGAGAAAACCTGAGTCCTGGATAAAGTCATCAAGTTCCTGAGTTAGCCAATTCTGGAACTGGTCTGTCTCTGTCCTTCTAATTATTTAAATCAGTTGGTTTGGGTTTTCTGTCACGTGGGGTTGCAGGCATCCTAACTGATGGTTACAGTGAGGAGGTAGTAGGGGTGGGGAACCAAGGGGGCTCACTTGATCTGTCATGTTTTGTTTATTTTAACCAAAAAATGCAAAATGATATCAATTGTTAAGTCTGAGTAGTGGGTATATAGTTATTTGCGCATTATTCACTAATTTAAAAATGTGTTTAAAAATAAAAAGGAAGAAAGAGAATGCCAGATGAGTCGTATAAACATCAGGAACAAAGATGTGGGAATAATTATTGTAAGTTGAAGGGCAACTGGGAAATATTTCTCAGCAAATGAATCAAGAACCAGTTTGTGTTTGTTTAGTAAATACCTAGTGGGCTTTTAGTGTGGAAGCTACTGTGACATTCATTTTGGGGCTTATATTTGAAATCACTGCGGGGTTTTTTTGTGTGTGGTAAAGAGCATCTTAATATATCGGTATGTGTCTTCAATGTTTGATGGGATAACTTCCTATATGTCTGCGCTGCTGTCTGCATTTTCAGTTAGATCATCTCCAGCAATATGTCCAAATTTGGTGAAAAACTTATGTAACCGTTTTAGCATGATTCAAAAACGTATTTATCCCCATCATTTAGCTAAGTAAAATTCATAAAACAAATTATTCTTACCTCTGGTGGACGACTGAGCAGAACTCTGACTCCTGAATTTATCTATTCTTTCTTAGCATGGTGATCATACTCAACCCTTACATCATGACGCATATGTGTATCTGCTTCTAGGATGTAATAATTTGAAGAAAGCCCCTGGTTGAAAGTATCGACTTTGGTGTAAGACCTGAGTTAGCTTTCCTCCTTCTACCCCTAATCTTGTGCAAGTCACTTTCCAACCTTCAATTTGGGGAAACAGTATCAGTTTGGGGTCTGTAACATATGTAATGGAAACCTCGTATTAACAATGACCTAAACATATAAAATTTTATTATTGCACATAAAAATGCAGGGATCAGTAATCCAGGACTGGAATGGCAGTTCCATAAATGCTTCAGAAAATTCAGGCTCCTTCAAGCTCTCTAGTCTGCCATCCCTGAGTGTGGCTGTCGTCATACAAGATGGTGTTGGAGTGTCAGTCATTATGCAACCAGCAGGAAAATGGGCACTCTTCCTTCTGTAAAGACTTCCACATTCTTTAGTCTCCACAAGAGTCTGAGAGAGCTGTTTCTTCTGAGTGGACTAGTGAACTTTAGGTGTTCTCTTGACCACAGAAGAGGAGAATGGGTGTTGCGTAGCAATCAGCAGTCTCTACCATAGGGTTGTTTTAAAAATTAAAAAGATACATGTAAAGCACAGCACAAGATCCTGACACAGAAAAAAGCAAAGGAAGCTGCAATTTTAATCATTAATAATAACTTCACAGTCCTCACTGAACAAATGTACTTGTCTTTCCCCCCTAATGACACTAAAATAATAGTACAGGGATTGAAATTAAGGAGCGTAAGTCCATAGTGACAAAAAGAATATTAGAGGCAATCTCCAGAGAAAAGAGATGTCCGCAAAATTGTGACAACTGGGAAACAGGTGGAGGAGTAGCAACTGACTTAGCCAACTAGAAAAACTCAAAGCTAAGAGCCTGCAAGGGGGAAGCTAAGACGCTTAAGCTGATTTATGTTGCAGAGATCCAGAAAAGCTCAGGCTTGGAGATTTGGTATCTTTGAGGGTGATGCAGGTGTGGCTGGACATCTGTATTGGAAGTCAGTATATCCTAAAAACCCTTTTTTCTTGTGAATACCTCTCCTTACACCAGCAGAACACTTGAAGTTTACTTTTAAGGGGTCGAATCAGACTAACCCTGGATTCAGGTACAACTAGCATAACTGAGGGCAGAGGTGCCAGTCACAAAAGGGAGTTAAGTGAATGCCTGCACACTGAAGGATGAAATCAATGAAAGCTTGCAAAAGTGATTGGTCCAGGAGAGGATATTTACAACTCCTTACTGTTGTCCATCCCCCAGTGACACTGCCGAGCCTCAGCCCATCACCGCAGAGTAAAACTTGCTGTCTCACCTCTCCTGTCTGTGCACAGTTTTCAGACAGCTTTTTAGTGCCTCAGCTTTAAAAATGAATAGTCAGCCAGGGATCATCAGATATTTGGGGAGAACTCTCACAGGAAATACTGAAGCCAAAATAACCAAAAAAGAAATGTGGAGGGAAGAAAGCATATAAGGATCAATAAAAAGCAAAAATTAAAAAAAAAATGACATTATTAATATCTTCCAAGAAACAAGGGAAAATACTACATCCAAGAAGAAAAACAAGGTGGTGTAAAATGAGCATTCATTGAAAGACAAACAAACAAAGCTTGGAAAATTAAAATGATGGAATAAAAAAAATAATTGGACAGAAAGTTGGAAGGTAAAGTTGAGGAAATCTTGGGAAAAAATGCCAAAAGGCAGAGATTGAAAATAAGAGAGAAAAGAAATTAGAGGCGTTCCCCAAATACTTGATGACCCAACATCCAAATAACAGTGAGTACAGAAGAGGAACAGAGGGTAGAAATTATTCAAGAAATAATATAAGAAAGATTCTGGTAGTTGAAAGACTTGGTTTCAAGTCAAAAGAGCCCAGTGAGTGCCCAGCACTGTGATATTTTAAAATGCTGGAGATGAAGATTCTGAAAGCTTGCAGAGTGGGAAAAATACATATAAAGAAATAGGAATCGTGCTATCTGACTGCTCAAAGGCAACACGGAAAGCTAGAAAGCAGTGGAATAAGCCCCTCAAAGTACTTTGGGAAAATTGTCTCTATAAACTAGATTTATATATCTGTCAAACAATCAATCAAATACAGGGATAGAAAAAAGACTTTTCAGACGTGAAAGTCCTAAAAAATATATCTACCTATGCACCTTTCCTAGGAAGCTCCTAGGGGTTATGCTCTATTTTTACAAGGGAATAAACCAAGTAAAAGGAAAACGTCATTCAAGTAAATGAAGGACTCCAACACAGCAGGGCAGAGGGATCTCAGGACGATGGTGAAGGGAAATCGTAGGAAGTCGGCTCTTCAGCTGGCCCAGAGAGCAGGAGGATGAAGGACTTCAAGAAGGACTGAAATGGGTAGATTTATCTGATGTATTTAACTATATTGAGAGGGAATTTTTATTGCTTTCAGAGAGTCACGGAATGAATTAGTGAGAGGTACATCAATAAATTCAGCCAATGAAGAAACTGAGGGTTATTAACTCCCAGAAAAACCAAGTTTGAAAGAAAGAATATATAAATATTGTGTGGCTCAGCTCAAAATAATAATTACATGGTTATAATACTGTAACATTGTGTATTGATTCAACCAAAAATTGTTGTGTTGGTCTTATTGAGAGAATGGGAGGAAAGGGAAGTGTGGGTGTTTGGGAAGACATGAGAGGCAATGTGTAAGAGAGAGAAACCCTCATCTTCCCCAGGAGGTTGTTAATAGATTATTTTTAAAACCATAGAATCAAGAATAGGAATATAGGATATTAATTAGATAAATGTAGGATAAACACAAAGAAAAAAAGCAGCGTAAGGTGTTGAGAATAATTAGCTCTGGGGTCTAGAAATTAAAGTAGAACTAAGATGTAAGCTAATAAACATGTACACTAATGTTTTTGCTATCAGATTTGTAGAGCACTTTGACTTTTTAAACAACGTACAGTCTTGTACCACGTAACGTTTCGGTCAACAGCAGACCACATATGCTATGATGGTCCCTTAAGATTAGTGCTGAATAGTCCAGGTGTGTAGTAGGCTATACCATCTAGGTTTGTGCAGATGCACTCTGGGATGTTCATACAATGATGAAATCGCCTCACAACTCATTTCTGTCATTCGTATCCCTGTCATTAAGCAACACATGACTGTGCGTGTGTTATTTTGATAAAAAATAGATAGTAATTTTTAAGTGTGCTTCATTTATACAAAACCTTTTTATTTGTAAACCGATTTAATACAATTCAGTGAACATTTATTCAGTGCCTCTTATGTTAGATCATTTTACAAGAGAGAGACATGTGAGTATATGAGTGTAAAGCAAAGCCTAATGGGATCGCATGCTTCCAAATGATGGACCAACACTGATAAGTATTATGGAAGTGCCATCGATTCTGATTTGGGACTTGGGGAGGGCTTCAGAGTGGGGAGAGTGTTTGTATTGGACCTCAAAGGATGAGAGGAATTTGAATGGGAGATTAAATGCCAGCTGTGGCTGGTGTTGTCAGGTCCCACCATGACTGGAAAAGTAAATGTGTGCAGGAAAGAAGTCTGGTGGAGCTGTGGGAGGCTGTGTTGACTTCTCTGCCTTTCCTAGACATTTCTATTAGTCATTTTTTCCTGAGGATTTACTCCTCCCTGCCCTATCACACAGACACTCTTAATTTTAGTGTTGACTTTACCATGCTTGGTTAGGGGTGCTTCTCTCTCTGCTGGCAACTTGCCTCTTAAACTTTTGGTCTAATTTAGAGAAGGATAAGGGAAGGAAAAGAAAATCTGGATTTCACCTGGCCAACTGTAGATTCCTGAGTGTAAAAATAGAAAATCTCTTCCCTGACCTTACAGGCAGCTAGATACGGCTGTTACCTTTTTCGAGATCCTGAGATTAAACAGGCATTTTCACAGTTTGAACATAATTCTTAGAATCCTTGAGAGTAACGTGAGACACTTCTAGTTGTTTGCAGAGAAAAGTAACAATTTTGTAACTGTAAAATAATTTATTCCTGTTATTTGTCAAAAGTGCTATTCAGAAGTAATTGGGCAAGTAAATGTGGTGTGTGTCTATATGTGTGTGTTTGTGTGTGTCTGTGTGTGTAACATCCTCCAAATTTAGACTTTTGTGCTCTGGATTTGTTTTCTTTTATATTGTTGGGTCCATAATAGGAAAGGCTGGTTTAGAACCAAATAGCAGAGCTAAACCATATGTTTTATACCAAATTAGAAACAGGTGAAGGTTGTTAAAATCCAGCAAGAGCTTACAAAAGCTTTAGACTCAAGTTTGTATTAAAGGCAGGTGGTTATATGTACAATAAAAAGCAGTCACCAGCACACCAGCATATTGATACATATGTGATTGATCTTTTTGGATAAAAACAAGGAGGAGTTAATAAATCACTGCACATAGCTATAAAGATGTTTGGGCTTGAAAGCCTAGCCTGTAAGAGCAAATGTGGACCCTGAAGGAAATTTATGAAGCATAGATCCTTTTAGCTTTACTTAACAGCTAACATCTGACTGACCCAGGGGGACCGTGGAAATTTATTGCCGGGCCATTCAAATATTTAAGCTGTTGTGTGATGTAGAACAGGTAAAGATTAGCCCAATAACAAATATGAGGCTGTAAAATAAAATGAGATTTCGATGACTTGTAAGTACTTGTCAGAGGTCAGCTCCAAATGACTGGTCAGAAATGGGAAAAACTTGTTGATAATTAAAGCAGATTGATTATGACAACCTAGATATTAGCATTGGTTGCTGTCAGATCAATGATCCTTGGAGTTTCCTCCTCCTATGAAATCCATACTTAAACAGAAAGACTTTAGGGGCCTCTGTGCCTGAAATTGGGTAAAATGATGACTTGAGGTGATTCCTTCTGCAATTTCATGATTGAATTATGTCTTTTTCAAATATATTTTGAATATATAGAATTCCTGGGCAGCATATTCATTCTAAAAAACTGACTTTAGTTAACTTATGTGTGTAATTTTGAGCTTTGACGTCTAGAAAGCAGGTAGAAGTTTTTAGGCTTTCTGATAGATGATCTAAAATTAACCTCTAAAACTTACATAGTTAACAGATTTATGCACACAGTGATTGAAAAATCAATTTAGTGAAATTAAGTGGGTATTTCAAAAACTTGCAGATTTATTTCCAAATCTTTTATCCACTTTATGTAAGTCTCCAAAGTAATAAATGTGTGTAATATTGTTACTAGGACTTTAGAAGTTAAGTATTGGACTTTCCTGTGGTCTATAGTTATTGGTGTCGACAATCTCTGCCTCTTCAACTTAGTGCTAAACCCAGAATGTTGTCATATAAAACCTAGATTTGGCGATTTGTAAGGTGCCAGCTTATGAATTTGGTAATAATTTGGTTCATGAACATCCGATTCGTAGGATGAAGAAATCCCAAAAATTTTTACAGAAATCTTGAATAACTAAGGCTTATAAAATAGTACAAATTTTCAAAATTACAGGGGGCAGGACGGGGCATGGACCATGGTGTAGAATTGAAAGCATAGGATTGGGAATCCAACAGGCACGGGTTGGAATTCAAGCTCCACCACTCCATCCATACATTCACTCCTCTCCCCATTCCACAAATAAATACGTTCCAGACCTTGTGCACTAGGAACTGGGATGCAGTATTAATAAGACTTAGGCTCACAGTTTTCATTCTTGGGGAAGATATAAAGGAATAAACGAGCAATTGCAATACAGTGTAAAGGTACTGTTAGTGCGTGCACAGGGTTCTGTGAGAGCACACGGGAGAGGAATAACTAATCCTAACTCAGGCAGGGGTGAGGTCGAGTGAGTGGGATCCGTGGTCAGAATCGAGTGTTAGGAAAGGCTGTGACCATGGGCACCTCAAAAATAGTGCCTGTAAGACAATGCTTGTACTGTACATATAACGTAGGCTAAGTGGGGTACCTAACGCATGATAGATGCAGTAAATATGGTCCAGCATCAGTGTCGTTGTTGTTGTCATTGTTTTGGCAGTGCTCACTGCTCCGTAGTGCCAGAGGGTGTACCTCCTGTTAATCACAGCAAACACCATTCATAACTGGAAATTTCCTCCTACCAAAGAATGTTCCTTTGAGCAAAACTCAAAGCACTTTCTAAAAATAAGAATTGGATGTCTAGGTGTATTAAAGTTAAGAAAGAAAGAATGAATGATGAAAATATTTCTGGATCTTAAAATCTTATTCTTTTAAATTACGCAGGCTGTATGTCACTTAGATATTTGTTCAATATTTAATTTTTACATTCTTTAATTTATTCATTTATTTACAGATATTTGTCGAATACCTACTATGGATAAGACTTTGAGCTTAGCACCTATGTGTCCTCAAGGAGCTTACATTCTAATAGAGGAAATAAGACGTTTGTATAAACAACCAAAATCTAGTGTAGAAAGTGCTGCATGCATAAAGATGCTCTGTGATTTCAGGAGGCAGCAAAATGAATAAAATATGGTACTTACAGATAGGTGGGGGAGAGGCAAAGGGGAAAATAAGGTATAATAATAATAATAGTTGAATGCCCACTGTGTCCTAGTAACTGTTCTGGGGCTTAGATTTGTTTGTTTGTTTAATTTAATTCTCAGAGCAGTCCTGCAGGGTTGGTATTATTAAACCCATTTAGAGATTGGGACACAGATTCAGAGTAGTATGCCCGGGTTCACACTACAAGTAACGTAGCAAAGCTGCGATCTGAGCCTATGCCTCTGTGATCTTAAAGCCTTAACATATTGCTCCGAAATCTCCTATGTGCTTTTCTCTTCTTCTCCCCTCAGAAAGAGACGTTATAAGTAAATAAATAGTTTTGCTATAAAGGACTGAACACCTGTTACGTTCCCAGCACAGATAAGGAAGTGACTTACAGAGAATGTACCATAGGTGCGCTGACGGAGCTAAGCGACCTACAGTACATGCATGCATTGTGAGGTTGTCGTTAGAAGTCTGAAATGGTGAATGGCTTTTCTTCCAAATTCATGTTCCAGATGGAAATATCTTCTGGCATTACCAGGTAGGGTAGGTTTATGCACCTTGCATGCTTAATTGTAGGGGCTTCTTTGTATTTTTTTTTAAACATTTATGGATTTTGTGGGAAACAGGTGCTGTTAAAGCTGGGCAAAGGCAGGATGGCTGTTAATGTTGTGGAATGTGATTTTGATTTACTTGGCAGAATTTTTATTTTACAAAATTGACTATTAAAAAAGACATGGTTTCCATCCTTTAATTTTGCTCTATTCACTGAAATTTGCCTGTACTAGACTATTTTTTCAACAGTTACCAAAAGGGTGTGGAAAACTGGAAGGTTTACGAGGAAATCGGTATTGAATTGTTTAACAATTTCCATAACCCTGCAACTTACCAAGTAAAAAAAATGGGGATTATTTTTAACCTTCTTACTGAAATTATTTGGAATTCTATTTCCCTGAAATTCCATTCTCTTTTTAGTAGAGCTCTGTCTAAAGAACTATATTTAATATTGGCAAAGGGAATAATCTCATGTAAATCTTTTCATTACACGATTTCTCCTTTAAAAACTTGGGCTGGCATCTTATGACCTATCATATCAAATTTGATCTCTTTCGACTGGCGTGGGTGAGCTCCTGTTATATGTTCTCTCTCGCTCACTTTTCTTCCCCTAAAGGAGGAGGGGAAAAAATCACTCTTCCACTTCTCCTCTAAGGACTTTTGTCACCCCCTGCCCGTAAATTATTTCCACAGTGTTATTTTTCCTTTGCTGCTTCTCCTCTGATCTGTTCTCTCTCTCTTCACTTCTCTCCTAAGTCTTCTCTCAGTGCTTTCTGAAACCCCTCTTCCATGATTATAGTGCACACAAGTCCTCAGCCTCTCTACTGTATGACTGTGTATACAGCTATGCTGTACAGCTGTCGTATACAACAGGCTTTCTCCTGAAAGTGTCACTTACCCTTGGAGACTTCTCAAGGGGAGACTGTTTCTTCTTACACCTCCCATGTCTCTGGGTCTAGAGCAGGTCATAGCCTGTGTGTTTCCCAGTGTCAGCTCAAAAATCATTTCTCTGTGCCTTGTACCGAGTCTTTTTGACTTGGAGTGGATCATTTTTAACACCTATTTACATGATCAAATTATTTTCAGTAATGATTATGAATGAAACAATAATAGCCAAAAAAGAAAAGCAGAAAATTTTCTTTTACTGGGGGGGGGGGGGGAATATATATATATTTACTTGTTTTATTGAACACAACTCCTATGTGCTCATCTTCAAGGAACAACTTTAAACGTTTGTTCACTGTACCTTGTTCCAGACTGATTGGAAATATTTTTGTATCTGAGTAACCTTATCTAAAAATCTACACCCAGAAAAAAAATAACTTGGAAAAGAAAAATTGCACACTACTATCATTGTTTATTTTGAATCTACTGTTTAAACATGGGCGTATGTAGCACCACACAGTTTGGAGACACAAACTGTGCCCAAAGTAAGCTTGGAAGATTCCGAACCATTCAAAACAGCGGAAATGGAAGTGTGTGGCTTACAGCGGAAATGGAAGTGTGTGGCTTAGTCCACTTTGTTGCACTCACTATCCCTGGGAGTTCTCTGAATGAGCCTCCAGGTAGAGAGAATGTTTCTTAGAGTATACTTAATGGAAACATCCTAAATTGAAACTTACGTATATATTGAAATTAAACAGTCACTGCAGCAACTGCTTAGAACTTAGACCAACAAAAGATGTTTTTCTTGGAGGAATATTTTGTCACTGGCATTGTTTAGATTTCTTGGATCGCAGTGATAATAAAAAGCAGACCAATTTTTAATTCATTTTATTGTCGGTTTAAGTCTCTGCAGATAATGCATCCCCTAATAGGCTGCCCCGTCATCCTGCCCTTGCTGGGCCACTGTCATTACTCTTCTACCCTAGCAGCCTCACTCCTAGAGTTTCTCTCTTGTCAATACCCTAAACACCCTCATCCCATCAGTCTTCCCTCTAACCTACTTGTCTACTGGAAAAAATCAAACAGTTGGAAAGATTGGTAGCACTGTAAATTGTCGTCTATCTCAGTTGGACTGGCACATCCCGGATATCTGGTCCTCCTGCCACGTGCCTGTCTCAAGCCTTCTCTCCTTCTCCTCCACCCACAAGGTTCAGTTTCATTCTTGTTAAATCACCTCATTTCTGACTTTACAGAGAAGGTGGAAGCCGTCAGGTGGGAGTGCCTCAGCCTTCCCCCATAACGCCTCAAAACCTTTTATATTGTCTGCATCGTCCTCAGAATGCCGTCCGCTTCCTCAACCCTGACCTAGCCCTCCAGTCCTTCGGCTGGGTCCTCTGAAAGTGCGTCTGTATTATCAATAAACTCTCCTGGATCTTCAGGCTCTTCTCGGAGCTCAGCCGACCTCTTGCCCTAACTGAACCTGAATTTTCCTGAGGACTCCAGTTCTCATGTAGCCTTTCCATTGGTAGCTATTCATTTTCGTATATGCTAGGTAGTTGGATTCAGGAGGTGAAGCTGGGGTTTTCTTGCTCCTCGTTGCATTTTCTAGACTCTTACTTCCCTTTTGGTAAAGCAAATGTAGAAAAACCCTATTCCTTTGAGACACATGCTCTTCAACTTATACCACTTTTCCTACCAATCTCTCGGTTTTAACTGTCTTACTCATCATGTATTTTGGCAACAGGGAAACAGAGGACACAGGGAAAAGAAACAGTCTTTCTCTCTAGTCAAAGTCTTGCTATTATGGGTGACTTTAACATACAAGTGGATGATTCATCCAACACCTTGGCCTCTCATTTTCTTGATCTTTGTCACCAATGACCTCTTGCATTCCATCGCTTTCGTTTGCTCCCGTGGTTACACGCTGAGTCATGTCATCCTTGCAGTCCACGTCCAGAATATGATTCAGGCATCTTGCTCTCTGTTGACTGCCTCCTCTCCTTCAGTTTGTTTGTTCAGTCACCTGTTCATTGCTCCTCTTGGTGACCTTCAGGCCCTGCCACCTTCATCTTGTTTAGATTTTATGGCCCGTTATTTTAGTGACACCTTTGTCTTGCCCCCTATGATTTGTGTTATCCTTTCAGACGTGCTGTCCGTTCTCTATATACCTGCTGCACCCAGGCAGATGTCTAGAGAAAGTTGCACAATATTATCATTATAAAATCCTGATTAGTAACCACTCGGGGCTCTCGTTAGTGCTCAGCAGTTCTGTTACATTTCTTTCTTCAAGTTGTTCTGCCATTTGATCAGCTCTCCATCCACTTGGGCAAAACAAAACATGAAGAGTTATCCATAATCCCTCCGTCTTCGTCACCCTTCGCTTCCAAACCAGAGCCAAATGATTTTATTCCTAAAAGCCTTCCAAATTGTCTCCCTTTCCGTTTCTAATACTGCCGCCTTAGTCCAAGCAACCGTGATCTCTCACTTAGATTACTGCAACAAACTGGTCTCGCCTTCTCCAGACCTTTCTCCGCTGTGATCAGCATAATTTTTTCAAAATGCAAATCTATCACTGCCAGGAAAGTTCAAAGAGAAAGTGTTCATTTAAGAAGGAAAGTATGAAATGCAAATCTGACCAAGTTATACCTTTGTTTAAAGTCCTTCCATGGTTTCTGATTTCTCTTAGGAAAAAAATCAGACCACGATCTGACATGGTCTAGAGGGCCCTTTTTTTTTTTTTGGTGAGGAAGATTTGCCCTGAGCTAACATCTGTGTCAATCCTCCTCTATTTTTTGTAGGTGGAGTGCCTCCACAGTGTGGCTGACAAGTGGAGCAGGTCTGCGCCCAGGATCCCAACCCACGACCCTGGGCCACTGAAGCGTAGTGCATGGAACTTTAACCACTCAGCCACGGGGCCGACCCTGTAATCTACCTTTCTGTCCATCTTCAGCTTCGCCTCTTCCCACAGCTCTCCTCAGTCCAGCTATACTGGCCTTCTCCCGACTCCTGGAAGCAGCATGCTTCCTCCTGCCATGGGACCTTCACAGATGCTGCTTCCTCCGATTGGAACATTCCTTCCCTTAACTCCTGCCCGTCTTTGAGATCTCAGCTAAAGTGTCACTTTCTCTCAGAAGTCTTCCCTGACTTTCTCAGTCCTTTGTCTGCCTCTTTTCTGGAATAGTGTCTTTTTCCTCAGAGTACTTAATTTGTAGATTATATATTTGTTGGTGTGATTATATGAGCAGTGTTTGTCTACTCCCCTGGACTGTAAGCTCCATTGTCTGTTTGCCCACCCTTATATCTCTACCACCTAGCACTACACCTGGCACGTAGTGTGAGTTCAGTGAAAATTTGTTGAATGGATAAACTGTATCCATAGTGATCATTTTCTTTCGTCTTTCCCGTTAAAATGAGAGAGCTGTCCCACCTGCCATCCCAGGCAGATCCTTGTCCTGTACTACTCTCACCTGAAGGATGGAGAGCCTGTCCCCTCTCACCTTTTCAGGACGTTCTCTCTGCTGTGCTTCACTGTGTCCCTCCAGGTACTGAGCGCTCCTCCCTCTGTGCCAAGCTTCTCATTATCTCCATTTCCTCACCTCCCGTTACTCCTGAACTCACACCAGTCTTACTTCACCCCTCAGTACTTTATTTAAACTAGTGTTTAAAACTTCCTACCAGTGAACTCATGTAATTACATCCAGTAGACACGTTTTCATGTCTGTTTTGCTTGACCTGTCAGCAGCATTTGACTATTGATGATATCTTCCTTGTTAAATTAACATTTTCTCTGAGCTTTTCTGGCGAGACACTTGGTTTTCCTCAAACTTTTTTGACCAGTCCTTTTCTGATTCCTTTTCATTTCCCCGTCCCTTGTAGGTATTCTCAAAGCTCTGAAACAACTCTCTTCCCTGTGATTTCTTTAGGCTATCTCATTCATATCTGTGGCTTTAATTTCCATCTAAATTTTTATAATTCCTTAATTGATATTTTCATCCCAAATTTCTCTCCTAACTTTATATATAATAAAACTTTATATAATAATGTGTTTTATATCATACACATGGATAATATATACACCTGCTCCTCCTCCAGTGTTCCCCATCTCAGTTCACAGACACCAGCATCTTCTTAGTTACTCAGTCGAGAAACCAAAGGGTCATCCTTGACTCCTCCCTCTTCACCACTGTCGCAACCAATTTATCACAAAGTCCTTTCAGTTCTACCCACAAATTATAGCTCAAATCTATTCACATATGTTCCTCTCCTCCACTAGAACTCTAGTCAAAACCATCGGCATTCTGGCCATTGCAACAGCTTACTAACCAGGTCTTGTTCCCCTTTTTTACTCTACTGTAGCCGGAGTGGTCTTTAAGAAATATAAACCTGAATCTTGTCACTCTCATGCTTAAAAAATCTTTAATTATCCTCCCATTGTCCTTAAGGTTGCAGTCTGGATGTCTTATGGTTTACGAGACCCTGCGCATTCTGGTCCCTGCTGACCTCTCCAGCCTCATCTTCAAGGATTGAGTCCTCGTTCTCCGTTACTCCCTGCAGCCTGTAGCCGTCTATTTTAATGTCACCTGTACTTTTATCAAAGTTAGGATGACGACTTTCATTCAGTTGCTTAAACCAGAAACTTTGCATTATCCTTGACTCCTCTACCCCTCACACCTTGTATAAGATCTGTCAACAAATCATGTTAGCTCTGTCTTCAAAATATGAGAATTCAACCACTGTTCACCATTTCCACAGCTGCCATCCTAGTTTAAACCATCCACTTCTCTTAGCTTAAACCACCTAGCTTAAACCACCCCGTTCACGTGCTTGGATTTTTGCAGTAACCACTCCATGTTTTCTTTCTTGCTGCCCTGCAGTTTATTCTCAGAGAGTAGCCAAAGTGTCCATGTCTCTCCTCTTTTCAGAACTATCTAGGACTTCCCGTATCATTCAGAGTAAAAGCCAAAGTCTTTACTGTGACCTACAAGACACTGCATGAACTGGACCCGTTACCTTACTAACCTTGTCTGCTTTTCCCTCACTCTGCTCCAGCCATTTCCCATCTTGTATGCCCATGGCCTGCCTTACGGTGCAGTGAGTTATAGATAAATCTTTAGTGATACCATGCAACTTAGCAGAAAAATGTGAGTTTCTTTAGTCATGACAGGTGGAAGAAGAGAGGGATGGGCATTTCCAGGAAATGAGCAAAGGCAGAGAGAGATGATCTCGGTGTGTTTATGAAATTGTGAGGAAACCACTTGAGCGTAATAAAGTTGCAGATAAATCAGGCAGGCAGGTCAGATCACTTAGGTCTTGAAAGCTAGGCAGAGAAGGTGAAATTTAAAACAATAACTGATTAGGAAGTAGGGCAGCTAGGTGATATGATAAAGTCTTACTTGAGAGGGAAACTAATAATACTGGCTTCTAGTGTGTAGAGGACAGGAATGCTGCCGAACGTCCACCAATGCACACAACAACAAAGAATGTTCCAGAGTGGCAGTGGGAATGGAGAGATAAGAATTTTTCACAGGAAAAATGACTTGTTGACTTGGTGAATCACTGCATATATAAAGGGCAAAGCAAGTGGGTAAAATTGAATGTCACTCTAAGCCTGAGTAACTGATGAAAGTTGTGGTGGAAAACTAACCTGGACGGGAAAAAGTATGTTGAGTTTGAAGTAAAGTCATGGCCTCAGAACGTAGTAAGTATGTATTGTCACATTTGCTACAAATACAGTGGGCAAAAGTGATCCTAATATGCACAGTGAAAAATTTAAATTAACTGTAGCCACATCCTCATCTCCAGTTAAGCATCAGAGAGCCAGACCTGGAGGTGGGGCTCTGTGAAGGCAGGAAACTGTTGCCAATTTGGAGTCCTTTGTAAAGATGTCAAGATTGGGCAGGAGAGGGTAGCACTTGTAATAATTGTATCTTTTAAAGTAAGAATGATTCAAAATTAGTTTCTTTTACTATTTTTTTTCCAAATTGAGTGTGACATATTCTTGATATATATACACACACACTCTTATTAAAATAATTGGAACATACATATAAAAAATTGTAATTTTACAGATTTCCTACTTTCAGACCATGCATATGAATCTCTTTTTCTCACATTCCATTTACTAGCACTTCCGTAAGTCTGCCTTGCAGCCTTAGCCGATGCCTATCCTGATGGCCTTTTGGCATTATAGTCTGATATATTTTCTTGGTTCTGAAGGGAAGGGAAGTTATATTCAGTACGTTTAGTTTTGAACATTCAGAATTATACACTCTTAGGGATGGAGGAGATCTTATGCCTCATCTGGTCCAGTGGGTCGTCTAGTGTGTGATTCCCCTGCGTTAGTTTCTGGGGCTGCCAGGACAAATTACCAGTCTCGGTGGCTTAAAACAGCAAAAATTTATTCTCTTCTAGTTCTGGAGGCCAGAAGTCCAAAATCGAGGTGTCAGTGGGCCGCTCTCCCTCCGAAGGCTCTCGGGGAGCGTCTTCCCATGCCCCCCTCCTCTGGTGGCCCCAGCCCTTCCTTGGCTGAGACCGTGTAGCTCTGATGTCTGCCTCCATCGTCACGCGACCTCCTCCTCTTCCTGTCTTTTCTCTGTGTGTCTTTACAAGGACACTTAGCGGATTTAGGGCCCACCAGGATAATCAAGGATGATCTCATCTCAGGATCCTTAACTGCAGACATTTTTCCAAATCGGGTCACATTCACAGGTTCTGAGGAGCAGGATATGGATGCGTCTTTTGGGGGCCAGCAGTCGGCCCACTAAATCTGAATACTTGTCCATTATTTGTCTCCCAGCCTCTGAGTGGCCGCCTCTACCCAAGCTCTTTTGGATTTTGTCTAATTCTGTGGTGAAAGCAATTTTCCTGTAAGTTTACTGTTAGCTTTGGTTCTCCCTGCTTGAAGCTGTGAGAACAAAACCCACCGTTTATCTCTCTGAAAGCCCTTCATTTGCTGACCTGAGACCTCTGTCCTCCAGGCTCAACACTGCTGGTCCCTTCAACCATTTCTGTCAAAATGGTGGCTCCCATTCTTCTGGTCAGCCTGGTGGTTCTTCTCGGAAGGACTCAGAGGCAACAGAGAGGACACTGAATTTGTTATTGAAGACCTAGTACTGAGGTCATGTCTCTTCCACTAAGTCAGTCAGTTTCTTTTAAATAAGAAAAACACTGGACCACTCTTGTGCACTGCATGCTTTTTATAGTCAAATGAGATTATTACAAAACCTATAAGAAACATAACCCCTAAGAAAGTTTCCAATTATTTGTCTGTATACTTGTACAAAAGCCTTGAGTCCCAGAACTGAACGTAGACCTCTCAGTAGAGTCTGACCCAGTACAAAGTATTTGGTAGCAGCACTTTCCCTGATTGTCTGCTCTGTTTCTGTTCATACAGCCTGCGATCACGTTAGTTTTTTGATATTCATGTCATAATTCTTATGTGTGTTTGTGTGAGGAAGATTGGCCCTGAGCTAACGTCTGTGCCAATCTTCCTCTATTTTATATATGGCAAGCTACCACAGCGTGGCTTGATGAGCAGTGTGTAGGTCCACACCCAGGATCCCAACCCCATGAACCCCGGGCCACCGAAGCAGAGCGCAGGAGCTTAACCATTATGCCACCGGGCTGGCCCCGTAATTCTTTACTCATACTGAAATTACTGTGTACTAAAGAGCTCCAAATAATCTTCACACATAATCTATTTACTGCTAATTAATTAACTTTTGCCATGTAAAGTCAGTGAATTTTTCAAATAATTTGGAAATAGAATTTAATTTGAAAAAGAATTTAATATTGGTCATTTTAATTGCCTTTCCGTTAGACTGTGATAGTGGGAAAGGTGTAGTTCCTCCCCCAGTCATTTAATATAATACCCCCTTTCGTGAATCCTATTTGTGTTGCTAAGGACACTTTTCTGGTTGTGCTTGAATGACCACATTCTTATCTAAACCTTCTACCGTCTGCTTATGTGAGTCTCTCTCCATATTGAATTAAGATGCCTCTGATTTGTATCTTATGTCCTGATAGTAATAGGTTTTACCCTTTAAAATGGATTTCGTTTTTCTAGATTGCTTAATCTGTAAATCCATGTACTTTTTCAAAGTAAGATGAATATGTACTGGTTATAAGCCATTATACTGTTCAACTTGAAGTGACTCCTTAAGAATTTGAAAGCAGTCTGAAATGTGAAACTCTGTCCTAATATTTGATCTGTCTTAAAATTACCCTGTTTGAACCTTTCACTCTACTCGCTCTTTAGATTTGCGACTCTTTCCGTAAAGAAGTCCCAATGAAGTAATAAAGTCAGAGTTGTGAGATCCATTTTTCTGGAATTTAGAGGCTTGATTTTCAATGTATGCTTATTTCTATTTACTCTTTCAACATTTAAAACAGTTTCTATATTTATAACTTGAAAGTAGAGATGTGTGTAGATTTGGAGAGCTGTGCAGTTGGTCTATATGTGATGGTTTATAGAATAACAACTACACAGTACAGAGCCTTAGAACTCTAGTAGATTCCTTCCAAATGCGCCCATGTTGTTGTGTCTTTGCAATTAGGTAGTGTCTTTGCGAGCTACCCCATACAAATTTAAATGATTCCCAGACACCCGTAAAAGCCTGGTGTTGCACTTTACTTAGCCTGAATGTGCTTTGCTGTCATTTTAATGCATCTCAATTTAGGACCAAACCACATGTCCTAGTTTATTTTTTACTGCTTCAATTAAATGCAAAGCTGTATCTTCTAGATGCGCCTGTGAAGCATTTGCTGTTCCATTAGTAGAGAATAAAGACAACTCATGCCCTTGTTCACTCCCCAGTGCCTGCAGTTTTACAGCACAACAGATTTACCTTTTGGACAGTATGTAATCGGCAGCTGTTCAGAATTCAAGATAAAGCTTTTAAATTCTATTTCCTTTCTTTTATTTTCTCTAGAAAACAATATTCCCCAAGCTTTATGGGATGTATCTTTTCCTCAGGCAGTTGAAATGAAGAATATCCAGTAATTGTCACCTACCATTCATTTCAATAGGATTATTTTATTCTTGAGAGTAATTGTAAATTGCAAAACTAAGAAAGGTGAAGTTTTCTTCTTGATTTCAGCTAAGTTGTGAGTGATCTGCTTGTAGAGAAATCTGTTTCAGAGGATAAAAATGTATGCTTGGTCTTGAGAATCAGGAAAATATGACTAGAATATAGGTATACTCTAACCTTTTCTTCTTCTTTGCAGGAAAAGGGAAATAGTGAGAGAAACTTCCTCCCTAAAATAACTCATCATCTTTATAAAGATCCACGGATCTCATGCCTTTGTTACTTCAGTGAGTCAGCTTAAAGTGGAAAGTCTGCTGAGAGCTCTATGGCATGAGTACACTGCCTCGTAGAAGTAACATCCAAATAGCCACCCCTGAGGATGGGAATGAATGTTTTATGAATTTTCACTCATTTGGTGCTGTTGATTTGACTGGCCACCTTAAAAGAAACAAAAATCTTATATATATTGCATTCAAGTCTGGTTTTTTTTTTCCTTCTGAAATCTTCCTCTCTCATTGAGTAGAAGTTGAGATGTTAGGTCCAAGGTATTAGAGGAAAAAATTTCTAGGATCTTAATCTTCCGGGGGTAAGTTTATGATATGTAAATATGAAACATAGTGGCCTCACCTCCTTGGGATTGGTGGGTCATTTTCTTATGTATTAGTCCCTTGTTGCATGACCTATTCAATTTTTCCTTTGAAACAAAGCAGCCATTGTTCTGATTTGACTAATGTTATGAAGATATTACGATAATAGGTGGCAATGACTATAATTAAATGATTTAGTCCAAGTCTTCAGATGTTTTTGCTGTATCCGAGAAACGTCCACCTTTGTCAACAACCTGGAGATTAACTCAAGTTTTGGACAACTTCTGATCCTATTTTATCTTGTTTAGGTTTCCATTATACCCAAAAGGAGGGGAGAAGTTGCAATTTGATTACGGTGTCTATCTTCTGAACAAAAATATAGCACAGGTGAGTAACTCCTCTTCATGCCCCTCCTACTTCCCACGTCCTTGCTTCCTTGGATGGCTAACCCTCTTTCTTTGGAAATAAGTACTACACTTGGCTCTTTTATTTAACCAGTTACAGAGATAATGCAGAGTTCTTTTTTGTCCGCAGTCTTACTTTATACCATTATAAATACTACAGAGAAGCAATGGGTACAAATTGGAATCCTCCTGCTGAGCTGAGAAGCCGTTCACTGAGTTGTTAGTTGCTGGTAGACTGTACTTGAATGTGTGGGCTTCATAACTGCTTGTCTCTGCAGCCTTGACTGGTAATAGCGTTGACTGGTAATAGCGTTCTTCTCTTAGACTGCTTCTAGAGACCCATTTTGCGTTGGGAATTCTTACGGTGTCAAGTTTGGTGCCTTTGGCAAATCCTCAATGGTCTCCTCACCTTATTATCGAGGGCCCAAAAGAAAAGGCCAAGCACATGGTCCTTCCAATCCATCTTGGATTTTTGTGGCTCTCTCAACATCACACCAGTTAGTATCTCACTTAAATAACATCTTTCTACACGCCGTAGAAAGCTGACAGATGCTTGGGTTGCATTTTCCTGAAAGAAATATGCAGTATTTCTTTAGCACACTTGCCTCTACTCCGAGAGGTAGACATTCTGTGAATGTTCCAGTTGTAAAGGAAGATCAGCTTCAATGCTTTGTTTTTATTTGGACTTCCTTCCAATTAGAATATCACCTGGATCGGTATCCACAGTTTGGCTGTTACTTAAAGACATTATTAGCCGTATCCTCAGACCTTCTCTTTTTATAGAAGCAATAAGATTTGTGATGCTTTTGTTTTTATGAGCCCGAGTTGCCTCTATCCATATGAATCTCAAATTCACTGAACAATTCCCTTATTCATTCCTGATAGATCTAGAACTATTCCTCCATATCGTGTCATCTTTGCCCTTTTTCCCCTTATCCAGCCTCAGTTTAATGTTTTTTAATTTGGTTTTTATTGAGATTCTTGTCTTTTTCTGATATTAGATCAAATTTCTGGTTTGCAGTCCTCAATTAATCATTTGATCTATAACCTCACGCTCATTGCCCTCTCAGTCACATTGCTTTCAAGGGCTACTGCCGCTCCACTTACGTGCTTTACTCCAGGCAAGCACCCTTGCTCACAGTCTCCAGCCCATGACTCATCTTTCCATGTGCCATTCATCCCACGACTGATGCTTTCCCTTCCTCCATTTTTTGCAGAGAAGTATCTTAGTCTAAGAAATAGCAGTTTGATTTCAAGGCTGTCTAGCTCACACCACTGATCACAGTTGTCCTACCATGGAAAAACAGTGCTTAGACAGACCTGGTCAAGAAGTGGCCAGACTAAGAGTGCGTTAAGGGAGAAGAGGTCTAAGTAGATTAGAGAGCACCTCCAGTGAAGTCAGCCAGGGTGGAAAAGAGCACGTGGACACTGGGGCGCCAAACCTGGGAGGCAGGACGTCAGTAAGGTGGGCTTCATTTAGTGGAACTGAGTTCTGGTCTGAGTTCAGAAGTTCTTCTCTCCTTGCCCTATTTGCTATTTCTTTTTTTTTTCTTAAAAATTTTTTTATTGTGGAACATTTCAATCACATACAAAATAGAAAGAAGAATAATAACGCTCATGTATCCATTACCAAGCCTCAGCAGTTATGAAATTATGGCCATAATTGTTAAGTATTTTGGTATGTGACTCTAAAATATAACAAGTTGAAAGTAATTATTTTTTCTTTTGTTCTTTTTTCAAAATTTTGGTAAGATTGGTTTATAACATTATATAAATTTCAGGTGTACATCATTATACATTTCGGTTTCTGTGTAGATTGCATCATGTTCTCCATCCAAAGACCAATCACAGTCCATCACCACACATGTGCCTGTTCACCCCTTTGGCCCTTCTCCCTCTTCCGTCCGCTCTTCCCCTCTGGTAACCATAAATCCAATCTCTGTCTCTATGTGTGTGTTTGTCGTCATTTTTATCTTCTACTTATGAGTGAGATCATACGGTATTTGACTTTCTCCCTCTGACTTGTTTCACTTAGCTTAATACCCTCAAGGTCTATCCATGTTGTCACAAGTGGCCAGATTTCATTGTTTCTTATGGCTGAGTAGTATTCCGTTGTCCATATACACCACATCTTCTCTATCCGTTCATCCCTTGATGGGCACCTAGGTTGCTTCCAAGTCTTGGCTATTGTGAATAATGCTGCAATGAACATAGGGATGCATGTGTCTTTATGCATTTGTATTTCATGTTCTTTGGATAAATACCCAGCAGTGGAATAGCTGGATCATATGGTAGATCTATTCTTAATTTTTTGAGGAATCTCCGTAGTGTTTTCCATAATGGCTGTACCAGTTTGCACTCCCACCAGCACTTCCCTTCTGTCCACATCCTCTCCCACACTTATTATTTCCTGTCTTGTTAATTAACGCCATTCTGATGGGAGTGAGGTGATATCTCATTGGAGTTTTGATTTGCATTTCCCTGATGGTTAATGATGTTGAACATCTTTTCATGAGCCTGTTGGCCATCCATATATCTTCTTTGGAGAAATGTTTGTTCAAATCTTTTGCCCATTTTTTAATTGGGCTGTTAGCTTTTTTGTTATTGAGATGTATGAGTTCTTTGTATATTTTGGATATTAACCCCTTACCAGATACATGGTTTGCAAATACCTTGTCCCAATTTTTAGGCTGTCTTTTCATTTTGTGGATGGTTTCTTTCCCTGTGCAGAAGTTTTTGAGTTTGATGTAGTCCCGTTTGTTTTTCTGTTGTTTCCCTTGCCCGGTCAGACATGGTACTTGAAAATAATGCTGCCAAGACGGATGTCAAAGAGCATACTGCCTATGTTTTCTTCTAGAAGTTTAATGGTTCCAGGTATTACATTCAAGTCTTTAATCCATTTTGAGTTGATTTTTGTGTATGGTGTAAGATAATGGTCTACTCTCATTCTTTTGCATGTGCCTGTCCAGTTTTTCCCAGCACCATTTATTGAAGAGACTTTCCTTTCTCCATTGTATGCTCTTGGCCCCCTTGTTGAAAATTAGCTGCCCATAGATAGGTGGATTTATTTCTGGCCTCTCAATTCTGTTCCATTGATGTGTGTGTCTGTTTTTGTGCCAGTATCATGCTGTTTTGGTTACACTTGCTTTGTAGTATATTTTGAAATCAGGGAGTGTGATACCTCCAACTTTCTTCTTTTGCTTGGGATTCCTTTAGCTATTTGGGGTCTTTTCTTGTTCCATATAAATTTTAGGATTCTTTGTTCTGTTTCTGTGAAAAATGTTGTTGGAACTTTGATAAGGATTGCATTGAATCTGTTGATTGCTTTAAGAAGTATGGACATTTTAACTATGTTAATTCTTCCAATCCAAGAGCACAGAATATCTTTCCATTTCTTTGTGTCTTCTTCAATTTCTTTCAGCAATGTCTTATAGTTTTCAGTGTACAGGTCTTTCACCTCTTTGGTTAAGTTTTTATTGCAATTGTAAGTGGGATTGTATTCTTAATTTCTCTTTCTGCTACTTTGTCATTAGTATGTAGAAATGCAACTTATTTTTGTATGTTGATTTTGTATCCTGCAAATTAACCATATTCATTTATTATTTCTGAAAGTTTTTTAGTGGATTCTATAGGGTTTTCTATGTATAAAATCATGTCATTTGCAAATACTGACAGTTTCACTTCTTCCTTCCAATTTGGATCCCTTTTATTTCTTTTTCTTGCCTGATTGCTCTGGCTAGGACTTCCAATACTATGTTAAATAAGAGTGGTGAAAGTGGGCATCCTTGCCTGGTTCCTGTTTTTGGAGGGATAGCTTTCAGTTTTTCTCTGTTGAGAATGATATTAGCTGTGGGTTTGTTGTATATGGCCTTTATTATGTTGAGGTACTTTCCTTCTTTAGCCATTTTATTCAGAGTTTTTATCATAAATTGTCGCTATATCTTGTCAAATACTTTCTTTGCGTCTACTGAGATGATCATGTGATGTTTATTCTTCATTTTGTTAATGTAGTTTATCACGATTGATTTGTGGATGTTGAACCATCCCTGCATCCCTGGAATAAATCCCACTTGATCATGGTGTATGATCTTTTTAATGTATTGTTGTATTCCATTTGCTAGTATTTTGTTGAAGATTTTTGCATCAATATTCATCAGTGATATTGGTCTGTAATTTTCTTTTTTTGTATTGTCCTTGTCTGGTTTTGGTATCAGGATAATGTTGGCTTTGTAGAATGAGTTAGGAAGCTTTGCCTCCTTTTCAATTTTTTGGAAGAGTTTGAGAAGGATAGATGTTAAGTCTTTGAATGTTTGGTAGAATTCACCAGGGAAGCCATCTGGTCCTGGACTTTTATTTTTTGGGACGTTTTTGATTACTGTTTTGATCTCCTTACTGGTGATTGGTCTATTCAAATTGTCTGTTTCTTCTTGATTCAGTTTTGGAAGGTTGTATGATTCTAAGAATTTATCCATTTCTTCTAGATTATCCAATTTGTTGGCGTCTAGCTTTTTGTAGTATTCTCTTAGAAGCTTTTGTATTTCTGATGTGTCCGTTGTAATTTCTCCTCTTTCATTTGTGATTTTATTTATTTGAGGCTTGTCTCTTTTTTTCTTGGCGAGTCTAACTAAAGGTTTGTCAATTTTGTTTATCTTTTCAAAGAACCAGCTCTTGGTTTCACTGATTTTTTTCCTGCCATTTTTTAGTCTCTATTTCATTCATTTCTGCTCAATTTTCATTATTTCCTTCCTTCTGCTGATTTTGGACTTTGTTTTTTCTTCTTTTTCCAGTTTCTTTAGGTGCACTGTTACATTGTTTGAGGTTTTTCTTCTTTGTTGAGGTAGGCCTGTTTTGCTATAAACTTTCCTCTTAGAACCACTTTTGCTGTATCCCATAGATTTTGGCATGTCATATTTTCATTTTCATTTGTCTCTAGGTATTTTTTTATTTCTCTTTTGGTTTCTTCATTGACCCAGTCGTTGTTCAGTAACATTGTGTTTAATCTCCACATATTTGTGACTTTTCTGATTTTCTTCCTGTAGTTGATTTCTAGTTTCATACCTTCATAGTCAGAAAAGATGTTTGGTGTTATTTCAGTCTTCTTAAATTTATTGAGACTTGTTTTGTGGCTTAATGTGTGATCAATCCTGGAGAATGTTCTGTGTGCATTTGAAAAGAATGTGTATTCTCTGGTTTTTGGATGGAATGTTCTATATTCATCTACTAAGTTCATCTGGTCTAATATGTCCTTTAAGGCCAGTGTTTCCTTATTGATCTTCTGTTTGGATGATCTATCCATTGGTAAGTGGAGTGTTCAAGTCCCCTACCATCATTGTGTTACTGTCTATTTCTCCTTTCATTTCTGTTAATAAGTGCTCTGTATATTTAGGTGCTCCTAGTTGGGTGCATAGATGTTTACAAGTGTTATATCCTCTTGTTGGATTGTTCCCTTTATCATTATGTAGTGCCCTTCTTTGTCTCTTGTGACAGTTTTTGTTTTAAAGTCTGTTTTGTCTGATATAAGTATTGCTACCCGAGCTTTCTTTTATTTGCCATTTGCATGGAATATCTTTTTCCATCCCTTCACTTTCAGTTTGTGAGTGTCTTTAGGTCTGAAGTGTGTCTCTTGTATACAGCATATATCTGGGTCTTGGTTTTTTGTCCAATAGGCCACCCTGTGCCTTTTGATTGGAGCATTTAGTCCATTGACATTTAAAGTAGCTGTTGATAAATATGTACTTATTGCCATTTTGTTACTTTTTTTCTGGATGTTTTAGTAGTTCTTCTCTGTTCCTTTCTTCTTCTCTTCCTCTCTTCCCTTGTGGTTTGATGGCTTTCTTTAGTGTTATGTTTGGGTTCCTTTCTCTTAATTATTTGTATATTTATTATAGGTTTCTCATTTGTGATTACCATCATGTTCATATATAATAACCTAACTAAATAGCAATCTATATTGAGTTGATGGTCTCTTTAGTTTGACCTCTTTCTAAAAGCTTTACTCTTTTGCTCCCCTCCTCCCACATTTTATGTTTTTGATATCATATCTAACCTCTTATTTTGTGTGTGTGTGTATCCATTACCCTCTTATCATTGAAACAGGTAATTTTAGTACTTTTGTCTTTTGACCTCCCTATTATCTTCATAGGTGATTGATCTGCTGCCTTTACTGTATTTTTGCCTTTACCAGTGATTTTATTGCCCTTTTTTTTTTTTTTGAAAATTTTCTTATTCCTATTTGTGGTCTTCTTTTTCCCACTTAAATAAGCCCCTTTAGGGAGCCTGCCCTGTGGCCAAGTAGTTAAGTTCGTGCACTCTGCTTCGGTGGCCCAGGGTTTTGCTGGTTCAAATCTGAGGCTTGGACATGGCACCACTCATTGAGCCATGCTGAGGCAGCATCCCACATGCCACAGCTAGAAAGACCCACAACTAAAAATACACAACTATGTACCAGGGGGCTTTGGGGGAAAAAGGAAAAATAAAATCTTTATTAAAACAATAAGTAAATAAGTTCCTTTAGCATTTCTTGTAAAACTGGCTTCTTGGTGATAAACTCCTTAAATTTTTGCTTGTCTGGGAAATTCTTTATCTCTCCTTCCATTCTGAATGATAACCTTGCCTGGTAGAGTATTCTTGGCTGTAGGTGTTTTCCTTTCAGCACTTGAAATATATTGTGCCACTCGCTTCCAGCCAGTAAGGTTTCTGCTGAGAAGTCAGCTGATAGCCTTATGGGGTTTCCTTTGTATGTCACTTGTTGCCTTTTTCTTGCAGCTTTTAGGATTCTCTCTTCATCTTTAATTTTGGACATTTGAGTTATAATGTGTCTTGCTGTGGGCCTCTTTGGGTTTGTCTTGTTTGATGCTCTTTGTGCTTCCTTACTTGGATGCCTGTTGTCCTGCCTTACATTAGGAAAGTTTTCAGCTATTATTTCTTCGAATAGATTCTCTGCCCCATTGTCTCTCTCTTCTCCTTCTGGGACACCTGTAATACAAGTGTTAGTGTACTTGATGTCGTCCCAGAGTTCCCTTAGACTGTTCTCATTCTTTTTAATTCTTTTTTCTTTTATCTGTTCAGCTTGGGTGATTTCCTCTGGTCTTTTGTCCAGCTCACTCATCCATTCTTCTGTTATCATCTACTCTGCTAAGTGAGTCCCTCTAGTGGATATTTCATTTCCAGTATCGTATTCTTCATTTCTGATTGGGTCTTTTTTGTATTTTCCAGTTCTTTGTTGACATCCTCACTGAGTTCATCCATTCTCCTCCCAAGATGTGAGCATCCTTATGACTTTTTCTTTGAACTCTTTGTCAGGTAGATTGTTTATTTCTGTTTCATGTAGTTCTTTTTCTAGAGTTTTGTCCTGTTCCCATACTTGAAACGTATGCCTTTGCCTCCTGGTTCTGCCTCTTTTTCTGTGCTTAAATCTATTTATTATGTAGGTCAGCTGTGTCTCCTGATCTTGGAGAAGTGTCCTTATTTAACGGACACCTTTTGCAGCCCAGCAATGTGCTTCCCTCTCATCACCAGTTCCAAATGTTCCAGGGGTGTCCCCTGTGTGGGCTGTGTGTGTCCTCCTGTTTGGTGGGGTTGCTCTTGCTGCAGGCGCCCAGGGAATCTGGGCTGTCCCCCTTGCTGGCTGGTTGTAATGCTCAGCTGCATCTGGCTGCTATGGACCCTTCAGTCGCTTTATTGGGTTTGGGGAGCCCCAGCATAGTTGGCTGCAAGGTCTAATAGCACATTCCTGTTGCAGTTTTTCTGTTAAATGAGTAGGCCCCCAGCATGGCTGGTTGCTAGGCTCAGGGCTTACAATTACTGTAGGCCTCTGGCCTGCAAGGCTGTTGTCAGCACTCTCAGGATTGCATCTGAGTGGGGCTGGCCCCAGGCACAGGAGCACCTAATTGTTTCATGCTTTGAAAGGTGGGGCTGATCCCCTAAGTGACTGTTTGAGAAGTACAGGTCTTCTGCTGCTGACAAGCCCCATGGCCCACAGGTCCACACACACTGTCAATACAGTCCAGGCCCCTGCTTACATCCTGACCCCCTGGAGGATACCCAGTGACCCCACTGCAGAGGTCCCCCCACACACTCCACCAACACCCCACACACTCCACCCGCACACCATGCCCTGCAGACATGGACCCACTCGCCTGCCTACAGTGGATCCAGCAACACCCAAGGGCTTGCTATTGGGTGTTGCCAGTCCCTAGGGTGGGCTTCCTGCCCTGGCTGAGCTGGATTAAATTGGTGCTCTAGTGGGTGGGGCAGACCCTGGGCTAACAGGCCTGGGGAAGAACTCCAATGACATCTGCTAGCGTCTGTGTCAGCACACCTTTACTAGGTCACAGTAATGGCTGCTGCCAATGTCTCAGTCCCTGGGGAGGTCTCACTTTTCACTCAGATGCACCCAGAGCCTATCAAGTGAGTCTCTTTTCACCAAAGGACTGTGTACCCTTCTTTCTGGCGATTTTACATTGCTTTCCAAAATGGGTAAATTTGTGCATGGGCTCTTTAACAGCTGGCTTTTTTCTACTTATGCCTGATAGCTTTTCTAGGGATATTCCCCACTGTAGTTAATAGCCAGTAAAGCCAGATATTGTGACATTCATCTCAGTTGTGCAGAGTCTGAAGGATGCTTATAGCAGTAACAGTCCCCAACTCAGGTCCCCTACTCCTCCAGGGAAGGCTGCATACCTTAGGATTGCTCCCGGTCGGCTGTGATGCTTCACCGCTCTCAACAGTGGCTTTTTTCTCTCCAGAAAGGAATTTCTGCCTCTTCCACCTCAGTCAGGTCTGTCCCTTGTTGCGGGGGTCCTTTTTATCCAGTTTTCAGTTCTCTCTCAGGGGTTATTTTTCCAAGAATAGCTGTGACTTGGTTGTGTTTGTGGGTTGAGGTGAGTTCAGAGTCCGCCTATGCTGTCACCTTGACACCAACCATATTTTGTATTTCTTGCTTTAAGCACATAGGCCCTAAGGTCACAAGTCTGTTGGAAGCTTCCAGGTAAAACTAACTCCTCGTTAAGGCTAGGTCCGAAATGCCTGGATTTCCTCATAAATCCCAGCTTCAAACACACACACACACTCTTAGTTCTTTCTTCTCAGAGCCCACTAGCAATGCCAAAAGATGGTATAAAGAGGTTCCCAGAATAGCCCAGCCTGCTTTGAAAGCAAGACAAAGGTGGAGGCTGACAGTGTGCAGTAGAAAATTTGGGAAAGACAGCCCTTCACGTTAGACTCTTGGCTCTGGCACCTGTTCAGTTCTTACTCTGGAGCACTTCCTAATTAGCCTCGACCTTATTCTTAACTGAACCAAGGCCACGTGTATGCTGAACTGGTTTTATTCATCTGTTTAAAAAATGGATTACTTCTAGTAATTTTATATCCTCTGCAACTTTATACTCTTTTTGAAAATTGAGAAATTACTTTTGTGCATGTATTTAAGATGAATAGGTTAACCTCTCTAAATCCATAGGGAGCAACTATCTTGCTCTGTGGTGTTTTTTCATCACTGCCATGGTAGTTTTAAAAGGAGAGGACAATAGACTTCTTATAAACAGAATTTCTTAGATTTCGTGGTTCATTCAGGAAACTTCTTCTGAGCATTTGGAAGAAAACTTTTAGCAAATTTATGACCTTTAACCTTTTTTTGCTTTAACTCTGTACCATCTCTTACTGTTTTAGGGAACTGTCTCATTTTGTCTTTGGCCGTACTACCATCACTTTACTACATCTGAATTTATAGCAAATCAAAGAACCATTAATTATGATGGCTTGTAACCAAGTATTATATCAATAAGATATTTCCAGCTTTTGAAGGTTTGTTTTTATATACATATATACCAATACATGTTGTCAAAGGGGAGTCTGTCTTCTCAGCCAGTTTCCTTTATACCCCATCTCTAGAGATGTGAACAAATCATACTGTTAAAATGGCCCCACCTCAGTAATTTATAAGCCATGTTAGTGGAGGTGGATGAAAGCATTGGCATGTGTTAAAGTGCCAGAGAAAAAAGGAGTGAAGTCATTTAATACTGCATCCATAACTTGGTTGAGGACTTGAATAGTCAATAGGACCTTTCATCACAACCAGAAGTAGTAGTAAAATCACTTTTTTGGTAGAGGAAATGACAGAATTTAGTAATATTTGTTACTTCAGTATTTGGGATCAGTCCAGCCCAGGTTTTGAAAGCACAGGCTTAGAAAGACAGGCCTTTAAGTAGAAATCCTCAAGTGTTGTTTGAAGAGCTGAGAGGATTGGTAAGGCCTGCTTGTCCTCTTCCTGTCACTGCTGTCTGAAGGTGTGTGTCTGTGTAGGCTGGATTGGGTACTAAAAGGGAATAAAGCAAAATGCTTTGTTTTTAGCACCATTGACTAATATTTTTCAAGTGTCAGCCTCTTTGTCTGGAAATAGCCGCCTTCGGTTGGTCAGCATGTAACATTATAGGAATGTGCCTGGCAAAATTCAGGTACAGTGTAATTAACATTGATTTTAAAAACCAGATCCTCCTATAATTGTCAGTAAGTTTATTAGAATTCTTGTATAGCACAGTAGTTTGCCTTTAGTTCCCAGAGCATAAAAAAAGAATCAAAAATTACAATAATTTTTGTCTTATATTTATGAAGAGCTTTATAGTTTTAAGGTACATACATATATATCCATGTGACCCTCAGTATCACACTGAAAAGTGAAAAGGGCAGTTAATGTTAAATGAATTTGAAGATAGTATGGCTTTTGACATCCGTCACTCCAGTGTGGTGTCACATAATCTGATGGGCTTGGCAGAGATTCCTTTACTTGCATATACTTCATTGTTCTATATATTTCCATCCTAAAAGTGCACAGAATCAAAGAAGATGATTCCCAGATAGAAGAGGAACTGAATAGTTCCTTAAGAGCAAAGACAATGACTATTTTGCATGTTAAGCTATTTCCATTAGTAAGTACAATGCCTGAAACACTGTAAATTCTCAAAAGATATTTAATAAATGAATAAATGGTGATATAGGCCATCACACAGCTAAGAAACTGAGATCCAGAAAAGTTGTGACTTGCTTAAAATTGACGAATTAGTTTATTCAGCAAATATTTGTTGAGCATCTACTGTGTGCTATAGAGAAAGAGAGAGTTAGGTTCCAACAGATAGAGTAGGCAATAAGACACACACGTTCCCTGAGTCATAAATAAGTTAGACACAAAAGGACAAATGTCGTATGATTCCACTCATGTGAACTATCTGGATTAGGCAAATTCATAGAGACAGAAGGTAAATTAGAGGTTCCCAGGGGCTGGGGGGAGTTATTACTTTAACACGTACAGTTTCTGTTTGGGATGTTAAAATAATTTTGGAAATAGATAGTGGTAATACTTGCATAATATTGTGAATGTAATTCATGCCACTGAATTTATACACTTAAAAATGGTTAAAATGACGGGGCTGGCCCCGTGGCCGAGTGGTTAAGTTCGCGCGCTCCGCTGCAGGCAGCCCAGTGTTTCGTCAGTTCGAATCCTGGGCGCGGACATGGCACTGCTCATCAGACCACGCTGAGGCAGCGTCCCACATGCCACAACTAGAAGAACCCACAACGAAGAATACACAACTATGTATCGGGGGGCTTTGGGGAGAAAAAGGAAAAAATAAAATCTTAAAAAAAAAATGGTTAAAATGACAAATTTTATGTTATGTATATTTTTACAAAAATTAAAAAAATAATTTAATGTACTAAAACCCATTGAATTATACACTTTAATTGGATGAATTGTTGGTATGTAAGTTCTATTGCAATAAAACTGTTTGAAAACAAGAAAAGTCCCTACCTCATTAAGCTTACCATCTGATGGGAAGAGACAGACAATAAACAAAATAATTTTAGATTGTGATAAGTGCTATGATAGAAATTAATTAGGTGATATAATAGGAAGTAACTGGAGAGGTACCTACTTTAGATAAAGTTGTCAAATAGGCCTTATTGAGGAAGTGATATTGAGCTAAGACATGGAGATGACAAGGAACCAGCCATGCAAAGAGCTTGGAAACAGTAAGTTTCCTAAGGCCATGGGAACAGCTACTAGTGCAAAGGCCCTGAGGTGGGAAAGAGCTTGTTGTATTCAAGTAACAGGTAGAAGGCTAATCTGGTAGAAGAGCATAGTAATAAAGGGTAGAGGTAGCCAGGCAGCATATCATATAAGGCCTTAGAGATATAGTAAAGGGTTTGAATTTTGTTCTAAATATGAAGGGAAGCCATTGAATAATTTAAGCAGGAAAGTGACTTGATTTGATTTGTTTTTTTGAAGATCTCTCTAGCTGCTCTAATGGATTATAGGGAACTAGAAGTAGAAGCAAAGTTACCACTTAAAAGGCCATTTCAAAAGACCAGATGAGAGTTGACATTAGTTTGGACTAGGATAGTAGGGATATAGATGGAGAGAAGTGACAGATTTAAAATATATTGTGAACGTTCAACATCACTTATCGTCAGGGACATGCAAATTGAAACCAGTGAGACATCCCCTCACAACTGTTAGAATGGCTGTTATCAAAAAGAGAAGAAATAGCAAGTGTTGGCAAGGATGTGAGAAAAGGAAACCCTAGTGCCCTGTTGGTGGCAGTGTAAATTGGTGCAGCCACCATGGAAACCAGTATAGAAGTTCCTCAGAAAATTAATGTAGGACTGCTGTATGATCCAGCACTTCTGCTTCTGACTATTTTATCTGGAGGAAACGAAAACACTAACTTGAACAGAGATCTGCACCCTGACATTCACTACATCATTGTTTATAATGGCAAAGATATGGAAACAACCTAGGTGTCCCCATCAGTGGATAAATGGGTAAAGAAAATGTGGTGTGTATACAGTGGAATATTATTCAGCCGTGAAAAAGGAAATAGTGCCATTTGCAACAACATGGATGGACCTTGAGGGCATTATGCTAAGTGAAATAAGTCAGACAGAGAAAGACAGATACCATATTATCTCACTTATGTGTTAAATCTTAAAACAAAAACCGAATTCAGATACAGAGAACATATTTGGTGGTTACCAGAGGTGGAGTATAGAGGGGTGGGCAAGATGAGTAAAGGTAGTCAAAAGGCACAAAGTTCCAGTTATAAAATAGATAAGTCCTGGGGATGTAATGTACACTATGATGACTATAGTTAATAATACTGTATTGTATATTTAAAGTTGCTAAGACAGTAGATCTTAAAAGTTCTCATCACAAGAAAAAAAAATTTGTAACTGTGTGGTGATGGATGTTAAGTAGACTTTTATTGTGGTGATCATTTTGCAATACATACATATATCAAATCATTGTCGTATACCTGAAACTAATATAATGTTATGTGTCAATTGCATCTTAATAAAAAATAATAAAACCATATTATGACAGATGAACTAATGGATTGAATTTGGGAGGTGAGGGAAAAGGAATAATCAAAAATGACTCCTAGTCATTTCATGTATGAGCAACTGAATGGATGAACATATCATTTGTTGAGTTAAGGAAGGGTCCAGAGGATGGGTAGGAGAATCAAAAGTTCTGCTTTGGAAATGTTAAGTTTTAATTGCCTTTTAGAAATCTAAGTAGAGTTATCAAATAGGCAACAGGATGTATGGGTCTACAAGTCAGTGAATGGAGGTCAATACTGGAGATACAAATTTGGGAATCATCAATATAAAGATATTTAAATCCATGGAACCAGGTGAGATCAATGAAGGAGAGAATGCAGAGCTGAGAAGAGAGGCAGATGCAGACATACAGAAACATGGAATGGGATTTAGCCCAGAAATCACTTTTAGAAGTTGGATGGAGGAGGACAAACCAGCAAAGACTTAATGATTTGGAAACTAAGAAAAGTCAATTTCTGGAAGGGAGGAGTAATCACCTGTCAGATCCTACTGTCAGTTCAAGTGTGCAGTGGACGTGGGAACGTGGAAGTCACTGGCAAGAGCGGTTTCAGTGGAGCAGTAGGTGTGTTGAGTGGATGGGCAGTGAGGAAGCGACATTGATTGTGGACGGCTCTTCTAAGGTGTTTTTGTGAAATGAGATAAGTAAATGGGTTCATAACTCAAAAAGACTGTGGGATTAAGGGAAGTTTTTTTTGTTTTTTGCTCTTTAATTTTTTTGTTTTGTGGAGATGTGGAGTTGATGGTTCATTTTGTTTTTTAAGATGGGAGATATCAGGGCATGTTTATATGCTGATGAGAGAGATCAAAGAGAGGGAGAAATTGTCAATACAAGAGAAAGAAGGGACGCTTGAAGGAGTAAAGTTTTTGAGAAGAGAGGAAATAGGATACAGAACGTAAGTGAGCGTGTTGATCTAAGAGAGGAAAAGGAGGCGCTTTCAACAAACTCATAGTTTAAAAAAAAAGCCAGTTCCACTTAAGAATGTCCTTGATGAGTAAAAATTGTTACTTATATTACATCTTGACCCTGACTACATATCTTTTTAATATTCCATGTGATGGAAGGGGGAAATACATAAAGCCGTCTGCTGTGTACTGAAGTGTAGTGGTGGTTTCGAGGAACAGCACTCGTTCAGTTGAGTTGCTGACTACACTAGCGCATTTCTTCATGGAGCGCCATCTTTCCTGGAAAGAATGACTTGACAGACAAATGACAAACTATTCAGACTTGGGTATTTGGCAGACGTTTTTCCAAAAATGAATGAAGTGAGCCTCTCTCTTAAAAGAAATAAACTTATGATAAAATCTAAGGTTTTGAATGAAAATTAGTATTTCAGAAAACTTGTGTTTGCCCCCATGAGACTGAGAGCTTCCTACTCCTTAAAGATGTTTTTGTTGAGGTTGGTGGTGATATTTAACAAATGTGATTTTTAAATATTTTATAATGAATGTGTCGACATTTAAAATCTATATAACTCAGTGAGCTAGTATTTTCCAAATGACTAATGTATGATGCTCTAAAATCATGTACAAGTAAAGATCTGTTCAAAGTACAAAAAAAAACCCCAATGGGTTTTAATGTAACAAATGTGAAAAGCATGTTGATATGGTTTCAGAGACTACATTGCTATTAAACATTAAGAAACTGCTACTTGTTGAATTTGGGAGTAGTATCAGAGGAGAATATCCACAATTATCTGAAAAGGCTATTAAAATACTCCTTTCTTTTCCAACTACATATCTGTATGAGGCTGGATTTTCTTAGGAAACAGCATATGGTAGCAAAATGAGTGCAGATGAATATGAGAATCCGGCTGTCTCCTGTTAAGGCAGACATTGCAAAAGAGACTTGCAAAACTGTAGAACAATGTCACTCATCTCTAAATTTTCTTTTTGGAAACTTATGCTTGTTTCCCACTAAAAATATTATTTATATTAAGTAATTGATTTCTATTATTATTTTTAAATAAATTAATACACATTTCAAAGTTTTCTTAATTTTGACTTCTAATATGTAGATACTGATGATTATGGCCCCCATAAACAAAAGCTCTTTAGGGTCCTCAATAATTTTAAGAGTGTAAAAGGAACTTGAGACCAAAAGCTTTTGAGAATGTGACCATCCAGATTTCCTATGAAGCACCTCAGTTGCTCATAGTCTGATAAACCAAGACGTGTGTCAGCTCCCCAAATGTGGAAACATTATTGGAGACCTACCAATTTGAATTCCGACGATACTGTGCAGAACAAGCCCTAAGACTGGCAGCTAACGCTGGATTCTTCCCGACTGCTTTTGGCTTTTCTTAAGCCAGAGCTCTTCTCTCCTTTCTTGAAAGCCCAGGGACTTCAGAGTAATATTTTGAGGATATAGTTTACAAATACTAGTGATGATTTTACGTTTGTGTTGAGTGTAGTGGCTTTTGGTATACTTTTACTTCTGTATCTCGTTTCATGTTCTCTGAAGGGTGTTGACCAGGTCTATCTTTAGAGATAAGGAATTGAGCTGCTGTTATGCTAATTTCCCCAGGATGACAAAGCTGTTAAGTGGCAAACAGAACCCAAGACCAAATCTTCTGAGGTCAAATCCAGCTATATCCCACTAACATTGTATCTTTTCTTTCTTTCTTTTCTTTTTTTTTTTTTTTAATTTGGGCCTTCTTATAATCGTGTGAGGTCGACAGGGCACGGACAGTTATCTGTCTTTTACAGAGGAGACCCTGAGTTAAGTAGAAGAACCAGGATTAGAATGTGAGGACTTTCTCACCTCTCTTCCTTTTGCTCTCTTACCTCTTTCCAAGTTATTTTAAGACTTCATAGAAAGTAAAAGTAGCTTCTCCTTCCAAAAACAGTTGGAAACCTCTATTCTGCCAAGGCCATGGTCTTTCTCTAAAACTTGACGACTCGTGGGCCCGCAGTGCACACTATTTAGAGGGGATCAATGCCAGCTTCTACCCAGCAGCTTAAATTCATGCCTATTTCTTCAACATATAGTCCAGTCTATATGACACATGGGGAGAAAATGCATTTTTATTTTCTTAATTCTCCTTGGAATTAAGAATACAAATTCCAAATATGGTTTAATACATTTAATTAAAAATGTCTTTTTTCCCCCTGCTGCCTACAAAATTTGCCAGTAATGTAGTAGAAATGATTTTTTGAAAGTCTTATGCCTATATCTTAAAAAAAAAAGCTTTACAGAGATATCATTTACATACCATACAACCCACCATTTAAAATGTGCAATTCAGTGGTTTTTAGTTACTCACTGAGTTGCATAGCTATCACCACAGTCAATTTTAGAATATGCTCATTGCCCCCTAAAGAAGCCGTGTACCCATTAGCAGTCACTCTCCATTCCTGCAAAACCCCCATTCTTAGGCAGCCACCATTCTGCTTTCTGTTTCTTTAGATTTGCCTATTTTGGGCATGTCATATAAATGAAATCATAAAATATGTAGTCTCTGTGACCCACTTCTTCCATTTACCGTAGGTGCAAGGCTCGTCTGTGTTGTAGCATGTATCGGTCGTTCCTTTTTATTGCCAAATCGTTTTGTCAATTTGAAGACGTATGTGGATATACCACATTCTACTCATCCATTCATCAGGCTACAGAAATCTGGCATATTTACACTTTTTGGCTATTATGAATAATGCTGCTATGAGCATTCATGTGCAAGTTTTTGTGGGGACATATGTTTTCATGACTCTTGCTTATATACCTGGGAGTGGAATGGCTGAGCCATGTGGGAACTGTGTTTAACATTTTGAGGAATTGCCAGACTGTTTTCTAAAGCAGCTGCACCATTTTATATTCCCACCAGCAATATGTGAGCTCCAGTGTCTCTACGTCCTCACCAACACTTGTTATTTTCTGTCATTTTGATTATAACCATCCTACTGGATGTAAAGTGGTATCTCATCGTGGTTTTAGTATGAATTTCCCTGATGGCTGATGATGTTGGGCATCTTTTCATCTGCTTATTGGATGTTTGTGTATGTTCTTTGGAGAAATGTCTGGTCAGACCGTTGCCCATTTTTAAATTGGGTTATTTGTCTTTATTTATTGCATTGTAAGAGATCTTTATGCAACTTACACACAAGTCCCTTCTCAGGTCTGTGATTTGCAGATATTTTCTCCATTTCTGCAGGTTGCCTTTTTCACTTTCTTGATAGTGTCCACTGAAGCACAAAGTTTTTTAGTTTTAAGTCCAGTTTTATCTATTTTTTCTTTTCTTCCTTGTGCTTTTGGTGTCATATCTAAGAAAGCTTAGCCCAAGTACTTTTAGGACTTTTTCTGTGTAGTTTTAATTGTACGTTTAGGTCTGTGATCCATTTTAAATTAATTTTTTTTGCATAGTGTAAGGAAGGGATCCAACTTCATTCTTTTACATGTAGATAACTGTTTGTCCCAGAAAACTTTGTTGAAAAGGCTACTCTTTACCCATTGAATTGTCTTGGTACTCTTGTTGAAAATTAACTAACTATAAATGCGAGAATTTGTTTCTGAGCTCTAAATTCTTATCCATTAATCTATGGGTCTCTTCTTATGCTAGTACCACTCTATATCTCTTTTCTTTACAGAATATTTTCTAAATTCAAAAATACCATATGCCAATTATAGAAATTTTTTGAAGTACAAAAGAAAATAGAAGAACAGAATTTTTGAAATAGTCCACAGTCTCACCATTCACATGCACCTTCTGGTTCTTCCAAACTTTTGTCTTTTTCTTACCTAGTTCAGATAATATTATATACACTGCTGTATATCTTTTTTCCCTCAAACACAAGCATTTTACTAACCATTAAAAACTGTTAGTTTTTTTTTCTTGGTGAGAAAGATTATTGCTGAGCTAACATCTGTGCTGATCTTCTATTTTGTATGTGGGACACCTCCACAGCTTGGCTTGATGAGCAGTGTGTAGGTCCGTGCCCAGGATCTGAACCTGTGAACCCCAGGCCACCGAAGCGGAGTGTGTGAACTTAACCACTACACCACCAATCTGACCCCTTAATCAGTATTTTTAATATGTAGTATTTCATTTGCGTGCATATATTATAATTTACTTCAACATTCTTCTAGTCTTGGACATTTGTTCTTCCAGGTTTTTCTTAAAAATAAAGTTTCAGTTACATATTAGTTAGCACTCATAATGTGTTTTACATATACATATGTTAATATGTTTCCACTCTGTAGAGTAACATATTCAGATATAAGAGATTCAGGAAGGTAAACATTAAAGCAGCTCATAGTGACAGAAATCCTGTCTCTTCAGCTTTTCTGTGGGTCCTACAGTGTTTTCATTAAATCATTTCAACCTTAAGCCTTATGTTACTGTGATCAAAGCAAATTTTCAGTCAAATCCTCACTTTGAAAGATAATGATAACTCATGATTATTCTTTTGTGTGATTTTTTTTTTTTCTCTTTAGGAGTAGAAGGATCATTTTCTTGAATGTGTATATATCTCAGTCCACAGATATCTGACTGAGTTGTGTGAGGCCTATGAGAGGCTGACTTTACCCTCAAGGTGCTTATATTTGGGGGATGGATAAAAATAAGCACAGTATGTAAATAGTTAGCCAACAATACAAGGCACGCAGTGATCACTGTCGAAGGAGAAGTTCTGTTCAAAGTGCGACTCTGGCTCGCAGCAGGGGGAGCCCTGTGGTAGTTCAGAGCCCCACAGTCCTGGCTGTGCATCCCACTGACTGTTGGGCTGACCCTGAGCGTGTAATAAAATCTTGCTGCACCTCTCTTCCCTTGTCTCTATCGAGATTGGATACTCGTCAGAGGATTGTTGTGGGGACTAGAAACAATGAATGCCGAGTTTGTAGCCACAGAAAGAGGACTCAGTAAACGGTAGCTGCTGTTTGTGTTCCTCATGTTGTTCTTGTTACTCCTGTTAAGCTGATGTGGCGAGGGAGTGCTTCAGGAGAAAGATAGGGCTGCTGAGTTGGAAATTCAAGGATGGAGGTATCTGGCTGGTGAGAGAGGAGAGGGAGCTAAGTGCGTGCAGAGGAAGGGCTGCTTAAGGCATATCAGGACCAGCCTGGCGGGAGCAGGTTACTTGATTAGTGACATAGGAAAGGTGTTTTTGGTTAACACGGATCGGCCCGGCAACATGTGGTTACCCATTGTTATACTCGGACCTAAAAGTAGTCTGTGTGAGCTCCTGGGGCATGTTTCACATGTTCAATACATAGTTATTGAAAGAATGAATGGTGAATGAGTTAGCCAGGAGATTGTTCTTTCCTCCTTAAGACTGATAGTTAATGAACTTGTTTCTATGTAAATGTGTGTGTGCCTTTAAATATATATTTAAGTGCATCTTTACATATGTGTATTTAAATGAAGGCTTTAATTGAGTAGAAAAATTATGTATATAGTTGTTTCCAGAAAGTTCCATTCTGTATTTAAGGGGATAACATTCTACCTTTTTGTGGTTGCAAGTAATTGGTTGTGTTCTTATATTAATTTTTTTAAGAACCATAGCAGCTGTTAACCAGTGGACTAGACATTTTTAATGATATTGGCTGCGCTCACTGTACTCTTCAAATGCTGAGAGTGATAAATTGACAAAATAAAATAATTTTACCTTAAGTTGGACATTTTTCCACTGTAAAGTAAAACTAGAAATCCAGTGCCAAAAAAATCTTTCCAAATGAAAAATAAAACAATTGTCTTACATTTATACAGCTTGTTTTAGGGCACAGGAGTGTTTCACATATATTACCTTTTTTCCCTTTGCAAAAGCCCTAAAAGTGTTAGTATGGTTATCCCCATTTTGCATTTAGATAAACTGAGCCTCTTAAGGGTGAGCAAAGAAATTCAGACCCTGATCATCTGGCTCTTAAGTTCAGGGCACCATATTTGCTGGCTTGCCTTTTATCTGTGGCTATGTAAGAACTAAGGATAAATTTAGTACGCTACTTAGTTGAGCATCTTTGATAACTTCTATCTCTTCCTTTATCCTAGTTGTTTTAAAAGATTCACTTTGGCCTTTTACTTTGCATATTTTACTAGTTTAAACTGGCAAATTATTTTCTTCGATTAAAGAAATAAATTGCTTATTCACTAGTGATAGCCTTTTCTAAACCATCACCATGAGTGATGTTTTTTGCTAAGAGAAAAATATTCAAAGAATGCACCTCAACTGAAATGAAATACACAGTGCTTGGTTCAGAGAAGGTAGAATATAAATTCTAACTATTTTTTATGGTTAAGCCTCATAAAATGAATTATGAAAAATAATATATATGAAAAGGGAATTTGGTATGATTTTAGTTGGCATCAAAGGGATCAGTATAGCTTAGATTTAAGCTATTTAAGGAAATGAACTTGAAAAAATTTTTATATGTAAATTTTGGTACCGATTAGAGAAAAGCATTTTAAAGTGCAGACTTGGGTTTTCAGGGAGGATAAAGGTAGTAGCCTAATTAACGTAAACTTATCAAGTGAAAAGCCAAAACCCTAGAATGAAATGAACTGAAATAAATGCAGCATAGCTAAGTGTTGAAGAGCAGGTGCTGTGGGTCTGGACTGCAGGGGTTCAAATGCCAGTTCTGTCACTTTAGCTGTATGACTGGTAAGTTACTTAATCTCTCTGTGCCTCAGTGTGCTCCTCTGTAAAATGGGGATAATAAAAGTAATACCTATAATTATAGGTGTAGTTTTTATCTCTTTGAGTTGTTATGAGGATTAAATAATATTTGTAAAGCACTTAGAATAGTACCTGGAACAGAGTAAGTGCTAAGTGTTCGCTAAATAAATAAAATGCAAAGTTCAGTGTAATGTTTGTGATAAAGAAATCCCATATTCCATAAATGTGAAATGAGGTGAAGATGTGTGGAAGTAGATTATAAGCTGAATGCAAGTTAAGAATAAGTAAGGGCCAGCCCTGGTGGCCTAGTGGTTAAGTTCAGCACACTCCGCTTCAGCAGCCCAGTTTCCGTGTCTGGGCGTGGACCTACACCACTCGTCTGTCAGTGGCCAAAGAAGGGGGGGAAGTTGCCTTGAGTTGTATCAGTGAGAGTACCATGAATAAGGAAGGAAGGGTATTCAGACACCTTGTTGACTCAGTGAGCCTTTAGTTTCAAATTAAGGTGATATTTTTTCTTCCTTTTTTTTTTTCAAAATAGAAGTAACTTTTTTATCATATAAATGATCCAATCCCAGTATCAATTTGTTTTAAAATACAGAAAAGCATTAAGGAAAAAAATTAAAGCCAGTGGGGTTCTTCTACTCAGAGATAACCATTGTGATATTTTTGTGAACATCTTTCCAAACATCTGTGCGAATATACATGTATAAGTTGAATAGGTAAAATATTACATACATGGTTTCATACTGTGCACCCTGTTGTGTTCCTACTTTTTTTTGTTGTCCTTCTTTTTGTGTATGTGTGTGTGTGAGGAGGATTGGCCCTGAGCTCACATCTGTGGCCAATCTTCCTCTTTTTTTTTCTCCCCAAAGCCCCAGTGCATAGATGTATATCCTAGTTGTAGGTCATTCCACTTCTTCTATGTGGGATGCCACCACAGCATGGCCTCGTGAGCGGCGTGTAGGTCCACGCTCAGGATCCAAACCAGCAAACCCCAGGCCGCCGAAGTGGAGGACACTAACTTAACCACTCAGCCCCAGGGCTAGCCCCTTCCCTACTTTTTTCATTTAGCTATATTGTGAGGATAGTTTTGTGTTGATGAATATAGTTCTATAAAATTTTGTTTTCTGCATTACATTCTGTTGTATGGCCATACTGTAATAAACAGTTTCCTTGTTGATGGACGTTTAGATTGTTTACAAGATTTCCCTGTTATGAACAACATTGCAGTGAGGAAGCATCCTTCTGCTTAGCTATTCACACCTGTGCTCAGTTATTTCTTTAGGATAAATACCTAATTGCTGGCTCAAAGAATATACACATTTTAAAGTTTGACATTTCTTTTTCTTTACCCTCTTGCCAATATTGTGTGTTATTAACCTTCTTTATATGAGAGAAGAAAGTATTTCTCTGCTTTTATTTCTAGCTCTGATTATTACTGAATGTTATGTGTTACATATATTTATTTGTTGTTTCAAGATATTTTGTGAACACCCAATACACTTTTGATATATATGCCTTTTTAAAAATTATAGGTAGAGAGGCCAGCCCAGTGGCATAGCAGTTAAGTTCACACGTTCTGCTTCAGTAGCCTGGGTTCACTGGTTCGGATCCCAGGTGCAGATCTACGTACTACCTGTCAAGCCATGTTGTGGTAGGTGTCCCGCATATAGAGTAGAGGAAGATGGGCACGGATGTTAGCTCAGGGCCAGTCTTCCTCAGCAAAAAGAGGAGGATTGGCAGCAGTTGTTAGCTCAGGGCTAATCTTCCTCAAAAAAAAAAAAAAATTATAGGTAGACTGTGGAACCTCCAAAATGAATAAGATCTAAGGAAATAATGCATTGGCCTTGCAACTAAGTGTGAAGAATTTGCTAAGTCACAGACTTGTGTCAGTCTTTATTTCTGTTTTTACCTCCTTTTTTCGCCCAGTCCTCTCTAGGATTGTCAGTTCCCTTGCTATATAAAGGTGGTCTATGGCAGTAGGGCAAAGGCTGGACTGAAGACAGCTTTTGGAGGAAGCATGTAAACTCCCTCTCCCACTGCCGGGTCATTTCCTCATTCTTTTCCTCTGTTTGGCACTTTTCGTATGCTGTTAAATGTTTCCTTTCTTTCATTTGAGTCCTACAACTCGAGTGACTATTTCTGTTTACTCTCTCGATGTTTCTGTGGCTCCAGGTAGAGCCGATTGATCACTTACTCTGTGCCAGGCGCTGGGCTGGGCGCTGGGAGACAGGGATGAATAGGACTTGTTCCTACACTCGGCGCTCACCTTCTAGCTGGGGAGTCAGTACAGTGTAGTGTGTGCTGATGATAGATACGTGAAGAGTTCTCTGCGACATAGTCCTGAAGGAAGCTTTCCGGCCGGGCCTGTAAAGCTGAGTCACGGTTTGCTCTGAAAGAAGCAGAGGAGAGGGAAGTGGAGACGGGAAAGTGACGACTCCCGGACAGAGGCAGCAGTGTGAGCAAAGCTCGGAGGCGACATAGCTGCTGGGATCAGTCAGTGTCTGTCCTCTAGGCTTCTTGTTGATGCACTCTGTTCCTGGGCAATAAAGCCCCTTCTCACTGTTTCCTTATCTGCATTGAATGACTGCCACACGCTCCCCTTTTCTGGGTCATTACGTTTTTAATCAGGTGGAATATTGCATTCCTGGAATGCTTCCCCCAAATTTAGTGGTATTCTTTCCGTTTTGCTATTAGTAAACTGATACGATATTTTACACTCACAGTGGAATAAACTGAGACCATTTTAGAACTGTATAAAAAATGTGGTGCTATATATTCAAGGTATTAAAACAAAAAGTACAAATCTCCTTTTATTCTATTCATCCTTATGAAAACAGAAACTGAGTCAGGCTTTGACTCAGCTGGATTAAGCATGGTAGATTGGGTTTTGAGTATTAAACTTTTATCTCTTCTCTCTTGCTCAGTATAATAGTTCTACAGATTAACAATAATGTTTACAGCCTCGCATTGTGCAGGTCACAGGGCTCTTTTCCTTATAGTCTCCCATAACCCTATGAGTTAGAGGATTACCATTGCCTTCTTTTGCTCAGGGAAACTCAGCTTTGGAGAAGTTCAGTGCAGTGCCACACGGTCACACAGATCTGTTAAGTGGGAGAGCCAAAACTTGAACCTAGATCTTCTGATTCAGAACCCAGGATCTCTAGCTTTTAGGGGAGAACAGCACAGTTGATTTGAAATTCTAGATTTTGGAACTTATATTATATTTTGCTAATTTATCTTTTTTTTTAACAAAAGAGGGAGAAAAGACAATTATCCTCTCCTACAGACTCACAGTTATGTGTGGATAGACACAAATGAAAGTCCTATATTTAGAACAATGGCTTTGGAGATAACCTGTATAGGTTGTCAGTTTAAAAGATGTGTACTATATTACAAACTCAGCCTTGTCACTGTCGTCCAGTCGGTTCTGACTCCTAGCGCCCCTGTGGACAGCAGAGCGGAACCCTGCCCAGTCTTTTGCGCCATCCTCTCACCCTCTGGTTCTATCTCAGACAGTGCTCTGCTGGTAGTCATAGGCTTTTCATGGCTTTGTTTTTTCGGAAGTGGGCGACCAGGTCCTTCTAGTCTGGAAGCTCCTTTGAAACCTGTCCACCATGGGTGACCCTGCTGGTATCTGAAATAGTGGTAGCATCGCTTTCAGCATCACAGCAACACACAGCCGCCACAGTATGACAACCCGCAAGTGGGTGATGTGGTTCCCTGACGGGGCCCCGGGCCGCAGCACTGAGCACTGAATCTTAACCACCAGACTACCAGGGCTGGCCAAACTCAGGCTAGCATTTTGCATTTAAATAACTTGGGTAGATACAATGGAAGGAAGGAAATTTTGTCATCCACGATCTCCGAAAAAGGTGGATAAAATGGTTTAGTAGAAAGAATATCATGCCAACAATTAGAAGTTTTGGTGAACTTGGTAATGCCTTGGGCACCTGGTTTCTTTCTGTTGGGCCTCAGTCTTCTCATCTCAAGAATACAGGGCTTGGGCCTCATGTACTCTGAGGTCCATATCAGTCCTAGTATTCTTTGAATCTATGCTTCTTAACTTCACCATTCATATTTCAGTCTGTTCATTATTGTTTTTTATCATCAAGTTCAAGTTTTTTTACTTACTACATGACCAAAAAGATTTTAAGATTCTCTAAGATAAATTGACAAACAGTATGATGTGCGTTGGTGACTTTGTTTATAGAAAATAAGCAGAGATTTATGGAGTACCATACCAGGTAAATAACGGGTCAATGTAAGTCCAATACAATACGAATTTATAATAATACCAATAATAGCACCATCCATTTATGTAATGCTTTCACACAAAAAGCTCATACACTGATCCTCACAATTTCTTCTCTAAAGTGAATTTAATAATTTTCACCTTTGATTTAGTAGTTCTTAGGAACTCTATAATAAGGAAATAATTTTAACTTCCTGAAAGCAGTTAAAAGACACTTATCATAACTGAAAATAACTGTCTAGGGGTAGGTTAAATAAACTGAGGAATGTCCACAGTCCTTAAAATTTTTGTGAAGATTAAGTAATAGAAATACATTTGTTATTAGTGGAGAAAGCAGAGTGTGAAATTAAATGTATGCTATGATTACAGTTATTAAAATGAGTTTTAAAGGCACCAAACATTTACTGTTTATATAGGGGAAAAAAGACTGCTCACATGTATTCCAAAATTGTATTATATGTTTGTTTTGTGGAATTTGGGGTAATCTTTCTGCTTTTTATTTCTTATTCTTTTTATTGAGTACATATTGCTTTTATAATAAAATGTGTGTGTATATATAGAATAATAATTTTTTTCAGATAAAAACTGAGGCCCAGTGAGGTTTCTTGACATTCTTAAAATGGCACAAGCGCTTCGTGGTGAACCTGAGACGAGAAACCAGGTTTCTTAATCTGTCTGTGAGTGCCGGGCTTCTGCCATCAAATTAGAAGACATGCCAGCAGATGCTAAGATTTTAGCTATAAAGGAGTTGCCTGGATACATTTTTTTTCTTGATACTGTGTATTTCCCCTTTTTAATTCACTAATTCTTAGTAAAATTAACAAAATTAACATTAATTTTTCCTACTTTCTAAAATACAGCTGTGTTCCCCTGGCTGAGTAGGTTTTAGGGCAGTCTAAGGTGGTTAGGAGCACAGGGACAAACGGACATGGGTTCAATTCTGGGTTCACTGTTGCCATTTGATAATTGTGATGTTGTATAAGAACTTTCTCTCTGGGCCTCTGGGTCCTTATTTATATAATGGGACTTACAAAGCTCTATTGTACAAAATAAGGTGGTGGTTGGCTTTTTGTAAACTGCTCTAAAACATTCTATCTTTGTCCCCACTGCGTTCATATTTATAGATAATAGCATCTCAGTGTTTCCAGACTGCCTTGCAAGGCAGGTCAATGTCTTAGAAAGAGCCCGAGATTGTGTTCTAGCTTCAGAGTTGCCTCTCTTTGCTTCTCTAACTCAATGTGCCTCCCTTACTGTGACATCAGGCGAGTCTCTCCATCTTTCTAAGCCCTAGGTCCTTCTTCTAAAATAAGGAAGATGTAGTGAGTAATGTCTGTGTTTCCTTCTACAGTAGTGCTCTGTGATTCTGCTCAATCTTGTTTTGAGCATATACATGATTGAAGAAAACATCATAAATTCATTACTCTTGAAGTAGAGGTGATGGGAGTGTAAATTGATAAGATCATTTTAGAAAACGATTTCGCATTACCTAGTGAAGTTGAAGACATGCACATGAGAATGTTTATGGTAGCATTATTCATAATAGCCAAAGACTGGAAACCACTTAAAATCTGTCAACAATATGTTTATCGTTAATCATGATTTATTTATGTAATTGAATACTGTGCAGCCATGAAACCATAGCTATCTGCAATGATAAGGATAAATTTTACAAACATAATGTTGAGTAAAAGAAACAAAATGAAAGAGAATCTCCACAATGTATTTATGTATAATTCAAAAATAGGCAAGATTAAACCATACTGTTAGGGGTGAAAAACTATACAATGAGAAAGGGAGAGAGATGGGGTTATAATGAGAAAGGGGCTCACGGGAGCTTCTAGGGCACCAGAAGCATTTTTTCTTTTTTTTTTTTTAAAAGATTGACACCTGAGCTAACAACTGTTGCCACTCTTCTTTTTTTTTCTGCTTTTTCTCGCAAAATCCCCCCAGTACATAGTTGTATATTTTAGTTGTGGATCCTTCTAGTTGTGGCATGTGCGATGCCACCTCAGCATGGCCTGATGAGCGGTGCCATATCCACGCCCAGGATCCGAACCGATGAAACCCTGGGCCGCCGCAGCCAAACGCGCGAACTTAACCACTCGGCCACAGGGCCCGGCCCAGCGTTCTGTTTCTTGACTGAGTAGTGGGTACACAGGGGTTTGCTTTATAAGATCCTTTAAACAATGCATATATGTGTTGTAAGCATTATGCTATATGCATGCTATATCTTGACATTAAAAAATTATAACAGTAAAAAATGTATGTGTGACACCATTTCATTGAATTCTTGTAGTCTCTGAGAAATATTTGCATTACTAGGGACTTGATATTTCATTGTCATATACCGGAAGAAAAAGAATTTGAACTAGTGCATTTGGAAGTTTGTCTTATCTTCAAAATAAGAATGTCTGCTTTTGTTGATTACCTATATACAAAGCACTTTTTATTCCTTATCTCTGATCTTCACTATAACCCTTTCAAGTTTTTTATTATTATCCTCATATTACAAAAGAGGAAAGTGAGGCTTGGGGTAATTAAATAATTCCTTGGTAGAGAAGGAATTTTAAATAAATCACTGAAACATATCTGCGTGGAGTATTTTTGATATTTTTTTCTCCATGTTATGGAAAGATAAATTGGGAATGACGTTTGTGACCATTTTTAAGTATATGTGATTTAAAAATAAGCTCTGAATAAGTGAATTGACTGAGTTTGGGATAGGTATCTTTTCTTTAAAATTTTCCTAAAAGTATGGAAGATTTCCCAGGTGTCTAGTAGTAAATGACTTTGTGGGTATTTGGCCATTTACCACTTGTAGGTCAAGCCCCTGCACTGAGTGTTAAAATTGAACCTAATTGGAAGAGAAAGTGAGAGAAACAGTGTCTACGTTTTTAATATACTAATTGTGGTGGTCACTTTATCCAAAGTTTGCTGAACTAACCACGAAAAGGAAATTACTTTGTATAGCCAAGCCAAAAAAGAGTTTTTTAGGTTTAGTTTGTAAGTCACTTAGGATTCTTCTTAAAGGCTTGTGAACCTTTGCCTTCTTTTGATAAGCCTTGGGAATGACAGGCCGCTGAGAATGAAGTCATCTGAGCGGAATGTGCCTATGTCTTAAAATCTGATAAACATCACTTCATGGTATTTAGGAGATTAAGAGAGACTTAAAACACGTAAATGTTACTTTCGGGTTGTTACAGCCGACGAAGCCTGTGGCCCAGCTATCAAAACAGCTCAGCTTCAGGGAGTTCCAAGCAGTGGCCTTAGCCAAAGTGGTTAGCCCTGCTTGAGGGCCGACTGCACTGTCTTTGGAGCCGACCTTTAACTTGTGATAAAGAACATAATTGTTTCATCTCTGAGGCACATTTGTGTGTCCCTTCGCCCCGACATTAATTCATCATTTGCTTTATAGTAATTCCACTCAGACGTCATCATCAAGCTGCATTGGAGGCTACTAAAGGATGTGAGTGGATGTGTTTCCTAATCAGTGACATTAGTTTATATCTCCTTATTAAGATACCCATTAAACTCGTACCAGGAGAGATAACATGAACACTAATGCACTTTACATCTTCCATCAGTGCTTTTTTATTTATTTCTATAAAGGAGTTATTAATATCTGAATTTGAGTCCAAGAGAATGCAGAGCTTTTAGTGATGGTCTAAGATCTTTTATTCTGCTAAGACTAGAAGATGTGAAAAGCAAAGATATTTGTTATTATGTTGTCATTTTTATTTTCTTTCCTTCTGTAAAACATAGCTATTAAAATATACATAATATCATTTATTTTTAAAGCTAGTTAATATCTTACTTTTATATAATCTCCTTTTCTAAACAAAATATATTATCCTAGTTTCCCTGTACTTTATAAGTGATCTGGGTTTTCTAATTTTAGTCTGAAACTCAGAATATATACAGTTTGGGATACCTTTTGGATATATCAGCCAAAAAATATAATTGAATGTACTATACTAGACTCTGGGTGCGGGGTTATGAAAGAAATTGCCCCATATGAAAAATAGTCCACATGTATATAAAATCTCATTCTTCTGGTAAATTCCCCACCACATGACCTTAACCAGAATATATATTCAGTAAATATTTCTTCAATTCTGTTCGTTATCATGTCCATTTGAGACAGTTAGCAAAGTTGCTAATGTGACTTGCCCTTTGAGGAATCCGTCAATTACTGCCTTCGGAGGCTTTGGCCCCACCGTCGTAGCCTGGTGCCCTTATGTTTTGCTTGGGGTTTTTGCTGTTATTACTTTTTCAGAACTGGAAATATGAGGTTAATAATACCAAGTGGCAATTTTGCAAATCTGCTAGCACACGCACTTGTATTAGTCTCACTACCAGCATCATTACCTTCCAGCTCTGGTCCTTATGCTTGACATATTATCCCAGGTGCAGAAAGAGAAAGTTAGACAGTGGTAGCCTTTTTAATTTGCTCCTTGTATCGGGCTTCCTTTACTGAGAGTAAAATAGAATGTCTTAGATTCACTGTGGTTAATTTTATACTAACATTTTCTTCCCCCAAAACAGTCACACAGTTCAATACCAGTCTCCACATTCACTCACTGCTTTAGTGTGGCTTCAACAGGAAGCAGGCTCCAAGAGGAGATTTGATGGACAGAAGATTTGTTGGAGGAGGGAGTGGAGGAAGGTGGGAAGAGCTTTCAGACTGCACTGCAGGTATGACGCTTCTAGAAGGAGAGAGAAGGAAGGAGGACTGGGTAGGAAGAGTCTCGGACTGCAGCTCAGTTCTGAGAAGGGTGCATCTAGGTTAATGGGAAGTCTTCAAGCCAAAGTTGCGCATTGAAGGAGTCCCATGTCTCCCCCGCATAGGCCTGCCTTGGCTCCACTGCTGTGCACCGTCGTTGGCTGGGAGCAGCCTGCAGGAAGGGTGGCATGAATGCAGTGAGAGTCCAGAGCTGCAGATGCTGAAGCCTTTAGTCAACTCTACTCCCCACCACAGGAGATCTGAGGGGCACGTTTCATGGCGTCCAGACTAGTTGCATGACTTAAGATAAGTTTAGCACCTTTCTGAACCTCAATTCAGCATGGCAGTACTGCCAACACAGGGTTATTATAAAGGTTAAATAAAATGATATATGTAAAAACCTTGGAACATATTAATACTTGATAATTGTTAGTTCCCTTTATGTCCCCGTGTCTATTAGCATGTGATTATTTCAAATAGTCTAACTTGCTTTCCTTAGAAAAACATCATTAGGGTATAAATTGCACTGAGGTTGTCTATACGAGTGCTGCTCAAAGTGTGGTCCACAGGCCAGCAGGCCATCTGCTGTCCACATAGCTGCTTGTTATCAGTCTGCAGCAAGATAAGGAGCTTGTACCAAATGTGAATCAGCTATGTCACTGAACACACGGCTTAGTTCAGATGCAATTTTTTTTTCCTGTGAAGACATTCTCAGTGAACGAAGCAGTGCATTTATTATATTCTGCCACAAGTCCTTATTTGTTACATACTGGCACTTTGAATGGCATTGGGGTTTAGTCAAATATAAAACGCAAAATATAAGATCCTTTCAAAAACCAGATTTTCTTGAGCCAGCCTGGTGGCGCAGTGGTTAAGTTCGCATGTTCCACTTCGGCGGCCCGGAGTTCGCTGGTTCAGATCCCGGGTGCGGACATGGCACCACTTGGCACACCATGCTGTGGTGGGCATCCCACTTATAAAAAGTAGAGGAAGATGGGCACAGATGTTAGCTCATGGCTAATCTTCCTCAGCAAAAAGAGGACGATTGGCAGCAGATGTAGCTCAGGACTAATCTTCCTCAAAAAAAAAAAAATAAAAATTTAAAAAGCTTAAAAAACAGATTTTATTTTTCATTATATATGGGGCTTTATCATATGTATTTCTGCTTGTCTGCTACAGAGCAAACCACTCTAACCTGAGCATTGACCATTCATGTTACTTATGTCAGTGGCAGCCAGCGGCACCTCTAGCGTTTGTCAGTTTCAGGTCCTGTGATTAAATATCAAAGTAGGCATATTTGTCCTTGCCGTATTTCCAGGGCTTTTTCCCAGCTCATCTATCAGCTTGTGATTATTGAGCTCCTGCTACCTGCCAGATACCATGTGCCTGCTGAGGCCCAGTGTTCTCATGCTGGCCTGTTAGAACCTTAAGCCTCCAGGTTGTGATGGCCCACCAGAATCCACTTTCCCTCCCAGTTCCAGGGTCCTCAGAGTCCCTTTCCCTCAGTAAGCAGGTAGGTCACCACGTAAGAGGAAATTAATCTGATTTAAAATAAGTAATACAAAGACGACTTGCCTTCTAGTTATGTATTTGTAGTGTAAGATGTGAGCCTGTTAATGGAACTATATAAGGTATATTTTTGAAGTGTGGATGTCCTAGCTTAATCTATGGGCCAGAATCTTTCTTTAGTTCTTTTCACCATGTATTCCAGAAATACTTGTCGTCACACATCTGTAGAGCTGCTGACCTCTGCCCTGAAGTGGGTGTCGGATTTTCCCACAGCCTTTTACTTTGTTTGGTAACTTCTTCTGTGGAATAAACTTGGATGGGGAGACACAAATCCAGGAGCCAATCAGACCTGTTCCTTGTATGTTTGTGGATTTAGAGTCTTGGTTGTGTGTCATTTTTAATTGGAGGTATCCCTTCGTATTTGAAACTAGTTAGATGGAGATGTGGTGTAATTTTTCCTATGTGTTCCCAGATCTTTGATGGCTTGTTAACATGATCGCAGTAGACTAGGAATACCCTAGTCTACTAAGTGCATGTTTCATAACATTAAAGCATCCCAAGAGTAAGTTAATATAAAGTAATATTTTACCAAGGTCATAAGTGATTTAACATGGAAGACCATATTTTATCCTAACCATAACAGACTTAACAAAACCTAGGGAGACAAATTGCTAGTTTAGAAATGATCTGAACTCGTTTTTCCCAAAAAAACAAAAACCCACGAGATCGAGTATATATGGCAACGGGCATCATTTCATTGATCCCCAAGGTGGTGGCTCTAGCAGCAGCTATTGTAACAGGCTTTGTTTTCATTATTGCACTGTTCAGTCAGTCATCCAAATTCTAGCCATTTCTGTTTACAGCAAGAAATAGCATCCCAGCCCAGGCAGCGCAGCTAGTCATACCTTTTTATTGATGTAATTTGACTTATTTTGGTTCCTTTCCTAGTGTCTAGCATTTTGTGAAGCCCTAACATAAATTATTGGCTAGTATAACCCACTGCATCACCTTCACGCAGACATTTGCTGCCTGTGCAGTTTCTTAATTTTCAAGTGTGAGAGATTTATTTTTCCTTAGTGAGTCCTAATGTTTCTGCACACGCGCACACAGATACTTGCTTATGAATGTGTGTGGGTACTTAGGAATGCCAACGAGAAAGTTAGCTGTATTCTTGGTTAATTCCTGCATGAGATTCTGGAGAAATCTTTAAGCCTATAGATACTTGTTACTATGTTCTTAAATTGACCTGATCATGAATAGTATGGTAGTATTTTAAAATTTTGTTCCAGTTTCGCATGTTTTTCCTAGGAATTCTGACTGATCAGAACTCTGTACACTTGATGTCCTCAGTGAATACTTACTGACTGCATAACTGACCAATTGATATTCTATAAGCCAGTGCAAACGGCTGAGACATTAGCAGAAATACTGGGTGTCAGTCAAGGCGTTTCAGTCCTCGTAGCACCCAGTAAGATAGATGAAATTGTCTCCACTTTACAAGTGAGCACTTCGGAAGCTGAAAAAAATTAAACATCTTGCCCAAAGTCATACAATTGCTAAGTGAAGGATCAGGATACTTTATCAAAAGATTTTTATGTACGTTATTTTATTTCATCCTTTTAACAGCCCTTAAGCGCTTCTGTTCCCGTTTTAGAACTGAGTAAAGAGGTTTAGTAACTTAACCATGGTCACTGTAATGGGCCTGGTTCAGTTCAGGACTATCCTCTGATTCCCTGATAGTCCTTTGCGTTTGTAAACGTTGATAGGCCAGTAACGGCATTGGTCACACCCTTGTGGTGCCCTTGTGGTTTCTCAGTCACTGGTTGTTGTTGAGACTCTTCACTGCCTCCCCGGAAGAGTCACAGCTCAAATACTTGGAATTCAAGTCAGCACACTTATAATGAGAAGAAACAACAAAGGGGGGCGGGGGAAAGCCTTGCAAATCTATTCATGTCAACCCCTTGCTTAAGAAACCTTTTAATACCATAGGCTAGCTTCCCATGACCCTTCCCCCTAAAAAAATAAAAATAAAGTAATAACTTTAGCATAGCAAAGGCTTCACATTATCTATCTTCTTCCTCCCTTTTCAGCCTCACCTCCTGCTGCCACTTACCCCAAAACCCCTGCCACTGGCCCTTTATGCCAGGAAAGCTGAACTACTCCACTGAGGTGAGGCCCTCCTTCTGCTTTTGCTTTTATCCTCCCTTTGCCTAAAGTCTCCCCGTGGTCTGTGTGCTAAACTCCTCCTCGTTCTCCACTCTCCGGCCAGGCCGCCTTCCCTTCTACGGATCCTTGCTTTACCCTCCTGAACAAATTTATCGTTCATCTGCTGTTCTCCCTGCTGAACCCAGTCAGTCAAATATATCAATATTCTTAGATGTCTCTTATTATTTACTGTGTGTGTATGTCTCCCCTGCTGGACTGGTAAACTCTTTCAGGCCCAGAGACTGACGTTTACTCATCCCTTTGTCCTAACACGGTACGTAGCACATAAAATGCACTTAGGAAAGGTTTGTGCATCAAAGGTAGAATGAATCGGTGACCTTCCTACTTGGATGAAGGACTAAGAATTCAACACTAAAAGGAATGGCCTGCCATTTGAAAGGAGAGGGAGAATGTACATTTGTGTCAGACGAAATTACTGTCTTCACTTATCAATGTGCTTGGCTTTCCATGTCTTCAGGAAGATAATGGAGGCCTTTGAGAAGTGAAGTGAGATTAAGGAGAAATTATACAGTAAGTCTGCATTTTCCCCAAAACATACGCCTTTGGTAATAAGTTGTTATAAGTTATTGAGTGCCTTTTTCACTGCTTCTAGTCAAATATAGAGAGCTGACAAATGTTTTCAAAGTGTTATCAGCATTTTCTAATAGTTTGTCTTTCGCTGATAATTTTATTTCATTATTTCAGATACAGTGGTAAGTTACTGCCCTTGTGTGTAATTAAACTAGTGCATTTATAATGGCATCATAGGACAGACTGTTACCAGCTCAACAAGGGTACATGACATGATGACATTTGAAGATCTGAAAATGGAGGGGAAGGGGTTGCGTCTTTAGACAACTCAACCCTAGCGCTCTGTCCATTAACACTTTGGTTTTAGTTTTATAAAAGTTATACATGCTGTTAGTTTAGAGTCAAACAGTTCCTTAAGGCTTATTATGAAAAAAAGTATTTCTCCTTGTTCCCCAAAGGCAACCACTTTCAACAGTTGTAGCAGATTCTCTTAGTATTTGCCTCCAAATCACTAAGTAACCTGATAATATTGCTACTCGTTGGGTTTTGTTTTAGGATTATCACTAATTCCTCCAGTGGAAGCTGAGAATTTAGCTCCCTTTCACCACCTCTTTACTACGTTCATATTCCCTTTCTGTTCCCCCATTCTACCAATGTAGGTTAGTATTTTAGTTACTACATCTATCTAAATCCCACTCAGATAAACCACGTGGTATACTCTGATTACGTTTTTTTCCTAACTAATGTTTTTGTTTTCTTTGGGATTTATGATTGGCGTATTTTTTCTTTGATTAGTTTTTAATGTGATTGTGACTAATTCCACCCTGAACTCTCTACCAGTTATTGGAATCTCCTGTCAGATATATGATGAATTGCATGTCAGGTATTCAATCAATTTCATCTTTGGGAGAAACCTCTTTTGGAGCCTTCTGACCTATTCCAATGTGTCTGATTGCTCTGTGCTTTTATCATAATTCTAGGGATTCTCATCACTTATGTTGAAGTCGTTTCCCAGATAGATCCCATGTCTTACTCTTTCCCTGTTTACTCTCTTGTTTTGTTGGAACACGTCCTCCTATGGCTTCCTAAGAAAGGGTAGATAGAGGTAAATTTGAGTGACTTTGTTAATCTGAAAACACCTTTATTCTTCTTCAGCTGGATATGGAATTTTAGGCTGGAAATAATTTTCCTTCCTAATTTTAAAGTCAGTGCTCAGTGTTTTGAAATTTCGGACTAATGGGCCTTTGTATGGGTTTATTTGTATCCATTGTGCTGGATACTCGGTGGATCTTCCAGTCTGAAAATTCATGTCATTAAGTTCTGGGAAATGTCGTTGAATTATTTCACTGATGATTTCTTCTCCTTTATTTTCTCTTCTCTTTTTCTGGACTACTACTATTTAGAGCCTAGATTTCCTGCACTTACCCTCTAATGTTGTTCTCTCTTCTCTCCTGTTTTCCATCTCTTTGTCTTTTGCTTCTGCCTCCTGAGAGAGATTCCCTTCACTTTATCTTCTTGCCCTTCTGTTTTTCACTTTTCATATTCTGCTTTCATATTTTAAATTTCTCAGAGCTCTTTTTTGCTGAATAGCATCCTGTTGTCTTATGAGTGTAGTATCGTCTCTTATCTATCTGAGCATATTAATGACTTTTTAAATTTTTGGTTTTGGTTTGATCTTGATGTATCTTGCGTTAGAGGCTTTTCTTAGAAGTTTGGTGATACTCAGTTGCATATTTATTTTTAAGAGGAGAGGACTAGAAAGCATTGGAAGCTCTTAGTGTGTGGATAGAGGTTGTCAACTGTGGGGATTACTGTAGGGTAATTCGGCTGGGCTTTTTTCCTTAGGGAACATCTAATATTCTACTTAGGTCCTTCCTCTTGGGCTTGTCAAGGGTCTTTCAGTTATCTGCCTGTAGAGTGCCGGCCTGTGACATGTCTGCCCGTATTCTGGAAGCCGAGTAGGGGAACAAGGACTGACGGTCTCAGCACTGAATATACATATGTTTACTTAATCACCGTGTTTTCAGTACATTGCCTTTGCTCTCAATTGTGCTGATGTTTCCCTCTTCAAAGAATAAAATTCTAGTTTATTTGCTAGGGTGCAAGAGGGGTCATTGCCTGGCTCTGTGGAGTTGGGAGGGGGCCATCATTGCCTGGCTCTGTGGAGTTGGGAGGCGGTCATTGCCTGGCTCTGTGGAGTTGGGAGGGGGTTATTGCCTGGCTCTGTGGAGTTGAGAGGGGGTCATTGCCTGGCTCTGCGCAGTTGGGAGGGGGTCATTGCCTGGCTCTGTGGAGTTGAGAGAAGGTCATTGCCTGGCTCTGTGGAGTTGAGAGGAGATCATTGCCTGGATCTGTGGAGTTGAGAGGGGGTCATTGCCTGGCTCTGTGGAGTTGAGAGGAGGTCATTGCCTGGCTCTGTGGAGTTGGAAGGGGGTTATTGCCTGGCTCTGTGGAGTTGGGAGGGGGTCTGGAGATGATAACTGTCCTATAGATTTCCAACCAGTGTTCCTGTTCTTAACCCCAGTTTTGCTCCCACTTCAAGAAGTACATGGGGCCGCCAGTTGCTGAGCCTTATGGGAGTTACTGAGGGGTAGCTCAGATTGCCCCTCAACTCCCCTCCTCTGACTTAGAACTCAAGTTTGTAAAGTCTGCTAAGTTAGTTATCACTTGTCCGTCCGCTTTTCAGCTTCCAAAATTTTGTTGCTGTTGTGCCCTCTCCTATTCTCTGTCTTTGTTTCATTTGTATATAAGCACACTACGTACGAGGCACAATAATTTAAGACATTACTGTCTTCTCATTAGAAACAGTGGAAGCATGAACATGCCGACTGCTTTTGGAGTTTTAGGAGGTTGCAAAAGTAAACGTATATGTTTAATCTGCCATCTTAACCTACAAGTTCCCCCCCCAAAAAAGTTTTTAAATGGAGGAAGAAGGTTTTTAAAAGGTATAAGAAAACAGTGGGCTTTAAGATGTCCTCTTTATTTTAACTGAATTCAGCCTGATTTTATTGCATTTTCAAAAGTAGAAGAATGAGATCCAGATACAGCTAGTGAATGTCCCAAAGCCACAGCCAGGTTTTTCCGAATATTTGTCGTTTCCTGGCCAAGAATTCAAGTCCACAGAGTCACGGAATTTGGAGATTAGAGACATCTCCTCTGATTTCTAACACTTTTCTACAGTGTTCCTAAGAGCTATTCATCGTGCTTCTTAAAAGTAATTGATGAGGAAGGTATTACCTTCTGAGACAGTTCATACATTTAGACTGTGAAGGGACGGAGGGAAGGAGGGAGGTGGGACTGTCGGTTTTCTCTCTCTGTAATATTTATCGATAACATATAAACATGCTATGAAGAAGGTAAACAGTATCATGGCAGCAGCATCATTTGAAATTCATGGGCTTTAAATCAGATAGCCCAGAGTTTTATTCATTTGGTTAGTTGTTATAACCTTTAGGAATTACTTAACCCTCTCCACCTGTATCTTCGTCTGTGAAGTTTATCAACTTTAAATAAGATGCAGTACTAAAGAACCTGGCAGAGAGCTCGGCACGTAGAAGCTTGTCATTAGATGGTGTCCATTCTTCTTCTCGCCGGTTCAATCGGGGAGAGCTTTTCAGTGCAGAACTTTTGGATGAAACCTGAAAAAAGGGTAAGATTTGAACAGATGAGCCGGAGATGGAAAGGGCTAGACCTTCCAGGTTGAAGGAATAGCATGACAAGGGCACAGCTGTGTCAAAGAAGCGAAGTCTGAGCTTACTTAAGGAATGGCAAGTGCTTCCAGGTGTTTGGATTGCAGAGCACGTGAAAGGAGACCCGTGGCGTGAGGGAGGCCGGGCAGGCCTTGACATGGGCACCTTAGCAATAAACCAGCCAGTGTTCTCACGCCGCAACGCTCAGTGAGACACAGACAAACACAGCTCTTGCGGAGAGTCAGGGACCCCTTCGCTGCTGAAGCTGACTTAGTGTGGCTTTTTAACAGCGCGATCTGATAGAGGTCACAATTGTCATGGAAGTTATTGATAAACCTGAAAAATTGTGTGTTAAATATATAGTTGTTCTACATAAGTCAGAACATAAGTAAAGAATGTATCCAAGGGAAGGAGATAGCTGTCTTCATATTTGAAAGACTGTCGGGGGAAGCAGGAGTAAAATTAAACCTTGCTTATGGATTAAATTAATACAGATAGATAGAAATCAGAAAGGGGAACTTTTTTAGCTCTCATGAGAAATAATATTTTTTAACAGGTAGAACTGTCCAGCAATGGAATGGAAAGCCTGGGAATGAATTATCTAGTCATTAGAGGTGAACATGCTAAAGCTAGATGATTATCAGGGATGCTGTAGAAAACAGATCTGTTCTGTGAAAAGGTGAAACCAAGTGTGCCTGCTAAGCTTATGCTCTTTTCCGTATGATCCTGTGCCTAACCAGGGCTCTTGCTGTCATTTAGGTTGTAAATCTTGCATCAGGCTTTGCCCAGAACATCCTTTCCATGAACTAGGACCTTGACGATGGTCACAAATACCCTGAGGCAGACCTTTCCTTGCGTCAGCACTTTCGGCTGCTTCAGAGACCTCCAGTGGCTTTCACTGGAACAGGCTCCTGATGGTGCCTGAACCAGGGCCTTCTCCACAGTCCTGCTGAACTCAGCGAGACAGTCTTCATCCAAATGAAGCCTTTGGTGCTGCTCCACAGACCTCAAGAGCATCCTCACACCAACAGGAGCCTCCAGACATCTTGATAGAAGGCTTGCCGCCCCTTGTGAACCCTAGTAGCCTGGAACTCTTTCCTTGTCTGAATCGTAACTGAAACCTATAACCCCTTCCAGCAGAAGCTTGTTTTCTGACTCGCCACAGAGCAAGAAGGTGATGGAAGTGGAGGAGGGATGGGCAGTTTGTCCGTTTCTCCAGACCGTTATTTTTCCCTCCTTGTGTAAAACTGTCATCCTTCTTTGAGGCTGTTTACCTGTTCAGCTCTCCGTCGCACCTAGTCACTGTCGTTTGACATGCTGGTGCTTCTTTGGGGCACTCAGAATTTGGAACCTTGCCTAAAGTCTTCCTTTCTAGACTGCTGACTCCCTGGTAACCCTGCGTTGCTCTAGGCTCCTGCCACACTGCTTGCTGTTTCCCAGGTTCTCTTTTGCTTCTGGGCTTTTACACATGCAATTCCTCTGTTTGGAATACGGCTTCCCCACGACCCTCTCACCTAGGAAAATCCAGCTTAGATTGTGTGGCTCAGGAGATTATCACCTCCTTTCCAATGTCCTTGTCTCCCCTAGACTTAGTTAGGTGTCCCTCCTCTGTGTCCTGTAATTTCCTCTAATATGATACTTACTATTCTTTAATATAATTGTTTCTCATTTTTAAGTGACTTTTCGATTATGTTGTGATTACTTTAAAAGCAGAACTGCCTCTTCTTCATTTCAGCCCATGACCTAGTGCATGGCATTGACTGAATGAATACATGATTGCAGCTGCCGGGCTTGTTTGTACCTATACAAGACTGAAAGTCGGACAAAAAGGAGTAGACTCGGTGTTGTTGCCGTCGCCGGTTTCCATAGCCGGCTCGGGTGTGCTGGGCGTCCCCAGTTGATAAACAAGGCCGCTTAGTGCTGTGTGCTCTGCTTTAACCACCAGAGGTTTTGTCCTGTTCTGAACTAGTTATTCGTGTGTTTTCTAGTTTTTCAGTCTGTCTTCCATAAACTTGAGCATCTAAATTTGGCTGTTAGCCTGACAGGATCTTCCAGAATACTTCAGAGAACCATAGTCTCTGGAGAACAAAACCTCAGACTCCCCCCCAAAAAATAGGTAAAGTTAGGGATGCTTCCTCAGTGTCTCTAACCCTTTCCCCCTGAGCACTTCATTAGCCATTGGAGAAGTGTGTCCCAGCGTGCGTTTAATGTTCAAAATATTATTTGCTAACTGAAAACCTCTGTGCCCTTCTGTAGAGCTGTTCCCATTGTGCCTGACATGTAATAGGTACACAAAATGTTACCCGTCCGTCAAGGAACTCAGGCCACTTCTCCCCGTGAATTCACTCCACATTATCTTCAGTTAGAAGGTAGAAGTAATCTTTTCTACTGGTGTTAGTTTTCTTTTCCTTCATAACAAATTACTAGAAATTTAGCAGCTTACACAGCATCCGTTTTTATCTCACAATTCTCTAGGTCAGAAGTCTAGGTGGGCTCATCTGTTGTTTCTGCTCAGGGTCTCACAAGGCCAAAATCAAGGTGTGTTGCTCAGGCTGGGCTCTTGTCTGAAGGCTCTTGGGGAATCATCTGCTTCCAAGCTCATTTAAATTGTTGGCAGAATCCGGTTTCTTGCAGCTGAGGGTCTGAGGTTCCCATTTACTTCCTGGCTTGTGGCCAGGAGCCACTCTGCTCCTAGAGGCCTCCTGCACTCCTTCTCACACCGCCCCGCCATCTGCAGACCAGTAATGCCCCATCGAGCCCTTCTCCCAGTTCAGGGGTCTCTGAGCTTTCTCTTCTGCTGCCTGCCAGAGAAAAGTCTTGCTTTTAGAGGGCTCATGTGATTAAATTAGGCCCACCCAGATTATCTCCCTTTGCCATAAACGTAAAATAATCGAGCATAACACCAGGAGATGAAGGTCACGGGGGCCACCTTAAAATTCTGCCGACCATCCCACCCTTCAAACTCATACAAGGTTGTACTTTCCCTCTAGGTTCACTAGTTATCATTCGTTTAAGAGGTGACCTCCTTCAGGGTAGCATCCACAGCTTAGTCATTTGGGGATACCCCATCATACCTTGCACACCTTGCCCGTAGTAGGTATTCAGTGCATATCTAATGAGTCACTTTTTGTTAAATGAATTGTGAGATCAAAAGATGAGTAAAATTGTTCCAGACTAAATTGTAAGAACATCAGTCCCGTTGGAGGAGCAATGTGCACTTGACGGTTCATTGCCGTTTTTGTTTTTCTTTCTCCTTTTTTGAAGCTACATTTATTTATCATCAACCAAAGAGACTAAACAGTGGACACATGGGCTTGGACTCTAATGCAATTCAAAGGAAGTAAGAAGAATTCCACAAAAAAACTTAAAAGGCATGAAGTAGATGTAATAGTGAAATTAATATTTTAAGGGAAAAATGAGAGAAAAGAGCATTCTGGAAACTGTGTTCCATTTAGGGCACCTCATTACCAGAGTCTTTAAGGGAAACTGGAGAGAGTTCAGAAACATAAGGAATGATGAAGAGGCCGCAGGGGTTAGCTTACAAGCAGAGGTTTTAAAAGACTAAGTATGTATCACTTAGCTGAACAACAGCTGAGTGGGAAGGGAGCGAATTGTCAAATGTCTGCTATCAGGAGAAGGAAGGTGTTTCTCTGAAGAGCTGAGGGTCTCACTCTAGGTATTGGAGTTAAATGAGGAATGAGAAAACAATCTTTTCTGACCAACTTGGAAGCAGTCTTTAGACCGTGTGCTGGGATGTGGAGTATCAGAGTTGAATTCAAACCCCAGCTGCTCTCTTGCTCCCCGTGACGTTTCATGCAGCTCCTTTAAACTCTGTCATGTGTAGAGAGGGAAGTCTATGCCCTACCTCATGGGGTTATTGTGAAGATTAAATGAAATGATGTAAGTGAACAGTCAAGCTCTATGCCTGGCACAGATCGCAGGTTGAGAAGAACGGCGGCTGCTATTGATATTACCATTATCATCATCATCCTTCTCAAGTGGTTAAGTGTTCAGAGTGCTAGGGTCTGACAAACCTGAGGGCACATTCAAGTTCTACCACTTGTTAACTCTGTCTCTGGTTCTCAGTTTCTTCAACCATAAAAGAGGACTGAGTGAAACAATACAAAGTGAAATGTTTAGCATAATGCCTGGCACAGAATTAATTTCTCAATGAATGTGTTAGCAGCTGTAGCATTATTTTCATTATCATTAATATAGTCGTCGTTCCACCATAACCCAGCCAAAGGCCTAGCATATATTATTCAAATTATTTCAAATTTCCCCTGTTATAAACAATACCATAAACATATCTACATTTCCACCATTATTACCACCATGCACACACACACCCACACTGTTTAGTAACTATTTGTTGAATTAAATTAAGTAATTTCTTCCAGTGATCACATCAGATGTTTGTGGTCATTGTACGTTGCTGGGGAGATGCCAGAAGGGGCTTCTATATTCCTTGTGTAAATTAATTTGTGACAACAGATTTAAGTGCATTTTTCATTCTGCTGAAACTCTGATACATAGATTTACCCGAATCTCTTTGAAAGAATCCTGGCACTTATAATAGCATTTTCCTTTTTGTCTTCTATGTGTGTAAGAACCCCATGTGGCTCCTCATTACAAAAAGAGTTGTGTTGTTGCAATAAACAGAATTTACTCTTAAGTAGATTAAGCAGAAATGGTATTAATTGGAAGGATACTAATAAAGTGTTAAAATTAATCAGAGGTATTAATCAGATGTATTAGGCATTCATCAGAGATAGCTCACATAAACTGCAGGAGGACCCGAAGAGATAGAGATGGCAGGAAAAAAAAAGCACATGAAAAGATGCTCAATCTTATTAGTTGTTAGGGAAATGCAAATTCAAACTATAGTGAGATACTACTGCATACTTACTAGAAAGGCTGAAATTTTTAAAACTGACAGTGTCAAGTCCTGATGATGATGCAGAGCAACTGAAACACTCATCCGTTGCTGATGGGCATGCAAAATTGTATAGCCACTTTGGAAAACAATTTGGCATTTTCTTTAAGTTAAACATATATCTTCCATTCAATCCAGAATTTTCACTCCTAGATGTTGGTCAAAGAGGAATAAAAATACAAGTCCAGAAAAAACCTGTGCTATACACAGGTATAAACCAAATATTTATAGTACCTTAATTCGTAATAGCCCAAACTTGAAACAACCCAAATGTCCATTAACTAGCATGTAGATAAGCTGTTTGTGGTACATCCATACAGTGGAATACTACTCAGCAATAAAAAGAAATGAACTACTCATACATGCAACAGCACAGGTGAATCTCAAAAACATAAATGAGAGAAGGTAGACACAAGAGGCTACGTATTCTGTGATTCCATTTATAAGACATTCTAGAAAACTATCTTTGCCCTATTAGACTGTGATCTTCTTGGTCTGATACAGTTCTTCACATCAAGATTCCATCAAAGTCAGTGAAGTGGAAGCAGAAACGCTAGTTTGATCAGTTTGGGGAAGCAAGGTTTAGCTCCCAAGGGAATCAGGAATCCAGATTGAGTCAAAGGTCAGTACAAGGTAGTTTGGGGTAAATCAGGGTGCACAGGACTATTAACTTGAGGGCAGGGAGCCAAGGTCGAGCCTGCTGCACCTGACAGTGCGAATATCTGCTCTAATGGGTTCTACACGAGTTTGTCCACTCACGTAGCCTTTAGCCTCCAGAGAACATAACGTTTCTTTGATGATCATTAATTAAAGCTGATTGCAGGTGCTGTCAAGAGTATGATTTACCTGCCTTTAACAAATTTCCCATTCTGCTTTGCTTGTCCATTTGTAATATGCTTTACTGACCCTCTTTAGCAACCCACAAAAATTGGTAGTGATAGAGACCACACTTATAGATCACATTGACCCAGAGTTGCCTCAGGTTAATAGTGTTTCTAGTTGTTTTCTGGCAAACATAAGATTCTGAAGCAGAGGACCATCTTAATTGAAGTGCTTTTCATATGACAGATTTTATAATGATAAATTTGGCTCATATATAACTTGTGCCTCCTAAATACCACGTGTGATATAAAGAAAAGAGCTGTGGTTAGAACTCAGCAAACTTAGATTCTGGTCCCTGGACTCAGTCTGTTCAACAAGCCACTTAACTTCTCACTTACCTTACGGGGTAAATGAGGCAGGCGGGCTGATGCTCTCAGAGGGGCCTTTCAGCTCCAACATGGATCCCAGGATTCTGAGAGCAGGTGATAGTATGATTGGGAGGAGGAATAGAAGAAACTTTTCCACTTCTTAGACTTAAGAGCTTTTACACTTGGCTTTGAGGTTTCTCAGACCTCAGAATGGCCAGCCTCAGCTTTGTCCAGTGTTTACAGTAGAACATATCTATCTTGGAAAAGGACTGATATGGTTTCTAGATAGGCAGGGGAAACCACTTAGGTTGTTCCTGCAACCAAAGGCCCATAATCAGGCTTGTATACCTTTCCTGAGAGGTAAATATCGCAATACCTCACTGTTAGAAACAATACTACTGCTTAAACTAAATATTCCTTAAGAAGATTGTCCACATCTTTAAAAGAGTTGTATTTTCTTCTAGAAAAGCAGATTTTATCTTTGATATGATGGTGCCCTTTTTTTTAGACTCTTAATCTAGTTCTTTTTATGTCAGTGAACCTTAGCATTTAAAAATGAATTGAAATACTGGCAACTAGTCCTTCAGAGATTTTTGACTACATAAGCCAAAACTCTAACGTGTAGTCTTTAGATGCATATGTGCATTTTTAATTTCTTATCTTTTGAGTTCCTCTAGACTAGTTCTCTTTGTAGTCAAATTCATTGTGATCCCATCACGAAAGTGTTGATCTTTTAGTAACCTTTATTGAAGCCTTGTATTAATGCACATTCTCTCACGATAACAGACGGTTTGTATCAAGCATATCATGCAGCTTAGCTCAAGCCCCATATGGAACTAATAAGCCGTGCAATAAGTGGCCTTGTGTAGATGGATATAGTTGGGAAGAGGATATGTGTGTGTGTGTTGTCTAAACTGAATTTCTCCTGCCAAAACCTAAATGACAGAATGATTCCTGAACCCCCAGAGTCTTTCTTGGCCTAGAAAATTGTGTGTTTGAAAAATAAAAATAAAATTGAAATACTTTGATAGTAAATTAGGCCTCTTAGCTCAATAGGAATGTGCTCACTGAGTACAAGAACTCAGCATTTATTTCTCAGAAGTGCAATCCCAGTTTATTTTTAAATATGATCTCCAGAGCTGCAAATGGTCTTACTGAGTCGATGGAGCACCATTTATCAAGCTGTATGAACTAGTTAGTTTCAGCTACAAGAGCTCTAACATCATGGTTGATCTGTCTTATTTGGTAAAACGCACAGTGAATGTATAGTGATTTGAGATGAAACCAGCACGTGGCTTTGTATTTTTATATGAAAAGATGGTGTGGGAGAGGCAAACAGAGAAGATAGCTAATGTAGTTGAGATGGCTATAGTTGTCTGTTGCAGTCTAAATGTATTCTTTGCTCTGGTGTTCTTTCTTTTTGCTTGTTCCAGTGACTGTAAAGCCAGATCTTCTGGATATTTTACTATAGGGATTTTCTTTTGCTAGTAGACAACAGTGTTTGTTCATTTTTCCAGGGAAACCACTGAACGTTGCTTCTCCCCACTTCCCATCTAATTGATCATCTCTGTGTAGTTTTCACCTACTAGCCTACTATATGACTTAAACAAAAATTTAATTGCTCCCATGAAGTTCTAAACCAATCAAAGTAAAGCTGAAATTCGAGCTAATTGAAAGCAAAATTCCACTTAAAAACTGATTAGACTCTTTGGGTGGTGGTGCGGCAGGAAGTTGTCACACAAGGTGTTTATTTCAGAGACTAATTTGAGGCAGTTAGACAGACCCGAAGCAATATTTTATTTGCCTGGTTTCTTGGCATCTGCCTTCCCCTCTCAGAAGAGAGAGCGGAGAGCGCTCGTGTGCAGAGGTATGGTATCGATAATAGTTGGCAAGCGCAGGTTTTGATGGAATGCGCAGTAAGATTTCTTAGAGGAAAGAGTGCTTCAGTCTTGTAATCTCCTTCACAGCTGCCTCTGGAGTTGTTTTCTTCACTCACTCTCCTGCTTAGAACTCTATGGTAGGTTCTTACTGCTGACAAGGAAGATAAAGCCCCAACTCAGCTTAGCACTCTAGGCCTTCAGCGATTTTAATGAATACCCTCTAAAAGTCAGGCCTCAGGAGTTTCCACTCTCGATAAAAATTCTTACTGAACTCCTACAGCAATCTTATGAGACGAATATTGTTGGTCTTGTTTTATAAACAAGGCACAGATTGGTTATGTCACTTGCTCAGGGTCACATACGTTATATGGCAAGAATAGACTGTGAGTTCAGGCCTGTCGTTCTGAGGACAGAGAGCTGATTCACAGTACCTAGCCTGGTGGAAACTAAATAAATATTTGTTGAGTGAATGAACAGGATGGGTAGGAGTTTAGTAAATGTAGTTCTTTCTCACCTTTCCCCATTCTTGTCCTTTCCTCCTTGGCCTCATTCTTTCTGCTCTTTCCTGTTTTTACTAATATCTTACTAGGGAGTTAACTTCTTAAAGAATTACTTAATAAAAATTTAGATTTGTTTCCTTCCTGAAGTATTTACGTTTTCATAGTGGGTCAGCTCTACCTGACATCGTATACGTAAGACGAAGCCCATCTCACCCTCTCCGTTTTTATACACTTCCCCTGAGGTGTCGGCAGGGGATCTTCTGTAGGCTGTTCCATCAGACCTGCCCTTCAAGCAAATACGTAAAAATCTGACACCTTCTTAGCCAAGTTTGACTTCTGACACCATCACAAGTGGGCAAAACCAGAGATGGGGCTGAACGGGCTGATGTCTCTTCGTCGCTCCCATTGTGAATGTGCACTACACTAAACATAATCTTATATCAAAATCCTGAGATGCCTCGTTCACACTTGTAATTTTTATGTCATTTAAAGTGGACTTGAAGGACTTTGGAAGGCTCTTAGAGATGATCTAGGCCAGGGGAGTTTCACTCCAAGGTGGGAATGCCTGCCTGGGCTCTGAGTCCACTCCACCACCACCTCCTGCAATTCGGGCAGGTCCCTGTTTGCTTTATACTCAGGCTCTACAGCATATCTCAGCTGAACAAAGGAGTCCAGGACTGCCAAAAACAGTTTGAAAATCATCTGACCAGCCCAGCAGAGAGGGGCCTTCCTTGTGACCACAGAGCAGAGCTAGGCCTGTCACCCTGGTCTCCTGACCACCCACGGCACGTATCAGTCTTTCCATTTCTCTGTGTAATTATTTTAAGATAGTACATTTATATGTGTTTATTGCTGCCGCTCTGGAGTCCTCACAGTCAAAAGCTTAGTACATTAGTAGAAATTAGCTTTTAAAAAAGTGAACAGTGTACTTAGGATTTTTTTCCCTTTGATTTGAACTTTTTTCCCCCCATTTTCTGATTCTCATTCTTATTCGTTAAGTGATAAGCCATTGAGCACCAGTTTTACTCCCAGCTTAGTGGCAGATGCTATGATGATGATAGAGAGAGAGTGCATATGTAGTCTAATCATAACTGGTATTGTTTATTGAGCACTTACTGTGCACAGATATTGTTTGGGGTACTTTATATACTTATCTTATTTAAATTTTACAACAGCTCTGCAGGGCAGATAACATCCCCATTTTACAAATAAGGAAACTGAAACTCAGAGAAGTGAAGTGACTTTACCCAGAGTCAAACAACTAGTAAGTGACAGCATTGGTATTCAGACCTGGATCTTATGCCTCTCAGCTCATTCTAGTGTGTCATGATGCCTCTCATTCCCTCCCATACTGCATTAATTTAACTTATTAATTAACAAATATTTATCAAATGCCCATTCAATTAGTTAAGGCTTTCCAAAGACAGCAAATGGCAAGGTGGCATTGGAAGGGATCTGGGGAGAGGAGTAATTAGGGAGAGCTTCCTGCAGGAAATGGAGCTTGTGCTGCCTCTTGGAGAAGGGCTAGAATGTGACCAGAGGTAGGAGGCCTGGAGAGAGACTTGCGCATAGGAAAGGGAGCTCTCTGCCAGCGTGCTGAGCACTCTGCAAAAGGCTGTGAGGGGAGGTTGTTAGCCTCCCTTGAAAAGCTGTTCTATGTGGGGAACTTGACGATGAACAAATTGAATGTGCTTATTCATGTCAGCTCCCTAATGAAACGCTGTTAGTAAAGATAAAATAATTTAAAAATTGTAAACTCACAAGATGAAAAGAATAGAAGAGACGAGCAGATGATAAAGTTCACAAATTTTTAGAAAATCACAAGCAAATAAATGAGTGATAAACTGAGTTGGCAGAATGGAGAAAAATGAAAGCTGTAGCCTTCAAGAAGCAGCATAATTCAAACCAAAGAACTCCAGAAGGACTTAGGATTTGGAGGTGCCAAGTACCTCACAGAGTGTAGGGGTAAGAAATAGGTCTAAAAGTAGGATTACTTGAAAGTCTATAGAAAGAGAAGTAAAACGGCCAGTTCACTTCCCCACCCTGCATAGCCAAGCAACTACCTCTGCATGCACCCCACTGGGAGACGGAGGGTTTATTTTCTAAAAAATGAAACCCAAGCAACTCTGAACCCTGAACTGCCTGGTATACTGGGGCAAGAAGTAAGATGCCTTACTGAAAACAAGGGAATTCAGTGAAAAGCCCAACATACTAACACTGAATTCCCCAACCACTTTTTCCTGCTACCTCCCCCAAAGGGATCCAGACTGTACTCCTAGGTAGAAGATCGGAGGACTCCCTCTGGAAAAAAGAAGTCCCAGCAATGAGAGTTCCTGGGACTGACATGTCTGCCACAGAAAGGGCTAAGTTTCCATCCACTCATTCTGCAGTGACCCCAGTCAACAAGCACTGCCATTACGTAGACTATCTGATCAGCTTTTTAAAGTTGCATTCGTAAACATGAACTGACAGCCAAAGATCACTAGACATTAAAGGAAAGTCTCTAATTTTTTTTTTAAGTCTAAAAATAAAAGAAAGAAAGAAACCCAAAAGTAACAGAAAATGAAGAAGGAGGAAAAGACAAAATAATAATAATACAAGAAAGTAATCAGAATTAAGGGATAAGAGTTTCATGGTGAAGGGACTCACTAAGGGCTTACAACTGTGAAACTTCAGAATACTCGGGTTAAAGAATAAAATCCTGAAAACTTCCAAAGAGAAGTGTTAGTTCACATACAAAGGGTCAGGAATCAGAATGTTATCAGGTTTCTCAATTACCATATGCAGAGTTAAATGACAGTAAAACAATGCTTTAGAAATTCAGAAGGAAAATTATTCCCAACCTGGAATTCTATACCCAGGCAAGCTATCATTCAAGTGTGAGAACGAAATAAAGATATTTTTAAATATTCAAAATGTCAGAAAAGATACCACCCACGCTTCCCTTTCTCAGAAAGCTACTATAGGATATGCTTCACCAAGATGAGACAGTAAATCACAAAAGAAGTCATGAGATCTCGGAAACAACAGCTTCAGCACAGAAGAGAAGTAAGCAAGATTTCCAGGATGATGGTGAAGGACCGTCTAGGAAGAGAACAAGGGAGCAGGCTAGAGAGCAGCCAGTTCGGAGTGGAGAGAGAGAAGGGTGCTTCTGGAAATATCCAAGGGGGGAAGTGGACCTAATGGGTTATATGCTGTATTTAATCAGATTGAGAGGATTTTTAAGGTTTTGTCCTAGTTTGGGCAGGATCTTGTGTTAGGTACTAAACAAGTAGTACTGTCAATAAGATGGGTACTCAACAAGGGAAAAAATGGCAATTAGCACTTCAGGAAAAACAAACAAAAACTACAAAAAAGGAGTAATATATTACATGGCTCAGCAATGAACAGTATTTTTATTGGTATAATGAAGTAAACACTAAATACCAATCGAACAAAAAATGTGATCTTGAATATCTTGAGAGGGTGGGAAGACGATGTGTATTTGGGAGGGTAGAGAGTTAAACCCTCATTCCTTAATAAAAAGTCAATGCATAACATACGGGTAAGGGGATAGAATGTTTGTGTAAGAGAAGAGTAATATGAGAGAGACAGCTTCTCATTTGTCGTAGTAGAAATATAGTAGATGATGTCTAAAACTGGGAGGGAAAGAACAAGAAATATTGATATAAGCCTATTATTTAGGAATATGGAGGTAAAAAAGACACAGCTAAAAGTGGTTGCTACTGAAGAGCAAAGAACTGTTGCTTTTTTGTTATAAGCCTTATGGTGGTTTAGACTTATTAAACAGTACATGTACTTTATTTATTTATTTGAGGAAGATTAGCCCTGAGCTAACATCTGCTGCCACTCCTCCTCTTTTTGCTGAGGAAGATTGGCCCTGAGCTAACTGCCGCCGATCCTCTTTTTGCTGAGGAAGACTGGCCCTGAGCTAACATCCCTGCCCATCTTCCTCTACTTTATATGTGGGACGCCTGCCACAGCATGGCTTGCCAAGCGGTGCCATGTCTGCACCCAGGATCTGAACCAACGAACCCCGGGCCTCCAAGGTCTAGCATGCAAACTTAACCACTACGCCACTGGGCTGGCCCCCACATGTACTTTATTTTAGAAATTAAATTAATATGTATGTATTATGTATGAATTTTTTTAGTTCTCTATGTTGAAAATTAAAAGAGTGACACAGGAGAAGGAATTTGAAGTCATTATTAAGAGATTGTAGCCTTGACTTTGTCCCTTATTAGCTCTGTGACCTTGGGCAGGACACTTGCCTTAGTGAGTCTTACCTTCTTCATGTATGAAGGGAAGGAGTTTGGAGAAGATGGCCTCCAGGATCTCTCTAAGCTCCAGTGTCCTAAGATTCTGTGATAAAAATAATAGTGCTGTGCAGCACGTGAAGAGTTAAGACCCGGGTGGAGGCTTGAAATTCCCACATTTTCCTCTTTTGGTTGAAATCAAACGGGGAGGGAAATTTTCGTTGTGGTCTCTGCAAAGAATTCAGCACCCAGCCTTCCACTGTGGGGCCTGGGGCAGGCATTGACTGTGCACTGGCTCAGGGACACATAGCTTAGTGTTATTTCTGCATGGTTTTTTTGATATTTAATATTTTTCAGTATGAATCACAAGCGAAATTTCCATGCCATGTGTAAACAATTTCACTTTTTTATTGAAACAATGAATTCAGGAATGTCATATTGGGATATCAGCCATTTTGCTTTTATCAATGTATGGAAAAAATGCTTTTATATTAGTACAAGAAATGATGTCATGTAATATGGAGTAGATCGTATAATTCAAGGTCAGCAAATCTCAGGAGGTGATTTAGGTCACCAAGCTAGCTTTGGAAAAGGAAAGAATATTTTCCCTCTGTCTTCTCAAGTATTTTGAGGAGTTTTCCGCTCAGACGTTGGGGTGGATGGCGGAGTAGCGTGGTTGTGAAAAGGGGTTTCTGTCTGATAATATCTTTGCCGTGGAAACATGTGGCCCTCAAGAGTTTACTTCCCCTTTCTGGGCTTCCGTTTCCCCATCTGCAAAAGGAAAGGGTCAGCTTAAATAATGTTCAAGATACCCTTTAGCTTTGACATTCTGTGTTTTCCCTCCTTACTTTATGGGTATGTGCAGACCTTCCAAGAGACCCAATTCGGTTTTGGGGTTTTCCTTGAAAAGCTCATTGTGGTGAGAGTGAACTCTTTCTCTGTTAAGTGTCACGCACTCACAGAGAAAAATTGATTGAGTACTAGATACAAACAAAAGAAGACTTACTTTGATTTTTTTTGTGGATGGTGGATTTATTTTTTAAGAAAAGAAAATATTTAAAAGTTCGATTTAGCCACTTTTGAATGTAGGTGCTGGAAAGTAAGACCTAGACCGATGACCTTTCCCGTTTGTACACCAGTATACAGGTTACAAAGTATTTTCTTCAGATATCTTAGGTTCTTTGAAAAATACATTTCTAGGGGCCGTGTGGTACACTTCCTCTGTTATGGCCCCTTAAGGAAGCAAATGGTATTCGGAGACGGAGTGAGAGGAGGCAAGGAACAGACAGAGGACAGCCGTTTAGCAGGTTACCTGAAGGACATGGAGGAACACCAATCTCAGACGATCAGCCTCTTACCAGCAGAAATCAGTTACACTAAGGGCCGATCTAGCCCACAAGCCAGTAGCTTCCTCATACTAGCTCTGCAGCTCTGTCCTCTGTTTCTGGACAAAGAGGAGAGTTAGAGATACAAGAGAAATGCAGAGCACAGCCTCTGGAAAGTGGCTTGCTGTTTATTTGCTTAATAAGCCTTGACTGAGCACTAGCACTGTGTCAGACACTGTTGGGAATCAGAGATGAATCCAACCTGACCCTCACGCTTGATTGTGCAAGGGAGAGTCCATGAAAGAAGGGCTGAATGTGCTCAGAGTATATACCAGCCTTTAGTATCCAAAATGAAATACTGGTTTTCATTTCATACTGGTATGTGTCCCTGGAGTTGATGGTAGCAACCCTCCAGAGGTCTTTGAAATACCCTGATTCTACAGGTTGGTCATCCCTAGTCTTCTCCAAGTTTAGGCGGCAAGGGAGCAGGAAATGAAAAGACTACTTTTAAGTACCATCCCAAAAGTGTGGTTGATGATACTGAGATCATACATTCACATTTCCTCCTTTAGAGTTCCAAAAAAAAAAGAAAGAAAACTTGTTTAGTGGTGCGTATCTTGGAAGCATTGCCTAGTATCTGCCAGAATTTCTTCTAATTCTATTTTTCTCCCTTTGCAGCTCAGATATCAACATGGACTAGGGACTCCAGACTTGAGGCAAACCCTTCCTAACCTGAAAAACTTTATGGAGCATGGACTAATGGTCAGGTGGTAAGTACCTTCATCTCTCATAACCAGAGACTGTATTGTGGATAACAATCCTGAGAAACTTTCCTGACTTCCACGTTGCTCCGCACCTGCCGTCTGGGTTTTCTCTGTGATAAGATAGCTGAAGAAGAAAGGCAGCCCTCCTGCTAGTGTAGGTCTCAGCTCCAGGCTGGCTGAGGAGACTGAAGCACCCTCGGGAGGGGGCGGGTTTGAGGGGCTATGGTTGGAACATTTGGAGGTTGGCTGGGCAAGGAATCCTTGAGGGCATTGCTGAGGCAGAGACTAGAGAACAGCAGATGTGATTCATACAAGGGAGACGTGGAGCCCCTAGGACTTCTCCAAAGAATCAACAAAGGACGAAACTATAGAATGAGCGTCAAGATCAATGGCTAGGAGAGTTAAAGGAAGAAAGCAGACAAGGAATAGGTCAGGTTGCTGGGACCTAGCCTGAGGCCGGGAGGCATATACTGGAATGTTTCCTGTACAGTACTTGATGGCAGTGCCTGCTGTACCATGAGGGCAAGCTGCTGCTTCAAAGCGCTTTGTCAGGACAGACGTGACCCTTTTAAGGAGAGAGGGGGAAAGGGAAAGTCTGCTGCAAAGAGACCCTAGATTGATTCACTTGACTTACGTAAGTGGAAAGCTGTTGGCTCTCGCTGTTTAGTAATTCTTGAAGTTTGAATCCTTGGATGATGGGCAGTAACTTATAAAATCACGTGAATGGAAATCAGGCCTTAGGGCTAGACAGCTGGGAGCAGCATAGTTTCTTTCTTCTAAAGAGCGCTAGCTTCTGATCCCAGATCTTTTTCTAACCTTCTCTGTGAGCTTAGTCTTAGCTCTCTGAGACTTAATTTCCTCATCTGTAATCCCTGCCCTGCCCATTTTGCCAGTTTGTGGTGAGCATGAAATGAGATATTAAATGGAAAAACTGTTTGTGGGGAGGAAGGTACAAGATGGGTTCTGTTTTCTTCTGTGCCATAAGGATAAGCCTTCAAGATAATAAGAAAGCGACATCCATGATTAACCTTTACTGTGATGTTTTTGATTTCTGTCTCACATGATCTTCAAAATGCAAGTTCCAGATGTCTGATTTTAGATAGGACTCCTGTTAAGCAAATACGTAATTGTTTAAAGAATTCTACTCAGAATATGAAAATACTTAGAAAAGCTGAGTGATGATATGCACCTATATGCCCTGAGGAATGAAAGACAGAAATGGAGTTTGAATGTAAAATAATAACAAGAATAGTAATAATAAAAGTGAACTAGCAGACACTTACTTAGTATCGTCTGTGTGTGAGGTTCTGTGTTAGGCACTCTGGAGGAAACAAGAAGTAGAAGGCACAAGCCCTCCCTTCAGGGGGTTTGTGACCTAGTTGGAAACGAGCTATATAATTCATCAAAGGTTTATAACACAAATGGTAGATAAGCTAAGATGATCAAAAAAAGAGGCAGCCTACAACACTAGCTGATTAACCACTAAATGAATCTCACTCAGTACAGACAGCAGATTGTCCCACATCGTGTGTTGGAGTCTGTCCTTTGTCCACTGTTGGATAATGCCATCTCTCTCATATACCAAGTTCACTTATATACATGGATCTGTTTGCAGGCTCCCTGGTCTGCTTCCTTCTTTTATTTGTCTATCCTTGGGCTAGTACCACGTTTTTAATTATTATAAGATAGAATTTCTGTAAGTCTTGTTGAGGTTTGAGGATGCCCAATAAATAGCATCCCTCTTCCCCCTGACATTTGGGACCATTTGAAAGAAGAGATATAAGAGACAGACTAATAGAAATGAAAAGCTCAGTTTTATTACTGATAAAGCTGCTTGGAAAATATGGCTTTAGATGTATAACAAGAGCTTGCAAAGAGTCACTCAGAATTGAACTTACCTTCACAATCGTGTGAACTGGAGAAGCCCAGGCTCTCCCCACAGAGGCAGGCCCTTAAGCACACTGCAGAGAGCAGTCCGATGACCCCTGCAACAGCCCAGACGGGGCTAAGCCAAGAATACACAGGTTCTATTTTTCCCTCTAAATTCACCAACCAGAAGAGGCCTGCCTCCTCTAAGAGTGAGTGAATGAGAGGATGGAGAGAGACCAGGAGTGTTACTCCTAAATCATGGGGGTTTCTTGTTTTTTGGTGTTTTTTTGGTGAGGAATATAGGCCCTGAGCTAACATCTGTTGCCAATCTTCCTCTTTTTGCTTGAGGGAGATTTGCCCTGAGCTAACATCTGTGCCAGTCTTCCTCTATTTTGTATGTGGGACGCCACCACAGCATGGCCTGATGAGCAGTGTGTCGTCCATGCTCAGGAACCAAACCAGCAAACCCCAGGCCACTGAAGCAGAACACGCAAATTTACCCACTGTGCCACCAGACCAGCCCCCTAAATCATGTTTTTTCATAGCTGGGAAAAGGAAGATATTCCCAACTTTCTTGATATCTGGTAGGGTAAGGGTCCAACTTACAGTTCTTCTTCAGAACTGTCTTGACTTTTCTTGACTTATCAGTTGTGTTTGAGTGATTTGACAGCTTTATGATATCAAATCTTCCTAACTGTGAACATGGTATCTCTTTAGATGTTTTCTTACTACTTCTTAAGCATACTTCAGTGAGGTTTGTAAATTTTCTTCATGGAAGTTTGGCACATCTGTATAGACACTTAGTCCTATGTAGCTTACTGTTTTGGTTGCTGTTATAAATTTTTCAGTACAACATCCAAGTTTGTTGTGGCTGGTATAAAGGAATCCCACTGATTTTTGTATTTTGAGAATGTATCCAGCAACCTTGCTAACATTAATTACAATAGTTTGTCTTAGATTCTCTTGGATTTTCTATGTATACAATCGTATTTTTTTAATGAACGATGGCTTTGTTTCTTCCTTTCTGCTTTTACCATTTTCTTTACTTTTTCTTGTCTTATATTTTACTATGGAAGAGCAGCAGCGATAGTGGGCGCCCTTGTCTTATTTCTAACTTTAAAGAGAATACTTCTCACTTTTCACCATTAAGTATTGTATTTATTGCAGGGCTGAATAGATACTCTTTATTAGCAAAAGGAAGTTTCTTTCTATTCCCAACTCATTAAGAGTTGTTTTTTAATCATGAATGCGTGTATTTTGAATTTTATCAAATGCTTATTCTGAATCTATTGAGGTAGTACCGTATTTGTTCTCCCTTACTATGTTAATGTGTTAATAAATATTAACACGTTTTCTAATGTTAAACCAGATTTGCCTCCTGGGATAAACTGTACTTAGTCATGATATATTATTTTTTCCTATGTTATTGGATTTGATTTGCTAATATTTTTAGAGTATCTGTATCTGTGAACTGAGATGAGAGTAGCCAATATGTTTTCTTTCTCGTATAATAATCCTTGTCCAATTTTGGTAACAAAGTTATGAGAGCCTCATACAATAAATTGAGGATCTTTCCCTTCTTTTCTATTCTCTGGAACAGTTTATATAAGATAGGAATTATCTATATCTTGAAGGTCTGATAGAACTTAGCGAAAACCTAACGTTTTTTATTTGTTGATGGAGGAAGTATAGATTTTTAACTACTGATTTAATTTTTATAATGATTATAGGTTAATTTATGTTCTGTTTTCCCAATTCCTTGCTGACTTACTCCAGTCTGATTTCCAGTTTTATCAGTATACTGAAATTCCTTTTATCTAGGTAGGTGCCTGCTGAACCCTATGTTGCCAGACCTAAAGATCACTTTTCTGTCCTTGTCCTGTTTCGCATCTGGTGGCATTTGGCATTGCTGGCCATTCCTGCCTTCTTGAAACCTTCCTCCTTCTTGGCTTCCACAGTACTACCCTCACCTGGTTTTTCCTTTCAGCCGCTTTTTCTCTGTCTGCTTTTCCTATTCCTCCCCCTTTACTTGATCGTTAAATATGGGGTTCTCCGTGGTCCAATCTTAAGTCCTCCTCTCTTTTTCTCTCTCTACTATGTGATCTCATCCATTCCCTCAGTTTATATGCTTATGTCTCCCAAAGTTATGTTTTTAGCGTAAACCTCTCTTACAAACTTTGTGTAATCAAAGACCCACTTGACAGCTCCCCTTGGAGTGTTACAGGCGTCTCAGCCTCAACATATCTAAAACTCTCCTTCCGCCAGTCTTCTTCCTCTCAGCAGATGCTCTCCAGCTCAACCCACTTGTTCATACTCAGGGGTCATCCGCGATTCCCTTCTTTTCTTCACTGCTACCGAATGGAAGCTAATTCCTCAGCAAACCCTCATCTCTGCCTGCGAAATATATGTCAAATCTGACCACTTCCCACCATCTCTGCTACTGCCACCCCAGTCCAAGCCACCACCTTCTCTTATCCAGACGCTGCCCTGGTCTAGCTTGTCTCCTTGATTTCACTCTTGTCCCACTTCTGCTCATTCTCCACAATAGCCAGAGTGATCTTTTTAAATTTTAGCTGTATCTTAGTCACTCCCTAGCTTCAGTGGCCGGAATGAAATCTCAAGCTCTTTTCCGTGGTCTGCCTGGCCCCCGCCTTTCCCCCACTGCCTCATCTGACACCACTCTCCCCTCACTCTCGTGTAGTCACTATACTGACCTCCTCTTATTTGTAGGAACCAATTCTTTCCTGACTCAGTCATCACACACAGTCCTGCCGCCTAGAATGTGCTCTCCCTCTTCTCTCCCACCACCGTCCTCACCCCATCCCCTCACGTAGAGGGAACAGCTGTAGAAAAGGCACAGTCGCTTTATTGGCAGAGAACAGACCCCCTTGGCTAGATTGCACATTCATTTGAGGAACAGAGAGAATCTGAGTTCTGTGGTACTTAGTGCTTAAAACGGCAAATACAAAATTACAGATAAAAGTAAATATTTAAAATGAGGAGTGGGGCCGGCCCGGTGGCACAGCGGTTGAGTGCCCGTGTTCCGCTTCTCCGCGGCCCAGGGTTTTCCGGTTCGGATCCCGGGTGCGGACATGGCACCGCTTGGCAAGCCATGCTGTGGTAGGCGTCCCACATATAAAGTAGAGGAAGATGGGCACGGATGTTAGCTCAGGAGTAATCTTCCTCAAAAAAAAATGAATAAATAAAATAAAATGAGGAACAACATCACAACAAATTACTAAAACTTTAGAGTTTAAATCCCTTTCTTTGGAGATCTCTTTAGACCATTTACCCCAAATGCTTACATGGAAATGCTCCCTCATTGCAGCCTGGCTGCCCTTCCCCCGCTAAAACACTGTAATTTCTAGCAGCTCTCATCTCTGAGGCTCAGAGAATAAAATGACTTTCCAAGCATGGTTGACCTGTGAACATGTAGCAATAAAACCAGAATCTAGGTCTCCTGGCACTGATGCAGTAAACCCAGTAAGCCCCAAATTCACACATTTCTGTAGTGCCCCTCTGTGCCAGCTGTGCCAAGCGCATTAACACTGAATGAATCGTAGGTACCACTTTATGGTGCTCTAATGAAAAATGGGCTACTAAGATAGACGCAAAGTGCTACAAAATGAATGTGCATAATGATTCCGAGTCAAGACCACCGCGGGAACCCAGGCTGGAAGTTACAAATCTAAACAAAGCTCGAACAAGCGCTTCTAGCCTCAGAGGAAACCTGAGAATTTTTGAGAGCAGCCATGGACTGAGGAGTTGCCTCCCGAGCCCGTGCTCCTTGGGGCAAAGGGTAAAGAAACTCATGCTCCTGAGGGAGCCTCTGACGTCTTTTGTAAAGGAAACACTTCCATTCTCTGTGTAGTGGTTGCCGTCCACAGATTGGTCCCTGCGGAAGCGGACAGCTGCATGTTCTTTCGGTGTCGAGGATTTCAGACTGGCTGAGGGTCAGTGCCGTCACTGAATTCCTCCTGGTGGTGAGCTTCAAAGCATTGTGACAGCTTGTTTTGTTTTGGTTTGTTTGTTAAAGAAAAGACAGTGTGATTGAAATTCCTTTAATGAAGTGGGTTTTTTCCTTTCACATTAGAGAATTCTTATCTGATATCAAAAGCATTTACCTGATTAATCCTGAAGCTAACCCCTTTTCCCCATGAGCAGTTACGTGGGGCACAGCCCTCAGTGCTTTATGCCAGCTCTGTCCCAAAGAAGTCCTCATTATCCCGTCCTGGGGTAACTGACTCCATCACAACTGCCAAGCAACACAATGTTGAAAAGCAGAATTTCGGCTCAGAGGTTGTACTCTTAAATATTTTGGTTAAAAACCACCAGCATGCAACTTAAACATACCATGTTTCTTTCTTTTACTACTAACTACAAAGTGGTCCAAGATTCAAGTTGACATGCACATGCACAGCTGATGCTAGTGCTGAATTATGGTCAGAGAAGAATGTACACGCAAGCTGCTACTTGATAGCTGCCAGCAAGATGCTAAGTGTAGAAGTGCGTTGAGGAGATGATGTGCTGTGGCTGCTGTGAGCGGGCCGTCTGCTGGGGCCCCAGCACACGGGTCCTGGGACAGTGCCTTCGTTATGTCTCTCCACCTCTCTCTCGCCCCCTCTCAACTGACCCCCAGACATACCACACTCATTTCTGAACTCAGTGCTTTTCTCAGACAAGTTCCCACTACCTGGAATGGCCTGCCCTTGCCTCTGCCCTACCCAGATGTTGCTCTCACTTTAGGACCCAGCTCATACCCTACCTCATTCACTCAGCAGGCACAGTGGCAGATACGGGGATAAACATATACTCCCTCAGTAGCTTGAATTTGCTTCTCCCAGCACGTCTCACCCACTAGGCTTTTGAGCAGCCTGAGGCTGGGGCCTGTGTCTTACTCCTCCTGTGGTCCCAGCCTGGCATTAGGGCAGCAGGTGCTTGGTAAGTGATGAGCACGTGAGTGAATGAGCATGCCATCTGTCCTGTTCTATTCATGGACTGTGCTCTTTGAGTGCATTCAAGGAGCTTATAGTCAGTCTAATTGAAGCAATGAAATAGGAACAAACAATATTAGAAAGGAAGTTATTTGGAATGTTGAGAGGAAGGCATTTACTTCCTGGTGTGAGGGGTGTGGGTGAGAATTGGACAAGCCTTCACTAAGGAGATAGCATTTGAGTGGACCTAGGACACAAGAGGGATTTGGACATGTGACGGTCGGGGTATGGGACAAAATAGGTTAAAGAAACAGTTGCCTAGTTGTAAAGAGCATATAAAGACTCTGGGCTTGAATAGCAACTCCACTGCCTACTGTCTCTGGGACTTTAGTAAAGTGGCGATAATAGTGCCTACCCAATAGAGTTGCATAAGGGTTAAATATGTAAATACCTAGCATACTGCCTGGCACATAATAGTAGTCAATAAATGGTGGCTGTTAGTATAAAAATGGAATGGATAAGTGAGTCATAGTTGTTATATCTGTTTTAAAAATTAAATCCATTCTTTGTTGTAGCTGTTTTGTTTTTCCTTTAAAATCTACAGTCATCTCCTCACAAATAGATATAGAATATGGTTCTTGGTCAGTTTTCTCTAATAGTGTCTCATGCTGTCTTGCACATTAATGCAGTAAAATATTCGCCATCTCCCTCTCGCTTTCCCCAAATCCTTTAAAGACTGTTCTGAAGTCTTAGAGACAAGTACCCCACAGGTCTGTCTGTCTACCTACTTTTTTGGTGCCTACCTTCTGAGGTGACTTTCTCCTGCATTTAGAAGTTGTGAATAATGAAAGTCTGTTATTTGCAGAACGTTCTGTTTTTGTTTAAGCTTGCAGCAGCCCTGTGAGGGAAGCAGGGCAAGGATAGTGATCACTGTTTACACTTGAGAAAACCGAGGCTGAGAAATGCGAAGTGACTTGCCTAGATCTCATGGTAATCAGCAGTAGGACTGGGACCGGAAGCCCGGGTTCTCTGGCTCCTAGTCTCACGTTCTTTTTACTGTACCCTGCTGCCCCTTAGTAGTCGGTGGTCACTCTGTCCCTTCTCTCCCTTCCCCAGCCCTCCCGCCTCTGTGCTGCTGAGTTTCTAAAACCTGTTCCCTTCCACGGGGAAATCCACCAAAGTCCCATCCAGAGCACCAGAAAAAACGCGCCACCAAATCGAGGCCACAGTTCTGGTGAAAACCTTCTCTCTTGCTCGTCCCGTACCGTCTCCCTCAGCGAACTAGGAAGCTAAGAGTCGTGAGACTTTGTGAAGAGTTTAAGGACTTTAAGACTAAAGGAAACAAAAATGATTATATGTTTCAACTCCATTGGTTAAGAAACAAGAAAACTAAAGGAAGCCCGTAGGTTGGTCTAAAACATGTTTGCCCTGTCGTGTTTGTCTTCCTTAAATTTCACATTCTTTATTCAGAGTAAGACGTGATAAAAGCAAGATTTCAAAGCCATCTGTCCTGCTGCATATATGGAATTTTTTGTTCTAAGTTTAATTTTTCCAGACTATAAAGCTTAAGCTCTCTGGCAGCTTAATGCAAGGCAGTGTGGTGCAGTGGGAGGAGCACTGGACTTGGCAGTGGATGTGGGCTCCAGCTTCAGCGCCATCATTTAATTTTCACAAATCGTTTTTGAGTATCAGTTTTTAGAAATAGAGTTAATAGCACCAGCCCTGTTTCCCAAGCATAGTTGTATGGTGCGAATGAGATAATGTCTATCCGAGTGGTTTATAAACTAAAAAGGACTAAACAAAGGAGTGTTAGGTATTATTCACGCGTGTAACAATCCGTTGTCTCCTCTGTGGACAGCACTGCTAAAGAGACGGAAGACGAATCGGAAGTGTAAGATCTGCCCTGCCTTTGCTTAGCTGACAGTTGTTTGGTTTATAATCTAAATTAGTAGATAAGACAAATTAAATATTTTGAAGAACATGACTTGCACAAATATTCCAGTGCATTGTTCACTCTTGCTGTCACGTGGGACTTGAGCCTGAGCCCCCGCCTCAGTGGACGCTCTGCTACAGTGATCACCAGCCTTGGACTGGTTTATTTGTTGTTTTAGGACCAAGTGTGACATTTTTATAGTGACTGCATCAGTTTCAGTGACCTTAGCGAGGAGAAGTACCCTTGGCTACTCTGCAGCTTGCGGGAATACTTCTCCAGATTCCTTCTAGCGTTTAATGGTGTGGCTGTGGGAGAAGCAACTGAAGTCATCGCACTTCAGTCATAAAATCTCTAGCTAGTGCTGTTGCTGAGCTATTTCTGATCTCGTCTTCCATTATTTTTTATAAGTAAAGAGAATCAAGCTCCACAGCTTTTTTAAATAAATAAATAAGAAGGAAGTACCTAAGAACTTTGGCATATTTTAAGAAAATGGTTTTTTCAGTAACTGAGAATAATGAAAATCTAGAGCAAGTAAGCCAGTCTACTTTCTTTAAAGTCAGAGGGTAACAATATGGTAGTTCAGCTTTTAAGCCAAACCACTCACCTTTGAAAATGAAGCAGTATCCAGCATTAAGATTTTTTAAAAACCTCGCTTTTAAAAAGCAGATCTATCCTCTTTCCTTCCCTCCCTCATGCTTGTGCTGAATTCAGAACTAGTTTCTGGCAGGTGATCCCCGAGGGACTTAAAATTCAACATGCTCTCTAGCTGATGTTGGTTTTTAAATTTAGATCAAATGACATTGTCTTTGAAGTCTCAGAGGACTGCTGAAGGTAGCTGCACCAGACAGGCTTGCCTTTCAGAGCACTCTTGCAGCCTGGCATCTTTAATATGAAAAGTGAAGCCTGGTCAAAAATAAATGAGAAAGAAAGTTTTATTGGAGTTATTTACTCTAAGATAGCTATTTTAGAAGGAACCTTGACAAGTCCTCTCCTTGCCTCTAGACAGGAACGCACAAGGCATATGGGTATCTGCTGTATTTTAAAAGACCTTGGGGCACCAGGCTTCTTCCATAACTCATTCCAGAGTTTAAACACCCTCGCTTCAGGAAATTCTTCCCTATATTGAACTTACAGGCCCTCTCCTGCGGTTAACACCCATTTCCGCTTTTTTCTGTCTCCAGTCAGGATGGAGAACAGCTGGCCAGCATCCTCTGTGCGCTAACCCTCCGTCAGTGACACGGAGTCGTTTGGGTGTCCCCAGGCTCCCTTTCTCAACCCCCAGCAACCAGGTCTTTGAACTAACTTGAGATCCTTTTTTCTTTGTTTTTAGTTCTGTCTTCTTTATTTCTGTTCATTCCTTTTGATTATAGAATAATATGTGCTCAATGAATAAAATTTGAAAGATGTAAAAATATGCAGAAGAGGGGAGCAGAATAGCCCCACAATCTGCAGACAAAAACCCTTAATTTACTAAGTTTTCTGTGTGTTTCTTACGTAGCTGAGATGACATCCTCTCTACTAGCACTATGCGATAGAAATACAGTCCGGGCTGCAGGTGTAAATTTAAGAGACAAGTACCCTACAGCCATGGCAGCCATGTTGAAAAGAAATAAAGGGAATAGATTAATTAATTGTAATAATATATTTTATTTAGTCCCAATAAAATAATACCTTGTCAACATGTGACCCATATTTTTTACATTAATAAAATATTTTATATTCCTTTTTTTCATACTAAGCCTTCTAAATCCAGTGTGTATTTTACTCTTACAGTGCATCTCAGATCCAACTAACCACATTGCAGGCACTCAGGAAGCTGTGGCTCGTGGCTGCAGTATTAGACAGCACAGTCCTTGCAATTGTATGTACTGCTTTTGTGCATATCACATCTTAAGCCTTTTATCAATGATGCTAAAGACTTTTTCGCATCGTTTTAATGGATGCACAATATTTCATCATTTAGATTTACTCTAACTCTGTCTTTAGATTTTTCTAAAGACGTCTTTCATGTTAGAAGTAACCCTGTAGTATTCTTTTTTTACATTAACTGAATGTTTTCAACACCTCGCCAAAAGAAAAAACCGTAAATTATTCCTTTTGAGTACAACTAATTAAATCCATTTATTCGTAAGACAAATATATTGTTAGTATTTACTGTGTGCTCTGTACTCCATTGGATTGAAAAGCGAAGGGGGAATTTCAAGAAACAGAAGAAGACCAGTCCTTCCCATGCAACGTTTACAAGGCTTGGCTCCACAGTTGGGTGGCACGCGTGTTGTGTTTTATTGTCTTAAATATCCTTGCCTTCGTTTCTTACTCCCCCCCTGCAGACACACATAGCCCGATTAACTCCCCTCACCCTTCAAGGCATCAGTCACATACAGCCTGCTCTGATGGGTCCTCCAGATGACTGCTGGCTCCCTTCTCCATTATAAGAGGCAAAATGTATATTGTATACAAAGCACCATGGTCTTCTGGTTATTGGTTAACTCTCTGCCTTCTCTACTAGAGTGGCAACTCCTTAATGATAGAAACCTTATTTTGTACACCTCGTTATTCCCAGAGCTGAGTGGACTGCCAGAGAGTGAACGCGGGTTTCAGTAATGTCTACCGAAACGTGTTGAAATACCAGTGATCATATTAAGCATCAGTTGGACAGTGTAGTTACAAGTGCTGTAGCTGTTCAGCCTTCAGAGAGATCACTTTAAGTGGGCATGGTTGAAGAAGGCCTAATGAAGGAGGTAGGAATGGTGTGGGCTTCGGAACATGGGCATACTTAAATGAATGGAGGGAAGGAATTAGCAGAAAAGCCACTTATAAATCCTGTACTAAGAAGTCAGTGTTTTTCAGGAGGGGTTCTTTAGCGTATGCTAAGTGTCAGCAGATAAGCATCCTTCTCGATCTGAAGCACTGTCCTGGGTTTCAGAAGCGCTGTAGAGATGGTCTTTGCCCGTCAAAAGCTGACACAGGTATGCAGCGTTAGAAATGAGCACTGGCTGCTTCAGTGTGACCTTTGAGTTTAAGCTCAATTTACGTATAATTCCTTGTGATTCAGCTTTGGAGTTGTTAAAGATTGTTTTATATGATGCTTGTTCAACCAGTCTTCTGCTGGTGGATAGCAATATATAATAATAAGTAATGTCATTAGAGCTAATATCAAATGACTGTTACTACAAACCAGGCACTCTTCCAGAGCATTTTGAATATGATATTTAGTTGACTCATTTAACCCTCACAACAACCCTGTGAATTAGGACCCATTATCCTATCTTATCTTACAAATGAGGAAATTGAGGCACAGAAAAGTTAAAATAGTTTAAAAGGTGACACAGCCATCAAGTGAAAGAGCTCAGATTTGAACCTAGGCAGAAGAGTTTTAGGGCCCCTTCTTGGACTCTTACTCAGTATGGCCTCTCTTACATCTATGTTAAGCGTAAAATGTTTTACACGAGAGATCATTTAGCATCTTGTGATTCCAGAAAAGGAAGCCTGTTATTATAGCCCTCTCCTAGTCTTCATTCCTTTTCCACAGCTCCTTCTTTTCTCACGTGCGGGTTCCTCTTCTCCTCGTCATCATAAAAGACTGGAGCCTCCTTAAGGCTCAGTCCTAGGCCCTCCTTTCTCTCATGTTCCTCTTCATCCCGACATGATCTTATCTACAACCATTATTTTAATTATCAGCCACATTGAAATAAAGCACAAGTGTAATCTTCAGCCAGGATCTCTTTTCTAATATCAGACCTGTATTCACACTGCCTCCTGGACGTTTTCACAGCACGTTCTTTGTGCCCATGGTTTTTTATTCCCGTCTTCCACTCTGACCACCGTAAGCCTTGTGGTCTTCCAGTACTCTGTTTTCAGCACATGGAATCTCCATCCTTTCTTTTATACTGGCCAGGAATCCAGGCATAATTCTTGGTTCCTCCCTTTCCCTCTCACCCCCGTATCCAGCCTTAGCAACCCCTGCTGATTTCCCCTAATATGAACATTTGTCTGTATCTATACATTTCCATTCTGGTCCAAGCCTCCATCATCTCTCACCTATACTACTGCGCAGCCTGTGGTCCCTCGGCATCCACTCTGGGCCCCTCCGTTCTATTCTCCAACTTTAGCCAGAATGCACTTTCCAAATCAATCAATCAGTTAATCTCTCTCTTTCTCCCCTACCCCCACGTCTACACACACACCCAGCCTAAAACACTTAATGACTTAGATAAAGAGGAAAATTCTCCGCTTGGCCTGTGGGCTTCTGCCTGGTCTAGACCTTGCTTTCCTCTCCAGCTTTCTCTTCTACCATGCTGCTCATCACTTGGTGAGCTTTTGGATCCTCAAACATTGTTCTCTCTCTCATTTTTTTTTTTTTTTTGAGGAAGATTAGCCCTGAGCTAACTACTGCCAGTCTTCCTCTTTTTGCTGAGGAAGCCTGGCCCTGAGCTAACATCCGTGCCCATCTTCCTCTACTTTCTATGTGGGACGCCTACCACAGCGTGGCATGCCAAGTGGTGCCGTGTCTGCACCCGGGATCCGAACTGGTGAACCCTGGGCCTCCGAGAAGCGGAATGTGTGCACTTAACCGCTGCACCACTGGGCTGGCGCCCTGTTCTCTTTCTTGACACAGGGTCTTAGCATTTGCTGTTCTTTTTGCCTGGAAGATGCTCCCATCCAGCAGACTATTCTTCACCTGGTGAAGAATTCTCCTAGCCCTTTGAATCTTGGCCTTTTCTGGGTCACTTCCGTTACGAGCTTTCTTAGTTCCTGTACACTCCTGCATAGCACGTGTCAGAGGTTGCGCTTTACACTCATCTTAAATGTTGTGACAGATGTCTGTCCTCTCAGACCACTGTGGTGTAAGCTCCACAAAAGCAGGAGCCATGCCTTTTTTTTCAATCATTGTTGTAGCCCCAGAGTCTAGGCACAGTGCCTAGTGCATGGTACTTACTCAGTGTGTATTCGAATAAGGGAGTAAATCATTTCCTTGGTTAATATGTTTGTTAGCATGCATATAGCTTTATACCGTGCCTCTTTCAGTAGTAAGAGGACCGCAAAAGGTACGGCTCCCGAGACCTTATCCCAGAGCCCCCCCAGTCTCTGACTAAGCAGTGACTGCACGGCGGCTCGCTGGGTTTCAGGCACTTCTTCCGAAGGCCTCCAGCATCTCCGAAATGGTGGCATAGCTATCCATTTTTCCTTTAAAATAACAAACAGCCAACTCCCCATGGTTTGGTTCATGTCAGAGCTTATTAGAAATGTGGTGGCAGTGCAGCCCGAGCAGCATCTTTCAAAGAATTAGCTTCACAAATTCTGTCGTTAGCCTCTGGAGTCCAAAGCTTCCTTTAGCTCTCTTTGCAAAGCTACTCTTTAAATCCAGAAAGTGTGCTCTAACCAGGGTTTTAATTTCCCTGTCGAGTTCTTTCTGGGGCTGGGCTCTGTGTGGTTGCTGTTCTGGTTTCCCTGGCGAAGGTAGAGGGTTTTTTCCTAGCCTTCTGCATAAGCACTTTATGACTCCCCTGTCTCAAGTGCTGTCCAGACTCTCCGAGGGGTCCCCAGGCATCATCCCTGGCATCTCCTTCTGTTTTTACAGATCATTTTACGTCCTCCTGATGTTTGTTGCCTCACTGAGATTTCAGTACATTATTTGTATGTTGATTTCTTAAAGTGAACGCTGGTGGGTAAAGTGGCTGACTTGACCCCTCCTGGGTCAGCCTTGAGACCGAGCTGGCCTGCGAAGGGCTCTTGGCTGTGGACACCCCTCAGCGCCTGTCAACTGGCCTGCGCGGGAACCTGTCTTTTCCAAGCTGGGCCCGGCTGCCCAGGGCCGTGGAGGTCTGATGGCCAGGCCTCCACATCATATAGTCTGGGGAAATGAATTTTTTCAGCCTGCTTGTTTTATCCTCTGCCTGTGGAACTTTCTCTTTCACAAATTCGTCTTTCCATCAGTACTCAGTTTAAATAAAACGTAAAGGCTCCCTTGTTCAGTTATACCTTTTAAAACTCTGTTTTTATTTAGTCGGACTTTGGCAGGAAACCTTCCGAGCTGAGCCCAGAGGAAAAGTGACCATTGGCACAGATTTCAGCCTATGCTTTTGGCCTAAGATTGTTTCTATTTTTATTTTGTTTCTTGTTTTTGTTAACGTCCAGGGCAAAGATGAAGCACTTTCACTTATCAGGTAATGGTGAGAGGCCTTCAGACTGCTCGCTGTGGCCCGGAGCGGGCATGCGTAAACTGTTAACCCCCAACTTCCTCCTGGGAGATAAAACCTAGCTGTTAAATTTGGCTTTCCCAAAAGGAGGCTCTGTACTCCTGCTTGATCAGAGAGAGAGAGAGAGGAAAAAGATAAATCCCAACCTTTGTGGATTTTGAAAAAGAATAGTAGCCTAATTTATGGGGGTTGTTTTTTTGAAAAAACTAACTTTATGTCATAATTTCTTAGCTGCCAAAAGACGTAATTCTACCTCAGCTTCGCCTTGGCAACCTGCTTTTGGCACTCTGTGCAGCCCTGTCGTTGCTCTGCATTATTTAAGCAGTAATCTTTAAGAAGGTGAGAAACTATTATTGCTTTTTAGCACAGTTGACATGATATTGGCACAGAGCTGTACCTGGAGCTTCAAACATTTCTCATGGCCACAGACCAACTCAAACACCTCCATGGAGGGTCTCACTGCCATGAGGTCACAGCTCGCTGCGACGGGGAGAAAGAAGAAGATCAAATGTTGTTTGAAAGTTTGGGGTTTTTTTCTTTTTAAGTATTCTTATTCCACGGAGTTATAGCTGTAGATTTTGGCCGAGATCCAGACAATCAAGATTTAGCTTTTTGACCAGCTGTGATCTAGTAATGTTGCTCGGAGGAAACATTCTGTAGGAGGGAGAGACGCATACTTGAGACTGTGAACCGTACCCTTTTCTAATACTTTACAGAGTGAGACCTGGTCGTAGACAGATAAAAGAAGCACAAGTGAATCTGAAAAAGAATAGGAAAAAATCTTTTCAAACAGCTGAAAATTCACCCCAGCCTCAAGAACTGTGTTGATATGGTAAATCTTTACATTTTTCTTTTATTTCACTTTTCCCTAAGTCTCCACATTTATATCATTTCATGGCAGAATGTATTTCTGGTCGTAATTGATGCTTAGAATGCATCAGCATTCCTGTAACAGCGTAAGGCCTAGGAAATCAAACAGGCCACACAAACGTAATGTAGGCAAGAAGACAAGAGAAGGAAAGGATACCAAGCCCTTGACCTAAAAATTATTCTTCTGCTTCTCACTCCTCCCTCAGATGGAAGGAGAGATCAAACGTAGTAGTTTTGGTGGCAAGTCCTAGGGATTGTGAGAGAAGGGAACTAACATTTATTTGGTCAGACTGCCTTTGTTAAATCACTGTTAGTTGCTTTGTGACAATGAGGATATTACCTAACCTCTGTGCCTCAGTTTCTTCATCTGTAAAATGAGGACAGTGTTCATAATACACTTAATAGAGATGTGAGGATTAAATGAGACCGTATATAAAGCTGTTAGGAGTACTTACTCCACAGTACTTCATAAATGTTAGTTGCTATTGTTTTCTTTTTTTATTTTTTTAAGATTTTATTTTTCCTTTTTCTCCCCAAAGCCCCCTGGTACATAGTTGTATATTCCAGTCGTGAGTCCCTCTGGCTGTGCCATGTGGGACACTGCCTCAGCATGGCCTGATGAGCGGTGCCATGTCTGCACCCAGGATTCAAACCAACAAAACCCTGGGCCACCGAAGCGGAGCGTGTGAACCCACCACTCGGCACAGGGCCAGCTCCTGATTTATTATTATTAATAATTTATAGAGTACCTACTCATTATACCAAGAATTTTACGTGTATATCTCATTTACTCCCTATTGCAACAACTGTCAGGGAGGTATACCCATTCCACAGAAGAGGAAGCAGTTTCCAAGCAGTGAAGTGCTTCAGCAGTCGCCCATATTTTATGACGGCGGAGCTACGTGTGGAGGTCTGGAATGTCATATGTGGGACCAGTGCGTTCTTATCTTGTTTTCTCTCTCCCAGTTCCTTTTCTGTAAAAGGAGGCTATAGCTTCAGGCAATAAAACCAACAGAAAGAGGAAGAGGGGAAGGGAAAGTGTTGGGGGCGAGGATGGTGGATTGGAATGAACTGTCTCCCAGGTCGGCTTCATGGCAGGGTATTTGTACAATGGTTATAAAAACTCTGAACACGGTCCTCCTCATTTAGGTTAGGGAAACAGAAATTCTCCCTCTTACGAAAACTTTCTCCCCCTGAAGCTAAATTCATACAGAAAAATGATATGTCCGGGGTTTAGGGACAGTTGGAATACACCTCAAAGGATTCTGGGAAGTTCTTCTAGTCCCCAAGTATTTGGTAGATCATATAAAGAGGGGCGGTTTGAGCATTTCTACTTTATTCAAAGCCTTCCCCACCCCATATTCTCAAGCAAAAAGAAAAGAAACTAGAGTTGATGTTTCACATTGGGCAGAATGCATCTTTTGATTGATTTAGCACTTCTTCTCCAAAACTCTTTTACACTTTTCTTAATTCTTTATCTGCTTCTTTCAGCTAGCTCCCTGCTAGGCGGAAGTGGAGCTGGGGGTGGCTGGGGGGTGTTCCCGCTTTAGACAGTGTTCTGTCCGGGGAAAGCAGCGGAGGCAGGAGGTCTAGACTCTGTTCTTTCTTCTGCTGCCTCTGATCTTGTGTTCCCACCCAAGGCGTTAATGTCTTTGAGCCTCAGTGACCCCTTCTGTAAAGTGAGGATCATACTTTTGGAAGCTGAAGCCCATGGAAACTAATAATAGTGACAGCAACCCACAATTACAGCTACTACTGCCGTCAGTGTCCATGCCACTGTTCTGCCGAGGATTTGAAGTACATTATCTTATTTAATCCTTACCACAGTCTAGTTGTCTATTTTATGAAGGAGAATACTGGAGCAAACAGAAGATAAGTGCCTGCCTACAGTCACATAACTAATAAGTGCTGAGTTCAACCTGAAATTCTAACTCCAGACAGACCAGGGTCATGTTGGCAGAGCTGGGAGTAGAATCTACGTCTTCAGCATCCTTTCTCATCACCACCACTATCTCAGATAGAGCTGAAGAGATAACCAAAGGTAACGGACTGTGATAAAGAAGCACTCACAAATTACAACGAAATTAATCACCTTAATTTAGGGAGATCAGAGAAGACTTGATCCAAAGAGGCCAAATGTAAACCAGGCTGTCCTCCTTGACCTCTAAACTCCCGACTGCTTGGCTTCTCCCTCATCTTGCTATTGTTTGTGACCCTAGGATATCCTTTCTTACTTGTAGCAAAAAAATGTATTAAGTAATTTAACAGTCCCCAGAGTGGTTCAGTTATTCAGCGACCTTTGCCGTGTTTCACTAAGCTGTGGCCTAGTGAGTTTGCAGTTATGCTATCTTTGGGTTGTTTTTAAATAAACTCCTTTTAATTTCAACATTAAACCCCAGATGTCATGTTTCCAGGTTTCCAATTTGAACCTAAGCCAAGCTGGGAGAGACATCCACTTGGGGCAAATGGCTGACGCGGAGAACGAGTGCAGTGACCTGGGGACTCGGTCCCGTCGCTTAAACCTCAGGCTCTGCGCCCCCAGATCTAGCGCCTAGAATGCATGGGGACCCTTGGGAGTGGAGGGTACCGAAAAGCGCCTGCGCCTCCTGCCGCTCCTCCCCTCTCCTGGAGCACCAGTCACTGTGGGGTTCCGAAGAGTAGAAATCCCCTCTAAGTTGTTCATCACCACTTATCATGTACTGATTTCATTTGATAAATAAATTGTCAGCAGCCTTTAAAAATTGGTCATATGATTAATAAATCTAAGCACTTCAACCTCTTCTTCCATCTAGATGAAATAATCATGAAGCCAGACCATAATCTGACAAAAGGAATCTTGAAACCTTCCAAGCGTTTGTTTTTGATCTATTATTTGCCTTTTCAGTTGCTGCCTTTCTCTTTTTAGGCAATAGTAGAAGTAAATGCTCCTTTTTTTCTTTCAAGAATTTAGCTTATTAATGAAAGTTCCTTCTGGAAACCTATTAAATATGAAATAAAAATTGTTTTATTAAAAATCTGTGCATTATGATTTCATACAGAGATGCTCAAGCAGTAAGATTTTGGAAATATCCTAAATCTACAAAACAAAGGGAATGATTAAGTAAATTATAATATTCCATTCAGTGGAGCAGCCGTTTAGAATTGTTTACCAAGAGGTTTTAATAACATCCAAGAGCAGGATACAGAATTGTATATATATATATATACCACAAACACAACTTTAAGTTTGAGGGTTTTTTTTTAATTAAACACATATACATAAAATCAAAGTCTGAAAGGAAAATATTCAGAATTAATAGTGATTATTTGCTGGATAACAGACTTGTGAGTGATCTTTATTTTTTTTTACATGGTTTATATTTTTCGAGTTTTCCAGGGAGTATAAATTATTATAATAGTTAAAAATGCATGTGTTTGTATATATTTTGATGTAATCATTCGACACTTCAGCTGTTTAGAGCTCAGCTATCTTAAAAATCTGGAACATTGCTGAGATCCTGGAAGTAATAAAAAAACTAATTTTGAGCAGCCAAAACTAATGTTACAAAATTCATGTAATGTAGCATATTATGCCCAGGACATCTGCTGCCCGTCCCTCAAATCCTGTTTACTCTCACTTTGCACACAATTCTCAAGACATCTACTCTGCAGGAACACAGCTAATTGGAAGCAAACATTAAACAGAGAGGCCCCCACGGGCAAGAGCACGGCACAGCGGCCCTGCCAGCGTGACCGTGAGGGAGGCACAGAAAGCATCCGGGCACGCTGAAGAGCCTCGCCTCACGCTCAGGTCCTGGAAGCACGCCGCTGGAGGTCCTGTCGTCTCTTCCCTGTGTCATAGTTTAGTAGTACTCTTCACATTGTTGGCCCACAGTTATCAAGGAAATACATTTTCTGATTATAAGATTATACTCTTTTAAGATTATAAGAAGGGCTTCAATAAAATTTTTTGGGAAGATTTCATTGCACATGGCTAAAAATGGAAAAAAAGACAAAATGTGATTCTAGGGTAAACTTTAGATATGTAGACTTCTTTATTGTCTATTCAGAATAACTCATTTTCTTACTGTTCTTAAAAGGGCACACTTTGCTGTTATTTGGGTTTTCCAAATTGTATCTGAAACTGTCGTTACATGGATTCTCATAAAAGTCCAAGGAAACTGGAGAGGAATATCACAAAATCAAGATATCTTTACCTCTCAAAGCCTTAGAATCCATCCATTAAAATAAGAGTGACACCTTAGAGCTTAGATAGAGGTTGGGCAGGTTAAATGAGCAGGCACGTAGAATGGCTTGTAGCTTGATGCCTGGCATGTCATTGGCACTTCGCAAATGTGAATTCAATTTGAGTATGAGTTTCCCATGTGAGATAGAACAGATGCATGGGCTCTGGAGTCAGACGGGATCTAGTTCAGTTGTGGGGTCTGCAACCTTGAACAAACCACATAACCCACCTGCCTGCCTACCTTTCTCACAGGGTGGAGGTGAGTTCAACATTACTGATGTGCAAGACAATGGTAGTTCCCTTCCCCTTGTGGTTTTAGGGGAGGGACGCCACCACACTTTATTACTTTTCTGTTGTGCAAAACTGAGGACAGCTTTCAGGGGGTATCAGAATCAAAACGGGCTACACAACCCTTTCCCCCTTTTGTCATGAGCACTGCTGTTGTACCCTGGCCTGCTCTCATGCACTGCCCTTTATCCACCCACCTGGAGCCCAGCAGAGAAGCAGACAGGATGCCCAGGGGACACAGTTGGGTGGGGTGGTGGCAAGGAGTGGGTCACATCAGTCACCCTTCATAGCCGTGAGTGGTTAAGGCCCTGGCCTCTGGTCGCGTGCCAGCAGTATCACCTTCATTGTTCCAGGCTGGGTCACCTGGTGCTTCCCACCCCACCTGGGCTAGGGTGGCAACTGAAAGCGTGGCCTGTCTGCCTAGAGCAGACTGTCTGTGGGTGGTGCTGATGCTCCGTTTTGGTTTGATTACCTAGGCCCCCTGCAAAATCATTTAGAGAGGGACACTGTCAGCAAGTGGTAGATTGAAAACAACAAGGTTTGCAAAAATGTGTTGCTTACCCAATTACTGCAAGTTTTGACAACATATTAGCTGAAAACCTAGATTAAGGCCAGCAGATTTTGCTCCATTTTGTTTTGTTTTTCTTGAAAACTAAAAACAGTAATTTACTGGTCTACTTGCCCAGTTCTATATGCGGCCCAGTGACCACCCCTAATTATGAATTTTCTCCTGGCACCAACACTTACAGCTGAGGAAGGGAGTCTAATGGGCCCCGGCTTAGAAGCCTTGTGGTTGCCTTTTCTCAAAAAGAATAACCCTTGCCTAAGTGACTGAGACCACAAGGATAATCCAGCATCAGAAGAAAATCTGAGAGAAGGGGGAGCAGGAGCTGGTTCAAAGACTTGTGGCTGTGGACACAGGTAGAAGGAATCCTGGATCCTTTCTTTTTTTCAGGGCACTTATCACAATTGTAATTTGAAAATGTAGTATTTCAATAATTAATAGGTGTCTTTCTCTTGCAAGACGGGAAGCTCCTCAGAGGCAGGGCCTGCCCTGTCCTGCATCTGTTCCCTCCCCGAGGCCTGGCGCGGGCAGCCGCTCTCGTTGGGAGGGTATAGTTTCCAGCCCAGCTTCTGCTCCTGCCTGGTAATTGCCCTTTTGCAGCCACTTCTCTGTATGTGTTTCCTCATCTGAAGGCCACGAGTCAGATGGGTCTTGTGTGCGCACCTCCCTCTGTCTCCAGCCCGGTCTGTTCACTGTTGTACTGAAGCTGACCAGCTTCCTCCGATACAGCATGGAGAACTGTGACCAGCACTCCAGGGCTGGCCTAACTAGCACAGTGTATCACATGGCCGCCATTTTCAGGTCTGGAGACTCTATTTCCAATCACTAATTATTAATTCATTATTTCAGATTTAAGAGTAATAATGTATACCTTGCTTTCTTGACAGGGTTTTTATGAGGACCCAGTGAAATGACGTATATGAAATTACTTCAGAAACTAGAATGCTTTGTATAGCTAAACAGTGATTATTATTGCTGACCCAGAGTATCTTCCTGAGACGTAACTCAGGGTCTAAAGAAGGCACTGAAGAGTAGGTTGCAAAACATGTGAGAGTAGCTTTATAAAGAAGTCATTTCCTAAGTTAATTTTTCATTAAAATATATTTTTTAAATACATTTTATATATATACATATTCTTGGTCCTCTGCCAGTTCTCTGATACAAAGCGATCAGCATTTGGGTATTGGGAAAGCCATTGATGGTGGAGTCAAGAGGATGGGTTTTACAGGGGAAAGGTGGGGTGGGGGGTGGGCACAAAGGGTGAAGTGGTGCACCTACAACATGACTGACAAACATTAATGTACAACTGAAATTTCACAAGATTGTAACCTATCAATAACTCAATAAAAAAAAGAAAAGTATGGGTTTTAGTCTGGCCTCACCACTGCCTCACTGAAGTATCATGGGCGAGTCATTTAACCTCTCTGACAAATGAGGAAGGACACCTGCTTTATGAAGATAGGGTGAGAGTTGAATGTTAAGAACAAGAGTGGGAATATTGTTAGCTCTTCAGATTGTGGAGTTGACTACGTCCCTCATATATTTTTCTTCTAGATCCAATCCCTCCAGTTACTTCAGCTCTCCCCATCAGACGTGGTTGCTCTCCCCCGTGCTACCCTGGGCACTCTCTTCTGCATATTTTCCAGTATGTCTCATGTCTTTCTTGAAGGAAGCTCCCAGAGTTGAACTCAGAATGCTTCATATTGTTTCTACCTTTTGGACACTACAATTACTACTAAGATTGATTATTACCAGTTTTTATTATCACACCTAGATATGCTGTTTCCTTTCTGTGGATCCAGAAGGCTTAAGCTGAGTTCTGAAGTTGAAAGTAACTTCTCTTTTTGTTTGTCTTCTAGCGACAGACACCACACCTCCAGTGCAATCCCAGTGCCAAAGAGGCAAAGCTCCACGTTTGGGGGTGCAGACGTAGGCTTCTCTGGGGGGATCCCTTCACCAGACAAAGGACACCGAAAACGGGCCAGCTCAGAGAATGAGAGACTCCAGTGCAGAACCCCTCCTCCCAGTTACAAGTCAGCGGTAGCCCAGCCTGTGACCACCGTCCCCTCCGTGGGAGAATCCGAGAGAAAGACAGCGTCTCTGTCCTCCTCCCTGGATACCTCCTTGGACTTCTCCAAAGAAAACAAGAAAAAGGGAGTAGACTTGGGGGACAGTTTAAATGGAGGCCGTGAGAGTGTGAACACTAGCCAAGAGCAAGGAGAAGCCCTCTCTGGACATCCAGCCACAGTAAATGGCACCCTCCTGCCCAGCGAGCAGGCTGGCCCCTCCAGCGTCCAGCTTCCGGGTGAGTTCCGCCCAGTCTCCGAAGCTGAGCTCTGCTGTGCTGTGGAGCAAGCAGAAGAGATCATCGGGATGGAAGCCACGGGGCTCACCTCTGGTGACCAGCTTGAAGCCTTTAACTGCATCCCAGTGGACAGTGCCGTGGCCGTGGAGTGTGACGAACAGGTGCTGGGAGAATTCGAAGAGTTCTCGCGCAGGATCTACGCACTGAATGAAAACGTCTCCAGCTTCCGCCGGCCCCGCAGGAGCTCTGATAAGTGAAGCGAGCAGACGGGCTGCAGGACCAGGACGGGGTCACTGCCTAAAAGGAGGCTAAAGCTGCACTGGTTACCCTTTGTGATAATTATGACATGAAATGCGTATTAGTGGAGGATATTCCTCAGAAAGACAGACTTTGTGAACCGAGAAGGGACTCAGGATCCTTGTGTATCAGTGGGCCAGACAGAGTTAGGCTTTGCTTACGGGATTTGCTTTTCAGGCCTGACAGTTGTTCTAAGGCAAAAGTCACTCTCTAGCTTGAGTCACCTTATAGGTACTTGTCTGCTTTTTTATTTACACTTCTATGTTATCCTCAGAGGGAAGATGATAATATATAAATAATATAATAAACTCACCTTTAGTTTCTCATAAGCATTTGCCCTCACCATAGTTTATAAAACTTTGGGAAAAATGAATATTCAGAAAAAGATTTCCACCATTTACGGAAGGATCTTTAGCCAGCCATTAGGTTGGCGAACAAGAAGCACAATGGTGTCCTTACACCCAGGCCCATCTGCCCCTGCGCCCGCCCCCAGGCTCTGCAGTCAACCTGTAGACGCCACTGGTGCCCCAGCCTCACAGTGGGTGGCTGTGCATCCTGAAAACTGAGGACATAGATTCCCTGGGTCCTGGATGCAGCATCCGTGACCGCCCCTCCTCTACTCGGCCCTCCCCTTGATGCAGCCTCGGATTAGATGAAAAGCCTCCCCTCTGGTGGATCCCGGGGAGCCCTCAAGGACCCTAAGGTTACTGCAGTCAGATGGCTTCCCAGCCCGCTCTGGGGACCAAAGTTTTTCTGTGGGCGGATGCTGCAGTCAAAGACTAGGCATTGCACTCACCAAACAAAAATCCCTATGTAAATCCCATGTTAATTTATTAAATTGCTTTTGGAAAGGAAGGCGTTGTATATGATGAAATATATGTGGAGAGTCAGACTGTCAGTGCGCGAACTGGAAGGCAGTTGAGATAGTTGGATTAAAGACTAGCTGAGGCATAGAATGCTATTGGTATGTGTGCAATTGCATAAATAGTAAATTATGTTTTTGAAGTCCAATTGTCATTCCTGGAGCTCAGATTTTATTCGCTGTTGCTTTATACTTTATATACCCAAGGATATCGCCTCAGGGTTGCAAGCTCTTTAAGGAAAATTTATCCATATATCCATGTATTGTATAGAAGAATAAAAATTGAGTTTACTTCACTCGACCTGATTTTTTTTTTTCCAGCTTTGAAATTCCTCTTGAAGCTACATCTCTGTATGTCACATCATGACAGGACTAGCCTGGACAAAACCATGACTGTGTCTCAGCTAATGTCGTGGACGTCATTTGCGTTTACGTATTGTGTACAGCAACACAAACACCTTCCCAGGTGTAGCAGCTGCATGTGTCCTACATAACACTGAACTCATAGGTTTCATAATCATTTTCATATTTTGGCCAAGCACTCCTGGGCTCAGTTTTAATTTATAGCTACGTTGTGAAACGGAATAGTTCCTGTTGTTATTGTCCGTGTAAAAAGAGCTCACAGAATCATTGCATGACAGACCCAACCTGCAAACAATTAAAAGCTTTAACTTGATCTGAAGAAATCCATATACATGCCACAGAAAGAGGTGGGACTGCTCCAAAACTGGAGCACAAGCTGTCTGTAGAGTCGTGGCTTCCTTGCAGTGTTCTGTCATTCATTTTAGAGTCAAAGAGGGTGGAGACAGACACGGTCTTGGATGTACATCAGACTGATGTGTGGGGTCCTCCAATGAAGTAACATCTACCCTCCAAAAAAAAAAAAAAGGTTTTGAAGGACTGTGTTATAGTGAACGGTGAGTGGTGAGTCACATGCTTTGTGATTTCCCCAGGTAGGGAGTGGACTTTGAACCTCATGCCAAACTCACAGACAAGGTGCACTCAGCTGCAGGCCCTCCAGCCTGGCTCCTGGCACCACCCAGAGGGACCAGGGCCGGGGCACCCGTGCTTACAGTGTCCATCTGAGGTTTCACACAGCCGGATAGAGCCTGGAGCTCTGGGCTTCCATCTGTCAGTCTCCTTTGTGGACCCCCTGATTCTGGGCTTCACGGCTCTTCACCCCCACAGTGTGGAGCCCTGTCGTTGAATGTGATTAGATTGCTCAGAACTGATCAGTAGTTACCTACACGTTTTCTTGGTCCACACTGTGTCCAATGATGTTATTGGGTTTGTTTAGTTGGGGTTTTGTGTCTTCATTTGAGTCTGACGTCTGCATCTTCTGCCATGACCTGGCTGGAACCTACAGTATTGCCAGGAGTAACCTGTCCAGCATTTTCCAATGCTGCAGAATCAGTTTGCCTCTGTTTAAAGTGGCCACCGCCAAATATGGGATGAGTTGTTATTTCCTACTGATCTTTTTAATTAGTGTTGTAAATCACTAAAAAAAGATAAAATTTGGTTTGAGGGTATCAGTTGAAATGAAAACTCACTACTCCGTTTCCAAACTGCTAAGAGCCCTTTCAGTTTTCATGTAGCTGAGATGCTTATAGTAGCTGGCAAATAGTATCAAATGAATATTTGATTGTATTTTCTCTCTCCACTTCCCCTTACCCACTTTAGAAATTCCAGAGATTTTTTTTCCCCCTCAGAATATTAGTTTTGGAAGATTGTATCCAGCTATATTTTTTTTAGCAATTCTAAGGGTGCCCATTTATCCTGACCTAACCGGTTATTTAAATGATTTTTTAAACCACCACCAATAATAAACGGCATGTGGAACTGCTCTGTTGGTCATTGGAAGAAAACTCAGCATCTGTATTTATAAAATAAAATTGATTAGTATTTATTTTGAGAGTAAAAGTGTACGTTATTTCCCTGCTCTGCTTGCGTCCTGTCTTCTTCATTGTTTTAAATTTTGTGTGGAAGCTGAGTGAACTGTGAAATCCTTGTTCTCAAACAGTCCGCCTCAAACAGTTCTCAAACATTCTGCTTTTACTGAGCTAGCGCACTCTCTCTCTTTCCCTCTCTCTGCCAGGGACTGGGCCAAGTAAAGTTAACACAGAATTAATAAGCCTCAACCTCTGCCACATTCTCTAGCGGGGGGAGGGGAGGGTTATGTATTAACACTCACTCACAGTTCAGTGTGGTAAGTGCTATGATGGAGAGATGCATCATGCTAGGGAATGCGGAGAAGGCTCCTCTGACTCGACGATCTGGAAACGTTCATGGAAGTAATACAGATGAAAGATGCATGAGATTTCACTTCACAGACGGAGAGAACTGCATGGGCAAAGGTGCAGAGGCCAGGCAGGGCCTCAGGTGTGTTTGCAAAACAGCAAGGAGTTTGCTGTGCTTAGAGCCTGAATGGATGTGAAGAAAGATGGGAGGAGAAGTTGAAGTGTGGACCAATGGGGAAGGACTTAAGGTGCCACGAGAAGAGAACGACTAGCAGCCAAGTTGAGGCTGGACTGTAACGATGCTTGCTTGGGTCTGTTTAATCTTTGCATTTTTGTTTAGAAAAAGAAATCTGTGTCTGGAAAAGAGACGCATCCTTGTGTCCCTAATGTTTTCAGGGTAAATAGTGAATAATGAACTGGGTTTTTACCCTGTGGTACAAAGTGTGTGCAGCCAGCGTCTGTTCTTTAAAAGCTTAACTCAATGCCCCAATTCAGCTACTTTGAAGCTGTGACTCTGGTCAAGTCATTGAACTTTTAAGGACCCCGCTTTTTTTTTTTTTGAGGAAGATGAGCCCTGAGCTACCATCTGCTGCCAATCCTCCTCTTTTTGCTGAGGAAGACTGGCCCTGAGCTAACATCTGTGCTCAACTTTCTCTACTTTATATATGGGACGCCTACCACAGCGTGGCGTGCCAAGCAGTGCCATGTCCGCACCCAGGATCTGAACCAGTGAACCCCAGGCCGCCACAGCAGAACGTGCACGCTTAACCACTGCACCACCAGGCCGGTCCCCAGGACCCCCATTTTTTTAATCTGTAAAAAAATTGGAGAGAATTCTGCCCTTGCCATCCTGTCTGGATGGGGCCCGCACCATCAGCGTTGGCTCCCTTTTGTCCTGTGGGCGGCCGTGGCATAGTGACGGAGAGGCCCCCCAGAGACCTGTTATCACCCTTCCCTGTTCCAGTGCTCCGGCACAGCCGCCTCATCTCTGAATCTGGCTCATCTGTGAAATGAGGATAACATCCATCCACTCCCAGGATGGATCCAGTGTCAGAGAAATAAGTCTGTGGATCTTTACGTATTTTTAGGTAAAGATCACTCAGTGATCTTTACAAAGCACCGTGCAGGCAGGGAGGAGTTCGTCATTCAACAGGCTTTTCTTGCATCACGAGTGTCAGGCTTTGGTGGGACCACTGGAACACACACACTCGTTCTTTACACACCGAGGAGGTGTCAGGGCTGAAATGGTTCTTTTGAAAACCTAAGCTCTAAACAAATGTCAGGTGTTTGGAAGTGTTTTGGTGGGTGGCGTGGACGCAGTGTTGAGACATGGCCTGTAAGCCTAATTAGCTTAATTTCCATGTTTCTTAGCACCTGGCAGATGAGCTTCCTTAGGCCCCCTCATCCATAAATATTCTAACACAGCTCCTGGCTGCCTCACTGAAACGCTGAATTGGTGCCCAGAGCTCTTAATTTTGCTCGAAGTAGATAGAAGCTTTTTCTTTTTTTTCTTTCTCCTAGCACATCTAATTACAGTTTTGTAGGTAGACAGCTCAGCCTTGTGGATTTTAAATGAATAAAAAATAAATGTCTATAAAATAATCACACTTTGCAGAGGGCGGCAGTATCAGAAATCCAGAAAAAGAACGGTCGTGAGTCTAGATAAAAAGGAAGGAGAGAGCCTGTTGGTGAAATAGGGTGGGCCAGGCCAGCCCAGGCACAGAACCACAAGGGGCAGAGTGGCAGGCTCGGCTCCTTTGGGTTTTGTACAAAGCACAATTCTAAGGAGCTTCCGTCAGTGTCCATTAAGTTAGAAGCAGCAAATTAGAAAGGAGGGGAGGGTGGGAATGGGCAGAAATGATGGATCTCCTGACTCTGAGAAGCATACAGAGCACCAGGAAGGAAGCAGTCTGGGCCTGTCAGCCCCACAGAGAGCCGGTCAGGGGCGTTTCAGATCCCAGCCTGCCGCTCACCGGTGCTGGACTTCTCCCACGTGCTCCTCCGAAAAGTGGAGTCAGCCCCTTGCTCAGGTCTCCCCTTGGGCCTGGACAGAGACTGCTTTTGTCCTAGGAGCAAATTTGTATTCCTTTTTCAAAAGCTGTCGGATTGCCTAGGGGCCCAGAGCGTGGCAGGCAACGAGAGGAGTCTCACCTGTCGCGCTGTACCTGTCGTGAAACGTAGGGCTAAGCCGTTTGATGACAGCCTGGGTTTTGTACAGAGCGTAACAGCTACCCACCCCCCCCACCACCCCCCCATCTACTCAAGAGCCTTGACACAAGGGTTTGTAAAATACTTCACAGAAATTAATAAAAGAGCCAGCTTAAAAGATTCAGCTTGAATGTGACTTTTACTTTCCTAAGCATGGCCCTCGGTCATCAGAAAAAGGATCAATTAATTTCAGTTCAATCGGAAAATGCATAAAATATTTTAAGGTAGTATATTATTCAAAATGGTTGGAATAAGTTTTGATGCTTTGAGGAATAAACTTGTCCCCTCGAAAATTTACTTGAAAAACCTTCTTTTAAAGATTCTCTCACAGGGAACACCTTACTCCTTGAAGAAACCAGTGTCACTGTGTTTCCACAAATTCCTTGCTCTTTTGGTCGGGAACTCAGCCACACTTTGTTGCTGCGATGTGAGGAGACCCCGGAGCTACCTTACCGTACGGTGGTATGTGACGTTTCCTCATGCAACAGGGGTCTCTGGAGCTTGCTGACCTCGAGGCCAGGCCCTTTGCTCCAGAAGCCTGCCGGTCGCCTTGACGCCTCTGCCGCCCTCTCCCCCCCAGCCTTAGTGGTGCACAGTAGTTGCTCATGGAGTGGGTGGAGTGGGAGATTGAGGCAGAACAGAGATCCAAGGCTTCTGCTCCTCAAGCCTGGGTCTGTCTCCTGGTGCCCTGGGAGTCCTGCGAAGGCCCAGCATGCCCAGAGTCAGCATCAAAACTCATTCGTGACCTTTGGAGGCAGAACTGTCTGAGGATTAAAGGAGACTGTGGAGCTGGGTTTTGTAAACAGTAAGAAGAGGTGCACGTTTATCACAGATTCTCAGGAAACATCCAGAGTGGTGATGAGCCACCCCCAGCTGGGAAGCAGGGCGGGCGCTGAGCCTCTGCTGCCCGGCCCCGCACACATCTGCACTGGGGCGCCTGCTTTCTCTCCCTGGTGATGCAGGGACCACTCAAACATGGGCAGTGTTTTCCTGTCCCAACCCGATCCCTTATGTGATGCCGAGGATGGTACCATCACCACTTGACCAGGCAGCCCACAGGAGACCCCTGAGGGAGGGTGACCTGCCCAAGATCATGCAAATCTCCAGGCCACATGAGGCCAGAGCAGGCCCTGACCTCTGCCCAGGGGCCTCTTCTGCACCCGAATCCTAGCAAGGCCCCACAGCTGCCTCCCTGCCCCACCCGTCTGAACTCCCTGCCAGCTACCGGAGCTCCTCCCCATTCAGCAGACCCTCACGAAGAAGGAGGAGCCAATCGGGAGGACGGGTCTGCCCAGAGAGTGGAAAACTTGGCTCCTCGTGAGCATTGCGTTATGGGACGTGGTGCAAATTTCCGCGTGGGGGGATGTACATTTGTAACTGTCAGGAATGCGACGTAACTGTCAAAAGTCTGTGAGGTCTGCCACATAGACTGTGACTCAGACATGCAGGCAGAGGGAGCCGGAGGGGCGGGGAGGACTCACCTGAGCTGCATCTAACGGGTAGGTCAAGGGGGGATGGAGGCAGGGTACCAGCCAGGGTAAGAAGCAGAAGAGGACTTGCCAGGGACCTGGATTCATTCGTTCACTGAAGGACTGGTTGCTGACCGTCCTGCGTGCAGCGAGGAAGCGAGGAGACGGCGCCCAGTGAGAGCGGATGGTGAGGAAGTGGAGACAGCGAGTGTAGACAACCCTTGCAAGAAGTTTACCTGTAAAGAGATGGAGAAAGCTGGAAAGGAACTGAGTTAGAGGGAAGACTTGGTATAAATGGTAACGGGAAGGAGCCAGTCAGTAGCGGGGAGAAGAAAAAGGTTCAGGAAGAAGACAGGGCAATGAAAGGAGCAAGGTCTCAGAGACAATGAGGGTGGAGGGGAGTGGGGGGGGGGGAGGCGGGGAGGGGAGACCCTGCCTCTGGTGAAGACGTCACCTGGCTAAGCCAAGGACAGGAGGACGGGCAGGAAAGACAGGACTAACAGGTGGGAGGCTGCCGGTTTTCCTGCCTAGCCTGGGGTGGGGGCCTGACTGGAGTGACCCTCCCAGGGGACAGCCCAGGGCAGAAGGGGCACTGTGAGCGTGGCTGGGACCTCCCCAGGCCTTCTGGGGGAGACTCCTGAGGTGTAGGGGAGAGGATTGGCTGACTGCCCAGGGGTCCCACGTGGCTGGGCTTGCCACCTGGATTGCAGTCACCTCCTCCCCTGCCTCCCTTCGGCCACCCTCTTGCTCTCCAGCCTGTTCACCCTGCAAACACAGTGCCCTGTCCTAAACACAGCTCCAATCCTGTAAGAACAGTTAAATAAAGGAGACTCAGACATTCACTCACCTTTGCTGTATATTTACACGCTCGTTAACCAAATAGTCAATGAGGGGCAGTTTCTCCTATAGAAATATTCCTAGTAAAGATTCAGAGGGACGATAAGATTAGACTGTCAGCACTTCGCAGCTTCTGATGAATTCACGCATCTAAGGCGGTGCTCATCAACGGCTGCTGATATCACAAGAAGAGAGAAAACCAGACATTTTATGCCTGATGGAAGAACACACTCCCATGAGGTATTCTTGGCAAAGGCTTGACCCTAAATGTGCTCAAACCTCTGTCTGTGATGTCCAGTACCATGCACATCAGCCTCATGGAGCTAGCAAGTAATTGAAAATTACAGTCCAAATTGAGCCGTGCAGTAAGTGTAAAATACACAATGAATTTCAGACACAGTACAAAAATAGAATGCAAATAATTCTATATTAGTATTCTTCATATGGATTGCGTGTTGAAATGATAATATTTTGGTTATATTGAATCAAGTAAAATATGTTATAATTAATTTCATCAGTTTCTTTTTACTTCTTAAAATGTGACTACTAGGAAATTTTAAATTGCACACCTGCCTTGTGATTGTGGCTCACTTTATATCACCATTGGCCGGCGCTGCCCTGCCTCTAACTGCCAGTTTACGGGAAATTCAGAGGACAGATGAGCGTGTTAACACCTGCAAGTGCCACCAGCAAAACCTAGACTGTGGGAAACTCCATAAGACGTCCAACATAGTTTCTCCAATAAATATATTGGGAGGAAAAATAGAGAGAAGGAAAAAAACTGTTAAAAAGAGACATATCAGGGGCTGGCCCCGTGGCTGAGTGGTTAGGTTCTCATGCTCCGCTTCGGCAGCCCAGGGTTTTGCTGGTTCGAATCCTGGGCGCAGATCTGGCACCGCTCATCAGGCCATGCTGAGGCGGCGTCCCACATGCCATAACTAGAAGGACCTACAACTAGAATATGCAGCTACGTACTGGGGGCTTTGGGGAGAAGAAGAAAAAAATAAATAAAATCATGTTTTTAAAGAAAAGGCATATCAGTCAATCCCATTGTGGACCTCATTTGGTTCCCCTAAAATTAAACTAAAAAAACAAAAATTAAGAGACAATCAAAATGTAAAGCCTGACTAAATGTCAGATTATATTAAAGACGTTAATTTTTTTAGGTGTAGTAATTTTAATTGTAAAAAATGGCATAATCGTTTTTTTAAAGTCTTTGTCTCTGAGAGATGCATACTGAAATGAGTTAGAGTGCCTGGCGCTGGGCTCCACAGCCAAGGCGCTTCCATGGTTCTGGTCTCCAGGTCCTCACAGACGAAATGCTCAAGTCTGGGATGGGGGCGCAGTGCGCAGTGGGGTGCAGATGAAACAGGACTGGCCGTGGGTGATGGGTGATGGGCCATGGGGGCCCATCACTCACCCTGGAGCCTCCAGCCCACACCTTGTCCTCCAGCCGTGTGGATGCTTGTCACTCCCAGAATGCCCTACTCCTGTGTCCCTTGGGGCCTCTGCCCCCAGGGTGTCTGCCTGGACTGTCTTTTCTCCTAACCCACAGCAGACGTCTGTTTGTCCTATAACCTGTAAGCCAGAGTTCAGCCATCCTCCTCTCCCCTTTGAAGTCCTCCCTACCTCTTCCCCAGACTCCTCCCTTGTGCTCCTCCCACCACCTAGGTGTGCTTCCACCACAGCCCTTGCTGGTTTCCTCTGTCCTTCCCTGCCTGTCGCCTCCAGTAGGCGGTGAGCTCCCAGAGGGCAGGCACCCTGTTTGAAGGCACAGCAAGCACTCAGGAGAGTTTGCTAGATAGTGTCAGTGTGCTGAGTGCCCTCCTTACGGATGAAGCAGTTGAGGCCCAGAGAAGTCAGTGTCGCAGCCAAGTTCACACAGCAAGAAGGTGACAGAGCTAGGACTTGAAACCAGCACCTGGTGAGCCATTTCTCCACATTACATCAGCGCGGCCCCCCACTTCCCTTTGCTCCATCCATTTAGCATTGATTGGCGCCCCCTGTTGGTCTGGCCCTGGCTGAACGAACCATGGAACAGCACCGTGGAGAAACAGCACTGGCAACCGGCCACCGTGGAAGTATGACAAGAAGGATCCGCTTTGCCAGGATCTCAGGCAAGCCTCCTTTGCGGAAGTGAAATTTAACGGATTTGAAGTCAGAGAGAGCCCATTCCAGGCCTGGGGAACAGCATACGCAAAGCCTTGGAGCAGAAAGCAGCTTAGCCCACGTGAAGGATTCAAAGGCGACCAGTGGGGCTGGAGTGCAGTGAGGGGCGCTCAGGCTGCACAGGTGGACAGTGACCAGGTTTCCTCAAACTGGGGCCCACAACATCACCGTCTCCCTATCCGGGGCTGTTTTCTTCCAGTCATATTTTGCAATGAGTATTGATTTTTTTTAACAGTGAAGGGACATCCTGACCCTCTGGCTGGCCCCCTTAGGACGCAGCTTCAGTGCTGACCCCTGCCTTTGTGTGGCCCACCCCACTGGCACGAGGAATGCTGTCACAGGTGATAGGCTTAATGTATACTCACAGCCCCAACATGCAGACGTGTAAATTCATCTCCCCAAAGCTGTCCCTAACCAAGCTTGTGAAGGCCTTTCTCAGTTGGTTGCCGAGAACTCTTGATCTTGCCGCTTCAAGGCAACTCAGTAGTTTCTGGTTAAAACTTATCCTCTTTGGGGTAAGTGCTCAGATTCCCAGATCCTCGCTGAGCCCGCCCTTTGCCCTCTCTGGCCCCAGGTTTGAGGCTTCTGACAAGAGTCTCTGACCGGCCGGTGGTGCGGCTCGTTTGAGTGCCTGGTGCTGGCCTCTCCCACCAAGGCCCTTCTGTGGTTCTGGCCTCCAGGTCCTCACACTCATGTCATTCTCCCAGACCCAGACCCAGACCCTCTCAGCCCTGCTTGGTTCCTTTGGGGTCGGACTCGGGGCACCTGGCCCACTTCCTCTCGCTGCTCTGCAAGGCTGCCCTCTGACCTGCCAGTCTTTGACTTTGGGGTCTGGCGTTGCCCCTTCCAATCACCACCCCCGCCGTAGCTCTTCCAACTTTCACCTCCTGTTGTAGAGGTGGGAAAACGCTGGTGCATCATCGCCTGCCTGCCTTCTTCTCTCCTCTTCGTTTTATTTTTTTTTATGGTTGTCCACTCAAAGTTCTCCAGGCTCCAAGCTCTGCCTGGTCATAATCACAAAGCCTCTTCTTGCTCAACAAGGCCTGGCCTTGCAGTGGAAGCCTGAGTTTGGAGACACTGGACACTGCAGTTCCCTTTACTGTTTTGCATCACTGCGGTGGCAGCGGTAAAACGGCGGGGCAGGTGAAGGGGTCGAAGGACCAGGAAACACCCAGCTTCAGGCCTCACCGCTCTCACTGCCACTGAGCAGGGATGCGGGGCGCCAACTGGACAAACAGGGAAGCGTTCGTGCCGAGCGAGGCCCAAATGACGTCAGGGCCTGTGGCCCAAACAAAGGAATCCCAGGAGTTCAGAGGGAGAGAAATGGCGGGAGACGTGAGTCATCAGTGGTGTGGGCACGTTCGAGGCTGAAGAACCCGCCACGTGGCAGGTAGTGCCAGAGTCACAGGGGGCAGGTGGTTTAGTCTCAGCAAAACTCCACCCATCACATGCACTTAATATTGCTAATAGGGATTTAACTGGCCTTGTCGTTTTGAGTGATTTTAATTGGTAACCTTGTTTTGGCTTTATGGTTGTAGGAGAGTTATAAACATGAGTCTGTATTTAGTTTTTTGTTTGTAAAATGTTCTTGAGAGTGAAAGTGGAAGGGTGGAACAGTCTATAGAGAACAATTTTTCCTTGCAGGCGTTCGCCGTGCCCCCAAACAAGACGGGATCCAGGAGGAGATGTAAACAGTCTTTACTTCAGGGTTGGACCATACCTGCCGCTCCCTGAAGTAGGAGAGGGGAGGCTGTAGGAGGGGCTGCATTCACCTTTCCCATCCTTGGCCTTTGTTCTAGAACCTTGAGTGCCCTCTGCAACCAGCCCCTCTCTGCTGGGCCCTCTCCCCTCCCTACGGTTTCTCTGGATGTCTTTAAATCCTGGGCTTTCCTCCCTCTGTGGGTTCCACTTTTTCTTCCCCTCAGCCTCTGGAGGGTCTGGGCAGAAGGAAGGGGTCTTTGGACCATGCTGACAGCCTGACCATTTGCAGTGCCCAGATGGAGCCCCTCCTGGCGTCGTTGTGCCAAGAGAGTGTCTGTCTCTTGCTTCACCTTGGCCACATTCCCAAATGCCCCCTCTGTTTTCTGGCTTCAGTGTGTGCCAGGCTCCGGGGAGGGAGGGAGAAGGGAAGTAGCCTGTGCTGGCACAGGCTTGTTCAGGCAATATCATAAATAAAGATGAGTCTTCAACCTTAGGGGATCTATAGGAATTTTTCACCTTAAAAGAGTCTACACATTACTTTTTGTGTGGTGTCTGAGGTCTTACCAGGAATTTTGTTTATTATCTTAAGTGCAGTGGGAAATATTTGAAGGGTCTTAAGCATGGAGAGTGACATGCTCTAATATGTGTTTTAAAAAGAATGCGCCACAACTAGAAGGACCCACTATGTACTGGTGGGCTTTGGGGAGAAAAAGGGAAAAATAAAATCTTTAAAAAGAATGCAGTGGGGGAAACTTCCTGTAAAGGTGGCTACAGGAAGAGACTGCACGAACCTTCCTGCAATTGAAACTGAAATATAGATAAATTTAAAAAAAACAGACCAATTATTTAAAGGCCCTTGGAAGTGTCTCAAAACAGACAAAAGCCAGAGGAGAGTTTGCTTTTGAAAAACTGCAACTGAAAGAGATAAGAATTACGCTGGTGCTCCCAAACCCCTGTGGCGATGGCAGGTGGAAAACCACGGCCTCACTAGAGAGTAGAGTTTAGAGCTAGAAAAGCAACTGGAAATTTAAGGGGGAAATTCTGCAAGTGAGAGAATTTCAGAAGGCCTAAAACCCAGAATCTGAGCATAAACTCTGTTCAGATCTTTAGGCAAATGCTAGAAGGCATGGTGAAAAAATAGGCAGGGCCCAGAGAGGAAGCTGCCCTTGAAAGACAGCTGCACTAGACGGAGAAGATATATGAGTGGGCTGGTCGAAAAATGGAGTGAATTTCCCACGCTGTGTGCAGTGCATGTCGCAGAAGCTAAAGCCTTGCTGGCTTGCAGTGTCAGAGGATAGAGCCCAAGGCTGGCAGAGCAGCTGGAAATTTAGGGGAGGATCCACAGAAACAAGGGAACCACAGAAAAGTGAGCACCAAAATCTGAATATAACCTGCCCACATCCTTGCATGATGGTCAAGTTACAGAAGTGCGAGGAGACCCCGGGGAGCCACGCTGAAAAGAGCAGCAGCTGGAAGCTGGAGGAGCTGGGCAGAGATGTCTGAGCTGCGTGCTGTAGGGGGCACAGAGTCTGTAGTTTGCATCTGGGCAGATTAACTGCCCACCAGAACAAACACCAACAATCGTCAGAGGAGCACGACAGAACCCAGAACTACGACAATGTCTCGTTTCCAGACTGCAGAGAAACAGGCAAATGCGGCTCATCCTCAGGGGAAAAAAGGCAAACCAGCAACTGATTCTGAGTGGGCACAGACGTTGGATTTAGCAAACAAAGATTTCAAAGCAGCTTTTATATATACTACAAAAGGAAAATATGTTCAAAGATTTAAAGGAAAAAGTGGTCTTACTGAGCGAAGAGAAAGGGAATCTCAGCAGAGACATGGAAACTATGTATATATATTTTTAAAAACACTAGATGGACATTTCAAAGCTGAGAAGTACGATGATTGAAATGAAAACTTCACTGGCCAGGTTCATCAATAGATTGGAGATGGCGAAAAGAGAATCCCTGACCGTGAAGATAGATTAACAGAAATCACTTCATCTGAAGAGAGAATAAAGATAGAAGCAAAATGTACAGAGCCTTTGAGCGAGACCTGAGGGTAATACCAAGAGGTCCAATATATGCGTAATTGGAGTGCCAGAGGGGAGGGAGAGAGAGAGAGAAAAGCAAGAAGGAGTATTTGAATACATCCTGGCTAAAAACTTCCCAAATTTGGTGAAAAACTAACTTCAGGAGTGAAGACTCTCAATAAATCGCAAGCAGGAAAACACAGAGAAAACCCCTTCTAGGCACATAGCAGTCAAAGGAATGAAAGCCAGAGATAACGAGAAAATCTTGAAAGCTGCCAGAAAAAAAAGACACCTTGCACATGGAGCAGTGATGCCATTTACAGCTGATTCCTCCTCAGGAACAATGGAGGCCAGAAGACATTGAATGACGCACTCAAAGTGCTGAGAGAAAAACCCGTCACCAATAAGTCTATGGTTAGCAAACTGTCCTCCAAAAATGAAGGTGAAATAAGACATTTGAAGATAAATAAATAAGCAGATAATTTATCACCAGGAGATCTTCATGACAAGAAATGCTACAGGAAATCTCTCAGGCTGAAGGGAACTCAGATCTACAGTAAAGAAAGAAGAGAATAGGAGTTGATAAATATGTGGGTCAAGTAAAAGATTACAGATAAATTTGGGGGGTTGTAAAGTATATATATATGTAATAGACAACAATAGCATTAAGGACAGTGGGGGTGAGGGATAAATAGAAAGATATTATTGCAACACTCCTAAATTTTATTTCGACTCTGATAAAGATATGCATATGTATACGTCACATACGTATGAATACAATATGTCGTCTCTAGAGCAACCGCTAAAAGTTATGCAAAGGGATATGGCTAGAAAGCCAATAAAAATGAAATAAAATGGAATGCTGAAAAATATTTGATTACACAAAAGAAAGCTGGAAAGGAGGAACTAAGGAACAAAACCCAGATGAGACAAGCACGAGATGTATAGCAAAGGGGCAGACTGAGATAAAACCATCTCAACATTACAGTAAATGCAGATGGAGAAGTATGTCACTCAAAAGGCAGGGTTGTCAGACTGGATGAAAAAGCAAGAGCAAATGCTGTGCTGCCTCAGAGAGACAGGCTTTAAATGAGGACACAACAGACCAAGAGTAAAAGGATGGAAGGAGACGCACCGTGCCAACGGTGAGCGCGAGCCGGCTGGCACGGCTGCATTAACATCAGACCAGGTAGACTTGAGAAGGAGGATGTTAGCGGAATAAAGAAGAACATTCCATGATGACAATAAAAAGCTCAATACACTGGGAGACATAGGAATTATAAAAGTATGTTTTAAATGGGTGCAGTGTATTGTATGCAATTAGACCTCAATGGGTGGACTTTTTTTAAAAAAACATAGTGGATGCAGCCGGGTAGAAGGCTGGAAGGGTAACTTAGGCAGGATGGGGCTATAACGCAAAGAAGAAGAAAGGCAGGTTTATGGGGAGAAATACTGATTTCATACTTACACGGTTTGAGAGGCCTGTCAGACTCACAAAGGTAGATGTTGGTAGCTACTAGAGGCACAGATAAGAGGTCCCTGGCATTCGCCGGGGAGACCTTATAGACGGGGAGGAGTGGGTTTGCTTAGAGGTGGGAGAAAGAGGAAGAAAGGAACCCTCCCGGGAGATTAGGAAGAGATGGCCAGAGAGAGAGGACCACCCAGGAGTCCAGAGGAAAGGGTGTTTTAAGACGAAGGGTGTGGCCAGCAGCAAAAACGTTGCTGAGAAGTTGGTCCGGGCCTGGTGTGGTGAGGGGGCAGAGGGCAGGAGCCCCAAGGGCTGATGGGGACAATCCTGGGAGGAGCGCAGGCTGGGGTTGTGGCTCCCACTCTGCCCTTGGCTGGGCATCTCACCAGGCAGGCAGGCGGGCAGCTGGCAAACCTTTGCTGAGCCCAGCCTCAGGGCTTGGTCCTTGGGGCACAGCGAGGACCCGGCCCAGCCCCTGCCCCCCTCCAAGAGCTCCCGGCCTGGGCCATGTAGGTGGATAAATTGCTCTGCCCCGTGCGGGAGCTCCTGGTCTTGGAGGTGAGATAGGGAGCAGGAAAAACCTCAAAGAGAACAATGTTTGACCGGGGCCGTGAAGGATGAGTGGGAACGGGTTTTCCAGATGCCGAAAGAGAGGTTGAGTTTGTTCCACTTGATCCAAGGGGTGGACCCAAGACCTGAGGGTGAGTGGAGGTCACCAGGAGGCAAATGTCGCCTCTGCACAAGGTGTCTCGCAGCTGTGGCTGGCAGGGGTGCAAGGGTTTTCCTGGAGAGGAACCTCTGGAAGCGTGGAAGGGTGCCCGCAGAGGCTGAGCCCAGGAGGAGGACCTGTGAGGGTCTGACCACACAAGGACCCCGGCCCTGAGAGCCGGTCACTGGCACGCAGGCCTCCAGACACCTTCCCTCGCCAGCGGCACTCCCGGCTGTGCCATCAGACACGTGCGGTCCAGCTGCCGTGGCCTGGTGGGCCGGCCCTGGTGTCCACTCCTTCAGAACCCCTGCTCTGCCGCTCCAGCGCAGCCACCGGGTGCTGCCCGCCACCGTGCACCCCAGTGAGGGAGGCTAGAGGAGGTCTTCGGACGGCAAAGGGTATGGGATGAGGGAACCTGCAGGCAGAGGTTCCAAGAGGGCACACGGGGCCTGGGGTGCCTGGTTCTGGTCACCTGGCTTACCGCCAGAGACAGCATATCGTAGCGGTTACAAGGAGGCCCCTGAGGTGGCCCAGGGGCAGATGGACATCCGAGGGCCTGAAGTTTGTACAGGGTGGAGAGCCCTTGTGGAGAAACTAATTCTGCCCGACGTTTCTTCTGGGCCGGCCAGACTCCGTCGGGCGAGGGGAGTCAGCATACTAACCCGGGGTCCCACCACTCGGGAGGCATGAAAGGCACAACTTAGTACACAGATAGGTTTGCTGTTTGTAGACCGGCTACAGGTTTGCCAAAAATGCAGGACCTCTGATAGATTTATTTCATAGGACTGTCAGCAGAAGAGAGAACAAATTAATGGTGCTTTTATAGCTAAGCCTGTCGCTGTCTTAAGTATCTCCCTGACGGGAAATAGCTTGCGTTTTGAGTATGCGTTGATGAGAACCAAAGCTTCCACAACTTTACACAATCCGATGATCAGCAGAATTTTCCAGACTGTCGACTGGCTCTATCTGTTTTAAACGGTGCTTCTCCAGCACTGCCCCTTGCTGCCAGCGCCAGGGTCTGAAAGACATGTCGGTGACGTAGTATGACCTGTGGCCTGGCACTCCAGCAGCACGGTGCTGGGGTCCCTATGCAGGAGACCGTGGGAGTATTCCTGGAAGCCATCCGCACCAGGAGGGCCAGCTAACAGAGCTCTATGTGCAGACACCGCGACCATGTCCACAGCTACCCCCCTGAACTCAATGAACTCAATGCGTTTCAAATGAAACTCAAACTCGGTTCAACTTCGCCTCAGTCAGGGCCCAAAATCTCTCTAGCTGCTCCAGAGAAGGCAGTGCAGCGGACGTCAGACAGGAGAGACAGCGGTCTTAACTGGTTACAGGTAAAGCACTATCTTCTTGCAAATTTTACAAAAACATATAATCGTGTGAACACGTCGCTAGTCCCACCCCTTCACCCCGAGCCGCGGCCTTGAGAGGAACTCCGATGAGTGAGGGCCCCGGAGCTCCAGCTTCATCAGCTTCTCAGGAAATCCACTTCAGGTTTGATTTCCAGCTTAGTTCTGCCCTGTCTCTCCCTGCTCAACACCCTTCTGTGGCTCCCCATTGCCCTCATGGAATAGCTGGGCATTCTGGTCCTTGGTGGTCCACCCCTTGGGGCTTCATGAGCTCCCCTGGTTCCCCGAGGAGCTATGAGAGGTGGGCTTTGGGGGCAGAGCAAAGGTAGGGGGCCAACAGGTGAATGCTGAGGACAGCAGGGATGACAGGCCTTAGGGGGCAGTGACCCCCAGGGGCCCCTGTGAGGAGAGGCCTTTGTCCATCTCCGAGGAACCCTGGCACCCACCTGATGTGAGGGCACATGGGTCGGGGTGGTACCCACACTCCTGATGCCAGCATCTTCTCCTGCTGAGGCCAGTGGGGGTGACAGGGCAGGGCCCCATTCTCCTGTGAAATTCCTTTCTGGACCATAGGGTGGCGGTTGGGGGTGGGGAGTCGGGGGTGGGGTGGCGGGGAGGGCAGTGGAAAGGACCCAGACTTGAAACTCAAAGACCAGAGTCCAAGTGTCTCCTCTGTCTTTTCTTGACTATGTGATCTTGGACAAGTGACTTCCCAGCTCTGAATTTCAGTGTCCTCATCTGTAAGTCAGGAAATAGTTGTTTCATCTCAGGGCTGTTGTGAGGAGCAAAGGAAATAAGGTGCAGACACACAGTAGGGTCTCACTGCTTGCTGGCTGGCAGGGGACACTGAACTCACTTGCCCTCCGTGATCCTGACTCACTGCTGAACGTCCTCAGTGAGTTAAGCAATCGTGCTGACTTTATCGATTAGCTTCACAAACTCTTCTGAAGAGTAAATGTCACTTGGCCCACTCCCAAAGCCCCACAAAGTGCCCAATTTCCGGCACCGGCTGACCCCCACCCCTCCGCTGTGGGGACATCCAGTGCAGGGAGAGTGCTGGTCCAGGCCTCAGTCTCCCTGACTGACCCTCGAGGGGCGAGCAGGCGGGGATGAGCCCGGAGCAGCCCCTCCCGTGGGCCTCTGGTTCCCATCATCGTTCTCTCGTGTTCTTCCAGACCAGCCTCCTCCAGACCCCTTTCAGCACCACTCCTGGTTCTTCTCCGGAGACGCCCTCCCTGCCCATCCCCCCTGCACACATCGTGGCCGCCTGCCCGGCCACCTGCCTGAGCCTCGTCAGGCTCCTCGGGTGGGAGTCTCAGGAGTGGCTGGTGTGGGGGACTTTGGCTCTAGGCCTGAGGGGGTGTGAGTGCTCATAGGCGGCTGACCCAGCTGGTGACACCCCGACCTGGTCTGCCCCTGCACCCCCTCCAAGTGGCCCCATGACTCTGGGCGGGTCCCTCCCTTGCTGGGCCTGTTTCCTGTGAGGTTAAATGGCGCTGTTGAGAAGTTCACAGGACAGGGCCCGGCCCTGCTTTCGGAGAAGGAGCCCTCTGACCAGTGCCCGTGAGTCCTCCCAGGGAAGGCGGCCCGTGGTCGGGCCCTCCCATGCGGGAGGACTGGCCCCAGGACCCACACGGAGGTTGTCCACCTCCCAGCCTTTACACAGGAATGTCCTCCCCACCCCTGTGTGGTCCTGGAAGTCCCCTAGTCCTTGGCTCACATTCCATCGGTATTTTGAGCAGCGTTTTACAATTCGTGAAGTACGTTCACATCTCTCCCTCCCTTCGAGTCTTGCAATGCTGCATCCTCAAGGTATGAGTCATCACCCCATTTTCTGGATGAAGAAACCAAGGCTCAGAGAAGGGTGGTGGGAGGACCAAGGTTACCCGGGTGGTAGCGGCATCGTCTACCCCCGCAAAGCCAAAGCCCAGCCTCTCCCCAGTCCTCGTGGGGCCCGCCAGGGGACGTTTGTGTTGGGTCATGATGAGAGTGGAGATGGATCAACAGCCATTCTTCAAGGGGGCGTTTTCAGGCCCCCAGCAGAGGTGTGTTGAAGGTGGGTGGGGCTGCCATCTGGGGTCGCGAGGCCCACCCGTGCTGGAGGGTGTGGAACAGGCCTCCCTCTAGCTCCTGGCACGTGCTCGGGTTCCAGCACTGCCGCAGGCTTCAGGTGGGCACACCACAGGGCTTGGCAGGGGTTGGGCATAGAGCCTGAGCAAGGAAGGGCTTAAGTAGGAGAGAGCCCTGGGGCCCGGCCTCCGTGGCAGACATTCCCAGGGGCACTGACGATGCAGCAGCCCGGGCTCAGGGCAGTGGCGGTGCCCGTGTCACCCACAGCGAGCATACAGCAGCTCAAGCTCGATGGGGCCTGGCTAGGAGCCGGACACCTGAGTTCTAGTCCTGCCCGGGCCTTTAGTCCTGTGTTGACCCCCCAGGGACCTCGGTGTCTCATCTACTGAGCACAGTGACATTCCTGGCCCTGTTCATAGTTCCAGGCTCCTGGGAGCTCAGAGACAGGACGTGGGAGCCGTGGGGGGACTGCCGGGTACTGAGCTCTGGGCTCATCTTAGCTTGCTCATCTGGCCCAGGGGGCATCGGGCCCTCCCTGTCCTTGCTCGAAGGGCTGAGGGAGGAATGCAGAGGCCCTCTGTAAACTGGGAAGTGCGGGGCCCATGAGGGGTCACTGCCGAGCAGGGAAGAGGGACACCTTGCTCTGGGCGCTCTCTCCACTCGTGCTCAGATTGTAGGATTCATGGATCCTTACTGTTTCTTGTTCACTCACTCATACCCCCATCTATCCATCCAACAGCCAGTAACCCCTTCTCCAGGGGCTGCAGCAGGAGCCTGGAAGGCACCACCCAGCACCAGCTTCGTGGCCCCCGCCACCATACAGGCCCTCCAAGCACATGGGTACCCTGAGAAATGACCTGGGGTTCCCCAGCTCCATTTTCCTAATGTGGCATCTGGGGTCCAGAGAGAGGCAGGAGGGAATCCTACAATGCTCTGGCCAGTTCCAGACCTCAGCCTCAGACTATTCCTCCCCTCTCCCCAGGCTGGTCTCTGCCTTGGCCCTGGGCGGGCCTGGGGGCTCTCAGGCTTGGAGTGAGTCCCGTGGGACAGGGGCCAGGCCACCTCCCAGGCTGGAAGCAACAGGCCCCTGCCCCATGGCTCAAGCTCAGGCCCAGGCGGGGTGCAGAGCATGGGGCGGTGGCGAAGGAGGGCCGCTCTCCAACACACGATATTATCTCTGGCCTCGGCTCAGCCCTCGGAACAGGATGCGGCTTTCAACACCTCTCTCCCCTCGGACCGACTCCGGGCTTTTCGAGTTTCTCACAGCATGGATCATGGGGCTGGGCCTGGGCGGAGGAGGCCCCCAACCAAGGCCACCCCTCCCCCCAGAGGCAGCCAGTCCTCGACTGTCACAGCCCCCGATGCAGGAGGGGGAAGGGCCAGGATGCACGAGGGGGAGAAGGCTGCAGCGATGGTCCCCCTGAACAGCTCCCCGCCCCTCCCCCTTATGTTGTCCATAATCCAGGGCGCCTGTTTGAGGAATTCTCCGCCCGTGTGTTAGTGATTTATTTAGACTCGGCTCATTCTGCCCGCCCGGCATCCTGCCTGCCCAGTGGGTGACGGACCCCCTCCCCAGCCCCTGCCTCCTCACCTCGATCCCTGGGGCCCTGTTCATATCCAGCAAGGCAGGCCTGGCCCTGCTCCAGGCTGCTCCAGATGGCCGGGGCTCTGCTGGACATTGCAGTCTTTTAGGGGACCCCAGAATCTCACTTCTGGGAGCCCAGCCTACCCCCTAATATTCTGCAGACCCTCCTCCTCAACCCTGCTGGGCCCCTCCTTCCCAACTGGGGAGGTGACAAGCGACCTTTAAGAGCAAGAGGCAGGCTTCTGGGTCCCTCAACCCAATCTCCCCATTGCACAGAGGGACAGCTTGAGGCCAGGAGAGGGGAGGCTGGGAGGCAGGGGACCCCCAGAGTGGTATCTGACAAAAAGTCTTTTAGGATTGTTGAGGACCCCCCCTTGTCTAACCTTCACCCCAACTCTCCCACAAAGGGCCAACGTCCCCACTTTACACATGAAGATGTGACGCTGAGACTGGGAAAGTGACAGCAAATCCTGAGGCTGGAGCAGAGCACAAGCCGCGTCTGTCTCTCCCCGTCTGTCTCTCTGCCTCACTCGTGTTGGGCTCCCAGGCCTCTGTGTGACCAGGACCCTGTCCCCGCTGCAGGGCCCTCCTACCCAGTGCAAGCTGGCTGTGCGCAGAGTCGCTCACGTGGCACTTCGGGGATGCAGGATGACGCTGTTGCCGAGCGCCCTGGGAAGAGAGCACGGCTCACGGCCACTGTGGGTGGCGCCCAGCCCTGGCCCCCAGCCCCCAGCACCTCCACCGTCCTGGTGAGTGTGAGGAGGGAGCTGGCCCGTCTCCACACAGCCTGCAGCCAGAGATTGACCTCTGCGCCCTGAGACAGGAACCCCAAAGTGGGGCAGGAAGAAGCCTGCAATTCCAGCTCTTCTCGGCAAGGTCCCTACCCCGTCTCCCTCCGAGCTGCCTCCTCAAGTCAGGCAGGGAGAGGAATGATTGTACAGATAAGAACGCTGAGGCCCAGAAGGTTGCAGAGACTGTCACTGGCTTGCACAGGACCCTGGGCAAGACACTCATCCTCTGTGGGCCAGTGTCTCCATCTTGCCCTGAGGGTGGGGAGGAGTTAGATGTCTCCTGGGCCCTCTCTTCCGGCAGCCACAGCCCACCTGACTTCCTTCTCCCGGTGCCCAGCGTGAGGCCAGAACCCGGCCCACCGGAGGTGCAGGTGATGGGCACGCGCAGCTGAGCACCTGCGGCGTGCCAGGTGCTGAATCAAGCCGTCTGCATACCTCTCTCACTCCAGCCTCAAAGGCACTTGTGAGGTCTGTGTGAATACCGCTGTGTGATAAAATGAGGCTCAGAGAGGTTAAATGACTTATCTAAGGCCACACAGCTTTATGGGACATCAGTGTCGCCTTCCCTGCCTGCTTGCTTGGAGGCCTCCCTGGCCGGGGTGTAAGGAGGGTCTGGACCAGGGCAATAGGCAGCCGCCTCTGTCCTCTGTGCGCAGAAATGGGGCTGGTGGAGGAGCAGATGGCAGCAGCTCATGGGGGACTGGGGTTTGGGTCTGTGGCCACCTAATGCTGGCTGGTTTGGGGGCTTCTCTGACTGGGTCTACAAGCTTCTCCCCTCCTCCCATGGAAAATCCTTCCTGGTTCTGAACTAGCAGAGCCCCCTCCCAGGATGGCTGCCCCCCTTTTCCCAGAGATAACAAGGCCCCCAGGCTCTCCATGCCAGGCATGAGGGGAGGGCAGCTGGGCCAGGAGAACCACTTGGCCACTGACCACTCTCTGCTCAGCCCTGGCCTCTGGAGGATTTGGCATGGCCCCAGGTGGGCAGCGCCCTCCCACCCTGGCTGCCGCTGTCTACTGGGAAGCTCGTAGCTGGGAAAAGGAGCCCGGGGAGGGGTCCCTGCTGAGCTGCCGCCCTGTCTGCAGCCTGGGAGTCTCCTCCCCACATGAGCCTGCAGAGGCAGCCGGAGCAGACCTGTCTGGGGAGCTTTGGGGCAGGCATGTCTGGGTTCGAGTCTTGTCAGGGACTGTCACAAGATCTGACTCTGGGCGTCACACAAGCTGACTCACATCCTAGCGCTACCATTTACAAGCTGTGCGGCTGCGGGCAGATCACTTCACCTCTCTGAGCCTTGGTTTTGTCATCTGTGGAACAGGGGTGATAACAGGGCCAAACGCTTTGGAGTGTTCTGAGGATTGAAGGAGTTAATAACGCAAAGCTGTGAGGCCAGCTAACGGTACCTGGCAAGCAGGCAGCTGATGCTGGCTGTTACTATTGCTGAGATTAGTCCCTGACCCCTCTGGGCTGGGGTTCCTCTTCATAGGCTGGGATTCCTTATTTAGGCCTCATGGGATTGCTGGATGGGCGTCCCTAGCAAGGTCCCTGCGGGCAACCTTGTCCATATGTGTCAGCTCTCCCTTCCCTCCGTTCCCTACATCTAGGATATAAAGAGAGTAAGACCCCTGCTTACCCACCATCTAAAGCGCCAGAAGATGGCATGTGAAAGTGACAGAATGAAAAATGAGATCATAATAGGCCCAGAATCCAGGCATCTCTTTTCAGTTAAGATCCAGAGAGGGACAGTGACTTGCCCAAGGTCACACAGCACTTAAGGCTGGTTTGGGGTTGTGACATCTGTTCTTCTGACTCCAGTTCTTCCTCTGAGAGATCCTCAAGGACTGGGCAGAGAGAAGTGCTTAGAAATGCTTCTTGGATGAGGGTTGAATAGCCACAGGGTGGGATCATGGGGGCCTTGAAATCTGGATATGACCCAGCAGGCTGCAGGGTGCCCTAGGGGATTTGAGCATTTGGGGAAAGCCACCCGTCAACTGTGTAAGCAGAGCTGACTCTGGGAAATGGTGAAGGTGAGAGGGGCCCAAGGATCTGTCCTGTCAAGGGAGTGGCTGTGCTGGCCGGAAGCCGTGGGGCAGCTCTGGGTACCACGATGTCAAGGCTCTTCCTGGTCCATAACCTAAAGACCAGCCCAAACCCCAGGCTTGGCAGGGTCCTTCCTGCTGTGCCCATTAACACGCCCTTCCCAACCCCTCCCTGGGGAAGTAAGGGCTGGGTGTGGCTGCCGTCAGGGGCCGTCAGGGTCAGGGGACCCATGATCAGACGTCTCAAAGGCCAGGTAGAGGCCAGGTCTCCTGGCTGCAGGGCCTGCAGATGAAGTCAAGCAACACCCCTCACTAGGGACCCCAGGGCAGCTCCATCCGGCCTGACACCCAGCCCCCTCCCCTCAGGGGGCCCAGAACTGCATCCAACAGGCCATTAGGGGCCAATTACTTGCACAATGTTGACTTCCTCTGGCTGGGCTTGGGAAGGGCAGGAAGGTGGCGGGGACCCCAGGCACCTGTCTGCCATCCATCTGCAGGTCTGGGATGCAGAGGAGGCAGAACGGGGACTGCCTCCTTCTCCCTCCAACCATCCCTTGGCAGCGGCGTGGGCTGTGTCCTCAAATATTAATCTGTCAGACTAGGGGGACAACAAGGGAGTAAAAGTCCCAGACTGGAAACACAGGCACGTGCCTGTTATTTCAGGTGTGGAAGGGAAGGGGGCAGCCCGGCCTCTTGGAAGCTAGGCTGTGTGTCCCCCCGCCCGCCCCAGCCCCAGCCGGCAGCTCTGTGAGATGTGGCTCCTCTCCCCTCCGGGGCGGCTCAGGAGCCCGTCTGAGGCCTTGGGGCCGTGGGAGATGCCGGCAGCCTGGGCAGGCAGTGCAGGTGTCCCAGAGGGGTGAGGGGCGCCCCCAGAGAGGAGGGCACCTTGGGGGAGGCTGGGCTCCTGCTCATATTTTCCAAAAGCTTTTCAGACCCTCCCTGCCCGGGCTGGTGCTGGGATCCAGAGGAGGATCTGACCCAGCGCTCGCCCAGGAAGTGCCCCCAGCCTGGGGTCCAAGAGAGTTGGGGATGATCCCAGTGGGCCTGTCCCCAGTGGGATTCCTCTCAGGTCCCCAGAGCGAGACACCGGGCTTGTGAAGGGACCAAGCAACCAACTGAGGTGATGCCTGCTGAGCCCCCAACACACACACGTGCACACATGCACGTTTCTAAGGCCCCTCCAGTCATAGACTGATCTCTTGGAGCTTCATCCACCTGAGGTAGGAGGCAGAGGAGGGGTCTCCTCCACACCCCCAGCTTTGCTGTGTGTGAGCGGGGGCCTGGCAGAGGAGGGCGGCCCTGTGAGAAGGGGGGCCAGGGAAGGGGCCGGGGCAGGGAAGGGCTCAAGTGCTATTTTTCTGGAGCCCCTGGGAGAGGAGGAGGGGGAGGCCAGAGTGGTCCAGGCGGGGACAGGGGCCTCCAAAGACCCAAAGAGGGGACGGATGGCCAGGGCCCTGGGGAAATGGAGCCGCTCAGCACAGCCAGGGCCCAGGAGGTGGAGCTGCTCAGAGCATGCCCCCCCGCTGGCCACTGGCGGGCCCTCCGCAGCTTTCCCTCCGCCCTCTTCATTCTCCTGCTCGGTTGGTCGGTGGATTTATTCACAGAGTGTTGTTGGGGGCCCAGAGGACCGTCTAGGATCTGTTAAACCTTGGTCTGAATCAACTGGAGCTTAGAATCAGAACTCGTAAGTCAGAACCTGAAGTTGGAACTCAGATGTGGAGCCCGAGGGAGGACCTTGAGCGTGGGCTGGGCTGGCAGCCACCAACCCCCACAATGCTTCTGAAACTTTTCAAATTCGTGCTCCGCTTCGGTAAACATACAATCTTGTGCCATCTTTTAATATTATTTCAAATTCAAAATGAATTCAATGCTGTGACTAAATGTCAGTGAGAGCCACAGGCCTGAGCTGTGCCTTCATGTGACGGGGCCCCCTGCCCTCTTGCCTGTAGAGAATCATTGCAGAAGGTCAGCAGTGAGGGGGAGAGCTCAGACCCACAGTACACAGGGTTCCCGTGTCCCTTCTCCTCATGGGGGAGGGACTGCAAGAGGCCAGCCCTGCAGGCCACACTGTCCTTGGACAGGTCAGCCTTTTAGACTCCATGGGCTGGTCAGTACCTCTTCAATGCAAACTCTCTTCTGTGGAAACCACTCACTCTAGTGTGAAATGGCAGCCAATGGAGACCCATCGTCACCCACGTCTTGGTATTTTGTATAGAATTTTTTTTTTTGGAGCAAGAAGGGCGACTTGCACGCCCAGAGAACTCCAAGGTTACAACCCTAGAGGCCAGGTAGAGATCCTCTCAAGGTCAGGAGCCTAAGGCTATGGTCTGAGTCCTCAAATATGGCAAGGAGGGAGAATCACCCAGGACCCTTGTTAAAATACAGCCTCCAAGACTCCACCCCACCCCGGTGAATCAGCATCCCTGTGTTAACCAGGTCCTGATACAAAGTAGTGTGTGTGTGTGTGTGTGTGTGTGTGTGCGTGCACGCGCTTGTGCACCATGCAGGGGTCTTTCAGCCCAAGCATCACCCCAACTAAGCGGGCCCCTGGGCTTTTGCAGGCTCCGCACACAGGACGCACACCCACAGCCATAGCGACGGCCAGCAGAGCTGAGAGAGGACGCTCACCGCGCAGCGCCCACAAACTCGCTGCTGGGAGCTGGGTTGGGCATTTCTTCATTTCTTTTATAAACCAAGAGGAACAACAAGGGAAGAGGTGGTGACCCCTCAGGACCCCTGAGAGGCTGGGGGCCAGTTCTGAGGAGGGGCAGGGCCACTGCCTCCCAGCACAGTTCTCGGGAGCTCCGGGAAGGTTTGTTGACTGTGTGAATGAGGGAAATGCAGGCTCCAGCTGGCAGCCTTGCTGCTCAGATGCGAGGGGAAGGCCCGAGCCGGCTCCCACCCACCGTGGCCAGAGTGGGAGGAGCATGACTGGGGGCCTGGCTGGGGGCCTCCCCTGCTCAGGTTCACCGTGAAGAGAGGAGGTGAGACCTCTGCCGGCCCTGGGATCCCCGTGGGAGCCCAGTTATTTACTGGAAACAGTGAGGGATGAATTCTTGGCGGCTTCGGTCCGTGCAAATCAGAGACGCGGCTGAGCTCAAGTCTGGTTTTGATCAATTCCAACGGAACAGACGGCTTGTTAAATCTCAGCTGAAGAGGCCTCCTTTCTGGAACGCCTCCTCTGCGCCCCCGTCCCCACCTCAGGGCTAGAAGGCCTCTTGGAGAGCAGAGTCCGACCCACCCATTTCACAGACGGGGAGCTGGAGGCCTGTAGCAACCTCTCCAGTCCCTGTGCCAGCTGTGGGTCTGGGAGGGCCGAGCCAGGTGAGGAGGGAGCTGTGGTTCTGGAGCCCTCCAAGCTGAACAGATCAGGTCCAGAGACACTATCCTGGTGTTCAAGGGCCTCCTTCCCCCTCCCCAGCTTTCCTGCATCTCTCCCCGCTCCATCTGGTTGCTTCCACTAGGTTTCCCTGGATATACCCTCTCCTTTGTGGGTAAGGATGGCCAGCAGGAGGAGACACAGACAGAACAGGCCTCTGGGGTCGATGTCCTCATCTATCATGTGGGTTAACACGACGTGGGCATCCAGTTCAGTGATGGAGCAAAACCCGGCCCAGTCTGGTGCCCGGTAGATGCTGTTTGCTGAAGCTGAATCCGCTCTGTTGCAGCCTTGTCCTCAGGCCCCTCCGGGCCCCACTCTCCTGAGGCCTGGGCCGCTAGCCCAGGGTCAGCAAAGGCAGTGGGCCTGCCCAGCTGTCGGCCTCGTCCTCCAAGCCCTTTGATCTGCTGCCATAGCCAGCGGCTGGAGCCTGGGCTGGAGGCCCCCGGGCAGTGACGGATGTGCCGGCCTGGTGTCCTGCTGGGAGACACATGTCCACTCGTCAGGCCCTAGGACCTCTGCCTGGCATTTGAAGCCCCCAGCCTAGGCCCCCCTGGCTCCCTTGCTCATGCCCAGCCCTTTTGTCACCTCAGCCCATCCATCTCCCCAACCACCTCCAATCTTCGCTCCCACATCCTCCTCCTCCTCCAAGCCACAGTCAGGTTCACAGCCCCTGGTCTAGTTCACAGTGGCTTTCACATGTGGCCCCTCAGTTTATCCCCCGCAAAACCACCCATGACGCAGGTGCCGTGGTGACGGTCCCCATCTTACAGAGAGAGCCACAAGGCTTGGCGAGGCAAAGTCCTTGGCTGTCATTGATGAGCAGGAACTGGAGTCCCGATTTGTCATGGGCTGTGGGGCGTGGCTGAGAGGATTCTAGAGGCTCAGAAAGTCCTGGAATAAAGGGGACCGGAAGGAGCCTGGGGAAGGCGTTGCATTTAATCCAAACCTCAGAGGAATTCTCAGCTAACACTCAGAATCTTAGAACAGGGAAATGCCTTGCCTGGAAGGACTCTTGGTGGTCACTGAGCCCACCCGCCGAACTCCCCAGCAGCCTCCAGGCTCTGCTTGAGCACCCCCAGGGACGGGGATCTCCCTCTCTCAGTGTGTGGCAGCCTCCCCCTTGTGGGACAGCTCTGATTGGTGGATATCTTTCCTCCTCCAGGGCTGAGTGCCCTGCGCCTCCCTGTGGCCCTTTAGAGCCTGGGGACAGCGGCCAAGGCCCCCTGGGTCATCTTCCTTCCAGACAGGGAGCACAGAGCAGGCGAGGGTGCGGGGCAGACCTCTGGGGCTGCAGTGGGGAGGGGAGAGGCCCCCCCCAGCCCACAAGGGCTGGGCAGGAAGTCCAGCCCCACCTGCCACCGATGTGCGGCCCCCCACTAAGTCCCCGCCCCTCTCTGAACCCCGTTTCCCCATCTGGAAATGAGAGAGGGCAGTGAGGGGCTGACAGGCTCCTGGCTCGGTCCGTGTGGCCACCGTGAGGGGCTGTGGGAACTGCAGGTGACCTTTGGCTGCCCTCATCTCCCTGGGGGTCGTTGCGCTGGCGGATCCTGCCAAGCACTGATTAACAGCTGGGGTGCACCTGGCGGGCAGATGTCGGCTCCCCATTACCCCTGCTGGATCCCGCGTGCGCTTGCACACGATCGTGCATCTATGTGCTTGTGCACAGATACGTGTGCGTCTGTGTGTTGGATGTGTGTCTACACATATATATGAGGGTGCACTGAGCCGGGGGGCAAGCACCAAATGGGGGTCTGGGGATGGGGCTGGCTCTGCTTGGGTTGAGGGTGGGACCCTGGTGCGTCCCTGCCCAATCCGTGCCCAGGCCCCCAGGGCCTGAGCAGTATGCTTCAGAGCAGGGCCCGGCAGGCCTCCGGGGCTGGGGGCATGCCCCAGTGCACCCCCTCTCCTGGCCTGGGGGTCAACCTGCAGAGAGCCAGTCCTCCACAGGGAGGCTGCCCATGGGAGGTGGAGTGTCTTAGGAGGATCCAAGAGGGAAGGCCACTCGCTGAGAGTGAAAGGAGCCAGGTGTCAGGGCTGGGCAGGGGGGCAGCCTGGTTCCGCCCTGGGCCACTCCATCTCCTAGAGTCTGGTTCGGGTGCAGGCAGGGGGGCACTGGCTCCCCCAAGAGTTAGCACAGGTCTCAATGACCCTAGGAGGTCGGGGCTGAAATCTCCGTTTCACGGAGGAAGAAACCAGGAACCGGGGAATCCAGCCAAGGTCCCCCTAGTAGGGCTGGGGGGCAGAAGTCTGCCGGGGTGGGGTAGAGCAGGAGGGGCATGGGCAGGGCCCTGCTGCCCTGCAAACCAGCGTCCCACCCCCCTCCTCCGGGCTGGGCTTGAGGTTCCCCAACAGACTCAGGCTGGGAGGAGGTCAGGCCGGAGGAGGGGATCTGGGAACTATTTGATAATTAGGCAAGAGGCCTTGACAAACATCCTCTGTGGGGTCCATTAGGGGGCCCTGGGGAGGCCTGCAGCGGGGCTGGCCACCTGCCAACCCCCACCCTCACTGGTCCCCCATTGCCCTCCTGCCCACTTCCCACCGTCCCCAGTAGTCCCTTCTACTACTACCCCCCCAGACCCCTGCTGTCTCCTCCCTCTGGTCCCCCTCGCCCCGTGTACTAACAGCTCTGATTGAACAAGAAGGGGCCTTTGTGCCTCTTCAGCCTCAGTCGCCTTGGATGGACACCTCCACAGTCCTGTGAGGCCCACCCTCCCACCAACCAGAGAGGGCAGCACTTTGTCCACAGCTGCACAGTGAGGCCATGAGGAAGTAGAGCTGGGCTCAGGCAGCTCCCTCCGCTTCACCACTGCCGTGGGGCTCAGATCCCCACAAACTCAGGGTAGGCGGGGCTCCTAAAGATGGCAAGGACCCCTCCTTCCCAGCCTGACCCCATCTAACAGCCAGTTGTTGGACCACAGAGCCGGGCTCCCAGAGAGGTGAGGGGTGCTGGGGGCGCAGCCTGCTCTGCCCCTTGCTGAGGGAGGCCGGGGGCCTAGAGAAACTCGAGCTGCAGAGAAAAAGCTGGAGACCCACCATCGGGGCAGGAGAGGCTGTAAGGAACAGGCGAATGTTGGGGGTCAGCCTCTTATCACCCTCAACTCTGGAAGGGAAGAGGATTCAGAAGGGGGACAGACTTCAACCCTGCCCTCCTGGACCTCTAGAATCCCGGAAGGGCCTAGATGGGTCCGGGGACCCACTTTGGCCTCATCTTCCTGAGGATGGAAAAGAGCAGTGTGGGCAACTCCCATCCTCCTCTCCCAGCATCCAGGGAGGGCCCCTCTTCACGGTGCCGCACCCAGGGCTGGTGACAGTGCAGGGCCCTCGGTAGGGGGTGGACCTTGGGGCTACCACTTGAGCTGGAGCTATGGAATATTGATGACTGCCAACAGCGTGCCTGCCAAGTTCTTGACTGAACCTTCACGAGTGCGTGCTGATACAACCACGCTGTTCGTCCTGGCAGGGTTGGTAGCAAGTGTCCCGCCTGTGAGCTGAGGCTCAGCGAGGTCTAGAGACTTGCCCAGTAAATGACTTGGTAGGTGGCAGAGCCAGATGGTCAGCAGGTCCCTCTGACCCCTGAATCCATGATTTCCCACCTCCCTTGCCCCATGCTGCCTCCTACCAACGGGTGTGACCCGTGCCCAGTGACTGCCAACCTGGAAATGAGGTGTGGTGTGGGCAGGTGCCTGAGGACAAGCGAGGGGGTGGGGGGCTGGGTTCAGCCTGGGAATGATGGGCAGACTCTGAAGAAGCCCATGGAAGGAAGGGCGTGCCTGGCAGAGGGGTCAGCCTGGACAAAGGTGTGGTGGTTGCCGAGTCCGAGGCATGTGTAGACAGCAATGGGGTGCTGGGGGACAGGGGTGGGGAGGCGGGGCGGCAGGATAGGGCTGCCAGGCCCACTACCAAGGCCTTGGGTGCAGGGCGCCTTGATCACACCATGTCCCAGCACCGCTCAGAGCCCCCAGAGGATGGGCGCTCCCTGAATCCCCAAGGTTTGTCAGACAAAGGGGCCTGGGAAGCCACGAGGCCTTCTCTAAAAAGGCCCCCAGCCTGCTTTTGGTTGGTTCAAGCATTTGATGGTTCCTGTGCTGTGACTCCCCCTTGGGGGTGGGTGGGTGGAGGGCAGTCGGGATTGATGGGGGTCTTCCCTCTCTCTGCCTGCCTCTGCTCCTGCACCAGCTCCAAAACGATCCCAGACGCCCCCGGCACCCCTGGGGAGGTCTCAGTGGCCAGGCGGGGAGGGGGGCAACTTGGAGAGGAGGCCCCCAGCTGCGAGGTGGGGCCCTCCTCCCCTCCCGGAGCTCCGGCCCGCCCCGCCCTCCACACCCTGCAGGGGACACTGGGGTCTCACCCGGATCTTTGGGCGGCAGGGCTTGAGTGTTTCCAACCCTTCATCTGGTGGCCAGATCCTCTGGCCCCGTGGGGTCCTCCCCATTCTCCAGAACCCTCCTCCCAGCCCAGGGCAAGCATGACTCCCCTGGTGGTGTGGGCCCGGCATTCGGAGCCCTGGGCTGGGCGGCCAGCATCCGGAGCCAAGAACCACAATCTCGGCTGGAGGGCGGGGGCCTGGGAAGCGCTCACCCACGGAGGTGATGTGGAATCTGTCCGTACCCCCCTTGTCGGGGTGTCAGAGTGATTTATGGGCAGATGCTGAGAGGAGAGGCTGGGGAAAAATAAGCAGTCTTGGGGCACGCTCCTCCCCAGGCCTCTTCTCCTCACCAGCTGCCACCCTGCTGCAGACTCAGGAGAAAGGGCCTCACTGCTGTGTGACCTCGGGCAGGTCCCTTCTCTCTCTGGGCCTCTGCTGCCTTTGAAATGGGTCTGAAAATCAGCCTTAAGTCACAGGATTACCAGAAGGATCAGGTGAGAAGTGGGACGTCAAGCACAGGGCACATCATGGAGTGCCCTTGCTCCCAAGCCTGCAGTGGCTCCCGTGCTCTCTCAGCCCGACCCCCTCCTGTCTGACTTCATCTCCACTGCCGCCCCCTCGCTAACTCCACCGCCTGGAACCTCCCCACCATAAGCACACGGCTCACTCTGTAAGCTGTTCCTGGACAACTAAATAGAACAGACTCCTTCCCCACCAGCAACCGCCCTCCTCACTCTCGGACTCCCCACCCCCTCCAGGCTGTCCTACTAACCTTCTCCCCAATATTTGCCACCACCGGATAAAAACAAAAACCCAAGTTTTGTTTGTTTGTTTATGGTCATTCTCCCCAGCTAGAATGTCATTTCCACGCGGGCAGAGGTTTTGTCTCTGGCGTACTGCAGGGTCCCTAGACAGCACCTTCATTGAGGTAGGCATCGATGAATGTGGATGGGCAGGGAGGGGGAGGCGGGAGGGCAGGAGGACTTCAGAAAAGAGAAGCAAGTGGCACTGGCTTGGACCTGGAGCGAAGGTTTGGCACTTGCTAGATGGCAAAGGAAGGCACTCTAGTCTGGGGCACAACCAAACACCTGGGGACAGGTATGAACACGAAATATGGACATGGGAAAGTGGGGAGGCCAGGCGGCTGGGGAGGAGGTGAGGGCAGGCCAGAGGCACAGGCAGGCTAGGGAGGAGGTGAGGGCAGGCCAGAGGCACAGGCAGGCTGGGGAGGAGGTGAGGGCAGGCCAGAGGCACAGGCAGGCTGGGCTGGACAGTAGAGAGCCGCACATGGCAGGCAGGATTGAAAAATAAGCGTATTCCCCACATAATTTTTTTAAAGATTAAGGATAGTTTAAAAGAAGGGATGCAATGGAGGTTTTAACTAAAACCCCTTAGACAGAGTAGGAAGTAAACTTGGTCACCACGTAGTAACCTCTATAATGGCTGTGACTAGGATGGGGTTTAGCTCAGAACTTCCTGTTAACCACGGCAGTAAAGGAAGAAATGATGAGTGAAATGCTTTGCATTGTCTGACCTAAGAAAGCACACCAGTTCCGGGGAGCCTAAGCTCTGAGAGTGATTTATCCCAGGGTTGAGCTGAGAGAGGAGGGGAGGGAGCTGAGGGGGCCCGTGAGAGTCAGGCGGCCTCATCCACCCGGCACATGTTCCCCTCGGTGATGGGCCCTGTGTTATCACTCACATTTCAGCAATATTTGGGAAAACCTGGGCTCAGAGATGTGAAGTCACTGGCCGAGGTCACCCAGCTAATAAGGGGGGCTGCTGGGATGCAAACTCAGGACCATGTGACTTTGAAGGCTGAGGGGAGGGGTACAGGGTGGGCACTCGGGGCTGAGGGCGGGCAGGAGGGTGGGTGATGGACAGCCATCCGGAACCAGAAGGGCACCTATGTGGGAGGCTTCCAGGCGGAGGCTGTCCTGCTCCAGGGCAGCAGCAGCAGCTCCTATGGACCCCCAGCTGCAGATACGCTGAAGCCTCTAAACTGGGGGGAGGGGAGAAGGTTGGAAAAGGGGGAGCATGAGAAACACTCTTCTGGAACCAGGACCCCGGGGTGCCAACTTCTTCCCTGGAGGAGCCCGTTGAATGTGCCTGTTCTCTGCCAGGATGGAGGGTGTATGTAACAGATCTGGAGCATTCCCCCCCCTCCACAGCCCCCAGGGCTCCCACTGCCCTCAGCTCCAGCCTGGCGTTTGACTGGGACCGCACAGCACAGCACATTCAGACCTGAGTGCAAATCCTGGCCTCCACCTCCTCGCTGTGTGACCCTGGGCAAGTTCCTATATCTCTGTGGGATGCTTCGGCTCCTCCATCTGGAAAACAGGGATGCCGACAGTGTCTGCTTAAATAAGACGGCATATGTGAAGGGTCTAGCACGTGCCTGGCACAGGGCAAGTGCACCAAAGGCATTGACGGGGGTTACTTTTTTTTTTTTTATTAATGTTATGATAGATTACAACCTTGTGAGATTTCAGTTGTACATTATTGTTAGTCATGTTGTGGGTACACCACTTCTGACGGGGGTTACTTTTAACTACAGTGCCTTCCTCCTCAACCCACCGTCCCCATCCCCAGCAGGGTGGCATCATGGCTGGCCGCCGCTGACCTCCCAGGTCTTCCCCTCCTGCTCCTCTCCTGTCGGACTGGACCACTGTGTGTTTGGAGCTGAGCCATTCACTGTCCAGAGCTTCCCTAAAGGCCTCTCTGGGCAGGTCCTGGGTCGAGTTTTGTGGACACAGATGACCCAGACCCCCGCCCAGTCTGTGTTCAGTCTCCTGAGACAGAAAAGCCCAGGGGCTGTCAGGGTCTGGGGGAGGCCCTGACCCAGTCCGGGGATCCAGGATGGTTTTTGGGGGGAGGTGAGACTTCGGTCAACTTTTAAAGAACGTCTGTCCATCCATCCATCCATCTGTCCAACCATCCCTCCATCCCTGGGTACATTTTTCCGTGTGTCAGTTTATTCATCCACCCCCTCCCCATTCGTCTGTTTATGCACGCGTTATTAATCTGACAGCTCAGCCACGCACACCTGAAGCGATCCGGAGAAACTAAGCACGGACTCTCCAGCCCGCAGTTTATCTTTGAGACCAGAAAGGATGACAGAAGTCACGTGGTCCAGCTCTCTCACTCAAGAAGTGACCACTGAGGCCACAGGGGAGGTGTGCCCCTCCGGGAGTCTCCGCTCCCTGTCCCTAGCTTGGCCCCTCCCATTGGGAACTGTGTGGGTGCCCACAGAGTAGGTGAGCAGTTGGAGGAGAGTTGGACCCTATGGGAAGTAGGCAGAGGGTCTGGCCTGGCTGTTTATGAGAGCAGGGTCAGCTGGGAGAGGTCGGGTGGCCCTGGTTACACGAGGAGGGGTCTGTAATTCTCCCGGGGAAGCAGCTGCGAGGCAGAATCCCAGGCAGGAAGCCTCGGGCTGGGTGGAGGGGGCTCCCAGCCCCTCAGATCCACCCAGGAGGCAGAACCTCTTCGTAGACAGAGCAGGAAGAATCGACAGGATCTCCAGGAATACCAGGAGGAGACAGGGGCCCCACAACCAGGAGAGCATCCTGTGTCTCCAGCACCCTGCACAGAGCAGATGGAAGGAAAGATGTGTGGGGGAGAAGGCTGGCCTTTGCTGGGTTCCTGCGGTGTGCAGCCGTGTGGGGTGAGCCTGGTCACGGCCGTGTGAAAGCAGAGGAAACAGAGAGGTTGAGGAACTTGGCAGATGCCGAGGAGTCCTGGCAGATCTGCTGGCCCCAGGGAGCTCAGAGATGAAGTGGGGAGCTGTCTTCCCAGCTTGGGGAGGGGACAGCTCACCTCCTCCCGGCCTTCCCAGTGAGGGGTGACTCGAACCTCAGGGGGTGCAGCTGGAGCCTCTTTCCCCAGCCTCCCTTCCATTCTATAAAGTGGTCTCTGGGAGGGGTGGGTAGGTGACACCCTGGCTGTGCAGGACCTGGGCAAGTGCAGGGGTCATCCTTCCTGGGGATGTGGGGGCAGCAAGTGGGCAGAACTGGAGCCCTGAAACCTTGACCCAGGGGCCACTGAAATCCCCAAGGGGCTGCCTCTGCCCCACTCGCCCCACCCCCCACAGGGAGACAGCAGCCCACGGGGCAGGGATTGCTCAGGGCCCGCGGTGAGGCAGGGGTGGTGGGGGCACCGAGGGCATGGTCCCCAGAGAGGGTCTAAGCCGGCCAGAGTCAGTTAGAAGACGCAGCCCCTGACCCCTGCAGCCAAAATTCCGTGTTCTTTTCATCTCCTTGCTTACCGGGGCCTCCCCGGCCAGCTCTCGTGGGAATATTGGAACAGACCAGTTGGGGAGGCGGATGTCAGCACAAGCAGGACCACACAGGGTGACTAGTGCTGTCCCACAGGAAGCCCTGGGCCTGTGGATACCAAACTGGGGCCCTATCTGCCTGGAGTGGCCGGGGAGGACTTCCCAGAGACAGAGGGGGTTGCAGGATCCCAGGAGCTTCCGGGCTCCCTAGGGACCTGCAGGAGAGATGATGTGAGCACCAGCCTGGAGATTTGCAAGGAGATGGCACGTGTGAGAGTCGTGGGGCTCAGGAAGGTAGTGGGGAAGGAGCGGAGTGCGTGTGTTGGGCCGTAGGTGTTGAGAGGAGCAGGCTGGGAGAGGGGCTGGAGACAGGGGCTGGAGGCCAGATCAGAGGGGCCGGGCTGAGGAACTAGGATTTATCCTGCAGGTAAGGGGGAGCCACAGAGGGTGTCAAACAGGAGAAGGAAGAGGTAGGATGTGTGTGCTAGAGCAGCAGTTCTCAATCTCTAGCACTGGAACCACCCAGAGGTTAAACACTCACTGCTAGGCCCCACCGCAGAGGGTCTGATTCTCCAGAGCTGGGGCGGGGCCTGAGAATCTGCATTTCTAACACACGGGCTGGGGTGTGATGGGAACTGAGGGGCTCAGGACTGGGGGACGCTGAAGGGAGGGTAAGTCTGAGGCTCCCTGAGGACCCACTGGAATCCAGATCTGGGTGTCACACTGCAGCCAGGCTTGAGGCCAGGGGCAGGCGGGCTGTAGAGGAAAGAGGAGGAGGAGGGGGCACAGTGGGCTCCGCCACAGCCTGGGGCACCTCCCTCACAGGCCCAGCTGGTCTGAGCCCAGCCCTGCAGCGATGGCTCCCCAGGCCCGGGACCAGGACTCTGCAGTCAGACCGGACCTGAGTCCAGCGCCTCCCGCTCTCTGTGACCCCGGGCAAGTGACACCCTCCCAGCCCGGGAGGGGCGGGACTCTGTGAAATGGCAATAGCAGTGCCCACCTTACAGAGTTAGGAGGTAGTGGGATGTGACAGCTCTGTGTTAACTGTGTGACCCTGTGTGTACATGAGTTGCTGACATGATTATGATTATGATTATAATTATTATTACTGCTACGACTTCAGGGAAGTGGGGTCAGCAGGAAGACCCAGAGGAATAATGGATGGTGGCATCTCAGGCACCATAACAGGCTTGTGTAAAAACATCTTTGTGACGGGGCCCCAGGACACGGTGGGGGCGGGGCTCGTGGCCTTCTGTGGTGTGGCTCCTGGCACGTGGCCTGGGGAAGGGCCACCAGGCCGGGATCTGAGCCCTGCTCCCTTCCGCACAGACTAAATATTTGGGCTTCTCCTTCCCCTGTCTGGCAGGACCCAGGACCCCTCTGGTGTGGCTTCTGGGGCTATGGGAGAGGGGGGACCCTGCCTCGGGGGCAGGGCAGGAGGGTGGCTGAGACAGATCGCAGCAGGTCCTGCTCAGCCCAGGCCCCAGCGCCCGCCAGCCGCTCGAAGGCCAGAGCATGGCCGGGGAATCCGTTCCTGCCACAGTGGGACCTGGCACAGCCCTGCCCCTCTGGGCCTCAGTTTCCCCACCTATAGAGTGGGGCAGGGGCAGGAGGGTTGGACAGGCTGAGTTCTGAGGTCCCTTCCAGCTCTCTAGTGACCACGGCCCCTCTGAACCTCCCCCGTGGGGCACCTGCCCCAGAGTTGGCCCTCAGCAAACAGCAGGGAAGGACCTGCAAAGGGGACAATCGCTCCTGAGCAGGGAGGTGGGAGGACCCGGTGACGGCACAGAGGGACAGAAGGCCTCGGAGGGACTCTCTTTACCAGGGTGGCGTTTTTGTGGGGGAGGGTCTGGCTTACAAGACAGCATCTGCTAATGCCGCTTGTATTCTCCTGCCTCCCCACACAATGAAGAGCACGCGCTCTGTCGCAGCACCGTGGCAGGGCCCAGCAGGAGGCCGGCCTCGGTTCCCCCGGAGTGGGGAGCCGTGGACACGGCTAAGGGGATCAGCTTCGAGCTGGGGGTGAGTCTGAAGAGCCCGGTGAAGTCCCCACAGCCTGATCTTCACGGTGAATATCTACAAGGCCTCTACTCGGCCCCCCACTGTCCCCGGCCCTTGACCTCACCCACCTTCTCTCAACATCCCCCAGAGAGGGGTTTTTCTTAAACCACAAGGACCCTGAGAGCATGACTCCCGAAGGAAGAGACCCTGCCCCTGCCGTCTCGGTGCCATGTTGTCCGCTCTGCCTGGGCGTCCTCCAGTCCACTGGGCGTTGCTCCTCATTCTTCCCGATCCAGCTGCAGGGCCAAGGGGCCTCCTCTGGGAAGACCGCCCTGACTCCCTCCCCAGCCCCTGGACCCAGGCTCCTAGCCCACTTTGCTCCCCCACGTCTGGGGACTCAGGCCTGGAGCCATGTTGGTCTCAGCTCTGATTCCCCAGTGCCAGGCAGAGCCTGGCTCCACACAGTCCTCAGTGGAGGTTTGTTGACTGACCGAGTGACTCGATTCTGATTTAATAACAATGACCACTGGTAAATAACTTGCTATCTGCCAAGTGCTTGAGGTCCATTATCTAGTTTGAGCCTCACAACAATCCAAAGAGGTGTGTGTTGCTGCTGATGCCACTTTACAGTTGATGAGGAAACCGAGAGTCAAAAAGCTTAAGTTGGGGCTGGCCCCGTGGCCGAGTGGTTAAGATCATGCGCTCTGCTTCGGTGGCCCAGGGTTTTGCAGGTTCCGATCCTGGGCACAGACCTGGCACCACTCATCAAGCCATGCTGAGGCAGCATCCCACATGCCACAACTAGAAGGGGACAACTAAAAATATACAACTAACAAAGCCAGGGGGCTTTGGGGAGAAAAAGGAAAAATAAAATCTTTAAAAAAAAAAAAAAAAGCTTAAGTAGCTTATTCCGGGTCACGCAGCCCGGGAGGGCAGAGCCAGGAGGCCGTCAGACCTGGCCGACAGCAACGCTGTGCTCTAGCCACCACAGTGCTCCTGGCCCCTCCCATGGCAGAGTCCTCCCCCAGTGGTGCTCCCTCACTCCCGACAGGCGTGTCGTCCCAGAGCCTGGCCTGGCTCTCCTGTGTCCCCAGCATGCTGCCCAGGTGGGGCATGGAGCCCTGAGAGCGCAGGAGAAGCTGTGTTTGCCCCATTTTAGAGCTGAGCACATGGAGTCTTGGGAGCTGAAAGTTGTCCAGGATGTCTCAGCTCCAAGAGACAGTGGCAGGAACAAAACGCTGTCCCTGTGACTCGAACAGGCCAGGCCCCTACCTGCTGCATGAAGCAGCCCCAGCATAGTTGTGTGTTTAAGGTGTGTTCTGGGGAGAGACAGGGAGGGTGGCGGGTGTCTCTGGCATGTGGGAGTGGATGTGTGTTGGGGGCGGGAGGTGAGCTGTGTGCATGCAGGAGGTGGCAGTGTCTGTTTCCTTTGCTCCAGAAACGGATTTTAGACCCCGACCAGGAATGATGAGGGCAGTCATCCTTGCCCCATTCCTGAGGATCCAGGTCCCCATCACTGGGGGTGACAATGGGTTGGTCTCTTTTGCAGGGAGAGGAGCCCTCGGGGGCAGCAACGGTCAGGAGGGGAACAGCCCCTTGAACTGACTCGCAAGGGGCAGGGGTCTGCTGGTGGTCATGTGGAGAACAACAGGTAAGCCCATCACAGACCCTCAGGGGAACCATCTGGATCAGGGGCCTGTCCCCAGGAGGTGGCCTCCGATCTGTTGCTGCCCAGGCTGCCCGTCCTTTCTCCCAGGGATGTCCAGGGAAGTACTACGTAGACCAGAGTCTGCAGTGGAAGCTTGCTGCCTCCCTGGGGTCAGATGTGTCTGGAAGGGGGGACAGCTCTTGCGGGAGGAGAAATGGTGGGAGGGAAGGACGATGTAAACACTGAAAAACCCAGGCTCCCACGTCAGGGGGAGGAAAGCAACGCATACGGTTTCTGATTCTTCAGATTCTGGACATGCTGGCCGCTCACTGTCCTCCAGTGCTGGAGTCCTGGGCTCTGCAGGTCAGGAGCTGACAAAAGCTGGATCCAAATCTGGAAGGTGCCTTCAAGGGCGTGACACCTAACTGGCTGCTATCCCTGCACCTCCCACGACAGCCTCATGCTCCGCCGCCCCCGCGAGGAATTTTATGGATGCAAAGAAGGTGGAGACACGAAATAAACACTTGGGTTTTAACTACGGCCATGCCCCCGTCTAGGAGCTCCGGGGCCTGGGCCTCTGGCAGGTTCTGTCCCCACCTGCCAGCCTGTGGCCAGGGCTGGTCCTCCTGCCCCCTGGATGGGGGTGTCTGGGATGGTTGTGTGATGGGTCACCTGCCCCCACCCGCTCCGCCCTGCCCCAGCCCTTCAGCCCCTCTGGAGCCCAGCAGGTGAGGCAGAGGGACCCAGGGGCCCGTAAGGAGAATGTGTTCAGCAGCCATAGCCTGGGGAGCCGAGCGGATATTGATTTGCTCTATGGGAGCAAAGGGACCATTAAATGTGGTCTGTTAAATCTCTCTCCTGATGCCAGCCATCTCGGCAGGTGGGTGGGTGCCTAGCGGTTAGGCGGTGGTTGGACCAGCCAGTGGCTAGTGCCCACCTGGGGGTGACCTTAGGCAACCTGGTTCTGACGTACTAGCCCAGGGCCTGAGGCAGCCTGGCTTGGACCTGTGCTGCCCTGGTGCCCACAGGCCCCTGAACTCCAGCCACACCCGACTTCTTGTCATCCTCCAAGCAAACCCTGCCTCCGTGCCTTTGCTCATGTCGACCCCCTCCTTCACCTCCTTCTCCATCTCTTGAAATCCTCCTCAGCTTTCCAGACCCAGTGCAAATGGCTCAGGGTCAACTATCCACTCAGCCAGAGGCCACCTCCGTCCCTGGGATGCCCATCACAGACTTGGAGCCTGGCAGTCTGAGGCTTGAATGCCCGCTCTGCCATGTGTGGCCCTTAACCTTGGGCCAGTTGCTTCTCTCACTGGGCCTCAGTTTCCTCATCAATAAAATGGATACTGGGCCCTACCCCTCAAAACGGTTGTGAGAATTAAATGAGGCACATGCTGCAGAGGCCCAGAGCAGGCCAGTGGCTGCTTGGAATCACACAGCAAGAGGATAGAAAAGATGCTGGGTTTCCTGCCCCCCAGCCTCAGCCTCCTCCCACCCCACGCAGCCTCTCTTGGGTCTGGGGTCCTGGGCTGGGGCCTGCATCCTGCTGGAGGCCTGGTCTGTATAACCCAGCAGCTGGTCTCCACGGCCTGAGGAACAACAGACCATGAGCCTGCTCCGGCCCCCCTGGGCTCGGGCCCCCCTTAGTTGTCCTTCTGGCCTGACCTGGCCTCCTTCCCCAGGGGGCCTTATCTGTCCGTTCCCTCCTTTCCCACCAAACTAATCTCTCCCTCTTCTCGAGAGTTCCTGTTTCCTCTCGCCGCCTCCGTGTCTCTCCCCAGGCCTGTCTCTCCCAGGTCTCCAGCCGGCCTCCCACGCTTGGTTCAGAAGCCTCCTCAATGTGCTATGCTCTTATCCCTGGGGAGTTTCCACGTCTCCAGGGCTTTCTGGGGGTCACAGAGCCCAGTCCGGGATGGCCGCCCCCTTAGGAGGGAGGAGGTGGAGGCCGGCTGGGGTCGGGATCCTGCTGGCAACAAGCACTCCCACCCTGCAGGTCAGTACCTGGGCCTTCGAACTTCTCCGCCGTGGCTATTGGCCTGGGGCCTCGAAGGGCCTCCAAGGCAATGGCTGGAGGATTTTTCCTCCCAAAGGACAAGGTACCAGGATTTTATGGCTCTAAATCTCTGAACACACTGCGATCCTGAGACCCTAGATCCTGGGGCTCTGGGATTCACACTGGGGGACCCCCCGGCCCACCTCACCTGAGGGGGCTCAGCCTGGCTGCTGCTCGGAGCCCTGACCTGGCCGCGAGGGGCGGTCCAGGGACAGCTCTCCAGGCCCCTGGGTTGCCCAGTCCCTGACCAGCCAGAAAGGCGAGGCCTTCGTTGCAGGCCTGGGCGCTGGCCAGTGGTGGGTACGTCAGGCCCACTGAGTCAGCGGCCCTGCGGGTCTCCTGTCCTGAGCCGGAAACAGCTTCTGCCTTCCATGCGGCTCTCCCCCAGCCTGGCTGGAGCAAGGACGCATGAGAAGGGAGCGGGGTTTGGTGTCAGACACACCTGGCCCCATGGCCCTGCTCTGCTGGGGACTCACCATGAGATCTGGGCCAAGTTGCCTCCCCTCTCTGAGCCTCACTGTCCTCCCGTGAGATGGAGGTAACAATCCCCGCTGGGGCCTGCTGTCATCACCTGGGACAGTGTGTGTGTGGGGCCTGCTGTCATCGCCTGGGACAGTGTGTGTGGAATAGCACACAGTAGGTGCACTCAAAGGGTAGCATTTGTAATATTAAGACCACCCTTTCTGAGAGTCATTCTGGGTCCTTGGTCTGGTGTCCCCATCTGCTTGTCCTGGTTAAGGTCCAAAGGACAACCCCAGACCCAACATTTCTGAGGCAAGCACTCAGCTGAGTGTGCTGCCCCCAGATCCCTGGGCCCCACGGCTGCACTGGGCTCGTTCTAGCACAGGAGAAAGACCAGACAGGTGGGGGGCAGACACAGACATGACACAGACCTCCACAACGCCTTGGCTCAGTGCAACGTCGAGAGGAGCACAGGGGCCATGGGAACCCAGAGGAGGCCACTGGCCCAGGCTGAGGGTGACCAGGGAAGGCTTCCTGGAAGAGGAGGCCATTCAGCTGGGCCTTGAAGGAAGAGCAGGCAGTGGCTGGACACTGGGAGCATGAGTGCGACGGCTGCCTTAAAGGTTCAAAGGGTGGTAGGGAGCCCACGGAGGGGGAGATCCCTTCCACCCAGGGCACTAGGAAAGGCTCCGTGGAGATGGCTGTGAAGGCTGAGGGGGAACAACAGGGAAAATGACATTCCAGGCCTGCAGAGAACAGCAGACGCCCAGAGGCAGGTCCGGCAGTCAGGTTTCAGTATCCATGTGCGGAGGAGCAGAAGGAGGCCTGCAGAGTTCCCGGCGATGCGGCTGGAAGAGTCACCTGGCCCTGGGGGAGGGGCCTTGTGTGCCAGGCCAGAGAATCTGGGATTGGTTTTGTGGGCCATGGGAGCCAATGAAGGCTGTGGAGTAGGGGCAGCCCTGGGCCTGGGAGAGAGCACACTCCAGGGGCTTGTTTGATGGAGACTGAATTTTCTGCAGAGACGCTGGCAGGACTCCTGCCCAGGGATGCCCCACAACCCCACCACCAGACTCCAGCCCCTTATCAACTCTGCGACCACAGGAAAGGCCCGTCCCATCTTGGAATTTCCTCTTCGGCTAAACAGATTGAGAGACCAGAAGACTTATCTTGAGGTTCCTTCCAGCCTGTGATTCTGTGATTCTGGCCACTGTGCTGCAAGCTTTCAGGCAAGGACTCAGAGGACGTCCTAGCCACATAGCCCTCCCGCTTCCCGCCCTGCCATCGGTCCAGCCTCAGGGTGTGTCCGTGCCATACCACCCAGACCCTCTGGGTAGTGTCCTAGCTGGCTCTGGGCAGGGGAACGCCCTCCCTCCACATTCATATCTCCTCCCCCACACACAGAAGTTCAGTTTACAACATTCTCTTCATCCTCGGTCTGGTGTGGTCACCCCACAGCCAGAGCAAGATACAGGTGACGAATATTGATAACTGCTTCCACTTTCGGGGGTGGGGGGCCGAGGATACCCTTCACTTGCTCCTCAGGGCCATTCACGTGCCAGGAAAGGAAGCCAAAGCTCAGAGAGGGACAGTGCTGTGCCCACTGAGAGCCTGCCCCCTCGAGACCCTGTCTACACGTGGCAGTAGCTGGGGGCCCAGTTTCCCCCATCCCCTGGCTGTGACTTCTCAGCCTCTGCCTCTTTTCCTCTTCATCTCCCTGTGGAGGTCAGGCCTCGGTCCCCTGTGCTTTTCTGTCCCGCCCCTTAGTGACAGTGCCTAAATGTGCATCTCAGCCCCAGCCTCTCCCTGGAACTTCACACTCGACTATCGCCCATCTGCTCAGTACTTCCACTTGGGGCCGGGTCACCATCACAACCCCGAAGTGTCCCGTCTGAACCCCAGCCGCCCCACCGCCCGGCCTCAGTGCTTCCAGCACTTTCTGTTCCTCCTTGCCCTCATCCCGCCTCCAGAAAGAGAAGAAAGCCTGATGGCTCCGCCTCCAAACCCCAACGGGAACCCAGCCCGTCTCCCCAGCCCCCTGCAGCCAGCCAGCTCCAGGCAAGAGGCTGCAGCCTCTAACAGCCAACCTCAATCTCTACCGCCTGCTTTACACATGGGGAAACTGAGGCTCAGGGAGGGGAAAAGCCTCCCCCACAGTCACCCAGAAAACACGCCAGGGCTGGCGGAGCCTGGGTCTGCCACCTCCTCCCTGAGGTCCTCGTCCCCAGCTCCCGGGCCAGGTTTCCTCTCGGAGCTGGCTTAGGGGGTCTGACGACACCGCTGGGCTATGCGCGCCTGCATGTGTGTCCCCGAGGAACAAAGAATCTGCCAGCTGGGTTTATGTTTCAAGACGTCTGTCCTCGCCCTTGACCAAGAGGTCTTACAGGGAGACTGGGGCCAGAGTCAGGCGGGGAAGCGGGGGGCCAGGGACATCAATGGTAAGCTGCCTGCCCCGGAACCCAGCCCCGGGGTCTTCCGAGTTCACTCGAGGAGGGCAGAAACTGCAGGGGCAGGCCGTGCTTCGCTCAGCATTTATTTCATACAGCTGTTTTTAAAAAGCTTGTTTAAAATATAGATCATTATATATATATTTATATATATAAAATATATAAAGAGGAATTGAGGCGAGCCACCCCAAAGACAAAGCTATGTTTTATAAATATTTCTGTAGCTCCCACATCCCAGAGAAAGAAAAAAACAAAACAAAAAACCATTTACAACCCAAGCTAGTGGTTCCACATGGTGGGTCCCGCAGGCTCGGAGCCTGGGGTGGGCTGGGGTCTCGAGGGCCGTTCCGAGGAGAGCAGGCAGACCCCTTTCCCCAGGGGCTGGTGTCTCTGGCCGTGAAAGGTCGGGTCCATACTAGTTTTGCCAAACCCATGTCCTCGGCTCCGTAGACCAGCCTGGAGGCTGCAAATGGGCCCTGCAGGGCCTCAGGCTGCCAGGTTATTTTTAATCTTGTCGGTGTCCTTTGATGTCTCGGCCCTCCTTCCAGGGTGGCCAGGCCTCTCTTCCTGGTGGCTTCCAAGTGGAGGCAAGCCACACGGCACCTCCCGCACCCGGCATCTGGAATTCACAAGCAAAGCCCCACGGGCGGGCGTCTCTAGGCCCCGCTGGAGCCTGGGGCAGCGGCCTCACTTGCACACGTAACGCTCCACGGTGCGCTCACACCGGCGACAGGTGACGTAGCAGCACCAGTGGTACTTGCAGTGGCACCGCTCGACCACACGGTCCGTGTAGGGGTTGTAGCCACGGCCACAGCACATGAGGTCGCAGCTGTCACTGCCGTGGGACGTCTTGTTGCATTGCCTGCAGGGGTTGGGGGGGAGGTCAGTGAGCACTGGGCCACCCCAGCCCCTGCCCAGCCCGGCAGCTCCCCACCCTCCCCCACGGCTGCACTCAGCCCCCTCGGGAGGCGTCCGGTCTTTGGGGAATTTTAAATACCCTACTGCCCGGAGGGAACCTCTCTCATCCTGGTATTTCTCATAGGCATGTGTCAAAATGATGGGGTGTTCTGTTTTCTTGAAGAGGTCTTTTGTTCTATTTCTTCTACTTGTAAATACTCCACGGAGCCTCAAACCACTCTTATAGTCCCATCTTCATATCTAACCCCAGTTATATTGTAACAAATGTAAAGGCGGTTTTTACTTTCAGAATCCCAGGGTGAATTCCAAAATGGACAGATGGCGTTGCCTGTGAGGCAGAGCGAGCGGCCGGCACTCAGTGCGATGACAGAGGGTCACCCCTCTGCCCCCACAGGCCAGGCGCCTCCCTCCAGGATTTTATCTTATCTGAGGTGGGCAGGGCCCTCGGTGAAATGATTACGCCCATTTTACAGATGGAAGCGGGCTCAGGGAAGGGCAGAGGTCTGCTCAGGGTCTCACGGGAGCCTGTGGACAAGCAGCGCTTAAGCTCAGGGCCCAGAGACCAAGTCCAGTGCGAGCTCGGCCTCCCTTAAAGGGAAGAGAACCCAGGCCGCCAGGGGCTGCCTTTCCTCCTGCATCACTCCTGTGGGAGAAGACGACACAGAGGTCCCTATAAGACCCAGATATCCTACTGCTGCCACTGGTTCTACTGTCTAGAAAGGACACATCTGTGCAGGTTGGCAGCTCCTCTGGCTGGGCTCTGGCTAGACAGGGATGTTGTCATGGGATGCAGCTCGGTCCCCACAGCCATGTGGCCGAGGAATCCCAGGATGTCCGACACGGGCGAGCCCTAGAGATGACCAAATCCAACACTCCTATTTCCTGATGGGGAGACTAAGGCACAGAATGGAGTGGAGGCCTGTACAAGGTCCCACGGGGTGAGAACTCCTGTGAGCGTTTCGGAAGGCTTCCTGGAGGAGGAGGGGCCATGCGGGCCATTTCAGGAAGACAAGCAGGAATCTAAGATGCAGAGGAGGGGAAAGGGCACTGGGGGCAGAGAAAAGACAGCCTGCCCTGACCTAACAGAACAGCGGTGAGAGAACAGACGGATGGTAGGGCTGGAGGCACGGAGGCTGGACAGCCGCCGAGTAAGAGAGGCCGAGGGCTGAGCTGGAAAGGGCCGTGGGGCCGGAAGGAGGGGAGCACCTGGAGGGAGAGCCGGGAGGTGACAGGACCTGCACGTGGAGGCTGCGAGCAGCTCCGGGCAGGAGGAAACAGCAGGAAGAACACATCCCCAGAGCCACACAGACCTGGGTTCAAACCCCAGCTCTGCTGCCTACTGGCTGTGTGACTGAAGGCAAGTCACTTAACCTTTCTGGGCTTTGTTTAGTCACTCTACACCATGAGTCCCCCTCAGCCTTATCCTGAAGGTCTCTGGACATTCCTCCAGGAAACGGTGGTGGGAAGGAGGCCAGTTCCATTTTTATTCTGGATCCCTGACACACGATGTCTGAAAACCTGGCCTCCAACCTCCCATCCCCCTCCAAGGTGTGTGGTACCATCACCACTGCATGAGGATGGGACTGAGCCCCAGGGAAGCAAGGGCTCTGCTCCAGGTCCCAGAGCCAGGGAGCTGTGACGTCAGCGGGGACCGTCCTTCCCTGACACACACACAGCCCCCCACAGATCCAGGGAGATCTGGGGTCCTCGACAGGCTTCCCCACCCTCCTCACAGCCCCCTGGCTGCCTCAGCCCAGCCTCTCCCTCCTTCCCGTCTCCCTGGCCCGACCTGGTTCCATCTTCACTCCACCCGACCCCCTCAATCTGGCCTCCAGATGGGAGCTGGGGCGTCTTCACAGAGCCTGCTGCCCTGGCCTGTGAGGACGGGGCCCCCACAGCAGCCCCCCTCTCCTGGAGACAGGAACGTGGGCTGCGGAGGAAGCAAAGGCTGGCCAGGCACCAACTATGTGCCAGACACGTTCTCAGACACCCTCGCTCTGGTTCAATATTCTTTTAACCCCGCAGAACGCGAGTTTTGTGGAATGCCATTAGGGGCTCCTTAATAGAAGAGTTCCACAGCCCAACACCTCTGGGAAACGCCGCCTGCCACAGCCCCTTTCCTGCGCATTCCTCCCAGCCGTCATGTGCTCTTGTGCCTCGCGGATCGCCAAAGAGAATTTCCCAAACGTATCTGATTGCAGAACTGGTTCTGATAGAGCATCGCAGGACTGACTCCTTACAGAACCACCTCTGGGAAATGCTGCTCCCCTGCATCCTCACCAGCCCTGCCCAGCACACAGTAGGTCTGCAGTCACCACTGGCTCACTCCCTCTCCTGTCCTGAGCCGACTGCAGCAGCAGTGATGGGGCCAGAGGTAGGGACCCCAGCCCTGGCTCTGAAACTGGGGACCAGGGGGAGAGCGCTGGGGCCCGGTGGGTGCACGCATGTCTGGGGACATGGGAACACTTCCCCTACGAATGCAGGCAGACCTCGCTCTCCTGCTGCCCCTCTGGATGGCAGCTGCCCTGGTTCTGCCTCCACCCTGTGCAGACCTCCCGGGTGGCGGTAGGCTGGCCACTGCCCCCACCGCCCCTCGTGTCTCACTTCCTCATTTGTCCAGTGAGCAGATTGTGACACTTATCCTTCACTAATTCATTTGACAGACATTTACCGAGGATCTAGTTTACGTCGGGCAGCCTCGCTCCTAACCCCCGTCTCCCAGTATAGCCACTGCCTCTTCCCATCTGTCTCCCCACTAGGAAGAAGGTGGGGCGGGGCCTCCCACCAGCCTCTACCCCCGAGGGACGCCTGCCTGGGCGAAGTGTCCAACAGCCACTCCCAGAAGCTCTGCGGGGGACCCTGGGACCCTGGCACCTCCACTTGGCATTCCTGGGGCCGCCTCCCTCCACTGGGCAGGGACTCCATTCCCCAGATGCCCACAGAGGCCTGACTGTGCACCTGGCCCTGAGCTGGGGTGGGGCACACGCAGAATAGCTGACCCCTTCCTGTCGGGGGCCTGGGGGGCGGCCGGCCCTTACCTGTCCTGTGTCCCGTGGGAGCCCACCTTCTCGTTCTTCATGCAGAAGTCAGGGGAGCTCTGCAGATAGACCAGCTCCGAGTCCTTCACGGGCCGGATATCCAGGTCCTTGGGCACCAGGTGCTTGCGGGTGCCCATGGGTCGGTGCACGACCTTGGTGGCCGACAGGTAGCGGGTCTTGAGGTCTGCGGCCACATCCCGTAGCTCCTGCAGCCCCTTCCAGCAGGTGCGGATGGAGCAGGAGCCGGATACCCCGTGGCACTTACACTTCATTTCCAGAGAGGCGCGCAGAGCCTGCAGACAGGGAGGGCGTCGGGCTGGGCGGCCAGCGCCCCCTCCCCAGCCTGCCCTGCTCCATGCCCCCACCCACTGCGGGCCGGGTGCTCTTGGGGAGTCATTGTCTGCCCGGGCCTCAAGTGATGGGGCTTTTTACTCTAAAGCTGGGTGGGCGTTGTAGGTCCTCAGCTCCTCCTCTGACCTGGGGGGCAGCTGGGAGGGGCAGGAAGAGAGTGACATTTGTAGGGGTAAAGGATGCCGCTTATACACCTACTGTATACCAAGTGCTCTAACACATATGGCTTAATCATCGAGACATCCCCACACGGGGTATCATTACTTCCCCCACTGCAAGAAGAGGAAATGAAGGCTCAGAGAGGCTGTCTCATGCCCAAGGCTGCACAGCTAGAAAATCTTGGAGCTGGGCTTTGAGCCCAGGTCCAAGGGTGATGCCAAAAGCCATGGCTTTTAATTGTTCCATCCTTTTTCTCTCACACAAAAACGGGGCTCACAAAATGCTTGCTGGAAAAAGAGGGAAAAAAGAGGAGAAGGGAGGGAGGGAGGAATGGGGGGGCCGGGGAAGGGGCAGGAGGAGACTGCACGGGGGCTGGTCCCTGGCCTGGCTGGCCTTTCCCACCACTGCCTGGTGACCCTGAGCAAGCCACTTTACCTCTCAGCACCTCTGTCTGCCCTCCAGAGCGGCAGTAAGTGCCACCTCGCAGAGCTGTTGTAAGGATTCAGTGAGAGGACGTGTGGGGAAGGGTTTTGTGGACTATCAAAGTTAAGCCAACACAGGTCTTGAAACATCAGTCTAAGTAATAATTCTGGTGGAGGGGAAGCTTGGGCTCCGGCGCTTGGGGAGACTCTAATCCTGGCTTCGGAAGAGATTCTTCCCACCAACTTCCCTGGGCCTCAGTTTCCCCATGGGTATCCAGGGGTCTTTCAGTTCTGCGTTTTAATCCCCGCTTCTTTGCACACAGGATTCAGAGCCCTCCACCTGGGCCAGCCCTCCTGCCTGCCTCCTGCCAACAGCTGCAAGTATTAATGGATCTCCTGGGCCTACCCCCCTGCATCAGAAAGATGGGAAAACCGAGGCACAGAGAGGCAGGGACTTGCCTCAAATCCCTCAGTGATCAGTCAGGGAGCTGGTCAAGGGCCCAGGGCTCCCCCCTCCCCCAGTGCCAGGAAGTGGGGGGTGAGGGAGTCCGTCTGGGTCTAAAGTGTGGAATTGGCTCAGCAAGGCCTGTGGGGAGCACAGGAATGAAGTGCAGCCCCCGCAGGGCCCGTTCCGCCTCCCAGGGGCATTTTGAGTGGCAAGGAGAGGCACACTCGGAGGGAGGGCCCAGAGCTCCCTGAGGCCCAGGTGTGTCAGCTCTGACACATTGTAGCTGTGATGATGACATTCACCCTCAGAGGCCTGCGGCTGGGGAAGGGGATGGCGTGGTCTGCAGACGGCCCCAGGGAGGCCAGGTCCGTGGCAGCAGGGCCCAGGGACAGCCCAGTGTGCCCCCGAGGCTGAGGACCCAGTGGACTGCACTGTGGGAGGCGCTGGCTGTTGCGCTGGAGACCCACGCCTGGCCGTGCAGGGGAGTGGGCTGGGTGCTTGGGGGGATGGGAAGGGCTCCTGCTGCATTTCAAGGATGGGGGGCAGGCCGGCAGCATTGGGAGGCAGGAGTCCTGGGTCCCTGGCCAGGCTCGGCTACAGAGGCACAGGGTGAATTGGCCTCAGTTTCCCCAACTGTCCAAAGATGGCCGGCACATCCTAGAATCCTTACACAAGGGAGACCAGGCGAGGACACAGAGTCCCATGGCCCTGGGCTCCATCATGCCGCATGTCCTTGGCCGAGCCACCCAAGCTCTTTCTGTCTCCCTTGGTGACTCTAACGGGCCTAACGGGGCTGTGGGGTAGAGGTCGAGAGATGCTGCGACCCCATTCCCCACCTGCAAGGAGGGAAAACTGCCTCCTCCAGGGTTGTTCTGTGGACCACAGGAGAGGAGACCAACCAAGCACCCACCACAGTGTCTGGCACACAGATCGGTATAAAGTTGGGTTTTTTTAATTTTCAAAAAATAAAACAGTCCATTCATTCACTCACGCATCCGCTCACCCAACCTCCTGTGGAATGAGGTGAAGAATTAATGAAACATCGCTAAGCGCAGAGGTCAAGGGGAAGCTGTGTTTTGGAGGGTGGGGTGGGTTTTGGGCCTGGGAGAGGGTCCCTGTTAGAGCGAGGGAGACGGCTCCTTAGGCTGGGCTGCTGCCCACAGCCCTGTCCATGCCTCCACCTGACTCAGCCTCAGCCCGGAGCCCCAGAGGAGGAGCCTGAGGAACACGGCCGACGGGCACTAGAGAGCACCGAGCCACCCCATTCTATAGATGGAACAAATGAGGCCAGAGAGGTAGTGACTTGCCCAGTGTCACACAGCAAGTTGAGTGCCAGAGCCAAGGTAGGACTCGGAGCTCCTGACTCCTAGCTCAGTCCTCCTTCTGCTCAGTCAACGTTCTGCAACCCAAATCCCGGTGGACCCCCTGGAGGAGGACAGCCAGGCAGGCCCCAAGAAGCTGGACAGGGAAGAGCTGGGGAAGCCGGGAGCACATCGGTGTGGGTGGGTCAGGGCCCGTCCCCCCACCACCCCCTCCACCAGGGCACGCCAGGTGGCCCTTTTCTGCCAATGGGCACAAGCACAACCATCTCGGGGGGGGTGGTTACCTGTCTCCCCACTTCACTGTTGTGTAGACGCATCAGTTTATTGGCTTGGGATCCTGTTTTTTTCACCTTCATAGGAGCATCGGAAAACTTGGCCCCCATGAGGAGCCCGTAGCTGAGGTTGTCCGCACATCCTCCCCAGCGGTTCCCGGGCCCGGGTGGCTCACCTGGGACGGGGCCGCAGGAGCAGCCGGGCAGGTCGCCGGTGGTGCAGGCCCGGGCGATGGCGTGGCTGATGGCAGCCGCAGACAGCGCATACACGAAGGCAGACTCCCGGGTCCCTGTGGGGTGGGGAGGTGCAGGGTCAGCTGGCTGGGCGACCCAGGGATAGGACCCCACCCCAGCCTGAGGGCCTCCTCCTGGGCCCCCACCCACCCATGAGGTCAGGCAGAACGGGCTGCAGCCAGGGAGGTGCAGGCGGACGACAGCACGAGAGGGCCATGAATCTGTGCCCCTCGTCCTCCCACGAATACACCAGCTGACTTGCACACACACTCGCACAGCCACAGGCACACCCTCCCTCATGCACACTCACAGTCCCCACCCCTCCAGCTGCCGGCCCTCCGAGCAGTGTGAGGGCTGCTTTAGAGCATTGAAGGCCCAGGCTCTGAGCTGGGCAAGAACTCACGACCTGATGGGCAAGACCAGCGTGCCAAGAGCCTGCTGTGGCTTGAAATGCATCCCCCAAAAAGATACAGTCAAGTCCTGACCCCTGGGACCTGTGAATGTGACCTCATTGAGAAATAGGGTCTTTGCAAGTGTAACTGAGCTAAGATGAGCCATACTGCACCCGGGTGGGCCCTAATCCCACGACTGGTGTCCTTACAGGAAAAGGGGATTCTGGATACAGAGACACACGGAGGGAGCAGGCCCCGCTGACCCCTTGATTTCGACTTCCAGCCCCTGGAACGGTGAGACAAGCCACTTTTGTCGTTTGAGGCCCCGGCTCACGGTACTTCGTTGCAGCAGCCTCGGGAAATCCCCGCAGAGCCCCACGTGCCCCGGCTGTGGGGTGTCCAGCCCTTGGGTCCAAGCAAGTCACCTCCCGTTCTCAAGCCTCAGTTTCCTTAACTGCAGAACGGGGAGGACCATACCTACCTCGCAGGCGTACTCTGTGGTCAGATAACCCGGGAAGGAAAGCAGCATGGTCAAGTGCTGCACAGACATTAGCCGGTGCCGTGCAGGGGAGAGGTCAGGTCTAGTGGGCCCTTCCTGCCCATCGACAGTCTCTCTATCGTACAGGGGACCCCCAAAGCCACCCCAGAAGCCACCGCCTCCAGGAAGTCTCCCCCACAGATGTTCTCCAGCCCCTACATCCCTTGGTGCGTCTCACGGCAACTTCAGTCAGCTGGGTCTAGAATTACCTGTGGCACGGCTGCCTGTCCCGAGAGTGCACGCTGCCGCAGTCTGGTTCCACACCCCCTCCCAAGGGCCTCCCTGACCTCATCCATGCCTTCATTCACGCTCAGGCTGTACGTGCATGTGTCCTGTCCCTCAGGCCCCCCGCACCGGTTACTCATTCACTGTATGTTTGTTCACTCATCAGTTCGTGCCTGACTGCCCACACCTACGCCTAATTCATCCACCCGTCCACCCACACCCGCGTCCTTCTGAGTCTCCATCCATCACCATCTCTTCACTCACCCGCCTGTCACACACCCATCCACCCACAAACTCACCCACCTATCTAAACACACCTCTATTTATGCCCGGATCCAGCCGTCCGCGCCCGCACGCGGCCCCGCGGCCCCGCTGGCTCCCTACCTCTCTCCAGGTCAAGCAGGTAGTTGGGGGCCAGCTCTATGGAGGAGCAGTTCCAGCGCATGTCGGAGAAGGCCCTGCGGCAGGCCTTGGTGGCCTCGCGGGCAGCGTGCACCACGGTGCGCATGAGCTCCAGGTTGCTGCGGCACAGCTGCACCTGCGCCGACACCAGGCCCTCCAGCTGCTTGCAGTGCTGCGTCTGGTTCAGCGCCAGCGCCGCCGGCGTCTTGGACAGCGCCCTGCACGGCGCCCGAGGCCACAGCGGAGGAAAGACGGGGCGTGAGGGGCCAGTCCTCGCGCCCCGGGGCCCAGCCTCTCCGTGGCGGCCTGGAGCCTCAGCTGGAGGGGCCAGGACACCAGCAGGCAGAGGGCTGTCCCAGCAGAGCAACGGCTCCCCCTCCCACCCTGTGTTACCTTGGGCACATCACCGTCCCTCTCTGGGCCTCCGGCCCGCATTCATACCATAGACTCCCGACCTCACTCCTGCCTAAGCTTTATGACAGTTATACCAACAATAAACGGGTGTACAGCTCACAAAGCCCTCACATCCATTACCTGATTTAGTTCTCACACAGCTGAGAATTAGTACCCGTTACTCAACATTCATTCAGCTCTGAGCACTCACACGTGCCAGACACTGTGCTAAGTGCTAGGTTCTTCTAATCATTATTATAATAATAGCTACTATTCACTGAGCACTCGCTACACACATGAGTCAGGAGCTTCCCATTATTGCTTTACTTAATTATTAAACTCATTTATTAGGCTATAAAGTCCGACATACATGCAAGGGATTGCTATTAAAGGATTAAGGAGCCACCCGGTTTTGGGTTAAATCTGATTTAGACATTAACTTGCTGTATGACCTTCCATAAATCACTGTCCCTCTCTGGGCCTCAGTGTCTGTACCTATAAACTGTGTTTCCCAGAATGGGTTCCAGCAAGACAGTCTGAAAAAGGGATCCTGGTCAAGCACATTTGACGAACATGATATATTACAACCCCTGTGGGAAAGTAACGATGCACATTTACATTTTAAAGGCGCTGAGAAGTCCTGCAGCAAAGCGACAGCCTTGGTTTTGTTTAACTCTGGAGTCTGCTGGGCACAAAGCCCTTCATTTTTGGAGCACGGATCTCACCCAGGCTTTGGGAAACGCTGGTCTAGGGAGGCTGCATGAACCCTGGTGATGTCCCAGGACCTAAGGGCTTCCCAAATCCTGGCTCTGGGATTCCAAGACTCTAGGACCAGGGGTCCATGCTGGATCCGCCTTTCTCCCCCGGCCTTCTCTGAGGTGCAGGCTAGAGACACCCCACGCCTTCAAGGGCTCCACAGAGACCCGCCCTGCCCCGAGCTGGCCAGCCTTGGCACTAGGCAGAGGCCCATGTGCCGCCACCAGCGCCGTGTGCCCCGCCCGCTGCACCCACGCAGTCCTCGCCCAGGTCTGCGCCTAGACCTGGAGAGGCTGAGATCCCGGGGGCCGGGGCCTGGTGACAAGGGAACAGCAGGGGCTCCAGCTCTGTCACTCCCCTCGCGACCCAGAGCAAGTCGCTTAGCCTCTCCTCTCCCAGCAGCCCCCAGGTGTTCCCTGGGGACTAACTCAGACGGGACGCGACACGGCTCTGCCCGGCTGATGGCCGTGGTCAGCGCTCAGTGAGGGAAGCCACTGCGACTACTGCCGGGATGGCCTTCCCCACTCCGTCACGGTCAGGGGCTGCCACCTGACATTCAAGACCCCTCAAAACCCGGCTCCCTGCCTTCTCCAGCCTCTTGTCCTTGTCCTCCCCGTGTCCTCAGATCCGGCCACACCGGGCTCCCTCCCAGCTTCTCTGACTGCCCTCCTGCCGTGCCCTTGCCCAGCTTTTCCTGACGCCAGGAATGCCTTCCTCTGCTCCTGCAGCTAAGTGAGTAAATGAACTCGGTCTTCTGGTGAAAGGACTACGTATGCAGCACCAGCTCTTCCCAGACTCATTCGGTAACAAACATGACAAAGATCCTTAATATTAATGGTTGCATAAACCTATCAACCGCTCCAGCTCATGGGCTGGCCCAGGGAAGGGCACAGGTTTTGGGCACCAGCTATGTGACCTGGGTAAGTTACCCAGTGTCTCTGGGCCTCACAGTCCTCTTTTGTTACAACAAAATGATCATTTCTGCCTCAAAAGGTGATGCCAAACAGATGTTAGCTCAGGGCCAGTCTTCCTCACCAAAAAAAAAAAAAAAAAAGTGACGCCAAGTCTTCAGTAAGATAACGTATGTAAAGTATTTGGAACATTCATAACTGGGATCCCCCTGCTTGTTGCTGGGTGAACAGAGGGAGTCAGAAGACCTGGGTTCTAGCCCAAGCTCTGCCCTCTGTGTGCTGTGCAATCTTGGGCAAACTGCTGCCCCTCTCTAAGCATCAACTACAAAATGAGGACCCCAGGGCTCTTGCAGGGCTGAATGAGATCCTCTGCGCTACATCAAGCACTGAGAGGTTAGGGTACTTCCTCCTGTCGCTCCCTCTCAGCTGTGCCCCCGCATCTGACAGCTCCAAGTAGAGAGGTCTTCCCAGATGCCTGGGGAGCAGACCAGGGCGTGGCACGGCCTGGTGTGCGTGGGTGAGAGAGCCCAGCCTGTCTGAATAGATCGTGGGAGTGAGTCCTGGGCAGTCTCCCCTCGCTGCGACCCCTGCCCATCCCCATCCCCAAAGCATGAGCAGGGAGATGTTTGGTGTCCCTGATCGCCAGCGTCAGGCACAGGGCGGGGCGTAGAGCAGACCTCAGGCATGGCTTCTTGACCTAAACTGAACTGTCCGGTCCCTCCTGGCCTTCTGAGCCACGCAGGCCCGAGTACGTCGGGACACCTGGGGACCCTGCTGCCTGAATTCCTGCAGCCCGTGCGGGGTGAGGTGTCACACAGGGAGCAGGTGCCATCCCCTCGGCTGTCAGCCCCTGTACCCTCCTCCACACAGTAAACACTGCATACGTGTGGCCCCCCCATGGGCACAGCACCCTGATTCTCACGACACCCAGAGGGGTGGCCTGGGCCAGGGGGCCATCCCCTTTTGCACGGAGGAGGACACCGAGGTGCTCCAGGGCCCAGGTGCTCTGTTGCCTCCTGAGTTGTCCTCCGCTGGACCCGGGCCCCCTCTCTGCTGGGCTGGGGCCGTCCACACTCAGCCAGTCCTGAGCCCACCAGCCCTCACCTCCCCCACCTGTCCTCCTTGCCCTCTGAGCTGACTTCTGTTTCACGGCTGAGGGATTCCAGGAGATGCACAGACACCACCCTGCGGGATGAGACACTCAGGTCTCAGTCCCTTCCCTGGGCTCCTGCTCAAGCCAAGAAGTGGGACAACGTGGCTGAGCCCTTCCTGGGGAGCTCTGTTTAGAAAATTCCTGAGTGCTGGGTGCTGTGGCTCCCAGGGAGGGCTGCTCTGTGCTCCTGGTGCCTGGGGTCGCACTGGCTGGGGACCCTGGGCCACTCTGGGCTCCGTGTGTCCATCGCTGATGTCACCAAGCATCAGCTAACTCCCCAGCCAGTGGTGAAAGGAGGTGCTCTGAGGGAAACCCTGTGAGGACACCCCCAGAGGAGGCTGCGATGGTCCAGGCTGCGGAGGACAAACAGGAAGCAATCTGGAGGCCCCCCCGTGGGCAGAGGCCCAGGGAGCGCCGGGGGAGGCCGGGCGGGCAGAGGGCCACCAGCCGCGGCGTGTGGGGCGGCCACGGGCCGCGCAGGCGGGAGGCAGTGGATTCCACTCCGAGGAGGGCGATGCGGTCATCTGGTAATTAGTGGTAATGACCGTTTCTAACTAAGTCCCCCTCAGGGAGGTAATCAAGGATTAGGGCGGGGTGGGGGAGTTACCCGTCTGGACATCTCCGGGCTTGCCTCGCTGAGCAGACCCCTAATTGAAAACACTTTGGTTTATCTGGGGGTGAGGACACGGGGGAGGGGGTGGGAGAGAGGACAGGAGGGAACAGAGAGTTCACAGGCGAGGCCTGTGCCAAGGTTCCGCTCGGGTGGCCGAGGTCTCTCTCTTGGGAGCGAGGGGCTCTCCTGGGACTGGCTCGGGGGCAGAGACTTGGCATCAAGTGCCAGCTCAGTGGCTCACCCAAGACGCAACCTTGGGCAAGTCACTGCCCCTCACTGGGCCTCAGCTTCCCCATCCCATTGTGCAGGTGGAGACAATGAGGCGCAGAGAAGGGTAGGACCTGCTGAGACACAGCTGGGTCCCAGGCGAGGGGTCTTTCCCTTCCGTTTTAGAGACAAGGGGGCTGGGGCTCAGAGAGGCTGACGCAGTTGATCTGCCCGTGACCTGGCTCGAGGCCAGTGACCCGGCTGGGCCCCAGATCTCCCAGCTCCCTCTGGTGTTGCTTCTACCTGCTCTGCAGCAGCCGTGTCCCTTCTGGAGTGCCCTGGGGTTCTTCCTTGGGAGGCCTGGAGAGGCTGGGGCGGCCTCTATGGGCCCTCCCCTGACCCAAGGCAGCGAGAGAAGGGGTGAGTGGCCCAGCTGGGTCCCCAACACTCTCCGGTCTGACGGTCGTCTCCCAGCACCTGGCTTGGGTGGGAGGTGAGGTAGGGGAGGGGTCCCCCGGGCTACTTCTGGTCAGGAGCTTCCGCGGGCAGCCAGGCTCTGACTCCCTCTCCCTCACCCCCATCCCACCAGGAAGCTCCAGCTGTGCCCTAGGTCCCCAACAGGTGGCATGCTGGGTCTCTCGGCCACATCTGGTTTCAGTTCTGTGTCAAATGCCCCTTTCGTCTTCAGCTCACTCTCCAAGGCCCAGGGCAGCGCTCCCCGTCCTCACCCCCAGGGGACAACCCAGGCCAGCTGAGCTTCCCGGATGAGTCCCCAGCCTCCCATCCGCACTGTACACCGAGTGCCCTGTTGCCAACAGTCCCATGGCTCCCTGTGACCAATAGGCCACAGAGCCGCACAGCCTGACCCCAAATCCTGCCTGTGGCCTACTCACTGTGACACCCTCTTAGTCAGAGGACCCCTTCCTCTTCTGTTTAATGGGGGCGGCAGCAGAACCCCTCACAGGGTGATCGGGACATTTCAATGAAACAAGGGCATAAAGCACTTAGAACAGTGCCTGGCACGCAGCACGTACACGTAGTCACACGCGCACGCATACACACATGGTTGTTATCCTTAAGCTCCACTCCTTCTCTGGCTTCCCCCTTTATCTTCAGCTCCAGCAAGAGTTTAACCACCATCAAGGAGTCTGGCTTCATGGAGCCCAGCTGCCTGGGTTCTGATCCCACACCCACCGCTGCCTCCCGCCTCCTGATCCCCGGCCTGCACGCCCCCGTGGGCCAGCCTCCCCAGCACACCGTGGCTAGTGGCCCTTCCACCCCACCCAGGCTGCTCCTGTCCCAGCCACTCTCACCAGCAGCTCCTTGGGCGTCTGCTCTGCCCCATTAATTAGCTGTGTGACCTTGAGCCAGTTACTTCACCTCTCTGTACCTTCATTTCCTCCTTTGTAAGATGGTAGTGATAAGAATATTACCTGCTTCCTTGGGGAATTATCAAATGGAATGACTATAGCTCTTGGAACAGTGTCTGGGGATTTACGAGGAGGCTCCTGTAATCCCTGGTTTCTCTTTTCCTCTCTATGCTTTCGGCCCTGCTGTTCCTCCTGCCATGCATTTCCTCCTTGGCCACTGAAATCCCACCCATCCCTCAAAGCCCAGCCCAGGGTCCCCTCCCAGAGGTGGGACTAACTGCCCCTCCCCTGGGCTCCCACGCTCCCTCTCCGAGGACACAGCCCAAAGTCCACTGCGTACTTTCTCCTGGTCTGTCTCTCCCAAGAGGCTAGGCGCTGCTGTGAGGGAGACACTGAGCTGTACCCACTTCTTCTGGGCCATGCAGTGGGGACGGCACGCATGCTGGGCTGAGCGAGCCATCTGTTCCAGGCCCTACGCAGCCACGTGCCAGCTGGGGGCTTGTGCAAGCCACACACTTCTCAGAGCCTCAGCGTTCCCCCCGTAGGGCTCGAACGTCAGCAGTGTCCCCCCAGCGCTTAGGAGCAAGCCCCGTTCTCGGCTCTGACGCTCCTGGCGCTCTTTAGCAAACCCCTGCCCTCTCTGGTCCTCAGTTTCCTTATCTGCAAAATGGCGGTGGGGGGGCGAAGAGGGCATGGACTCCCCGATCAGAGGTTCCCCCCTGAGCTGGGACAGGGACAGGGACCAGCGGTGGAAGGAAGGTGTCTGGTTTCTCACCAGACTCCTCAGGAACAGCTGAGGAGAGCTGGTGCCCCAGGGCCGGGCTTCCCCTTACAAACAAGGGAGGCAAGAAGATGGGGCTCTCCTCTGGAATCACCAATTAATCGATAACTCAGCCCCAGGAGGGGCAGGGCTGGTGACCTCCAGACTGTTTGCTGGCGGCCCAGCCACTATCGCGGTGTCTTCCAGCGAATCCCCCACCTTCCTCACTGCCGGCCCCAGCCCCCACAGTCTGTCCCCTGCTGTCTTATCTGCAAGGCTCTGCCCGGCCCCCCACTGCAGACCATGTCCAGTCCTGGACTTGCCCACCTCTCAGGGAGTCTCTCCACCAAAGTGCCCTCCTGCCCACCACTCCCACCGCCCAATTCCCCGAGATGCCCCAGGGGCCGCCTGGGGGCACCGCCCCTGGAAATCACCAACGGGCCCAAGCGCGTGTCCCCACCAGGTGGTCTCGCCTCCTCCGGGCCCTCAGGCACCGCCCCTCTCTCCTAGGACACCGGGAGTTATTTACGGCCTGGGCTTATCTCTTCCAACCCGCGGGCAGTTCCTCCAGGAAGGGGCTGGGTTTGACTCCCCTCCCCGTCCGCACCGCCACAGCCCTGCACAGCGCAGGCACTCCCTTCAGCGGCGGGGAGGGGCGCCTCTGACTCCCACCACCTACCCCTCCACGAATAACTTCTGTCTAAAGGAAGCCCCTTCACATGCGCACAGCGTCTGACAGTTTAGGAGGGTCTTTCGTGAGCCCCTTCTCATCTGATCCGAGTGAAGAAGAGACTCTTATCCTCCTTTGACAGAGGACACTGAGGGTCCCAGAGGCCGAATGACACTTCCCCAAGGTCACCCAGGTGGAGGGGTCAGGCCTGTTGGAGGACCTCCAGCTAGAGTCAGGCAACTAGCAAGGAAACAAAATATTAAGCGGCGCCCTGTGCAGGGAGCCGACCCTCTAGATCTGGCCCCTTGACCACGCTGTCCTCTTGCATCTGTCCCTCTGGACGTCTTGCGCAACCCTCAGCGGGGGAGGACCGGGCCATTCCGCCGCCCTCCACGCCCTGTCTCGCTCCTGCCTCGAAACCCTCCGGGAGGTAAGGCAATATTTTACAGAGGAGGAAAAGGAGGCTTAAGAAGAGTGACTCGCCCACGACCCCCAAGCCGACTTCTGCTCCCGGGGTTCGGGCGCGATCGCTGGATTCAGGACGCCCCTTAACGCCCCCGGCCGCCCCCAACCGCGCGCACGGGGCCCCTCCGGGTGGACGCGGGGTCCCTACTTACAGCCATTTGATGCCGTAGCACACGCCGGTCTGGAGAGCCAGGGCGAAGAGCAGCGCCTCGCAGAGCTGCGGCCGCGCCCTCATGGTGGCGCGGCGGCGCCGGGTCGCCCGCTGCAGCAGCCGCCGCCCGCTGTCCCGCCGCGCGTCCTGCGCGCACGCCGCCTGCGGTCGGAGAGCGGGGCGCGTGTTAAGGCGGCCGGGCCGGGCGCCGCAGGGGGCGTTGTATTCAAATTACAAAGGAGGGGTCGGGCCCTTCCGCCCCGCACGGCCCGGACGCGGCGGCGTCTGGCTCGAATTAGGCGCCGCCGAGCGCGGCGGAGGGCGTGTCCACCGAGGGCGGCCCCCGCCGGCCTCTCCTTGCGCCGCGCCGCCAGGGACCGGGAAGGGAAGGGAAGGGGGCGCCGGGACCAGAGACGCCCCAAGAGCGGCGCAAAGACACCGGGGCAGAGGGAGAGGCCCAGAAGGACCCCCAGACCTTGGAGGGACGGAAAGGAGAGGACGCAGGGGTCGGGGGCGGAGGAGGAGCCGATTCCGGCCCGGTCCTGGGGTCTCACTCATCTCCGCAATATTAATTTAGTTATTGTGGTCCTGGCAGTTCTCCTTCCCCACCGGGCCTCAGTTTACCCCCTCTGTAAACTGGGGACACAATTCACCTTTTATAAAGACGTTCACCTAACACTATGGCATTTGCTCCTCTGGGTGCCCGTGTGACATAGGTACTGTCGCTGCACCCATCACACAGATGAGAAAACTGAGGCCCGGAGATATGAAATGGGGTTGTTCGGCCAGTGAGCGGCGGGTCCATGCCCGTTTTCTCCTCCCACGTCCACGCGGGGGTCCGGTGACCGCGAGAAGACAAGGAAAGAGGGCTCGCGCGGGGCCTCGGTTTCTCCGCTGGGGAAGGGGAGGGTGAGAAATAGGACGGCAGAGGTCTTTGCGCCGTGAGGGCTGTCGGGGGTCCCGAGTCTCCTAGCTCCTCTCTGGCGGCCCCCCTGTGGAGGGTCGGGTGTGCCCCGGCGGGGGCGGAGGCGGGGCAGCCCTGCCTCTGCTGAGCCGGGAAGCTCGCGGGGCTGGCGCGGTGCCGCCTCCGGCCGCCAGGCGGCGCCCTGGGGCCGCGGAGCAGCCGTTCCCCCGCCCGCCCGCAGGCAGCAGAGGCGCTTTCCCTGGCTTTTTTCTTTTTCTTCTTTTTTCCCTCTTCATTCTCACCTCATTAACTCCCTTCCCAGCTTCTCCCCAATTCACCAACACCTGGCGTTCGCCCGGAGACGCGCAGCCCCAGCCCCTCTCCCCTGGGGAGGAGGAGACAAAGGGATTCCTTTCTAAAGGGTTTGGGGAGTCGGAAAAAAGAGGCGCCCGCCTTAGTGGGGGCGCCTGAGCGGGAAGGGGGCGTTCCCCTCCGGCTGTGTGAACTTGGGCAAGCCCTCCGGCACCCCCAGCCTCAGTTTCTCCTTCTATAAAAACGAGGGGCTGGGCTCGGCCGCGCATCCCCGGACATCTTCCCAGCCACCCCGCAGCGTGCGGTCCCCGAGCTCCCCCTGCCCGGGTGTCCGCGATGGCGCGTACCTGTGTGCGTGTGAGCGTACGGGTGTGCCTTGAGCACACGCACAGATTTGTAACCCCACTGTTCTCCGAAGCCTTCCAGAGGACGGCAGGGAGAAAATCCTGAATTATACATTTTTACTCCCTCGAAGAATTTCCCGCTAGGCGCCTAACACAGAGGCACTGGCTACAAACTTGCAGAGTCAAGGCTAGGGGTCCCGGCGGGGTTCTCGGCGTAACCGAGCACGCTCCCCACCCCACCCCACCCCCAGCCTGTATCCAAACCCTTTGTCTTACTGGCCCTGAAAGTTTACCACACTCTTGAGAAGGAGAAAAATACCGGCTGGATATGGGGGAGGGGAGGGGATCCAAACTCCAGTCGCTGTCTTCGCCCCCACTCCCTCCCAAAGTGTGGGCTCTCCCTCCCCCCCCCCCCACTCCGAGGGCGCCCAGCATTCCTGGCTGGGGAGGGGGAAGGGGCTGCACGCGGAGGGAAGAGAGTGCGGACTCACAGCAGGGGATCCGTGTCCAGCCCAACTGGCCCAGAGAGAGGAGGGGCCGCCCGGGTCCCACAGCGCGCTGGGACCCAGGCCTCCAGCCACTGCCGGCTCTGTCCGAGCAGCCCCCGGTGGTCCTGGGCTTCCCCCGCCGCCGCCCCTGCCCCGGCACGCCGCAGGGGAAGGCAGCGCCTGGTCTGGGCCTCTGGGTCCTGGCAGGTTATTCCTGTCCGGTGTCCGAGCGTCCAGGACAGCCGCGCGGGCCGCTGGGTCACCCTCAGCCTGCGCCCCGCGGGTCAGGGCGCGCTCGCGTCCCGGAGCCCCCGGCCCGCCAGGGGGCGCTAGGCCGGGGTTCGAGGGGGGATCCGCAGCCGCCTCCCCGCGGTGGGACTCTGGGCACGTCCCCTCCTCTTCCCGGGCCCGGGTGTCCCCGTCCGGGGATGGGATGAGGGGTAGAGCAAGTGCCCTCCCGGTTCTGGTGGTTCTATAGGACATCCACGCGGCGTGGCCAGCCGGGAGCTGCCCGAGCCCCCGCTTCAGGCCCAGCGCGGAGCCTCCCTCGGGGGCAGGGGCGTAGTGGGCCCGCGTCAAAGCGCACGGTCTTTGGAGAGATAAGCGGTCCTTCCTCCCCGCGCTGGGGATAAGGTCCGAGCCACCCGCTCGTAGCGGGCGAGAGAAGGGGCCGCCCGGGCTGTGACCCGCGAGCGCAGGAGCCGCGGCCCCGCTCCAACAGGTGGTTATCCGGCTTGGGCTCTGGATGTCCCTGAAAACCCCAATGCTGGGGTGGCCGGCCCTCTCAGCCAAGCCGGCCGGGACGCGCCGAGCCTCCCCTGCCCGGATGAGCCCGCGCTGGGCCGGCAGCGGGCACGGCTCGCGGGAACAGAGTGTCCACGACACGCGGAAGGTCGGCGCGGGCCCAGCCTGAAGCCTCCGGCTGCGCAGCTCGCAGAGCCGACCCCGCGAGCGGGTGACGCCGAGCGACCGCTTCAAGGTTACCTGCGACGCGGAGCGAGGTCGGGCCGGCAACCTGGCTTTGACCCCGCCGCGAGTCCTGAGAGATGGGTCTGCTCGGCTGCGGGCGACGCGCCAGGTTACCCACGAGACGGGTTATTTGGAAGTGGGAAGGGCAGGTTTGTGGGGGGGACTCCGGGCACCTCCCACTACCCCTCTGGAGGCCGACCTGAACACCTAGGCACAGTGAGGGTCACGGAGGTGGGAGCGCCGGGAGGTGGGAGGTGTGGGGCTGGTGCGCGAGCTCAGCCAGATGCTCGGGGCGGCTTCAGCTGTGCCTCCGGGCTGGGGACAGGACTCTCTTCCTCCCCAACCCCCAGCCTGGAGCTCAGATCTGTAAACAAACTCTCGGTTCAACCCCGTCCCCCGCCGCTCCTGGGAGCCGGTCTCCGAGAAGGCGTCCGCCCCCACCCCGCAATCTGCTAGGAGCCGCCGTAGTTCCCTGCCTTTTGCCACCCTCTCCGGCCCCGCCACACACACCCTCTGCCGCAAGATCCAAGTCGCCCACCCCCGGGATGGCTCGGGCATGACCTCATTTGCGGGCTGACTGGGAGGGAGGGCGTCGAATCGGGGGAAGAGGGCCGTGAAGCCTCGCGGCGGGCGAGAAACTGCACAGGCACCTCCATCACTCATCTGCGTAAAGCCCGCGCCCCCAGCCCCGCGGCTGCGCCCCGTAAGGGAGGCTCCTCGGAGCGCAGCGGAGCAGAGGTACGCAGCCCGACTCAGTTTGCTTACTGGGAGTGGGTGTCCAACGGGGTCACGCCGTCTCCCTCGGACTGGGGCGCCCCCCTCCCTAGCAGGTCCCGGCTGAGCGCCCGCCCGCTGCCCGCGGCCGCTGCTCACCTTCTGGAGCGCTCGCCGGGCGCGCCCTGCGTGCCTGCTGCCCCGCCGGCCAGGGAGAGGCGAGCGCGGCCCCCGGAGGACCCGAGCGCCCTCCGGCTGGGCAGGCGGGGACAGCGCCCTCTTCGCGAAGCGGCCGGGGAAGGACGCCCGGGATCCGGAGGAGCGGCGGCTGGCTGGGGTCCCGCGGGGACTCTGGCGCGGACTCAGACTGCTCCGGGCCTGCCTCGCCCGCTCGCTGGAGCTCTCCTCCTCGCCCGGCACGGTCTCCCGCGCGGGCCGCCCAGACTGCTTTATAAGGCGCGGGCAGCCGCTTTGATCCGCCCACGTCAGCGCGCAGAAACCCCACCGGGTGGCTCCGGCCGCGCGCGAGAGGCGGGGGCGGGGGCCCCGCAGATGCCACGGACCGCGGCGCCAGCGGCAGAGGACTTCGCACCCCGTTGAGTTACGAAGGCGGGACTTACTAACTACAGCTGGCGTCTACAAGCGTGCCCGCTGCGGGCCCTCTGTGCGCCTGCGGCGCGTGGGTCCAGGTAGGGCCGGTTTCTGAACCTTGCAGCAAGCGGGGCAAGGAGCCCCGACCGTCTGGTTTGACAGAGGAGGAAGCCGAGGCTCAGAGGGAAGTCCCACTTAGGCCTCAGTCTGGAGCCAGGGCGGGCATCACTAGGTGTCTGTCTTGCGGCTTGGTTACTGTAGGCGTCGGGGGTCCCGAGAACTGCGTGGGCCTCCCAATGCATCCTTCGCGGGGTCATCTCTCCAGGCCTCCGGTTCCAGTTCTGGAAATGGGATCAACCACCTGAGGTCTCTGCGGAGAAGGGAGGCGGGAGGGCTTCGCGTTGCGAAGCACACCGTAAACCTTAGGCACCAAGAAGACTGGCGGCCCGGCCTCTGGGATGACCGCTGGGGAGGCTGATGTGCACCTTAGTGGAGGAGTGGGTTTCAGAAGCTAAAGGGGACTGGAGAGGTACTTCCTCTGGTGTAGACCCGGCCTGGGTGACTTCCCTGGGACCAGTGGGGTGAGTGTGTCCATCCCCTCCCACCTTGGCCTTCCTGGCTGATGATAGACCCCTTTCGGATTTCTAACTGCTGAGTCACATGCTGAGATTTCCAAGGATCCTGTCTCCTCTCCCCTGGCCCCCTTCCCAGGGGCCTCAATCCCAAATGTAATCTAGTTCATTAACAGAAGAGGAAACAGACTTAGTGAGAAGGACCTTGTCTCAGGTCCCAATGCCTGATACTCTTTTCCCCATTCTTTGCACCCATAGGCCCCCCTAACCTGGCTCCAGGTACCTCCACATACAACACACACGTCTTGGCCCACAGAGCCCACTGCAGGCTGGCAGCCATACAAGTACCCTCCACACACAGCCGGCCAGTCTCCCTGGCACACAGGACTGGGACATATCACCTTGCAAATGGTCGCAAACGCGCTCAGGAGATACTTGCCCGCACTAGATGTGCACACACACTCAGTAGCACATACTAGTGAAAGGGCCACACTCATCTTCAAGATGAGGCCAGACACGTGACTGCCCCCGACCAGGTCATGCACAAACACCCATGTGCGTCCGTGCACGAAGTGGGAGCGCACACACAACTTCCGAGCAGGCAGCACCAAATACACATACACTCCTGCACACAGTCACAGGAGGGTCCCTGTGACTTCCTGCCAGGACATCCCCATCTCCTCCCCCAGGCCGCTAGGTTCAATAAAGTGATGGGAAGATATTGGGGCTTTGGGTGGGGCATGTAGGAAGGTGGGGAGGACCAGGCTGCTCCACCTAAGAGGCTGGGGACAAAGACCTCCAGGGTCAAGAGTGTCCTTAGCTCTCCCACCCCAAGGCACTCTGGCCACCACTGTCAGAGCCATTCCTGGTGGCCTCTGTCTGGTTGGAATGCACCCTCCACTGGGTCTAGCCCTCTGCTTACTTGAGAACCTAAATCACCAGTTGCCTGCAAGCATTTGCACAAGCAGTCCTTCAGCCAGGCCTCTCCTGCTGGATCTCAGCTACAGTAGGAATGGGAAGCAGTCTGAAGTTGCCTAGACTTCGGTTCCAATATTGATTTTGCCCAACTTTATGTTTATCTGTGTGATCCTGAGCAAGTTGCCTAAACTCCCTGAGCCTGTTTCCTCCTCCATAAAATGGCAGTAATACAATCCCATCAGATGCTCTGTACTCTCTCAGATGGGGAGTAGCATCCCCATTTCATAGACGTGGGAGCTGAGGCTCAAAAGGGAGGGGCTGGCATGCGTGGGAGCGGAAGTCTGAACCCAGATCTTTCTGGCTCAGAGCGCACTATGGCTGAAACACAGAGCAGGAGGAGAGTGACTTTCTGTTGTCTCAGCGGGGGGTTAAGGGGAGCCAGGAGAAGATCCTAGGACCACCTGCGGCCCAGGCCTGACCCCTCCGGGGCCCTGCCCAGTTACTCAGCTCTGTCTTGTGCATCAAGACCCAGGCGTCAGCTCAGCCTGGAACCCCTGCCCTAGGCAGGGTGGAGGGCCATGAGGAAGCGACGGCAAAACCTTGGCCTGCCCCTCCTGCACCCCGGCCCCCCATTTGTATAAGGGGGAGGACTTCACCGCCTCAGACATTCTGGGACTCTCCTAGACACTGGTGAGAAGAATTGTTTTTCATCTTTGGAACCAACTGACTTTCCCCCTTCCCTTTGCCTTCTCCTTCCTTCTCTCCAGGGCCTCCTCAATGGTCAAGCCCGTGCTGTGTGTGTGTGTCAAGCCTGTGCTGGCCACCTGGGCTGCAAGCCCCTCACAGGAGGAGGCTCTGATCTGGGCAGAGTAGGCAGGTTTTGGGTGTCTGACGGCCCTGACGTGGGGGGGTTGCTGTCAGCCGGCTCTCGGCCTGGCCTGACTGCCACCAGTCAGGGGCACACCCCTTTCCACTCCCCACCCCCTGCACACAGCCCACCCAGGGGGCACCCAGGCCGAAAGGACATGGGGGTGGGGGAAGCCACAGTTCCTTTCCCCGTGCTGACCCCTCCTGATCCCTCCACGCACCTCAGCTTCCCTCCCTTGGGACCAAGGCCTTGGTGAAAATGGGTAGGGGTGAGTTGGCTGTTTCCAGGAGCCCTGGATGGGGGGACAGGTGACTGGTTATAGTCCTTAGTGCCATCGGTAGTTTGCCGTGTGATGGTAGATAATTGTTTTGCCCTCTCTGAGCCTCAGTCATCATCTGTAAGTGAGGGTGTTGGACTAGCTACCCTTCAAGGGCTCTTTCAGCTCCAGAACCTAGCTCTTGGGTCTCCTTAGCTCTTAGCCATGTCATAGGATGAACCACGCACATGGTGGACACAGTGAGACCAAAGGGTGCTGTTTTTCCACACCAGGGGGCTTTTCAGAAAGGCCTTCCTGGGAAGGCAGGTGACCAGGGGATCTGGGCAGAGGGGCCCAGCCCAGTTGTCCTCTGACCCAGGGGTTGGCATGCCCCACGAGGCCCGATGTTCCAGGCAAGCGGGGAGGGGCATCAACTAGCAGCAGGCATGTCCTCAGAGCACCTGGGTCTGGCTCTCCAATTCTCTTCCTTCGCTGACCCACTGTGTGACCCTGGGCAGGTCACTCAGTCTCTGTGATCCTTGGTTCCATCATCTGCAAAATGAGAAAACTGCTAAACCACTCCCTCCCAAGGTTGCTGGGAGATAGGCTTGCAGGAAAGAAGCCACGTTGGTTGACCAATCCCCACCCCCCCACCCCCGCCCGTGTGCCAGGAGGGTGTGCGGGAGAGACAGGCGTGGCTCCGCAGAGGGGCACTCCAGGGCCCAGTCCCGTCAGTGATGCCAGATCTTGTCACCAGTGAGCAACGGAGCCGGGCTGCAAACCCTGGGCTGTGGCCGCCTGAGCCCCTGCCCACTGCCCCCGAGGGGTTACGTTCTGTTCCTCCTCAGTTACCCCAGGGGAGGGATTGTCACTTTCCGAGGCTCAGGGAGCAGGCCTTGGGAGGGCCAGGGTCAGTCCAGAGCTTTCTTTCCTGGGTGCACATAACAAAATGCCACTTGTCGTGTCTATGAGGGCGTCACTTCGGAAAGGCCGCTTTCAACTCTCCATTGTTTGATCATAGTAGGGGCTGTGCAGGAGACAATGTTTGTGTTTCTCAGGCCTCTTTCAACGCCAAGAGAGAAACCCAACCCCAACTGGCTTAAACGTGAGAGAAAGCGATTGGCTCCTGCAGCTGGAGGAGAAATTGAGGTGGCTGGTGACCTTGAAGGAGAGCTGAGTTACCAGGGCTTGGGGCTGGTGCTGGGCCCCGGTGCCTCCCCCTGATGTGCTGTCTAAAACTCATTTTGGCTTCTCGCTGCTCTCTTTGAGTGAGTGAGCCTCATTCCTTCCCCCTGGTAGGTAACCATCAACAGCCCTAGTCAGGAATTCAGGCAAATGAGAGCTTCTGTCTCCCTGGGCCTCTGGATCAGTTCCGGGGAAGGCAGCTGATTGGCCTGCGTGAGTCACATGCCCTCCCTTTGATTGACAGATGATATTACCATGGAGAGGGGGCCCTGGGAATGGCCAGGGGGCAGTGCCTGTCACCAGAATGGGAGGAATGGGAAGCAGTGGGCCTCTGGGGCACTTGTGTCTAGGTTGGCAGTTTCTTCTACAGTTGGGCTCTGCTCCTCTGGTGTGAGTACAAGTCAGGGTTTCTGCACCTGGGTGTTACCCTGCACACATGGGGCCGGAGACCCGCCACCCCCAGTGCCCCCATGGCACACAGAGAGAGCACACTTTATCTCATGTCACTCGGTGTGTAGCGCAGGAGACAAGGGAAATAGGCCTCCTGATACTTGGCCCATAAGCCATGCCGTCAGTTGTCACTGGTTCTGAACTGTTTCTGGGAAGGCCACTGAGTAGCTTTTAGTGGCATCAATTCCTCTCATCCCAGGACAGACACCCCACTGTGGAATGTGACTCCATACGGAGGTGCAGTCTATTTCCCCACCTGTGGATCTGGGCTGGCCTCGTGGCTCACTTGGAGCGACGCCTGTGACAGAAATGAGGCTGTGCGTGTTCCGGAGCTCAGGCCTCGGGGCCTTGCAGCTTCCTCCCTGGGCCTCTTGGAGCCCCGCCCGGCGGCACGTCAGAAGCCCAGGCTGGACCACTAACTGGTCAGAGGCCAGCTCAAAGAGAGGCCCAGCAGAACCCAGACCTGCCTGACCCCCCAGTCTGTTGCAGCCATGTGAGCGAGCCCAGTGGGATCAGCAGCACTGCCCGGTCAGCCCACAGAATCAGGAGAATCGTTCCATCATTGTGTTCAGCCGTTAAATTTTGACATGGTTTGTTACGCAGCAAGAGATACCTGAAGCAGCCAAGCTTAAACAGTGAAAAAGCTAAAAATATGCATTTGTCAAGGTCGTTTCAGAATCTCAAAGTCGGGCTGCTCCCCCTCTCAAATCCCTGACATTCTGGTCCCTGGAGCCCCTGTAAATGTCTCTGCTGCTCGGGGAGCAGCGTGCGGGCAGTGACGGGCTCTGTCCTGCCCACACTGCATCCCTGGTGCTCCATCTGGGCCAGTGAACAGTGGTTGCTCCACAGTTGTCAAGTGAATGAGTGAATGTCTTCACCCAGCCTCTGCTTGCATACCCCCCGGGAAGGGAGCTCATTCCTTCCAGGTCAGCCTCTTCTATTGTGAGGTGGGGGGCTGGCCCCATGGCATAGTGGTTAAGTCCATGCACTCTCCCTCGGTGGCTAGGGGTTCACTGGTTTGGATCCTGGGCGAGGACATACACTGCTCATCAAGCCATGCTGTGGCAGCTTCCCACATAGAAGAACTAGAAGGACTTACAACAAGGATATACAACTATACACTGGGCTTTGGAGAGAAGCAAAAACAGAGGAGCATTGGCAAGAAATTAGCTCAGGGCTAATCTTCCTCACCAAAAAAAAAGGAAGAAACCATTATTAGGTGGCCCTGCCTGGGAGAAGGCCCTCCTCCATCTAGAGCAGAGACTTATGACTCCCCTAGTGGCCTGACTCTCTTCCTGGGGTCTTCTACGTGACAAAGCAGCACAAACGCCCTTAACAGCAAGTGTTTCCATGTATAAGGAACCTCGGCCCCAGTCATAACCTTAAGAGAAATGTTTCCACCAGGCCTAAAACCAGCATGGGCTCTGGGAGCACACAGGTGGGGTTTCAACTCCCCACCCTGCATCCCCCTATGGCCTTGGAAAAGACACCGCCTGTTTCTGAGCCTCAGTCTTCTCATCTGGAAAACAGGAGTGATGAAATTTACTGCCTAGGGTTGCTGTGGGGCTTAAAGAGATGATATATGTGAAATGCTCTGCACGTCATCAGTCCTTGATAAAGGTTAGTTCCTTTCCTGCCAGGTACATAAACAGTTCCAGATGGAGAGCTCATTTGCACTTAGCATTCACGTCTATATAAATAATGTGCAGGTGGGGGAGCACTTGTCAGGTGGCCGGGAAGGGGGGGGGGGCATTCCCAGCAGCAGGAGCGGCTTAAGCAAAGACAAGAGGGAGAAGTTTGGTTTCAGGGAAGGGTAAGTGGGGGGCTTGGTGCTGCTGGCATCAGGGTGACAGGAGAGCAATGACTGGGGGGAGGACAGGCCCATGCCAGGGAGGGCTCTGAATGCTAGGCCACGGAGTATGGGCTTTGCGAAGGGGGCCATGGAGGAGGTCTGAAGCGGGAGGGTGAGGTCAGGTGTGGGATTCCAATCTGGGCAGATCTGGGGTGGGTTCGGAGGCGAGGGGAAAGACAGTTCCTGGGAACCTGAGGGAGGGAAATTGGGGTGGGAGCAGGAGCAGCTTAGGCCTATTGTGGGGAAGGAGAGTCTGGCTGCTCAGTGTGGGCACAGACATCCTGGGAAGCCGGGCCCTTGACCCTCTGGCCTGGGACCTCTCCTCTGCATCTCCAGGGCCAGGCCCTGTTGGGAAGAGCACCTTTTCTGCCTTTTCAGTCTAGGAACAGGCTGTGAGGGAGGTCAGAGGAGAAGACCTGGGTCAGATCTGCAGCTAGAGGGAGGCAGGGTAGATCAGAGCGGGGCTGACCTTACCCATTTATCTGGCGGGGATTCAGAGAAGTCTCTTTTAAGGTTGGCTTGCTCATTTTGTGAACCATCCTGGCCCCCGAGCTGAGCTTTAACAATTTTCCAATCCTCCCACAGTGATGGGCTCCTTTGAGATTTGCACTGCCTGGGGAGTGAGGGAGGCTGGGCAGAGATCATTGGCCTAATTCTAAGGTGAGGAAACCTAGGCCCAGAGAGGGGCAGAGACTTGCCCAAGAGCACACAGCAAATGTATTGCAAAGCTGGGCTGGAACCCAGAGCTCCTGCCTCCTGCTCGCATCGTAGCCTCTTTCCGCAGCACTGAGGGACCAGGCCAGACGTTCTCACTGACCTGCTCTGGGTGAAGAGTGAGGGGAGCCAGAGGGAGGTTGACGGCCATCAGCAGACAACACTTAACCCAAACTGACAATTTAATTGTGAAAATGTGGACGAGGTACAGTTATGTGTAAGGAAATCCAGACGGCCTGAGCCCCTGGGGAACCTCGGCCAGCACCCCAGTTGCTGGGGAAACGGAGAGGGCTGGGGATGATGTCACTAGACTCTGAGGCCGAGGTATGGGGGTTGGGCTACCCAGCCACCTCTTGGGACTAGGTGGGGCTGTGGGCCTGGCCACAGGCTGCCGTGCTCATGGTTAACTCCTTCCCCTACAGATAGGGCAAAAGGGAGCTCCAGAGCAGGGTGGTGACTTGCCCAAAGTCACACAGGGAGTCAGTGACTCAGCTCCCCATGTTCAGGTGACCGTATCTATTCATCTAGCAGGCTGCCAGCGCCTTGAGCAGCAGGCCCGGTCAGAGTCATCTGTGAGCCCCTGTGCCCAGGACAGGGCCTTATAAAGAGCAGAGCACTGGGTCCCTTCACAAGATGGTGGGTGTAGGCCAGTTCAGGAGGTGACACTTGCTGAGTTCAGGGTAGTCTTAGATGAGGAGCCCTGAGCAGTCACCCAGAGCAGCTCTCTCTGGTTCAGAGACACTGAGCTCAGAGAAGGCAAGTCACCAGGCGCAGGTCACCAGCAAGTTGGGGCAGCACTGGGCTGACCTTGAGTCCAGGACTCCCAGGAGTCAAGTCCCCTCTCAGGCCCCACAGATATGACACGTTATACAATCCTTACCCAGCAAGGAGTAGTCCCTCATAACTGCCACCCCCTCAGCCCTGGGTTAGAGATCCGGGCCTTGGGAAGACCCCATTGTCTGGAGCATTTTCCCAGAATCCCCAGCTCCTGACCAGAACATTAACCCACCCAAGGCATTGATAGCTATTGTAATAACTGCCCTCAGCACAGCCGTATGTGCCAGGCTCTGGGCCATCACTCTGCTCCTTATTGCAGACATTCGCAACTCTGTGGGCTGGGAGTACTGTTCTCATGGTGCAGTCCAGAAAACAGAGGCTCTGAGGATGGGTGTCACTTGCCCACTTGCACGTAGCCAGAAAGTGAAAAGCTGGTTTTGAACCCCAGATCACTCTGCATCCAAAACCTATGACTGCCTTCTTCCCTGGCCCGGAGATCATCCCCGGGTGGCCCGAGTCCCTCGGGGAAGGGCGGCTGAGTTTTTGCCTGCCCAGCCCCCTCCCACTTCTGAGGGTGAAGGCACTCCTCCGCTTCCATGGCCCCCCTTTCTGAGGTTCTGCTGGGGCCACTGACAGAGCCTGGGGCCCTGCTAGAAGGCCTGGCCTTTTGGAGAATTCCTTCTTCCTAGCCACATGATATGACCCAAGTGGACCAAAGAGAGCTGCTCCCCTCGGATTGCTTAAATGGATTCTAGGGGAAAGCAGCGAGCTCCCCTTCCGAGTGCAAGCTGTAGGCGTGATCCCTGGAGCCTCTGGCAGCTGTGTTCCCGCAGGATGAGGAAGACAGGAGAAGGAGGAAGAGAAGACACAGGCAGGGGCATGGGGGCGGTCACTGAGTCCCTGAGCATACCCTTGTCCCTCTGGGTTATGTGGGCCAGCAAATCCATGTTCCCCAGCCCCCTGGAATTGGGTCTCTATCTAGTCTCTTGCAATTGGAGCCGTCCTGGCGATTACCTGTGCAATGTCCCAAGTCCTGTGCTGTTGTTACAGGACGTACAAAGTCAATAGAGGTTCTTGCCCTCCAGGAACTAAGAATCTGCACAGAGGAGAGGGGGCAGGTACAGTTCTGGGTGTCATGCCTGCGCTGTCTCAGACTTGCTGTGGGATCCTTCCCTCTCTGGGCTTTCCTTTCCCTGTCTTTAACATGGAGGGCTGGGCTGGATGTTGGGTTTGATGTTCTGCAAAATCCTTTCCAGATCGACACAACTACTTTTTTTTTTAAGAAAGAAAGTTGAGATGTAATTCACATGCCACCCATTTGCCCTTTTGAATTGTACCAGTGAGTGGTTTTTCGTATATTCACAAAGTTGGGCAACCATCACCACTTTCTAACTTCAGAACATTTCCGTCACCCCAAAAGAAATCCCATAGCTCTCACTCCCCTTTCCTCCCACCGCCTCAGCCTCTGGCAACTGCTAATTTCCTTTTTGTCTCTGTGGATTTTCCTATTCTGGACATTTCAAGTTCATTTTCAAGTTCATCCACGTTGTAGCATGTCAGTCATTTCCTCCTATAACTAGATAACACTGATGGATATATACCAAATTTTATTTATCAGTTGATGGACATTTGGGTTGTTTCCACTTTATGGCTATTCTAAGTAACGCTGCTGTGAATATTCATGTACAAGCTTTATATGCTTTCAACTCTCTTGCATATATACCTAGGCGAAGAATTGCTGGATCATCTGGTAGCTCTGTATGACTTTTGGGGAATTGCCAAACTGTTTTCCGCAGTGGCGGCACCATTTTACATTTCTACCAGTAACGTGTGAACCTTCCAATTTCTCCACATCCTCGCCAGCACTTGTTCTTTTCCCTGTTTTTCATTTGGGCCATCCTAGCGGGCGTGAAGTAATATTTCCTTGTAGTCGCGACTTGCTTTTCGCCAGTAACTGATGATGCTGAGCATCTTTTCATGTGCTTATTGGCCATTTGTAATCTCCTTTAGAGAAGTGTTTGTTCATATCTGTTGTCCATTTAAAAAATTGGGTTATCTGTTATTTTATTGTTGAATCATAGTTCTTTTTGTATTCTGGAAACTAGGGTACTACATCCTTACCAGATACATTATTTGCAAATATTTTCTCCCATTATGTGGGTTGTCTTTTTATTGTCTTGATAGTGTCCTTGGAAGCACAAAGTTTTACATTTTTATGAAGTCCAATTTCGCTTCTTTTTCCTTTGCTTGCTTGTGCTTTTGGTGTCATATCTAAGAAATCATTGTCTTTTCCAAGGTCGTGAAGATTTACACCTAAGTTTTCTTCTAAGAAGAGTTTTCTCATTTTGGCTCTTACATTTAGGTCTTTGGTCTATTCTGAGTGAATCTTTGTATATAGCATGAGGTAGGGGTCCAACATCATTGTTGCGCATGTGGACATCTAGTGGTCCCAGCATCATTGATTAAAAAGACTGTTCTTTCTCCATTGAATTGTCTTGGCTCTCTTGTCAAAAATCAACTGACCATACGTGTATGGGTTTATTTACACAATTACCTTTTAAGTGACATCCGGGAAGTAAGTTACAGTAGCATCCACATAGTCACAACTATGTGACAGGGAGCGTGGCAGATGGAGGAGAACAAATGAGAAATTTGGAGCCCCACAGAGCTGTCTTTCAATTCCCGATGCCCTGTAACCCCAGGCAAGCTATTTTATTTTGTCTTTTAAGAAATAGCACAATGTATTGCACTGAACGCATTCTCGTCGTAAAAAATACCAACATCTGGATGTCCCTGAGCTTCAGTCTCCTCCTCTGTCGTGTCTTAGCCCCAGAGCTGGTGTCAGGCACAAAAGAAGAGGGAGAGAGAAGGGAGCTCCAGGTGGGGTCAGGGGCGTGAGCAATGCCTCGGTGTCCGAGAAGTGCTGGGTGGGATGTGGGGGGACAGTGAGAAGTCTGTGTTGAAAGGCTGCCTCTCTTGTCCTTTGATTGGTGAAAAAACAAAGGACTCTGGGGCCTGCGTTACAGCACAGCTCAGAGGATGCCTCCCCCGTCCCCCTCAGGAGCCCCATGGCAGAGAGGCCACGACATCTGGCCACGCCTCCCGGCCACAGGGCTGGCACAAGCAGGCTGCACATGTCGTCGGAGCTGTTGGCTCCCCTTGCCCTGGGCTGTGCAGAGACAGCAAGGTGGGTTGGGGTCCAGCGGGAGGGCTTTTGTTTCTTGCTTTACAGTTAAGTGAGCAAAACACTCAGGTGGGGAGAAGAAAGTGTAACAGGAAGGTGGGGAGAAGAAAGTGTGACAGGAAGGTCAGAGGAAACTTCCATTTGTTAACCACCTGCTGTGTCCCAGGAGGCACTTGGTGAACTTCATCTCAGCTCACAACCACCCAGAGAAACATCCCTATTTCAGAGAACCCAAAACTGGCTCAGAGAGGAGGATGCATTTGCCCAAGATGACACAGCTTGCAGGTGACAGAGCTGGGATTTGAACCCGGTTCCATCTGTCCTGAAGCACATGCTTTCCTCATAATGCCAAGCTACCCGAGAGAAACGAGAGAAAAAGAGGAGGGCAAGAGAGAGGCTTGGAGCTCCTGTAGGGAGAGACCTCTCCCCTTTCAGAGACCGCTCCCCTCTCTCCTCTCTTCCCCAGCCTCCAGACCAGCTTCGGGCCTGAAGGAGGGGCTCAGGTTGGACTCACTGATGAGTGATGGCAATGTGAACGTCACTGTGGTGGATCACGGAGAGTCTGAACTGGAAGGAACCCTAGAGATCATGAGATAGCATGTAAGTGCTGAGTCCAGGCACTGGGGTATTGTAGGCGCAAAAAATAACAGTGTTCCTTCTTTTAGAGGTCATCTTGTCCACTCAGCCACCTTTTTTTTCTAGTTTTTATTTAAGTGTACCATTCAGTGCATTTTAGTATATTCACAAAGTCGTGCAACCATCACTACTACCTAATTCCAGAACATTTTCATCACCCCAGAAAGAAAGTGCATACCCAATAGCAGTCATGCCTCCTCTTCCCCTCCCTTCAGCCCCTGGCAATCACCAGCCATCTTATTTTAAAGACAGGGAAACTGAGGCCCAGAGAGGGCAGTGCTGTGTCTAATGTCACACTGTCAGCCAGTGGCAGAGCCAGCACAAGAGCCCGGGCCTCCTGACACGCAGGCTGCTTGCTCAGGGAGCAAGTCCGAGCTCTCTCCGGCATCCTCAGACATTCTCTGGTGCCTAACGTGGAAGAACTGTTTAGCAAAGGCCTGTTAAGTCAGTCCCCCAGGTAAGATGAGACTGTGCCACCTGTAACTGTGCCCTGAACGCTTCAGAGCCTGCCCCAGCCTGGAATGGAGCGGAGGGCTTCTGAGGCACAGGAGACACACTAGAAATTATTTCCAACTTGCACCCTGCTTCCTCCAACGGCCAGTGTCCTTTCTGGCTGGGGCTGCCCGTCCCCTGTGACCACATGGCCTCCTCTCACCTCCTTCAGCACCCCCAACGGCCCCCTTCTCAGGGAGGCCTGCCCTGCCCTCCCTATTTGAAAGTGACAACAGGCCCCGTCCCGCCCTGGCGCTCTCTGTCCTCCCTGCAGGCGGACTTCTCCTCCACAGCACTTACCATCACCCATCCACATGCTGTATGCTTGCTTCTTTACCTGGTTACTGTCTGTCTGCTCCAAGTAGAATGTCTGCCCCCTGAGGGCGGGGATTTCTGTCTCCTTAGCTCACTCCTAGAACAGGGCCTGTTACACAGAAGGTGTTTCATAAACATTGGTTGAATGAATGCGTGACTAAATGGATGGTTAGTTGTTATTGCATTTTGTTCTTATCAGCAGTAGGCAGGGGAGGGGTTATTCTGCCTGTTTCATAGATGTGTCCTAAGCCACTCAGGCTGCTATAACAAAGTCCCACAGGCTGGTGGCTTGAACAACAGACATTTATTTCTGACAGTTCTGGAGGCTGGAGGTCCAAGAGTAAGGTGCTGGCAGATTGGTTCTCGGTGGCAGCCCTCTTCCCGGCTTGTAGAGGGCCGCCATCTTGCTATGTGCTCACACGACCTCTTTGTGCCCTGGCAGAGAGAGACACGGAGAGAGAGAGAGCTCTAGTCTCTCTTCCTCTTCTTGGAAAGACACTAATCCCATCATGGGGGCCCCACCCTCATGACCTCATCTAAAACTATGACCTCCCAAAGGCGCCATCCAAATACCATCACACTAGCGGGTAGGGCATCAACATATGAATTTTGGGGGGACACAAACATCCAGTCCACAACAGACGGCAAGCTGAGGTCCAGAGAGGTCATCTGGGAACCAGGGGCAGGTCATTATTGTCCCCCGCCCCTTGGTCTTGTCAGGGGAGCCTGCAGTGGAGTCGAGGTGGGCATGAGGAAGCAAGGGCCAGCCTTCCCGGGTTTGCCATTGTTTTTAGGACCCCAGAAAGCAGAGTCAGCTACGAACCCAGCCTCTACTCCTTCCTGCAATAATTTAGCAGCTTTCACATTCCATGCCTTAGCCAAAATGGAAAAAGAAAGAAAGGAAAAAAGGCAGTGCTATTTTTTTAAATGGCCTTAGTTCTGTGAGCTCCAACATGGAAAGTGCTGTCCATGATGTCATGGGCCCTGAGGCCCCCTGGGCAAAGTAACTGACACTTCATCCAGCGGGCTGGGCCCAGGGTCCGCACACTCCTCCTGCCAGAGCTCTGTTAGTCTGCGGGCAGGCAGGGCCTGCATCTGCAAGCCCGGGCCAGACCCCGAGCCAGGACGGAGCTGGGCGCTGGGCAGGCAGGGGTCACTCGCAGTTAATAGGCCAGTAGAACACCTCGCTCTGCATCGTCCAGACGTCTTGGAGGTCCACCTCTCATGTGACCTATGGCAGCCCTGAGACACACACACAGAGGGTGAGCACTCTCTGAACTCTGTCTTTCCATGGGGGAGCAGAGCCCAGAGGGGTGTGGTGCCCTGCCCAGGGTCACACAGCTAGGGAGTGATGACCTTGGGGAGCTTGAACCCTGCCCTCTGATTCTAAATTGTATGGTCTACTTACGAGGAGAGGGCACGGCCCTGGCCCAAGAGAAGCCGAAAGACTGAGATAGGCTGCGGGGAAACCACTTGGTCAAGTCCAAGTCTTCATTCTACAGTAGAAGAAACTGAGAGGGCAGGGATTGGCCCAAGGTCACACAGAGTCGATCCACAAACTAGGCAGGGCTGGGTGCAGGCTCCCGAGTCCTGGCGGGGAGTATTTCCTACTGTATCCTGCACTTAAGCAGTTCCGTTTGGGCGGAAGCTCTGCTGTTCGGGAAGAGACGCCAGGCCTTTTCAGAATCCGGTCTAAGGCTGTCTTCCAGGACCTGCTGTCAAGGCTTGTTCCTCAGGGACCAGCTGTTGGCAAAAGGAGGCGAGGTATTGATTATGGCTGGGGCTGGGGGAGTGGAGAGAAGGGACGGGGAAGGGCAGTGGAAGTTTCTCTGAGAAACAAACCAAAGGTATCTTTATTTTTGCTTTTTCTTATCTGTATGTTCTAATTTTTCTGCAGTGATATAATTCATTTTTCATATTTGAAAGTGATAAACCATTTAATTGGGAACGCGCTGGGAATCCAGGTTGTCTCAGTCCTGACTGGCTGTGTGAGCTTGGGTAGGTCCCCACCTCTCTCTGGGCCTTTGTTAGAAATGCCAGTAAGGAGGCTGCCCAGTGAGAAGTAAGAGACTCAAAATGCTCCCTGGCTCCGGACACAGCTCTCCAGCCTGGTCATCAGAGATGTTAACCCAGCCAAAGAAAGAACGCAGTAACCAAGGAGTGAGGTGTCCAGAGCAGAGCCAAGGTCCAGAGAAGCCCACTTTGGCTGTGTGCACATCCAACACTGTCCAGAAGGGAAGAACTGTCTGAGGGACGTGCCCATCCCAGTCCCCAGAGGGCTTCTCTGCGGAGTGGAGACGGTCCATCAGGTTTCACCAAGGTCTGCACAAGCCCTCCTCGCCCCTTTGCTCAGACTCCAGGCCCACCAGGCCCCAGCTTCCAAGAGACCCAGCTCCCAGGAGGGAAGGAGACGGGGGAGGGGACAAGAGCACTCCTGTCAGCAGAAAGGGAGACTGCCCGGGGTTGCTTACAATAGTGCTGGGAGGAGGCATTGACCTTGAGCGACATGGTTAGGGCCAGCCTGTCTGACCTTCCTAGGCATCTTGAGAAAGGTCAACATCAGGACCAACCAGATAAGGGCCAGACTCCAGGCTGGTCCCTCACCCAGGTCCTGCCACCCAGTGAAAGGTCAAATGATTTGAATATGTGTATAGTGTTTAGAACAGTGCCTGGAATAAAACAAGGAGCCAGTGAAAGTTAGCTGTGGCCTAGCTGGACAGCAGGGCGGAGTGCTGGGTCCAGAAAGGGAGGAGGGTCTTGAACTTGGCCATCGGTCCAGTGGGAGCCCCTGCATCCAGGAGGCTCAGCTCACGCCGTCTCTGCCACCTACGGACACCGAGGGGGCACCTCCCTGACTGTTCTGAAATGCGACATCACTTTCTGGAGATGGGCTCCCCTCTGATCTCCAGGCCTGAGGCAGGCATCATGGCTCTCCATCCCTGAATTGTCTTCCACCCACCACCCCTCACTCACCAGCTCTGGGCTAACCCTCAGAGGCTGGGAATTCTAGGCCAGGCTGAGACCCCACAGTGTCAGGGCTGGAAGGTCCTCAGCGTCTGCCGTGTTTGCCCCTCCTCCAAGGCACACATGGGGAAACAGAGGCCCAAAGAGGGAAAGGGGTCCCCTCCCACCCCCCATCTCCAGTTTGCAAAGCTGGGAGCCGGTGGATGGGCTGGAGCTGGGCCCAGGCTCGGTGCGTTCTCTCAGCCTCCTCTGCTCTCCAGGGGTCCCCAGAGGCCACTCCAGAGACTGTGTTCCCCCGTCTGTGGCCACACCTCACCTGGTCTTCGTTGGCTCCATCCTCTGCGGCTGTGTCTGGGATAACTCTCGCCAAGCAGGGTCAGCCCCCCGGGAGCAGGCCGCTAACGAGCTTCAGATGTCCAGGCCAGACTGCCTCGCAGCAGGCGGGTGTGCAGAGGCTTGGCTGATGGCGGCCCCCCGGGCGGCGGTGGTGGCTCAGAGGACACCTCCTCTTCCCTTCGTAGCTTACTTACCTCCCAACTTGGATGGAGCAGGTGCCAGAGTTCCCCCAGAAGCCCCAGCCCAGGCAGCTATTGCAAGGAGATCTGGAAAAGGGCAGGGAGGCTGGAGGATAAATGCATTGTGATCATTTGGGAACTTATTTCTTCTTCTTTCAACTGTTTTCTGGGCCCAGAGCTGGTCTTTCCATGGAGGTAGCAGCAGGGAGGGGGAGGAGAGACGGACAAGCTGCGTGCTGATGGCCAGCTCAGTACATGTTCTGGGCTGGGCACAAATGTCATCTTCTCCAACCCTCACAGCAACCTGCAAGGTTAGGACTGTCATCATTCACTTTACAGAGAAGAAAAAGGTGGCTCAGAGAGGTGAGGCAACTTGTCCAAGGTCACACAGCCCCTGAGTAGCAGAATTAGGGTTCCAGCCCACCTCTGTCGGAGCCCAAGCTCTTCCCTACAGCAAACTGGGATGTTTCCAGAAGACCGAGATGCTAGATTGTGGTCTCGAAGCTGCATGAATGGTGAGGGCCTGTGGCCTGCACTGGGCTTTCAGACACTGAGGCTGCCCTTGCAGCTGACTCACTCCTCCATCTTGACAAGGTGGACGATTTCTCATTTACAAAATGGGGATCATCATCTCAATTTCAGGTGAGGTAATAGTAATTGCCATCATCACATCTTCAGCCACGCCTGGAACACATTCTGGGAGCCAGACCCTCTGCTGGGGGCTTTCCGCTGGTTAGCTGTTAAGAGCTTGGATCTCTGCCACTTACTAGCTGTGTGACCCTGGGCGAGTTATTCTACCTCTCTGTGCCTTCATGTCCTCATTTGTGAAATGTGGACAATATTAGTTCCTATCTCCCGGAGTTGTGAAATTAAATTAGTTGATATCTGTAAAGGGCCTAGAAGGAGGCAGGGCACACACCCAGCACGCGTGTTAGCTGATACTGGCCTCAACCTTGTGGGATGGGCGTTGTAATTTTCCCTGAAGCACAGCTGTGGAAACTGAGGTAACACAGTACAGTGACCCTCAACTTCAGTGCATATCAGAATCCCCTGGAGAAGTCATTAAAATATGGAGGGCTGGGTCTACTCCCAGAGTTTCTGGTCCAGTAAGTCTGGGTTGGGGCCTGAGAATTTGCCTTTCTAGCATGTTCCCAGGTGAGGCTGATGCTGCTGATCCTGCGACCACACTTTGAGAACCAGTGTCCTGGTAGACTTGAGTGTGGGCCCTGCTATGTCGGGGCCAGCTAGGACCAGCAATAGCAGAAGCGCAATAAATAATTCAGCACGTGAGTGTGTGAGTGAGCACAGAGAGCAGACAGGGTGTCGGACCAGGAGTCCTGGGATCCTAGTCCTGAATTTGCTCCCTGTGCGACTTGACCAAATCATTTTCCCTTGCAGCCTTGGTTTCCTCCTCCGTAAAACAGGGGTGATAATGACCCTTCCTCACAGGGCTCTGTGAGGATGACCAGGGCCTGGCTCCAATCTCACACCTCCAGCAAGAATGGCGAGGGTGGTCTTGGCGGAAGGTGCCAGGCGCGGGGTGCTCATACGATCCTTGGCTGCCCGCCTCCTCCTCTCCCAGCACCGAGAGCTGTGGCTCATCCCCTTCACTTCTTTCTGGGACCTAAGTTGGGAGGATGGAGGCCACACTGTCCCCTACGCCCCATGACACTCGGCAGAGGGCAGCGTGCTTGCTGTGGCCACAGGCTGCATAAAGGGGCCTGTGTTCCCGCCGCTCACCTCCCACTGTGCGCGCAGTGGTTTTCTATTTCAGTTGCTGCAAAAATATCACCTTTGATCTCAGCTTGTGGCTCTTAAAAAAAGAAGAAACCACCAACAGCCTGGGTTTTCATTCTCCCTGGCCCCTCCTCGCTCTCACCTCCGGCTCCCTGCTCTCCTCCCTGCCTTCCCATTCTCTCCCCACTCATCCTCTTCTCCCTGGAGCACCCGCGCGCTAGCTGCACAGAGCGCCTTAGGAATC